>NW_028288827.1:0-680833 GCF_059628265.1 Tinamus guttatus
TATATATAAGAGATATAGGTATCTATGGAGAATATAGATCTATAGAGGGGGGACATATGAATCTGGGGGGAATATATACATAAGAGATATAGGTATCTATGGGGAATATAGATCTATAGAGGGATACATATAGGGAGACATATGTATCTGGGGGGAATATATAGAGGAGTGCATGTATAGGGGGATACAAGTATCTATGGGGAATATCTGCATATAGGGGGATATTCCTACGGGGAACATATACATACGGGGGAAAGGAACATACGGTGAGGTGCCTACCTAGCTCGCAGAGCCGGCTGAGGTGGTGCGGGTTGCAGCAGAGCAGCTCCGGCTGCGCCTTGCCATAGGAGTCGCAGGCGCAGAGGCGCTTGAGCTCGGCGCCGGGCCGCAGGTCGGGCCAGCGGAACACCTTGCAGAGCAGCAGCGGCAGCGGGTACCAGTGGGCGCCGAGGCGCGCGCCGGCCGCCTTGGCGGGCAGCAGCAGGCAGGGCGTGCGCGCCGCGCCGCGCGACTCCACGGCGCGGAGCAGCCCCTCGAGCTGCCGCTCCTTGAGCCGCTTGAGCACGGCGTGGGTCAGCGCCTTGAGTTCCGCCTCCGCGCCCGGCGGCGCCCGCCCGCGGCTCCCCTTGCCCGGGCAGCAGCCGCGGCCGGGCGCCGCCGCCGCGCCGGGCTCGCCCCCGGCCGCCGCCGCCGCCGCCGCCTCCTCGTCGCCGCCGCCGGGCGCGCGGCTCCGCCAGAGCCGCCGCACGAGCGCCGAGCGTTTGGTCCTGAACATGCGGCACGCGAGGAAGGGCCCGCGGCTACCGAGCGGGCATGCCGGCCGCCACTCATGAAGGAGCCGGGCGCCGGGGCGCGGCGGCGGGCAGCGGCGGGCGGCGAGCGGCGGGCGGGCGGCGGCGGCGCCGAGGCGCGCTGTGGCATGCGCCAGTCTCCGCGCCGGGGGGCTGGGGCTGCGCGGGGGGGGGGGGGGGGAGGGGAAAAGGGGGGGAGTATGCGGGGAGGGGGGGTCTGCCCGCTGCGGGTTAACCCCCCCCCTTAAAAAAAAAAATTAAAAAATTTCAACTAGTCGAGGTGGGGAGCCGATGCTCCGCGTTTAAAAAGAAATCCTTTTTTTTGTGTACTTTTAAAAATATGCTGTTAAGGGAAGCCCCCTGCCCCGCTCTACAGTGCGCCGCCGCGGCTCATCGTGCGCTGCCTCCGCGGCCGCGCAGCGCGGCTACAGCCCCGCCGGGCCGCGGCTCCCATGCAGCCGCCCGGCGCCGCGGGGGTGCGGAAAAATATCAAAAAAAAAAAAAAAAAAAAGAAGCCCAAAATGTTAAAAAAAAAAAAAAGAAAAATCACCAACCCTACGATTTGGACGCCGGAGTCAATCTAAGCATCTGCGGCGAAAAAAATAGCGATAATGGAAAAGGCGAGGAGAGCTGGGGAAGCGCATCCAGAGTGTTGTATCCCGTGTGAAAGCGCCCGTCGTCCTGCCGTGCGGCTGCCGGCGGCGTCCTGCTGCTCCGCGAAGGTTTTAATCCACGCGCCCCGCGCAGGCACGGCGCGGTGCGGCTGCTGCGGGAAGGGGAACAGGGAATAAAAGGGAAAAATTAAGTAAGAATACAGAGAGCCCCCGAGCGGCGCCCGCCGCCGCGCAGCGCTGCCCGCCTCCCCTCCGCGCTGCTCCGCGGGCACGGAGGCGCCGCTGTCACCCTCCTCCTCTTCCTCCTCCCGCCGTGCTTACATGGGCGCGGGGGCTCCGCCGGCGACCCTCTCCGTGCTGCCGGGGCGTCTGGCGTTTTCTGGCTTTTTTCTTCCTCCCTTTCCTCCTTTCTCCTCCTTCCTTCCTTCCTTCCCCTCCTCCTGCTGCTCCGCCACCTCCTCCTCCTCCTCCTCCTTCTTTTTTTTTTTTTGTCCCCCCCACTTCTCCCTTTTCCCCCCCGCGGGGGCCCTCCCGCCGCTGGCCGCCCACGGGCGCTCCCCGCAGCAGCGTCTCCGCGTTCCGCGGCGGAGCCGGGCGCGGAGCCGGGCGCGGGGCCTGCGCGCTCCGCCGCGCCCGCCCCCCCGACGGCTGCTCGCAGTGCGCAGCGGCCCCGGCCCGGCCCCGGCGTCACGTGGGCGTCTAGACACCGTGTCGCTCCGGGAGAGGGGAAAAAAAAAAAAAAAAAAAAGCAGAATTATATATTTATATATATTATATATTTATCTCTAAGCGCCTTGCGCAAGCGGCGGGCTCGGGTTGCCGCGAGGTGCGCGGGTGCGGAGCGCCCCCGCTGGCACCCCCGGGAGGGGAGGGGTGCGAGGGGGGGCAGGGGGTGCCCCCAAACCTGGCTGTGCCCCAGGCGCGCGGTGGGTACGGGAGTAAAGGAGTAAACCCGAGGCGGCCTGGAAAAAATGAAGTAAAAGAATAAAAATAAAATAAAATAAAATAAAATAAAATAAAATAAAATAAAATAAAATAAAATAAAATAAAATAAAATAAAAATAAAAATAAAATACTCATTTGGACATTGCACTTTTGACAGTGCCTGTGGCCAGGGGAGATGTAAAGCGCATCCCTCCGGCGCATTGAGAGCTATACGGGTGTCTGCTTGGCATTGCTGTGCCCAGCAGCCTCCCTTGGTTGCACGCAGCCCCGGCCTGGAAGCTCCATTTGCACCCTCTGGGGCTAAAATAGTTAGAAGGGCATCAATTTGGGGCAAAGTTTAATGACTGGCCCAGTCATAAAATCTGTTTGTCTGCCCTTCACGGTGAGTAAGAACCAAGTCACTGAAGGGAAGGAGTGTTACTTGCTGGCACCTCAGAGAAGAATTTAGCAAGGTCAGTTATGAAATGGGAGACTGAGGAAGGGAAGGGGCTCCTAATTTCACCCCAAATTGGCCAGCATGTGAATTACGAGGCACAATCTGGGCTGCTAATGGGCCTGTGATAGTCTGCAGTGGCAGAGGATGCGGCTGTGGGGCACCTAGTACCCAACCCAGCAGCGCGCCTGATCTTGAGGGGTCAGCAAGCTGGATAGCATCCAAATTTGGGGATGTTTGGGGTATGATTTACTCCCCTGTAAAGGAGTGAAGCCTTAGAGGCTTGGAAAACAGAGAATCTATCCTTCATTTGGCATCTTGTTTGCAAACCTTCAGCATAACCCAGCTCACTGAGGCCGATATTCTCATTCCTGTACAGGACGTACCAGCCTTGAAACCCCTTCTCCACTGCGACGCCTATGATAATTTGATATAAAGAAAAAACCAAAAATATTTGTAAAAAATAAGAGTTATTTGTTACTCCTCTATCTGCTGTTGCAAGACAGTGACACTGAACCTAACCATTAGTGTGTGCAAGACATTAAGACATTGATTTTAGACATTTCTCAAACTATCTAAATGTTAAAAACAGCCTTTTTTCTTTTTTCTTTTTTTCTCTTTTTTTTTTTTTTTTGGATTAGACACACTTTGCAATACCCCTTCACTTCGGCAAGTGAAAAATGTCGAAGAGAGTGCTAAGTATTAAATAACTGATTTTACACCCAAAGGGACGCCCAGCCTGGCTGCCCGCTAGCCGTGAAGGGATGCGGCCTGCTTGCATGCAACAACAACAATAATCGTATGTTCTTCACCCAAAAGCAGCCCCCTTCTTTAGGCAGTGCCTCCCCGGGAGGCCAAGCCTCGCGCTTCCAGTCTCCTGGAGGCTCCTTGGGGACCTTGCTGCCACCCGGGCTGTCTTTGAAGAGCTACAGGTGGCCGATAAGGGCGCTCCCATTTGCATTGCAATTCAGCCTTTGACAGACAGCTGGAGCCAGGGCGCTGTTAAGCTAATGGTCTTGCTAACAGCACCCGGGTGTGAGGCGCAACGAGGGCCCCCGCACAAAGGGATAAAGCCAGGCTGGGAGGGAAAAAAAAAAAAGAAAGAAAGAAAGAAAAAAGCCCTTTCCTGACATCATTACGAGGCGCAAATAAACAGAGCTGGTCCCTCTTCATGCACTTGCTAGGCTCGGGTCAATAGCGAGCTCGCTGTGCTCTTTTGGTGGGGGAAACCATCTCTCTTTGTGCAACACCCCGAGAAGGAGCAGGGAGATTTGGGATCTGCCATCTTTCTGCACGCCTTCTGCTCCAGCAGTTCACATTTTACATAGCAGGTTTGCATGCTAGACCCCTATCTTCGCCCCCATCCCGGCTCCTGCGGAGCAGGGTAATAAAAGCAAGTCTGGTTCTCACCCGCCCTGGCTTTTCCTCCTACTTAATGCAATCATCTCAATGCTGATGTCTTCCAAAGCTGCGCCCCTTGGAAAGAAATACACTGCGTGTGGTTACCAAAAAATGAGGGGGAAAAAAGGCCTAGTAAGCCATCGCCTTGCAAGAAGAAGTCCTTCCTTCTCCAGGTCTTGGTCCTACCTTAAGCACCAGGGCAGGAGTGACATCAATCTGTGTATGCTGCTAGCCTGACCTTTGCTTTGTCCTCTCTGCTCTAAAATACGATGAAAATATTAGAGAAAACACAAGTGTGCCAGTGATGGACAGTGAATCTCCCCGTTTGCACTTGGGAAGCCACCCCACAAAGCATGGGGGTAGCAGGAGGATCTCCTTCTTGTCATGGTGTCCCTGGATATCACTCTGTCGCAGCCCTACAGGGTCAACCTTTGCTGGCTAATCCGCATTACGTCTCGACACATGCGGCCCGCGTCCACGTTACCCGGCTGGACCCCAAATAACCCGTGACGGCAGCGCCGCAGAGCCGGCAGCACCGCCGCTCAGGCCCGGGATATCAAGCCGATCTCCTGAGAGTGTCACCGGGGGAATTTATGGCAGCAGGGTTTAGGGAGGTCAGAGGAGAGGGATTTAGGTCAGCCCGTCTGACAGGGCGGCTGAGGATTTCAGCGGAAGCAGGATCCCATGGAAGAGCGGCGCGGCGCTGCCGGCGGTGTGTGCGAGCCCAGGGCACGTGCAGAGAAGAGGATCGGAGGCAGGCAGGGCTTTGCAGAGAAAGGACAGCCAGCAAATCCCTTTTACAACACACCCCGATGAGGAGAGTCTGCTGTCCTTCTCCAATAGTCCAACCCAGGGCAAACTTGGAGCACATGCCTTCAGGATCCATGGGGCGCCTCAGGATCTTGCAGAGCAGGGGGTTCAATAGCAATGGCCAATCTCTGTTCTTAGTGCACCATCTGGCCTGTAGCTCTTCCCTGCACAATTCCTACTTCTCTGTGTTTCAGACCTCTGCATTAGTGAATATATATTTTCAGACTTGCCTTGGTGTGTAGGTTCTCAGAAAGGGACTTTTATTCCCCTTTATGGAAACAGAAGCAGGTTTGCTGGAGTATTTTAAAGGTTAAGCCCACCTGGACAGCATAGCTGTGTACAGCTTGAAGGGTTTTATTTGCAAATCAAAGTCCTCTTGTATTTCAAATAATTGCATCTGCTGAGAGCAGGATCTACAGCATTTTCCTTTTGGTTAGCTATAGTTTCTAATACGCTTTGTAGCTATAGTATGTGATAAGCTTTGGACCAGGTAATGGTGTGTCATTCAGTCACTGCTCTATCATAATCTCCTGATTTTTGGCATGAAGTATCATGCTTTAAGGGGATTTATCACAGGCTGAAGTTCAGCTCCTTAAACAGCAGCAGCAATGCAGGGTCCTGCCACTCTGTAGAACCCTCTTCAGGAGCATGGACAGGAGGAAGATAGTCAAAAGCCACCACTGCATCATCCGTCAGTTCACAAGTCATAATCCCCTCATTGGAAACAAGCAAACCAACCCAAACAGTTTTGGCAGGGAGAAGCAATTGGAAAGAGGAAGGGAGAGTGTCAGACAAAGGGAGAGGAAAATCTCCAGCTTCTGCATTTCCTATTGCTAGCAGGTATGGATATAATTTTGGAGTTCCTTCCTTTCTAGCACTGTAGGTCATAACCTTAACATCATTTATATGTCTTTCTGTATTTATTGCAGTGGCCTGGCCAGATGCACTAGTTTCTCTTCCTCAAACATCAGCCAGATTTCTCCAGTGGTGGTGGGATACCAGTCCATTCTTTCACGATTTTTTCTTAGGAAAAAATCTCACTAATGCTAATGAGCATTTTGTCCCATCAAACGCTGGAGTCAGTCTGGTCTAATGAGAAAAAATGTGTGTTTAGTTAGGGTTGTTTGGCCTCAGTGTTGCTCTTATTGGCCTATAGCTTGACATAACAGAACGAAGGAAGGTCAACAAAGCAGATCCAGGAGATCCAAGGGCTTCATAAGCCCTTGGACATTTTAAGTGTAGAAGGTTGCAGTTACACTGTGCAACAGTTGCATTTCCAGAGAAAGGGTCTTAAATGCCCTGTCCTCATAGCAAATATGATCCTTACTTTAAACAACAAGAACCTGGACACTCTCCATTGTCCAAGATAGAGGCTGTGCCAATGGCTGGGATTTCTTCTGAGGATGTCCAAGTGAGACATGCATGTCCAAGTGAGCATCATTTTTTTGCTGGTAAGGATCCAGTTAGAGTAATTACCAGTGGTTGTGGTGGAGTCTCTGGCAGCGACAGGTTTGAAATGAGGTTTTGGTTCAGAAGCCAGTTTCAGCTTGTATGGAGTCAGGGAAGTCTTGCAGACCTGCTGTGCTCAGGTGGGGAGTCTAGACCGTAACAATAGCCCTTCACACCCGATAATTTAGAAATTAGTAGCGCCGGTGTATTAAAACAGATAATTGAAAAATCCTCCCTGGTCTAAATGTAGGGTTGGGATTTTTAATAACTTCTTGCAGATGTCAAACCCCACAAAAATGCCTGCATGAAAATCTTTTGCATGGCTTAGTTCCAGCAAAAGCAACTTATTTGGAATTGGATTTTCTTCAAAACCCCCAAGTAGTGGCAAGTGTTTGAGAACTAAAGGGTGACACCAATATGAAATCAGGATGCCGTCTCACACCACCTACATCCAGTGAAAATTTTCCTGTGAATCTGAAATAAGAGTTTCAAGTTAACCAGAAATATTGGATGAGATGGGAACTAGCTATCCTGATTTCCCAATCTAAATTGCACAAACTGAGCAAAAAAAGCATTAATAGTAAAGTGTAATTCGAAGCCTGGATTTTCAAAAGCGCATTACCCAAACCTGCACATTTATTTCCTCTGGAGGGAAGGCACGCCGTCTGATACAAATGCTTAATCCAAAGAAGGCCCAGACTTGTTCTCCTATTTAAAAGGAAAATAACATATTCTGTGAGAACCTAAGAGCCACTGTGCTGGCTGGGATAGCTGTGGGCTGCAGGATGAATCTTCGGCAGAACATGGTTCACCATTTCCTAAACATGTTAATATATATATATATTTTCCTTCCCAAATATATAATTTCAGATCCAAAGGCATTAGAGACCCCATATGCACTTTTTTAAAGTAAATTATTCTATTTTAGCTTTGTTGGCGTAGCTTAACGCCACAGAGCTGAACCACCCAATATCACCTATTAAACAGAGGAGAGAAACAACCTGATTCCCCATAGTGGTACCCATACAAACCATGGCCTCTAAATTCAAAGACAGACACTGCTTTGAACTTAAAGCCTATTGACTATTAAGAACAAAATTAGTGACGTTTTTCATTGGATAGCCCTAGACACAGAGTTTAACCGTGGCCCCCCCAAAGCCTCCCAGCACTCCCGCTGCTGCTTCCTCAAACCATCCGAAACACGGAAGAGTGCTTTGCAAAGAATTAAAGAAAGAGTTTATAGCCATTGTTTAAAAACGTAATTAGCACTGTGTTTAAAGGAAAAAGTGAGACAATTACCACCTCCTAAAGGCCTAAAGAAACCTGAGCTGCAGCCCTCCTGCCAGACTGAGTGGTATCCCTGGCACCATAAACAGAGTTTAGCAAGGACTTTGCCATTCACAACCCCATCGCTATTGTCATTATGTGCTAAGTATTATTATTATTATTACTATGACTCTCTTTGTTTATGGTGATGTGCTAGGAAGTCTGCAGCTCAGGTTTCCCAGGATCCTTGGGCTCCATACCGACTCTTCCCAGGAGCTGAATAGTCTCCAGCTCTCCAACTACACCCCCAGCTTAAGTCAATGAGAGGTTAGAGCTCCCTGACCTTCCCCAGCAGCACTCGGGGCCTTGCAAGGTCCAGCTTAGGCAGGTAGTTTGGTTAGATTGCAGCATCCAGCATATTCTGAAACAAAGAGCCAAAGATGGTGTTTTTTGTTTTGGGGGTTTTTTTTTCCCCTTCACCTTAAGGACCTAAAATCAGTTTTCCAACTTCCAGCAAACCCTGGACATGCCCATCTTGAGAAATGCAATTTGCAGAACCATTTATCTTCCACTTCCCAGTCTCACAGGAGAGCGCAACTGCATGAGAAGATGCGAATTCCAGCATGCTCTTAACTGATAGAACCAGTTACACCACCTGATTGCAGATTTAAGACATACACGTGGCAGGTAAATGCATAACTGTTCGTTTATGCTTGCAAACACCAGCTTTCCATATTACATGCAAACCGCTGAATCCATAAGTTTAATATAAGACTGGAATGGAAAGGGAAAGGGAGGACAGCAAGATCTCAGCTTCTCACCACAGCATGTTGTTCAGACCTCTGGCACGTCTAAGGGATTGGTGCATCACCTCCGTCCCTGGATGAGGTTGTGCCTTGAGTCAATGACTGCAAGAATTTTATAAAAATGGGGATTTTGTAAAAATGCTTTTCTTGTTTTCCCAGGCCTGCAGCAGCTGCACCCAAGGGGATGCTGACGCACCCTGGTTTACAGGACATCATGGGATGCTAAAGGCATATTGATTAGAAGAGCATCGGTTAGCTTGGATGAGCTAAATTATTTTGCAACATATTAATGAAAGGAAAGTAGATGGCATGTGTTTTTTTGCAGGTATCTGCTGCCTGGCTGAGGATGTGGACGGGCACATCCATGACGGTTCACTCCAGGGTTTTATTTCCAGCTTGGTCACTGCCTTGCTGAAACCCTGGCTTGGCATCATGTGTCGGACATCACTCACGGGCTAGTCCTGTTGACGCTAATGGGGCTGTTCGGATGTCGTTAAAGCATACTTAAGTGTTTTCACTGTTGGGGCAGATGTGTTCTTAACACCATGGAGAAATATCAGGGAATCCAATAGGAAATACTGCCTTGCTTGTTGTGGGAGAGCAGCTAAGGTGGGAAAAAAACCACACTCCTCTCTGAAAATATCTCATCCTTTATCCCATTGCCTTTATAGAGATATTCATATATTCTGAAGTAAAGTCCTTTGTTTAATACCTTTTCCTTGCAACTAAAAGTCATGCCCTTTTCTAGAAGGCCAGGTCCCTGCCTCAGTGTTCCAATCATCTGCAGCCTGGGTTAATTACAGATTTCTCACTGAGTTATTACCCCAAGGCTGATGTTGTCCTTGCAGTCCAGAGATGCATGGATACTCCCCTGTAAACCTGTAAGGAAGGTACGATAAAGCAGAATATATTTTTATTTAAAGTTAAAATATATATAGCTTATATATATATATAAAATAGCCTAGAGGTGGGAAATAGCATTAGCAAAATGACTTCCACCTCCCTGCCCTCTGCAGATGGAGAAAGTCTTTCACTAGATGACATGGGTTCGAAGGAATGCCATAACGTATAGAAATCCCATGCCACTACATGCAGCCCTGCAGGCAGAATGGATTTCTGTTCCTATATCTTCCCAGGCACTCCATCTCTTTTCTTCAGACTAGAGAGGGAACTCCTGGACCTCCTGATGTGCCACCGTGTCACTCACCTGACTCAAGCCATCTATAAGATGCAGCGCAGAGGTGATGTTTGCTTTACCTAATGCGGGCCATCAGAAAGCAAGATTTCTAGTCTCACCTGGTCTTTTTTTGGTTGGTTTGCTGTTTTTTTCTGTTTGTTTGCTTGTTTGTTTGTTCTGTTTTTTTTGTTCTTGTTTCTGGTGCCTATGCAAGGAGACAGATAGCTCCAGAGGGCAATTCCTGCCCTTATCTGAGACACCTATCTCACTGCAGGATGAGTCACCCTGGAGGTACCAGTCTCTCTCCCACAAAGTAAATAGAGACCTTGGTGACACATCAGGTTTTTGGGTGGTTGAAGCCCAAGGGCAAAGCGGGAGCCAGGGTTGATGCCACCTCTACCTGGCCTGGGCTGCAGCTCCTGACCGAGCTCTTCAGGCCTCTTCCTTATTTGCCTGGGAGATAAATCTTCCATCGGACTGCACATTTACCCGGGAGATAAATCTTCCACCACTGCACATGGGAGCAGTAGTGTCACCAACCACGTGCCTGGTCTGTAGACGTCTGTAGTGGTTTCCCACTGTCTTCCCCTCTACAAATTCGTCATCCCTCCACCTCCACTTAATCGAGAGCTGCCCACCAAATTCTCAGTCAGGGCTGAGACACAACCCAAGGGCTCATGGAGAGAACATGTAGCTGTGTTACCAACCCTATGTCGTGTTGCATGAATTCCTAATGCCTTTCACAAACTAAACCCCCAGGTTCCTGGGAGATAAATACTGCTGCTCGTGACGACAAGAACAGCCAGATAAAAGGTCCTTTTCATGAATGATGCTCTGGAAATAGGACAATATGTTTCATATCCAAGTATTAGGTGTTGGTACATGGAAGGAAGCACAGATTTGTCTGTAAAAAGCCTAATAACAAAGTCTTTTACTATGTATTTAATAACCTTGTAGGGCTCATATTTGTATTAAGATACATACTTGTGTATGAGAGGTGTCCTGTCTTTGTAATTCCCCAGCATCTCTTCTTGAGCCAGCATTTGTAAAACGATATTTCTATATTTACTTAAGCATCTATTTAAAGAGGAATCCCTCATAATTACTCACCACACAGATAGATGACACTGTTTGGCTGTGTTTGTTTAGTTTCTATTAGTGATTGGCAAAAAGTCTACTGTGACTTCAAAGCAGATATAGATGAATGACCCGTTGATCGTAAAATAAAGTATGATGATCTTTTTTAGGCCTTGTGGGAAATGATATGTAGAGGGGACACATATCACCAGCTTCTCCTGTCATTTTGGGATTTAATATTAAATTCAGTAATTTGGGTAGGGTTACCTCATGAGAAGATGTTCATAAAGCAAGTGCAGTCTATGCTATAGAATAATTGGAGGAGTTCGAAGGAAGCCGTTAACTTCAAATGAACTTGTGTGAGTTCATTTGTCTTTTCAGATGATACGTCTGTCTCCAAGGCTCTATTTCAACTTCGATAGTTTTTGTAATTCCATAGCTTCTATTTAAAATATATTTCTATTTGCATTCTTTGAAAGACCCCTCCAAAAAGCCATGAAATATCACTGCCTAGAGCAAAATGTTATCAAAGCCCAAGGTGAAGCCTCATATAATTTCTGTCTTTTTATCCAAACATTCACAATAATGGTCACATTAAAGGCAGAATAGAACTTGAGTAGTATTCCCCCACTGCCAAAAAAACCCCAAAGAATAAAGATTTTTTTTCTTTTCTAACCAATCCCATCTCTTTAAATGCAGCTGGGAGAAATGGAGTCTACTACATTTTTAAATGGTATTCAAGTGGGCAAAATATTCAATGCCCGAAAGTTAAAATTTAATAGGTGTATATATCTTGAATTTTCCTTGGGAATCCGAATTTGTCAGTGCTGGTATGTAATTCTCATGCACATGTTGTCTTTTCTCAGCTGTAGAATATCCACGGAGTGATGGGGCTCATGAAGGCTCTTCCACTCTTGGTGGCTTTTGAGTGTTCCAAGTGGCACAAGCAAGAAGAGCAGGGGGACCTATCTGCATTGATAGTCAAGCTTAATGAAACTTAATGCAAGCTTAAGATTGAAATAATGGGGTTATTTCAGATGAGGGGCCAGCACAACCTCTTCATATGTGTGGAGATGAGGCTCATTCCCAGGAGGGAAAAACCATCCTCAGCTGCTCCTGACATCAGACCCTTCCTGACTGCTCTAACTGGGTCTCCTTCCATAGGCAGGATGACTGCAAGAGTTTCTTGACTCTAGACTCCCAGTCTGGGCATGAAATTGGGAATTAGCCTCCTACATCATGCCGGCACCTTCCTTAATCTGACCCCTGTTCTGTGGTTTCATTTCTCTGAAATACTGCATGCTATTTCCAGACTTTTATATAAACATTCATATATACATCTACATATATTTAGCACTGCTGTCAATCATAATACCGAGTTTTCTTCCATTACACTCACTAAGCACCGTGAGCACTCACCGCCTTCGAGACGCTGGCATTGCTGAAGGCAAATCATCTCCAGGCTGAACTCATTGACTTTAAACACTCAGATGGTGGATGAATTTTGCCATTTATCCTTGCCTTTTGGTAAAACCACTGTCTGAAGGCTATCAGCTATAATGGCTTCATAACCACTTTGGTTCCTGCTCAATCTTCAAAACGCAGGAAATAATAGGGTGTTTCTTTAACCTATTCAAGTGCCACTCGTCTGCAGGTAAAGAATTATCAGCTTGTGGGAGTTCTAGGTACTGCCAGCAGTGATTTGACTGATCTTTCTTGGCTCTGCAAAACTGCTTCTTAGAAGTCACATTGTCAAAAGCAAAATTTGAGATATTTTCTTCTACACACCTACTTAATAGATGAAAACAAGCAGCTAGCCTTGAGAAGGGGCAGAGGCCTGTCTGTATTGACTTCTGAGATGGAATTTAGTTGTCTGTTTTTTTTTTTCTTTTTTTCCCTTTTTTAAGATTTGGAGGAGCAAAAGAACAGCTTGCTAAAGCATTTTCCAATTTAGATGGTTTCAAAAAAAAACTGTTTAAAGTTAATTTATTTTTATTTTTTAGTATGGGAAGATTTAAGAGCAAAAAACCCAAGTTGCACAGATTGTTGTATGACACATGCATCCAGATGGTTAGGCTGCCTTATCTTATTCTGGGTTAGTATGTACCCAGCTACAGCACATTATGGTAGCACATATCTACCTCTTTTTTTTGTGGGCTCAGATTTACCTGACCAACTAATACTGTGTAAGACCGATAACTATTTTTTTTTGTGCTCGTTGATCTTCACTGTTTTATTTCAAGGCCCTGGTGCTGCCTAACACGCAGGCATGCAAAAATAGGCAGAAGTGCAGGGTCAAAAGTAGCTTAAGTGAACTGATAGCTGCATTTGATCTGATTTGCCCAAAATAACAGGTTGCTGTTGATAACGGTTGTTCCAAAAGAACAAATATAGCAACATATCTGGCTCCCCCTTGCACAAAATGCTTGCGTCTTTGGGTATCAACAGCAAAGTATTTAGTTTGACACTTAACCAATGCCTCCAAGGTGTTTTGGATCATCTTTCCTTATCCTAGAATTTGGGATTACATTAATGGCTAAATTCAATCCATCCCTCCCCAAAATAAATACAGCAATACCAGTGTGACGAAGGGTAGCTCTAGTAACATTTTTTTTTTCCGTACACACTTACAAAATATCCATCTTAAGCCATAGCTGGATCCTCACCCAGCAGAAACCTCCATTTCTCAAACAATTGACTGAATTTCTGGCTTGGCTTTGGGGCTCCCATTGTAGGAGCTTTCCCATTCTGCAGCTGATTGCATCTGGCAAACAACTACTGAAATCTGCGCCTTCCCGCCAGCAGAAGAACGAATAAATGCCTCCTAGAGGTCTCATACTTGTTTCTGGACAAGAATGCCTCCTCAGCACACATTGATTAAGGATCTTCTTTGGAGGAGAAACACTAGGAAAGGAGAAGATGCTGGGATGGTGGCCTTATACCCTAGAGGTGGATTATTTGGAGAGCCCCTGTGCACACACTGTGAGGGTCCTGAAGCTCCTTTTGCTCTCCTGGAGCAGTGGGACAGCTTAGGTGGCCTCATGAGCTTCTTTCCAAACCTCATTTTTTCATTTCATTTCCTAAGAGGAAATGAGACTGGCGTTATTTTGTTCGATGCTCTCATCAGCGTGAAAATTATGACATGAAAATATTTGCTAATGATTTTCTGGTCATTAAAACAAAGGGGAAAAAAAAGGAAATGGCATCTCTGTACTCTCCATTTTTTTCCTTCTTTTTTTTTTTTTTTTTTTTCGTTTGGGGACATCTTGTCTGGATTTGCTTCCGTTTGCCTACGTGTCCCAACTACTGTCGGTAATTTGGACATGAGGTGAGGAAAGAGCATGTAACAGGCAGACAGCAACAGCATTACTTACTGGGTCAGCTGACTGTTATCCCCAGTTGGGTTTATATGGTTTATACATTCAAGCATGGGGATTATCTGTGCATATAAATGTTTATTTTAGCAAGTATAGCTAGGTGGTATTTTTAGTAGTGATAGTAGTTAGCAACAGTTTCATGCAAAAGTCTGTAGTTCATCAGCCTTCACCACCATGTATCTTATCTAGGAAATGCAAGCCTCTGCGGGGGAATATTGCGTACAATGCTCTGCTCATTGCACAGCACTTTTAATCTACATGCGATTTATTTATTTTAGCTGAGAGAGGAAGCAAATAACCCTCGGTGTGTCTAACTCCAAGTAACTGGATTAATGCTTCATGATACCGTATTGCTGTGTTTAAGATGTGTTTTATCCTTATTAAAAATATATATTTTTTTAAAAAAAGGCAAAAATCCAGGCTTGTGGCCCCTCAGCAAGAGGCTGTCTAGCCTGGCCTGTTGTCTCGGGTGAGAACAGTGCCAGACGTGGTGGAGTTTGGTAGAAAAACTCAGCAAACAGTTGCACAAAAGCATTTTTATTGAAACAGCTTCTTCCTGGTGGCTGCCACTGCTTCCTTTATACAGCAAAACGTTGCCCACTTCCGTGTTTATTTTCCTTGTTGTAACTTGCTGACATTTTAGTTATAATAGTGGTTAGCAATAATTCCTTTAAAAAAAAGTGTTTAAGCTGTTTAGATCTACTGTGTATGTGCCATGCCATGAACTAGGGTAGGACCTTTAATGCCAATGTAGGCAGCTAATTAATTGTTGGCCATAGAGGTCCCGATAAGAATAAGCAGAGAGCAAAATTAGGTCTGGAGAAGACCCAGGAATTCGCAGTGTAAGCAAAATCCTTCCATGAGGTCATCAGGAATCCACCCGGATGGTGCATTGGGCTCTGGCTGAAAAGATGGGACAAGATGGCACAAAGTTTTGGCACAAAGTCCTTTTGCGTGGTCGGAAAGCCTTGGACAAGTCTTGGAGAGGGCTCTGGTGGGGCTCAAGGAGGTGCCAATGTAAGTCTGAGATGCCCTGAGCAAAGCTCCTGGAGACAACACCCATGACTGAATGGAAGGAGGACGTGAATGAGCCACCTGCTCTAGGAAGCACGGAAGGGGCTGCCAGGATCCAGACGGAGGTGGCTCTCCAGAGCAGTGTTCCTATCAAACCTCTGTGCTGATCTGCTGCAGAGAGTGTGGCTTTTCTGATCGAGGAGACATGGAGCTCCTCACCATTCTGGCATGTGTTGCCATGACGTTGTGGTAATTGTTACCTTTCTCTCCCTTTTTCAGAATTAAGTGACCAATTTTGCCAACACTCCTCTTTAGGAGGAAAGCAATTTTCTGTAATTCAGTAAATAGATAGTGTTATGTCTATGCTTTCACAATAGCAGCTAAGTGAGTATTTTTACTGTTACCACTATTTGCTAACACCTTGCAGTTTGCTTTAGCAAATCATGGAACCGATGATAGAAAATAATGAAATGCAATCTCCCACTTTTCCCCAAAGGACTGTAAGAAGAGAGCAGAAGAATAAAGATAGCAAAGCTGCAGCTACACAGGCTACCTTGAAAACTCACCCAGTTCATCCCAGATGCCTTTGTCTTTGAGTGGGGGCTCTTTGACATGGTGAACATCGCAGACTGTCAGATTCCCATTTTTTTGGGAAGAGGGTCGTGACATGCTCATGTGAAGCTAGATCCAAGGTACTATCAGATGCTTTTGAGGCAGTTTCTGCCTGCCAACATGCTGAACAGCAAAGCAGATGATTAGTCTGCTCGTGGAAGACTTTGCCCAATTGCTTCCAACTTGGACGGGGTCCTGTGCAGATTTCTGCATTTTTGCCTGTCTCCCCACTTAGCGAAGCAGCTGACAAATCTCCTGCCTTGGACCCTTTCTATCTCAAAAATCTCAGTGATAACAAGGGTGAAAAAAGTCCTCTTCCCCCAGGAACTTTGTCTTTTTCTATATAAGAAGTATCAGTGACACTTCAGATGTCTATAGCGCTTTTCTAATTTGGATCTCAACCTTCATAAAAGGGGAGAGGGAATACATAGTTTTCTTCCTCCTTTTGCAGATAGAGAAACTGAGGTTAGAGAGCTTTGACTAGCAGCAAGACCACCCAGCTAGCCTGTGGGGGAGCTGGCACATGAACAAAGCCCTCCTGATTTATTAGTAAGCATCCATCCTAGAAGAAGTTGCTCTTTTTTTTTTTTTTTTTTTTACAGTAAAGTGGATGGACCTTTAATAGCACAGTTAGTTAGTGGGTTGTTTCTTTTCTTTCTTTCTTTTATTTTTTTTTAAATCAGCTCATGTTGCACCCCCAAGACTTTCCATCCTTTTCCTTCGAGGACCAGTTTGGGGATGTCAGGAAATTGCTTTTGTTCCTTGACTGCTCGAGGTGTCCGGTGGCCCCAGCGCTGTCTGCCCAGCATTGCTCTAGTGCCAGCAATTTTAACTGCCTTCCTGCATGAAACTGCAAGTCATTTCATTGAGGCATGCCTTGAAAAAGGTTTGGATAGGATCGACTGAGGATCTTGAGTGTTTCCATGAAATGCTTTCATCTCCGAGGGCTCGGAATGACTGTGGAAAGCAACCGGAACAAACAAATCCCAATCTCTCAGAAAAACGGCAGTCGCGGCTCTCTACTGGGCGGCTCTCAGCCCGTGGTGACTCAACCCTATTTCCGGACATAAGCACTTGTCAACTAGCCAAATCCCAAACTAGATAATTATTTCCAGCTTTGCATCTCCAGGGCTCAGCCGTCTTCTTTAAAACCTATCCTAGGTGCCTCAAACCTCTTAAATATCTTTTGATGATCACAGGCTGAGAGCAGCCAAGAGCTGGGAATTGCGCGGTCACGTAGCCCAGAAGGGCAAGGACCCCTGGCATGCTTTATCCAAAGGTGGAAACCCTACCCTGAGATAACCCCAGCAGAGCAATGGCCATGAACACTTGCAACATAAAGATCCTGCAAAAATAAAGTTTCAAGACACTGGTATGCTTTTAACCCTCTTACAGAGAGAAAAGACAAATGCTTTCTGAGGATTTTGGGAAAGAGCAACATGCATCAGGTCCACTGCTCTGTGGACGTGGATCAGAAATGAGGAGAAAATAGAAACTGATGCCCTGAGGGTGCTACTTAGGGGCTTCTTGGCCATTCAAAGCGTCTAGACCAGTACACCCATCTGCTTTACCAAATGTTAAATGGTATAGGGTAGGCATTTTTTTAACATTGATTACAAAGTCATCATCAGCACACAAGAGCAGCAGACAGAGTACTAAAAGGGATGTTATAATTAGACATCAATAAATTATATCCATTTGATTCTTTTCGAAGGACACCTTACAAGTAAGATGAGTAAGAAGACAAGGTCAGTCTCACCACCTTTTTCAAGTTACGCAGTTGTGATTTAAGATGAAGAGCAGAGCTCTTGGTGCTTGATTCATATTGGATGTCCCAAAAGACCACAGGCTGCTGTTGTCAGCAAGGCTCAACGTCCCAAACAAGTTAGCTCAACCTTCTTGGTCAGCTCAGTAGAGAAAGAAGCAGAACAAATCTAATGGTGACCATACACAACCAGAAAAACAACCCCACGTTGGAAATGTTGAGCCCAGTTCTCTGGAGCAACACTTTCAGTAAGGAGAGACACCAACTTTATCTTCCCTTGTCAACTGTGCACTCTGAATGCATCAAAAGGGAACCAGCCCTGTGAGATGCTGAGGATCCTCAGGTCTTGCTCTTCAAGGGCAGGTTAGCAAAAGCTTTTGAAGAGTAGGGCAATTTTAAGGGTTCAGTGAGTATACATGATTATATGAAAGCATATTTTGGTATGGTACCCGTGTAGATAGGTACAGAATACACTTAGGCTATGCTAGAGACCTGTTGAGGAAAGCTGAGTATACGATTGAGTTGTTGGTCCGCTAATTGTTCTTGCAAATGATGTCTTTATTGATCTGGCTCCAGCCTTTTCTATAATGGCTTTCTAAAAAGTTTTCATCTTGGGCACTTGTGCTTTGAATTAATTACTGATGTTTGCAGAGCCCAAGTCCTCATTGATGCAAGTGGTCTTTACTTGAGTGTATAGTTAGACCTTGGGAGGAGTTCTCATCTGGGCCAAGGTTGCAGGACATAGCCATTATGTTGCATTTGATAAATTAATATGCCTTTATAGGTATGAAAAAAGCAGATGAGCTTCATTGTTGTATCAATATCTATTTTATTTTTTGGAAATAAATCTCAACCTATAGTTTGAAGTACATCTAAGCTGAATAGCAACAGCTAACAGGAACACCTAATGCGTTACTTTCACAGTTGCTGGGAAATTATAAGGTTGTTGGAGTCCTTTTATCAAGTAGATTTCAAGACAATAGGGCTGAGGCTGGTGCAAGGCTCCCAGTCTATTACACGTGGCCATTCGTGAAGAAAAGTCTGCTTCATATAGGGGAGTGCAAGGGAGTCCCTTGCACTCCCCTAACATCACACCATTTTTACTCTCTAGGTTCAGAAAAAGAAATGGGTAACACTTTTCAAACTGAGTCCCAGGGGAAAAGGCATTTTGTTTCTAAGAGGAGGTTTCAAAAGGAAGTGTGTCCCGTTGGAGACACTTATAGGTGTTTCATGTCACATCATAGTAATTGTATTGCAATGTTTATTACTAGGCCATAACTCCTCCATCTAGGCACCTTCTTGCAGCATTTAAATGCACATCCCAATTGCCCACATGTGGCTGGTTGGCTTTAGGCAATGAAGACCAGCTCTTTAACCCATGAAATGTGAAACCACATGATTTCCAAAAACCTGCGCCTCATGGATCATGGTCCCTATTTCAGCAGCGGTAGATAAAGCCGGAGAATCAGAAGTGAATTTTTGCGGCTTACAAACACGGGTCTTCCCTGGACCTTCAACAGCAGATCAGCACCCTCGCTGCATGTCCCCAGTCCAGTCCTTTGAGTTTTGCAGCTGGCAGCACTTACCACCAGTGGCTCAATTCATTTCAACTCGGAGCAAAATCAGTATTTAAACAACCTGTCAAAGTATTTTGCCTTCAACCGGTTGGATTTGCAAAGGTGAGTAGTAACAGTACATAGAAAATAATCTAATACTGGTAGAATATATGGAACCAGCAACCTTTCCTTGTGGCCGTAGGCAGAATATACTTCTTCCATTCCCATCCATCCATCAAGTGGCATGAAACTCATGCCCAGGTCATAAGAGCACTTAGATCTACCTAATAGAACTCGTGGAAGTGCAAAATGTATCAAATATATTTGCAGACCAGGGCCACAGCTATACTGAAGTGCTGAATTTTTGGCTTGAAGAATGAACTCATTTTCCCACATAGATCAAGCACAAAATGTGCTGAACAGGGACTGGAAATATTTGGAAAACCACCGAGATGCATTTGTAGATACTGCCAGCTGGGTTCTCCACCCTTGGAGATATTCAGAAGCCACCTGGACAGGCTGTTGCAGGCAGTGGGAGCTGTCCATGCAGGCATCTACCCCAGCTACAGGATTTTCCTCATGGTTCACGCGCTCAGCGTCCCACGAGACCATGGGCATCACGTGCAAGCCATGATAGAGCCTGCTTGATTCTCCAGCAACATGCAAGGAGCCTGTCCTCTGTTAATGACCACTTGCAGAGGACTGGCTTCTCCAGCACTGAAGCAGACTTGCAGACCCTTTAAAGACAGGATCACTCAATCCCAGCATTTTTTGCTGCTTATATATACATGGCTGTGCAAGAGGATGTTGGCAGGTGGCCAAGGCCAGCAAGATGTTGAGCAAGGCAACCTTCTCTTCAGGTTTTCATCCCAAAGTCAGGGTGTGCTCAAGCAGCTTCAGAGGCACTCGTGAAAGGATGCAAGGTGCTGTGTCCAAAAACACACAAATGACTGGTCAAGAATTGAACAAAGCTCTTTTAAAAAAATAACAGACTTGCCATTTCCTTAGCAAGCAAGCACAGGGCTATATGCAGAGCTGGTTTCCCCTTCCCCTCCATGCAGCCATGCAGCCATTGCAACAGCACCAGCAATTTAAACAGCTCTGGCTTCAGGCAGGTCCTGGATGGCAAAATAAAAATTTAATTAAAGTAGTTCAGAGTCTCCTGCACTCGCTCCTTAGATGCTGATTTTACAGAGGATGTTTGTTTCTAAGGCTCAGCTGGACTTCTCCTAAGAAGTTCCCTAAGCATTTCAGGTGCCATCTGTGTACCTTGTTGTCCAAGCGCATTAGCCAAACCTCCCCAGTTCAATTTGAGTTGATAATTTAACATAGTCTACAGCAGCAGCTGCTCATGGATTGTTTAATTTCCATTAGGGCGTTTTGGTTAAAACCCAAACCTGCATCCCTAGGGAAGCGCGACACAAGCAGGACGCTCGGCACCAGCAGGACTTTCCAGGCCAAGGGACATCTCCAGCAGCAGAATATTTCCTCGCAAGCTAAGTGCAGGCAGGTGTTTCTCTTAATCATCCCAAGTGCTTCTGAAGGGATATATGTTACACCTTGTTTTGTCTGCAGGCAGGGAAATGTAGATCATTTTAAATGATGTCTGATAGAGAGCTGGAACCTAGAATATTTTTAAATCTTTCTATTTTATTTTTGCTTCTTTGCTTACATCTGTCTGGCAGATTCTGCAGCTGACAGTCAGGCTGAAATGCCAGTCAGTGATGTCTTTTCCCAAGATTTATTTCATAAAGAGGTATTATTTACTAGGATAACATTTATGTATTATGGGAAAGAACTACTTTTTCCTTTCATTCCCTGATAGATTTTCATCAAACAAATAGAATAGACATGACATATCGAGCTTCCTTCTGTACTACTGCTTCAGTCTTCTCTCCAGGCATAGTGCAGTTGGGATTACAGCCAGAAATCTTCTTTAATATGACCCACTGGTTTAGGAGAATCATCACTATACTCACTATATTGTATTATTTGATTCCTTCTGCTGAATCAATGAAGATCCCACTGAAGAGCCCTCTCCCTTCTCCTAGTCTTCCATCACTCCGGACCTTGGTAATACATTAGAGATCACCCAAGTCATCTGAAGAGATGGATGGATGGGTCATCTGACTGAACATAGGCATCTGCTATAGGATCAGGAGAAGTCCGGGCTGTGCTGACCACACTGACTTCCTCTTCACCAGCTACAAAGCGGGGGCTCCTTGGTTTGCTTACGTGTAGATGTTTTATAGGTTCCTGCTTTTAACCAGCTGAACATCATCATGCAATGCAAGCAGTCAGTAGCCCAGATTCAGTGTGGGTGTCCCCTGTGGTCACCGAGAGTGAGGAAGGGGGCTATGTCCAGAGAAGGTGGACACTTCAGCAGCCACCATGGACTGGTCTCTCAGGATACTGTGGTGGCATCCAACAGCAATGTGCTGCTCTTTTTAATCTACAGGGCCAAAAGTCGCACACTTTATCTGGGATTCAGCTCACCTAATTTTAGCTGTCTGAACATTAAGCAACCAGACCCAAGTGATAGCCCACACTTTCCCTACAGTCAAGCAGTGTGGCAACCCTGAAAGAGCCAAGCTCACACATTGGAGACACCGTCACTCCTCGGGGTGGCAATCACAGCATCAGAGCAACTCTGAGCTTATTGTATCCAACTTTCTGAATAACCTGGAGGGCAGGAGTTGGGAAGGAACGTGACCATCACGGGGTCTTCTTCTCCTTTCTTGAACGTGCCTATGTGCCTGCACATAATTCGGAGCGGCCAACCCTGAGCAGCATTCCCAGAGGCAGCAGGCAGTGCCCGCCTGGAGGCCCTCGGCATTTGGGCTCATCTGGATTATTATCGGCCCTCTCAGCTCCACGACTCCCCTTGGGTAACCAGGATCCCCAGATGCTGGAGGTGGCCGTGACGGGCAGTGGTCACTCTGCCCCGGCCAAAGGAAAGCAGAGAGACCTTCCCATGTTGGTGCCTCCACGCTGTTTTCCGCAGGCAGCTTCCTGAGCGCATCGCTCCTCTTAAGAGGCTTCCCCCAAACCACACGCATTAGGGAGCCCGGCCCTGCGTGACGGCGCCGTGAGACGGATCAGGGCGCGAGCGCAAGTGGGAAGCCGTCCATGAGCTCCAGCAGGCCGGGCTCCAGGCACGGATGTTATCGAATTACAGCTAACGGGAGAAGATTAATGCGCAGGGCGCCCGACGCGGCCGGAGGGATCGCGGTGGGATCGATGCGACGGGGAGGGCAGCCCCGCGGCTCCGCTCATCCCCGGCTCCTGCATACACGTGTGGGGATGTCTGAGGAGAAAGGGATGCAGCTGCAGCACCAGATGCAAATGAAATGCAAATGGGGTGTCTTCTGCAGGGAGAGAACAGGGGCCATCCCTCCTTAATGGGCAAAACAGTGCCCATTTACAAAAAAAAGTACTTTAAGAAATGTTTGCTGTTTTGTCTCTTTGCTAATATCCTTGTGGTCAATGGATTTTTGACAAATTTGTTGAAGTTTGCAAATCCACAAAAATATTCTTCATTTGTTCAGGAGTTCCATAAAACTCTCGTCTATTTACAGTCTTGTGTGTTACTGCTCAGACTGAATGAAACCTTATTTCACTTACAAATTCCCATTACCTGGGGAAAATGAGGGTGCCAGAGCCCTGGCACAGGCTGCCCAGAGAGGTTGTGGAGTCTCCTTCTCTGGAGATCTTCAAACCCGCTTGGACGCAGCCCTGTGCCACGTGCTCTAGGTGACCCTGTGTGTGCAGGGGGGTTGGACTAGGTGACCTCTAGAGGTCCCTTCCAACCTCAACGATTCTGTGATTCTGTGATTCCAGGGGTGGCATTTCAACAAGTCTTTGAATTCAGAATGTTGTTGGCTGACCGTTCCTTGGGATTCAAGGTTGAGACACAGCAAAAGGAAGCAGCTCTGCTGTAGCCACCATATGGAGACCAGTCCTGGGAATTACCACCCAAGACCCTGGTGGGAGACCCTATCATAAAATAATTATGGTTGAAAAAGACCTTCAAGACCATCAAACCCAACCATAAACCCATTATGGTCTTTCTGCCAAAGGTTGGAGGTAAAACCCAGACATTGGAGATATAAAATCCTCTTTGCACAAGTGTCTCACTGCAGTGTTTGCTGTGGACCATGGTTTAAGATCAAGCAGAAATTTGATCTTTGCTCTGAGAAATTTTGAGCAACTTGCAGATGGAAAGTTCTCCTTGCGTCTTGGGTCCAGTCACTGAAAACGCTGCCTCCAGCTAAGCAGACAGCAACACTGTGGGCTTTTTATACACTGACATGCAAGATCTGACCATTCGAATAGAATCAGACACTCGCTTCACTTGCAGTGAGCATTAGTCAGGCTTAAGGGTATTGCTGAAGGGGAGTGTTGACAACAAAAATAAGATTATTCAGTGCTTCTGTGGCAGTTTCCATTTTCAAGATGCCTCTCAGGCACTAACAAGGCATTAAACACCATATTTTGCTCTACCTCCTCTGCAGCTATTAGGTGGGATTGGCACTCAAGCTGGATGGCTATTGCAAAAAATGAATCAATTAAGAACATTAAAGGATTTTTAATGAATTTAAAAGGGCTGGTAGCATGATTTGCATGTTCTCCATTGCAGTTATGAACCATAACAAGCATTTCACACCAGGCTTATGAGAATACATGGAGCAGAAGTAGATGCAGCCCTTTTCCACCTCTTCACGTCTGAAAATCCTATCGAGGCCCAGGTCCCTGTCAGGAAGGGGTCAGTAAGCATTCACATTGCATGTTTAAACAGTTTCCAAGCAGGATAACGGGTTCAGCATCATGGTAGACTCTGCCAGAGGAGGTTCACCCTGAAAATTCCCATAAACCCTTGAAACCACAGCTCCCCATCTGCAAAAAAAGTAGATAAAAGCCCTTCCACACTACACAGGAATGATATGAAAGGCTCGGATGCCACTGGAGCAGATCCATCCCCAAACAGCCCTTCCAGGAGAAACCTCTCCTGGGACTGCATGGATGCTCATAGGAATGGACTAGTTTCAGGTTGTAGGATCCACCTTAAGGTCTGAGAGCCCGTTGCCCCATCCAGACCTCTACAGCTATCAGATCACTCACTGCAACCCCGTTAATAGTGTTCATTTGGTACATGTCGGTAGTCGCCACGAAAAATGGGATGATCCTCCTCAAAACGTTTCCACCCGCCAGCATCTCTGGGAAGGGGCTCTGCAGCCTTGCAAAGCAGCCTTCTCCTTCGGCGACCTGCAGTTTAAGGACTTGAGCTTTTAGGCTCCGTGTGTTTTTTTGGAAAAAAGGGGAAAAGACAAAGAAGACACGAGCAGTTTCCCTAAGCAACAGTGCAACTTGGCGTTGCTGCAGGGCCAAGCGCAGACCGGCCTCGCGGGCCGGCGGCGCCGCGGCTTGAGCAACGCGCCCGGCGCGACACGGGAAGTCTGGGGCAACAGCGGGAACTGACTCAGAAGATCAGGGTGCCCCGTCCCGCCGCTTAACCGCAGCCTCGTCCTTCCTCCGCCTCTTCCTGCCATAAAGCCAGAGCCACCCGGTTCCGCTCCAGCTCCATCAGAGGCCGTTTGGAGCCGCGTGGTGCATCCCGGTGCTGCAGGATGCCGGTCCCCTTGGAGCCAGCGCTGCTCGGGGCAGCCGGGCAGGGGAGCGCGTGCTGAGCAGCTCCTGCTCAGAGCGCTGCCAAGAGGAAATGCGCTTCCCGTAAAGTGGGCACCGAGGCGGGCGCGCTTGCTGGAATCGCTTGAGTGGTAATTACGCTCCTCGAATATTGGCATATTTAAATAGTTTCCAAGACATAGTAAGAGGCTTTCTCCCTCCCCCTGTTTTTCCGCTGTTGTGCAGCGAGCTTTCACTTTGAACAACGGATGATCTGGAGGGGAGGAACTTGCCCCCAAAACACAGGTATATACAGCATATACTCTGAGATGGGGCGAGGGTACAACAGCTCTCATCAGGATGGAGGAGCCATGTTTAGCTTTTTGTTGGTGCATCCTTTCCACCCTGGGCCAGGGTTGCAGCCTCTGTGGTGTTTTGGGTGGACGTCCTGTTGGCCAACTGGATGGGACAGCATAGGACTGCAGGAAAGGCCCCACGAGCCCCTCAGCAGCACCCAAAGGAAGGATGCCCCTTGCAGAGCATCTAGTCCATGAGGCCGAAGTGGTGCTCAAAGGTGCAGACCCCAAACCAGCGCGGCAAGACTGGGATAGAAAATCCCCATTCCCCACGACTTTCTGTCGAAGATGGAGACTCCTCCTCTGTCTGAGACAGTTTTCTGCTTAATACACCGGATTGCATCAAAGAAATACCTGGCTGTCATCATCCACGGATCCTCCCAGTGAAAATGATCCTGGCGAGCAGGCCCAGTGTCTCAGGCCAGGAGCCAACAGTATGTCTGGTACGAGTTTCTTCATGGGCCCATCTTTCATCATCTCCCACACTCACCCCTAAAGGTTATTCTTGAGCTGGAGGAGAGCTAATAAGCAAGGAAACTCCTGAAACTTGGAAGTAAAAAGCTGATCTAGCCTTACACTGGGAGCCTAGGGCATGAAAACCTCTGACTTGCCCACACTGTGAGCATTCGCTGGGCGAATCCTAGTCATTACGGCCCAAACTGATCCAGGGGATGGTGGGACATTGCCTGGGAAGGGGGACAAGGACTTGCTGACTGCTTTTCCTGATTTCAGAAGCCTCAGGTCTTCACTGGACATTGGTGAGTCCAGGGCAGGTGCCAGTGGGTTTCTGAGGGAGGTTCTGGAGAAGGTCCCCAGTCTGGTGGCCCCTGTCCTGGGAGAGCCGGTGGGCTGGGAGCTGCCGCGGCGCCAGCGGTTGGTGATGGCAGGCACACGAGGGAGGTCCAATATCAGCTTTCCAGGCCTGGTTCCTCATTTCTTCTGACCAGAAGACCACGGTCGGCCCTCCAAGGTCACGCAGCTAAAAGGCAAGTGCGATTCTGCAGCACAAGTGCACACGGTGCCCTGCAAAGGACACACAGCAGCAGGGCAGACGGACGGAGTGCCCTGGGCAGCTGCACAAACACAGCACAAAGCATCATCATTTTATAGATCAGTTAAAAGAATAAATAATTCTATGTTTTTGGCATATAAATATATATTTATGCATATACATGCACACACATGGGCCCATATTTAGAGCAAAACATGTAAGCTACCTGTCTGGTCTTGGCCCTTTCATGATGGGTGTGTTGTCCCAAGCGCCTTGGGTTGCTCCAGTGGTCTCTGGTTTATTACTGAACAGTCCCAACTCTGATGCCCTGGAAATTGGACTTTGATTTGTCCGTACAGAGGCAGCAGTAAAGTATTGCATGAAAACAGCTATTCTTTACCCCAATTGCCAAGGTTTTTTGGGAGATGAAGCGAAGACAGGAGGGAAAGGCAGAGTAGAAGTTAATGGCTGTTGTTTAGGTCAATAAGATATCGATTACATATTTTGTGGGCTAAAAGGTTGACCTTTTAAAGGGCAATTGGCGCCTGCAAGATTTGATTTAGGAAAAAGGGAAGAATTTCAATTTAATTTTCACTTCTTATTTCGGCTGGGAGAAACTTGCAAGATTGCAGATGCCAAAGATGCCCTTTTCCTCTTTGCTAAGGAGGGAGAAGGGATTCTTCCTGGGTTTTTACTCACCCAGGCATGTGCTGTGCCCTGGTAATTTCAATTTTCTTTCTCCATAAGGATGAAGAGCTAAAAAGGACCCACACAGAGGCTCTCCGCTCCCTCTGCTCCTTCCCTCTGCTGATCTCTTGGGAAAACCCCACAGATGACAGATCATCACTCCATGACCCTCTTTTAGTCTTTGACTCGTAGTTGGTGGGGCATAAAACGAGCGGAGTCTTCCCCAAACCAATCCACTCCATAGTCATCCTCACACCGTGCAATTGTTGCACCGTGTAATGCAGAAGTTGAAAGGTTTCTGAGCTGGCACCACCGCTTGCAGCTAGTGGTGATTTTTCCAGGGCCGGTTGGGAAGTACCACCAAGCACCGGGACAACTCTAGTTTCCAAGAAGTATTGGGGAATCTCTGTTTTCACCTTAGTTGCTCTCTGGATACTTGAAGACCTCTGTTTTTCCTGCAGCGCCATCGGATTTTGTGCGTTCAGCAGCACAGAACGGATACAAGGAAGACTGAAGTCTGCCATTTACTTTGCCAAGACAGCTGGCGAAAGTGAAGTACAGCTGAGTGTTTCATCATGTCTGCCAAGACATATTCATTTTGGATTAATTTTAAGACAGTTTTTAAAGTGATGATGAAAGATTATGCAGTGTGCTTCAGCAGCATTAAAAAATCACTGAATTTTTTAAAATCTCTCATTCAGATTGTCCCAGTTTGGCAGCTCAGGGGTGTAGCTGATTTGCAATTTGGAGCGATTCACTGATAGTGACATTTTCATTTATCTAAGTACATGGAAGTGCTGGCACAATCTGTGGGTGGTAGCAGAGCCTGCGGTATTAAAACATGGCTACTTGAAATAATTCATTTGCAGTGAGGCTATATAGACCTAACATATGAGAAGCATCCATCCAGCAAAAACACAGCATCTACGATTAAATGCTCACAGGCTTCTCATGCTGGAGCCTTGCAATTCAGGGTAACTGCTCTCAAAGAGCAACGTACTGATAACAGTGTCGCTCCTGAACGGTTGCAAGTCTTTCCAGCCGTAGGAGCTCACGAAGAGAGCGCAGACAAGGGATGCCAAGTCCTGTAGACACACACAGGGGGCATGTGGCAGCTCCTGATGCCCTGGTTTATGTCCTCACCACTTAGGAGTGGGTCAGCAGAGGGCTATTTCAGCATCGCCTTCACATCCCATAGCACCATGTGGTCCTGGTACCGCACGCTCCTGGAGGACTGTTGCATCTGAAGGCAAAGATGCAAGTGCAGCTCTGCAGCTACATGCCCACGGCCCAAGTGAAGGTTGCAAAGCTTCCCTGAGCTATGCCCAAATCAATCACCAGCCTCATCCGGAATAACCCACTCAACCTTGTGGAGCTGGGATGCTGTTCCCCGCAGGGTTTAGTCCCAAGGGATGTCTGCACGGTGCTGAGAGGCCAGGGCCACTGTGGGTGCTGCTAGAAGATGGCCAAGACATCTGGTAGGAGCCACAGCTGGAGCAAACTGTTAGGAATTCTTTGAGAATAAGACCTACTGGCTGCCCTCTACCAACTCTTCATGGTCAGGACTGAACAGTGAACACAGATGCTCCTTCCACCTACCCCCTTGCTCACATGAAGCACAGCAACAATTAGCCCAAAACCCTGGGATCCACAGGGAAGCCTGGCAGAGCCAAGCAGAACCTACAGCCCTGTCTAATCTATTTATTGCAACTTGCACAAGCAGGAGATAAACATATCCCTCCCGTCTAAACGACAAATGACATTTTACTGCCATGTTAAAAATGTTAAAAATGGACTGGTTCCCTTATCATGCTGCTGACGACAATTTTATGGATTATCTGTCTTATAGTCAAAGGGGAAAGAGCCCTCTTGGAGTCTGAGGGCGTGGGCACATTTGATAGAGCATCTACCACAACATTAGCCTGAGGAACCTCCAAAATAAAAAGCCTTGATGCAGCCCCCAGTGTTGGTGAAAGTTCACCCCAACGGAACAGTTCTAGGAAGATTCGCACCCCAATCTAGGTTTTAGCATGGTATGGATTTAGAGAGGAGGGGAAGACACACATCTGTAAAAAGTAACAACAGGAACCAACATTTCTATTCTCCGAATCTGAAAATTCAACCAAGACAGGTGATTGCAGTTATCACTTGCACAGCTGTTACCTTATGGACCAAGAATGGGAAATGTTTGTAGAGTCTATTGAAACATCAACACACTCCAGCCCAACAAAATGGCAAGTCAAACACACAGAATGATGGGGCTGCGACCCTGCTGTTTACAGCAATAGGCATTTATGCAAGATCACTTGAGATACTTGGGTCCCTGTGGTACAAATTGTTAAAGGTAGCTGGCTAAGACAACTGAGGACCTGTTGGATTAGGACCAGAAAGGATTTACAGGGTCCAGATAACTAAAGAAGTGAAATCATGAAAAATGTCTGTTCTTTAAGCCTATTAGCAGGGTTTTTGCCAGTGGAGACCAGCTGATCAGGAGACAGTCGATCATGGGGTTGACTCCACCATGACTAAACCTAATCACTTAGACAGCCGAATCATACAACATGGGCAAGAATAACCTCAGCTTCTCAGCCGACGAGCTCGTACCCAAAACATCGGAGCTTCCAGATAGTCAGACTGGGTGGGGGGATGTTTGCTTCTTCCTTTCCTGTTTAACTTGTAGATCAACAATCTAGCAGACCTGTTGACAATAGTGTGTGTCGTTCCTGTAGCTTGTCTCACATGCTCTTCTGTTTTAGGCTAGTAGGGCCTTAATTTTTCATACCCTCAACTCTGGAAGATTTTCGGACTGTTTTTACCCAAGCTGAGGACACCTGACTCAAAAGCAAGAAAAAAAATATAGTTTGCAAAAAAAGTTCCATTTTAAGGTCATGACCACCTGTGAAAACAGTGGAGCGAGCTGGCAAGAGTTTTCTATTAGATGGGAATTAGCATGATATTGCAGTAGGACACATCCCTTTTTTCCCCACGCTCAGATTTAAGGCACTGCCTACTCAATAAATGAAATGTGGGTCTTCCTTATTGCAAATCACTGTTAAGGTATAAAATCTTGTGCACACGGGTGTCCAGACCAGCTGGCCGAACATCACTGCGCCGCAGCTACTACATCAAACAAATACCACTGCAGACTGTATTTACTTCTTTAAAATGCTTTTTTTTTTTAATTATGCATAATAAATCTTCCACACAAAGTAATGAAAAGGATCCTATGGTGATACTTTACAGATCTGAAGGAAAACAGGGTATTTGTGAACATGCCACGCTGCAGACTTCAGGACAGGGCTGGAGCTCCACGGCGCTCCAACACCTGCAAGGGCCGATCGGAGCCGCGCGCCTTCCGCATGGATCTGGGGCTGGCTTTGCCTTGCAGCTCCAGCTGTTCCAAAGCAGCCGGGATCCATCAGCCTTTCCTATTAATTAAGCGCACGAGGAAATTATGCGATTGCAACAAACCTGTTCCTTCTGCTCTTCGACATCACAGGAACGAGGCGACGGTGAGAAATAATTTGCAGTGTGTTTCCTGTGTGGATCCGGCAGCCGGTTTGACCTATCCTATCAGATTGCTGCTTCGCATAACCCTTTCCTATAGAAAAAGCCCTTTTGAGGAAAGCTGGGTTCACTCCGGTTTGGCACCCTGGGGCTAAACACCCGCTCCATCCGAGCCCTTTTTTGGGTAGCTTCTCCTGAAGGTGCGGGGTGGTGGGTGGCATTATGGGGTGCAAAAGTGCATCTTCAGACCAAGCTTTCCAGAGACTGCACAGCTCTGTTAACTCCCAAGCTCCTTGGCTTTGAGGAAAAGAGAAAATTACAGATCACTGCAGTTACCAAGACAAGTCGTTCCCCTTTGTCGTTTGCTTGCAGCCAAAAAATAAAGAAAAAAAGTCCTAAAGATAGAACAAACATATGTGCAGCTCGGGCACGGTTCAATCATTTCTCGTGTTTTACTGAGAAAAACCTGCAGCTCCACTCTTGCTATTGCCCCATCTCCAAAGCTTGTGCCATTTCCAAGTCCTAAATGTTCTGGTGCTGTGCATGCCTCTTTGCAACCATATTTAAATAAATATGGAAAAGCTTTTTTTTCCTTTTTTTTTTCTTCTAAGCTAGCATTTCCATGGATTTCCACCTTTAAATTAGCAGATAAAAGTACAAGTCTAACATAACCTTCAGGGAAAAAGAGTGCAAATAATTCTATTTAAAGCCACTCAGGACTGTCTGAAAGCAAGTGCACCCTGTGCTTCGGCTCTGTAAGCAGGACATGCTAGGGCAGGCAATGAATATAGGGATTCATCATATACGCTTAGGAAAGGTCTTCCCGATCCCCGTGCTTTGGCATGCAACGTGCTGGTGACAGGTCTGCACTCAGCAGCACTGGGATGACGACAAGCGCCCGAGTCCTCGTGCAGGTGAGTATGGCCAGGAGCCTCCCCAGGGACAAAAAAAAAACAACAAAAAAAAGCAACTTTGAAAATGTTCTCTCAAAATCGGGTCAGTCCATTTCTTTTGCTCTTACAACTGCAGAGACTGTTTGGGGATTATTTGCCTTAAGCCAGGTATGTCAGAAAAGGACACTTCCAAAAACAACAGTTTTCTACATTCAGAGAAATTTACACTTCTGCCCTAAACCCTGCAAGCGCAAACAGGGAATTTTCAACACGGCGTTTTGCTGGGGGATCCCCACCACACACTGCCACCACGACACACGTTTTTACAGGACGTTGGCCTATTTTACAATCTCATACCTATTTTCTTTGGACATTCGTGCATGCGCTCAACTTCCCGAGGTGAAGCAAAGCAAGAGGCTTTGCTCTGAGCATGAGGGCTTCTAGCTCTCTAAAGAGTATTTGCCAAACCAAGAAAGACTCACTATTGAAAACCCTCCCGCCAACTTCATGGCATCAAAATGGGGTGTTTTGCATGTGTCTGCAGAGCTAATTTGGTTAACAAGCTGTTTGCTAGCTTGCTGGCATGACAAGGGGGACAGTTTGGAGACCGCAGCCGGAACGGTGCCACCCAAAGCAAGAGTGGCCCTGGGGCAGGAGCCAGCAGAGCTTGACCCAAAGAAGCTGCCTCGCTTTGAAGAAAGGAAAAGACAAACGCTACTTCCAAATCACAGCTCCCCCCGTCTCCTTCCTCATCCACCCCGGTGAAGCCGAAGGAACAGTCGGCGCTGTGGCGGGTAGTAACATCACACCCCATGTGTAAGGCCTCATCTTCATCAAACAAGCTCGAGGTTAGGGGACTATAAATACAAACGTGGCCTACAAGGCCAGGTCCTGGCGGCCGAGGAGCTGCACTGTCCGCGGGCAGCGAGCTGGGCTCCCCATAAGCTCTGGGGCTGGAGGGACCAGGTATTATGTGGGGCCGGGCCGGGGTTTCTGTGGCTGGATGGAGCGGAGCTGGCCTGGCCGCGGCGGCCGCCTCCTCAGCCCGAGTCCATGGTGAAGAGCTGGATGTCGCGGGGGTTCCAGTACAGGGCCACGGCCGAGTTGTAAACCAAGGACCAGACGTAGGGGATGAAGAACTCCTCCGGCTGCTCCTCTTCCACGTACTTGAACTTCAGCTCAGGAAATTTCTGCAATGAGAAACAAGAGCCCATTGAGGGGAGGTTTGCAAACACGCAGCCCACACAGACGCTGGAGAAAAAAAAAATAATGCAAGGAACCGAACTGTTAGACTTGCAAGAAAACATTGACCATGAAGGATAAAGGGATTATTTATAACTCCACCTTTGAGACAGATGCTACGCTGGCACATTGCGTTTTGCCCTTTGGCTGTTGGTCACACTTCCTACTCCCAGATTCACCCTCAATTTGTCTGTCAGTGCAGACTGAAAATGTGAATCCTTTACAAAGGTTTTAAGGAAAACTCATTTACAGCAGCCCTGCTACAGCCTTCGTGCTTGTGCACATACAGACCTGCTTATTTCAGTCCTCTTTAAAACGGATTCGGCAGTGAATTGCACTCAGCTTCCCAGGAGGACCTTTAGAAAGGTCCTGAACACATACACAGTTTGTAACGTGTTTTCAAGAAAGCACAACGTCATGGCAAACTCTTTTTTTTTTTTTTTCCTCCGATTTCTCCTTGACTTTCTCAGTATAGAAGTTTCCAGGACAGAAGGTCTCTTTTCCCAGGAAGCAGGGGGGAGGACAGAAGCACAGCCAGACTCGTGGGTGGGTTCTGGGAGATGCTATTTGCAGCTTTGCTTACAGGTTCCTCCGCAGCTTGGGCCCTTGTTTTGGGGCAGAGCTGAGCCTATTTTTACATCGAGCTATTCAGTCATATCGCCTGCTTCTAAATGTTGCCTGTGTCAAGAGCTTGGCAGAGCCTCAGAGAAAAGCCGCATTACAATGATCACTGGGGTAAGATAAAACATGGCCCATTTTATTATTTATAAGGCTGTGGCTAAGACTAAGAATAAACTCAACGGTGTGACATGATCAGAACAAGCATGGCACTGGCTGAGAAGCCTCTCTGCCCATTAATAATGGAGGGAAACACTATCACCTTCCCGCATTCACCATGCTCCGTGCTCCGGGGTACGACACCCTTCCAAGGGGCACTTGGGGGCCACTTGGTTTTCCGGGTAACTCCCTTAACTTTTGCACACCCAGCCTATTTGCACTCATGGGTGCCTCATCGAGTTTCATTTCCTCAGTGTGACACACTGAGTCTGGCGCACAGAAGTTCTCCCATGACTCTTGTGTGTTCCCAAGCCATTCTTCTCCACGACGTCTCTCCTCCTGTCTGTTCTGACCAACCTCTTCAACCTTCCACATCATTTGCTTCCTCAGTCTTAGTCCCCCACCAAACTCACCCACAGTTCTAATTTCCCCTCTCCTAATCTACTGCCTTCCCCAGCTCCATCCCTGTATCACCATGGTATCTCTTTATCACATCTTCTATTTTGCACCCATCCACATTTTCTTCACCCCTACATGCAAAATTCTTCCCCTCCCATTTCACCTTTCATTACGCAGCTTCTCTTTTACACACCACATCCCCAACCCCATTGCCCTTACTGGGTTTCTTCTCAGGAGATCCTCCTGGGGAAAGCACCTTGAAGATTCCCACAAATATTTTGCCACTTACTTCAGCTCTCCTCATCCTCTCATCCTGAGGTTCCTGCTAGGACTTTTCCACTTTGTGAGATCCTCCTCTTCACTGATACCCTCAGCCATCCTGCCTTAGCGCCCTGCCACTCCAGCCCTCCTCTCAGGCCACTGGAATTCCTTTGGCAAGTTCAGCCTCACCCCAATCCAAACCTTATGTGTTATATATAGATATAACATATATATAATACATATACGTATTATTTTTTCTTTAAACTGATATCCTACCTCGCTTATCCGCAGTGTAATCTTTCCCACTTCCCTCCTAAATGCTTCCTGACTTGTGGTCAGTGTAGACAGAAACGTGTTCAGTTCAGCCTTGCATCAGCAGAATGAATGGTTAAACCTCACGACTAAACCACTGTAACACTTCCTAGCAGAGAAAAGCCCTTACACAGCTGTCATTCTTCACCCTAAAGGTGGCTGCATGCCAGTACTGCAGCATGGAGCAGTCCTTCAGAGACCAAAGGGAAAAAAAATGATTAAAGATGCTAATTGCAGAGGAATTAGACACCGATAACTTTTTTTCACCTTCCCACCCGTAGCTTATTACCACTGGTTTTGCAAACACTCGTGGCACCAGTCCGGGACCCCTTTGGACTCTTATGAATCCTAATAAATGTCTTCTTTAGCTTTAAAGCAATAAGTAAACTTGTTTTATTAGAAATTCCAGTGGCTACATCAGAGGTGGCTCTGTGCTTACCATGCCATCATCTCTCTGCCTGAAGGGTTGCATTAAATAAGCTAGACAGCTTCAGTATGTTCAGGCAATAACTGCCATGTATTGATCTTATTATTATGCTTTTCTCCAGACTGATCAATGTTGCCATGCCTTGTGATCACACTGTAGTGATTTAGTAATCAACGTCCAATTAACGATAGTCAATCACTGCAATCACCTTGGACTTAATCCCACTCAGTGTTGGTCTCGATTGTGTTGCAGGTTGGGAACATACAAAGGATAACAGGATTTTAAGGAGAAAGATAAGACGAAGATGAGTGACACAGAATAATCTTAAAATCATCACATTCAAACCACCTAAAAACATTTTGGATTTTCTGGGCTGACCTTAAAACACTTTAGACCAACAAGCATTAAACATCATGCAAAAAGTTTCACCAATGACAGGAAGCTTTAAGATTTTGGACATATGGTAGGTCAAGGCAAGTTCAAACACAGCTCCGTGCCCCTTCCCTTTGGCACGTGCTGCTTCCAAACAAGCAAACTGCAGCCCTTGCCGGTGCTGCAGAGGTGCAGGAGGTGACACTGCATCAACGTTTCAGCAGAGCTGTGAAACAATCAGGTCACAGGACCCTCAGAGCCCTCCTGGAAACACAGGGGACAGCACCAGTGACATGTTCATGCTTTTGGTTTTGTGTTTTTCTTCCTTTTCCTTTTTTTTTCCCCACTAAATACCACAGCTAACAAAATTCTCCCAATCGCAAGTCAAAGCAGCAGGAAATGGCTCCAGCAGAGCCATTTTTTTTTTTGCACTTGTACCCAGCCATGGCCAGAGCAGAGCTACCTCCAGCTAGTTTCCAACACACCTCCCCAAGACCCGTGCTTGCTTGACGCTTCAGAGCCCAAGGTAGAGCTGGGATTAACGGCAGACTTTAGATAGAAGACGTTTATCAGCTCCGGCGAATCACCCTACCACAGCAACCTACCCTGTTTTCTTCTGCCAGACAAAGCAGAAGTCAGATTTAGTGGTTGGGACAGAGGTAGAAAACTAGACAGGCCAAAACCTTTGCAGACTGTCTGAGCTGTCAATCATATGATTCGATGAAAAACCACAGGAAGTCCGATGAACAGATGCAGAGCTGAACTGCAAAAACTTTGCCACCACAAGAGTTCAACAACATCGTTTTTTCTCCTTTTTTTTCAGTTAACGATTAGGAGATAGCATCACGACCAGCCAGCAGCACCTGGCACGACTCCAGGCAGCCCGGTGGCATTAAAGCTCAACTGCTTTAGCTGTACATTGAGAAAAACATAAACCCTTCCATCACAAATTAAACATTAGAGCTGTTGGGAGGCTGCAGTGTCTCAGTGGATGGTCTCCAGTCCATGATAACGCATAAGCAATGGGGATGGAGCAGCTTTGAGAGCCATTTTTGAGGTCATCTGTGTCTTCACTTTTCAGTGATCTAGATATTTCACCTAATCAAAGAAATGGGATAGTTGGTACAGGAAAGAAAGAAATCAAAAGATTGGATTAACATAAAACTGGAGAATCTTCTTCTTGAGTACTCTGTATGAAACTTGCTTCTGAAACAGCAAGCCAAGACAAGGTAGTATTTTCAAAAGCACATAACTGAGGAGAAAAGTAGCACTTCCAAAAGTGTCTGTTGCATATCGGAATCAAATTCTCATTGATTTGCCATGAATCAGAAGTTTCAAAGTCCTCCTGAGCAAGTTGTATGCATTTGAAAAATCTTACTGTGAGCTTTGTTTGATACCCTAATGACATGGTGGCAAATCATGTGTTTCATAAAACTGTAGCTAAACAGTAATAACATGGGGTTAGATTCACACAATAATGAGTCTTTGCTATAGGTGTCCCAAAGTTGGTAATTACGACACAGCAAGGCTTAGTTCTGGAGCCTGCCTCACACCAAAGGGTCCGAGCCCTAAGTACTTGGGGCTGAGAACAAATATTTCCATTTGTCTGCAAAATCCATGGTGCCACTTTCAGATCTCATCCCCCAAATCCTGATCTGTGCCAGGTTAATGACCAAGAGTCTTGAAAACAATTCAGCCTTGCACCTTGTTCCTGATATATACACATACATGTGGAAACATTTATAGAAATATATATATGTATTCATAGATATGCAAGCATATACAAGCATTTAAGTACTCTGACAGCATCCAGTTTTCCACCATTTCTGGAAAACCTTTGTGATTACTTGTTCCAAATACTGCCATGTCAAATTTTTGCAATTATTTATTTCTTCATGGGAGATAAAGTCATTTCACCTTTCACTGCTTCTCTCTGCATTTACGCTACTTCTCTTGGACTCGTGACCGAAAGTCAACACGACTTTGGTGAGGCGTCTGCACGGGTTATTATGTCACACCTGCCTGATACCATCTTCGTGTGTTTTTTAGGCTTAAAGACTAGACAGCGCGGTGAAAGGTTACACTGGGCAGACAAGGGGAGCAAACAGGAAATCTTCTAGACTAAGCAAGGGCTGCACATTCTGCTCAAAACCCTGCCTAAGGAATAGGTGCAAACTTGTAAAGACCGAGAGTAATCACCCGGAGCGCAGCAGATTTTGAAGAAGACCCAGAAAAGCTACGAAGGCAAAAAGACTTTTGCAAATGTATGCCCAGGTTGAACATCCTGCACGGTTTAAGCAATCACATGAGCTGGAGCAGAAGGGGATGTTTTTCCCAGGGAGTAAAATGCAGTAAACAGATCAGCCGTGCTCGTGTAACTAGATGTGACCTTCCTCGTCCAGCAGAACGGGGAAGTTTGTCTGCAGAGACACAAATGTTTTAGCAAGTTGGGCTCACTGATGCATTGCTTCCGCTTCCAGACCGTGAGGAGCAACGGTCTGCACACACCCATGGTGGCATTAAAATAAACGTGCAGGGTGTGAGTAGTGATTTTACACCCTAAGGCTTGAAAGGCCGGAGGAGCGGGCATGTGTCTGCCTGGAGTTCAGCAATTTGCTGCAGCATCCCAGTCAGTTTGGGAGAATAATCAACACAACAGCTGTGCGGAGATGCTTATCGGTGTAGACGCAATAATTTAAAGAAAGTGAAATATTTGCAGCAATCTTGCCAGACAGCAAAGCTTTCTGGAGCATCAGACTGCTAGAAAGAAAAGATTGCATTTCTTTGCAGGACAGGCTTGCAGACACTGACTGCTTGGAAGTCCGTCTAGAGGGTCAGGTTTGCCCATGAATACATGCTGGCTTCTTACTTTCTGAACGGCCATGAAACTCAGTCATGTTACAGAAACTCAGAAACTGCTTTTGTCTCCAAGTCACATCTTTAATCTGTAAACTCTCCAAGAGCACATAACACAGCACCAGAACCCGCTCCTTCCTACAGAAGGAGGCTCAAAGTGAGGGTGACCTTCACCCACAGTTGACTTGGGTGGCACTGTAGAACGCCAGGAGGGTTTGGGAAAGACACACGGGCACCTACAGAACATACTTACAGCGTCCCATGCAGGGACAGGGCTCTCAGATGCTTAGGAGGAGCCAGCTGCCAGGTTCAGGCTGTCCTGCACCCTCTTGGACTGCTCCTGGACAGGGTACGAGAGAAACTGGAGCCTTGCTCAGAATCTTCTTCAGCAACCCCAGCTGAACGCCCCTGGTTGATACCTGAACGCCTGCTGATCCACCAAAAAATCCCTAAAATGGTTAGTTCGAGAAAACAGAGTGACTCCAGCTCAACTTCAGGGATACCGGGTCCAAAACAAGGAGAAAAGCTTCAGGAGAGATGGAATTGCACACAAAGCATCGCTGACCTCCTCTGACGTGTTGCAGGACTATTGTCCCAAGCATCCAGGAAGATTTCTAGCACAAGGAACCCATCCATGGATTACACTGGTGAGAATCAATGGAATTGCTGTTAGAACCATGACTTTCTGGACAGAGCAGGTTTATTGCCTAGCTGGGTACACATTTCTAGAGGACATTTCCAAGGTGACAGTTCCAAAGAACTGCAACAGCAGCACAACATGGCTGTTGGCAACACTGTGGAAAACATAACAGGAGTTGCTTTGCCACACACACACAAAAAAAGCCCAGAGACTGATATACACCTTAGATTTGAATAGGAGGATACAATGTGTAGATGACGTTCTACTAAAAAATAAAAAAAAATAAAGCAACTTTCATTCGCTTCAGGACTAGTCTGAGACAACAAAAATTCTTTGGAAACACAGAGAGGCCTTTTAGAGGAATAACCCTGGCATGGCATCTCAGCAAAAAGTGAATATATATATACGTATATATTTATATATATATAAAAGGTAGAAAGCAACTGGCATAAAACAGTTCTAGTGCCTGGATGCTGGAGCATTGCAATCCCATTATGTACACAAACTGTCTACTTGGATAAATACGCAAAAGCGTTTACGTGCTTTTGAATTCAGGGAATTCAAACCTGGAAAGCAGCGCAATCCCTGGAGTTCTCACTATCTTCCTCAGCTGCATTTCAAACCCTCTGCCTTCCTTGGGCACGGAGGGAGCCCGTTCTGCTGCCAGAGGATGCTCGTGCCATTATGGGATGGGATGGAGGTGCATGGATTTTCCAGAGCACCTGCATTTCCCAACAGTGGACACTCTTTTTGCCAGGGCTAAGAGAAGATGCAAATGAGCTGGAGGTCAAACAGGCTTTTCCCCCTCTAAAATATTTGCAGGGCTTTATATGGCTGTGCAAACCTGCATGTTTGCAGCAAGTATTTCCATGAAAGCCTGAATTCCTACTGAACTCACACATTTGCCACCAACCATGGGTAGATTTGAGTAAGCTGCTAGGCAAAAACGGCTTCCAGGTTACAAAATAGGTGTAAATTTGTGAAATTAAGCAGAAAAAAAGGACTTATAGAATCACAGAATGCTTAAGGTTGGAAGGGACCTCTAGAGATCATCTAGTCCAACCCCCTGCACACGCAGGGTCACCTAGAGCACGTGGCACAGGGCTGCGTCCAAGCGGGTTTGAAGATCTCCAGAGAAGGAGACTCCACAACCTCTCTGGGCAGCCTGTTCCAGTGCTCTGGCACCCTCACTGCTAAGAAATTTTCCCTTAAGTTCATGTGGAACTTTCGGTGCTTCAGTTTCCAGCCGTTTCCTCTAGTTCTGTTGGCGGCCACCAGTGAAAAGAGACCAGCACCATCCTCCTCACTGCCTCCCTTGAGGTACTTCTAGACACTGCTCAGGTCCCCTCTCAGCCTTCTCTTCAACTCTCTCCTCTACCCCGCAATTCCAGAAGCCTCAAAACCAGTTGCAACTTTTAAGCTTGCAAAGCTCAAAAGACCCCAGAACAAACAACCCCCCTAAAATAAACCTATACTCAGTCTCCTGCAAACAGAACAGATCCAAGGCTGAATTACTTTTTTCCAGCATTTTATGAATGGGACATTTGAAAATCTGCCACCTTCCATAATTCACTTCTGTAATGCAGTTGGGAACTTTATACTTTTGCAGTCGTGTGAAAGAGGAGGTAAAAAAAAAATCAGCTCTCTAAAGGTCTTGAATTGGGAAAAATATCTTCAGTTGTCCTAAATCTGTATGTCCACTGTTCAGATGCCTCTGCCCAAAGTAGAAAATCTTAAGCTTGGTGAGCAAGTGCAACACGAGGGAGAGCAACTGTTGCACAGCTAAGAGCAGCATGAGAGCTCCCGGCTTCACCTGGGCAGTGAAAAGTGCTATTTGGTAGGAAATGGGCTTATATAAACCAAAAAAAAAAAAAAAAGAAAAAAGGTCTTTTATGGTTAAAGCCTCGCCAAAATCTGCTGAAGAGGCAGCACAACAGAATTAACTCATGCATCCAGCTTACAACCTCTGTTTAGGCTGCTAAATAAAATTACAGACTGGTGCACTCCCTTTATCCACCTTTTCCAAAGCAAAAACAACACTATCAACATCAACCAATGCTCCAGCCATTATGTCGGAGCCAGTTATACGTTGATTATTTTCAGAAAAGGGAATCGCACACTTTTAGTCAAGCGGTTATAATACAAAACTTTTGCAATGAAGGAAAGCTCATGGGAGCAAAGGTTTAAAAGGGCCTATGGATATGAACATGGAAGTTGTGTGAGAGCTCACTGCAACAGTCGTGCTGCACAGACTGTATTGCCCAACACCAAAGGAGGCAGCAGGGGAGCACGGCGATTCCGTTTGGCTGCTTGTCCACGGGTGAGTTCTCACCACGCTTTTGCCCATAACTGGTGCAATGCTGCAGCATCAGCCCAGGGCCAAAATGACATCTCCTTGGACAACTGAGACCACGTTCCTCCCTGCTATCACTGCAGAAGGGTCCAAGACGGCAAGCGAATTTGAGATTGGAACTGCAACCTGCCTCCCCTCCACCAGCTTGGTTTAACCAGCCGCCTTCACGTCTCTCGGTGCTGGTGGCTTTTTTGGTAAGACCTGCTCATGCAACGGGCTCCTTGCAGCTGATTTTGCAAAGCCACACTTCTACACGGCAGCAAAGAGCAAAGCGGAGCCAGGGGACGTGGCCCCGCGGGGAGCCCAAGCACCCTCCTCGTGCCGGAGCGCCGCAGGGAGCAGCCCTTGGCTTGGGGCGTTTTAATCCGCACGCTGTAAACACTACGGACCGGTAGCAGGGACAGCTGCGTCTTCCTGGAGCGGCTAAGGAAGGGGGGTGAGGAGCCGAGTGGCTCCAGGAAGTCATTTATCTGTAATATTGCCACGTCCCGCCGGGATTCAGCACCTCTGCCCCCTTCCTCTCTGCGTGGTGGGTCCGGGGCGGTCACCCCGGTGCCAACACTTGGTAGGAATTACTTAGTTGCATGCAAGGAATAAATGCAACCCTCTCCGGCGGGGAACATCCTTGGGAATCGTCCGCTCACAAAGCTGTCTTCCTCCACACTTTCACTTCTTGGTGCTGCGACTGTAAATATCTCAGACATATCTCTAATTTATGCATTTAATTAAAAGATATCTGTAATATTCACGCTGTTTGCATTCAACCCAACACTGCAACGAAAGCTGTAATTCCCTTGAGGATTTATATGCTGCACTCAAATCTTATTTTGATTCCTTGATTTAAGCATAACCATACAAGTGAAAACGTGTCGAATCACAAAACTGGGAGAGATTATATCCCATTACCTAGTTCATCTGTCAACCAGACAGAAACGTTGAGGGATATTTTTCTCGATCTACCATATGCCATGAAAGCTTAATTTAGATGACTAATCCAGAGAAGACACCCAAATCCTAAAAGTGGAAGAGCAAAAGGACCAGCCTAATGAAATGAAATGTGGCTGCACTGTGTTTCTGTTCCTTACCTTGTTTTCTATTGCTCAAAAACTCTCCAAATCTTGCAGCTGTTAGGATCAAATTTAAGAATTTAACCTCAGCCACATCATATTGGAAGAAAAAAAAAAAGGAGGGAAATGAGGAAAAAAATACTATTAAAAATAGAATTAAGGAAATGAATAAAACCATTTTTAATGGTACTTTCTTTTTTAGCCACCTTGCCTGTTGTAACAGCAAATGAATGCACAGGGTGGAAACAGCTCTTATTAGAGGAGAGAAAAAAATGTCAGAGCATTTCAGCATAATTTTACTTTGCTTTGCCTGAAATTGCAAGGTAGCTGGAGACAACATGTCATGCACATGCAGCCTCTTGGCACCAGCCTTTTCACTACGCTAACAACACATGCAGCTAGGCGAGGAAGGCTGTGCCACACCTGCAAAGCAGACTGAGTCGCGGCAAAAAAATGTCCTAAAAATTCAGCGTCCGTAGGGTGGCTTTGGAGCTGATATTCGGAGCTCTGTCTCTGAGGCCCCATGGACATGTTGTGGATGGGCCTGTCCAGCCAGTCCGCAGAGGGAAGCTCCTCCACACTCTTTCCAAAGATGGGAAATCCTGGATTGCCCTCCGAGGTTAACGTGGAATTAAGGCTTGCTGAATAGGAGGGGTCTGCAGAAATGCACATGCAGAAAATGTCGTTTAGTGGTGTTGGAGCTCCTGTACCATGGGAAGCTGCTTTTGATGCTTGGGAAGCTCCACAGTCTTCTTCATCTGAGGAAAGTCTTCTCTCTTCCTCAGTGTTTTCCTTCAACCTTGTATGATTTTCCTTCTTGTAGCAGCTTCCTTAAACCAACAACTCACGAAATTACCCAATTTCATGTGGCTGGTGAAGATGCCCAGAGATGGACTGTTCCATGCTACGTTTTGTCTGTGTAAATTTTAAACTCTTCTGCTCAAAGTCTCTAGGCTAATTCCCATGGACTAAGAGGATTCCCATTCATTCCCAGGGGGTAATAGAATGGTCATAGCTCTATATGTGCCACTGAATATATTAAATTTAAGGAATATGATGTATACATATGGTGTATCTACTTAAGGAATATATATATATATATTAATTCCACAGCCAAATCAATGCCAGATAAAGTAGGAACCTTTGCATGGTCTGCAGCATCTCAGGAACTTCCATGGAGAAATCCACAGAGATGTGACTGCTATATTCACTTCCAATTTTGTTGACTATTTCACACTGCAATGAAAGGCTGAGACTAGACTTCCCTCTGTGCATAAAGAAGTATCTGATTCCCCCTTCTTGGCACCATGTGTTGCTGTCAGCGAATAGAGGCTGCATCTCATCTCCTGAGCCCTCTCCTCCATGACCCGGCAGGACACCAGAGCCTGCATTTCTCACTGCTGGGGGAACAGCAGGAAAACGCCACCACCTACCTCTTTTCCTCCCCTCAAACCACATTGCTAGCGCTGCTTTTCTTTGCAAGGTAGACCCTGCATGTGAGATGCTTGGCCCTCCTCGTGTTGCTGGTGCTATGGTACAGCACCACAACACATCTAGACACATCTAGTCAATGAAGGAGGCAACCCTTGCAAAGGACTCCCCTTTGGTCAGGATGCAGAAATATTTTTCTGCTCCCTACAGGGTGCACAGAGAACTGCATTTTTTCTTTTTTTCTTTTTTTTTTTTTTAATAAAAATCTCATTTTGATATCTGGATATTTCCATACAGCACCTTTTACAGTTGGTATGTTGGCTGTTCAGCTCCAAATGTTACCTAGGAGTGAAGAGACAACCAGTCTCCATGAGACAACCACTGCTGCTTGCTCCTTCTGCTTTGCTATGCTTTTTATTTGAAATATAATTATGAATTTTAAGCACACATAACTTTCTTATTTTCTAGGCAGCCGGCACATTCAGAAAACTTGCTAATGGACCCTCCACCTTCTCCCTATTTTGCTCAGAGCCCAGCTCAGCTCCTACTCAGGTTCAAAGGAATTCTTAAGTTTACAACAGCCATAGTTTCCTGATGGACTAATCCTAGGTCAGAAAGAAAGAAGGAAAAAAAAAAAACACCTTTAATAACTGTTGTTACAGGACACTATTCCACCTTCTAAAGCCTGTGCATGTAACTGCATGAATTCTCATCTGGTGCCTTAATGGGAAGCAGTTAATTATAATCCACAGGCTGCCACAGGCAAGGCTGGAGCATTAATCAGCCCGGCCGGTTCCAGGGCTGTAGCTGGGGGTTCAGTCCTGCACTGCAGCCAGCGGGGCCAAACCAGGCGGCTGTGGAGCTGAGACCATTCCCAAAAAAACACGGGGGTCACACGGCCTGTGGCAGGAAAAGCTCTCGTGCTGCCCGTTTCATTCTGGTTTATTTTGCTTTTTACGTTTCTCTTGGTGTGAAGAATTAGCCTAAGAACATACATTTCTCCCTGCTGAGGGGACAGCACTTCGTCATCAGAAAGTTTTTTTCCCCTTAAAACTGGTCTTGGATAACCAAAATGTTATGCAGGCTTCTGCGCAGAGCTGACCTGCTTGGCTATATTATCAAATATCTTTTCCCAAGCAATGCTGGTAACTGCAGAAGGTGATCTCATTCCAGCGTAATTATCCTGTTTTGTGAAGAGGGCAATTACTCTAACGAAGCGACTGAACCCAAATTGCAGTTTCCAGAAGAGAACTGGAAGATTTTTTGCAGGGTGGTGGAGTGAGAGACGCTAAGGCTCCGTGTCCATATTGGCCTCCCCGTCGAAGCGCAGCTTGGGACTAGGAGTGTCCTGCGCCAGCCCACCCTTCAGCTTCCTCTTGGCCGGGGCAGCTCATTCCTGAGCTGCAGGATCACGCTGACTGAAGTCGCTCGGCTGCTTGTGCAATACCCTGTTCTGCTCCGTTCCTTCATTGCTGGATGAGAGCTGCCGCTCCGGATTCCAGAAAGATGTGCAAATTCCTCCGTGCAAGCAGCAAGTAGATTCCCTGGAAGCGGATCCTCTAGAGAGCTTGGAGCAAATTGCTAGTAGAATATAAAGCGGGCGGCCAAAATACATCATACTTTGGATTTGCAGAAAAATCCCCAGCATAATGCTGAGGTCAATGAAGGCCTTAGCCCTACATGTAAGGCTTGCACCCACTGGATCTGCAGTTATACAATTAAATTATTATCAGATGTCCACATTAGTCCATCATCAGCCAGTCGCTTATCTTGAAGAAAATGAAGATACTGCACAAGGCCCAAAGGGAGAAACATGGTGAAACCGTGTGGAGCTTCTCCTGATGGTAGGAACAGTCTTTTGGGGACCATGACAGGTTCACATTTTTTGTCCACGTGTAAAGCAGGCGTGAATTTGAATGCTGGTGCCTATGGGGGGCACCTCCTAGGCCTTGACCATCAGTAGCTTCTCGTTTATAGACACCAAGGATCTCACACTGGAACACAGCCATAATTTATCAGTTTGCTGATACTGGCTGGTTTCAGCAGAGTCTTGTTCAGGCAGGAAGGACCTAACACTGTAGCAGAGCTAAGTGAGCTAGGGCAGTTCTCAACATTTTTATAGCAATGCTTTTTTTAAAATGCAAAAATCACTAAGTGTACATAAATACATATGTATAACATACATATACATACACACATATATATAAATATCAATGACTCTTATTTCTCACTGACATATACTAAGTAAAAAAAAAAAAAAATAGTGATGACTGTTTTGCTTCCCCCCAAAGTCTGCCATAGGATAAAGGGCTTGTTAAATCCATGCAAACCCAGCAATACGCTTGGAAAAATATTGCACTCTATTTCCACTTTTTGTTGTCAGCGCAATTCAAACCATCTACACGAAAACCTCCCTGCAAAACAAATCTTAATTTTCCCCTCTTCTAGCTTAGCCAATTTCCGTCAAGAAACGATTAAATCCTGGTAAAGCGGGGACATGCAGGGATCACTTGAGGGTTCGTGCGAGGAGGCGCGCGGCCTCGGGCAGGGCCAGCGCGTCCTGCGAGCAATTTCCCTCGCCGATAAGCGAGAGCGCCGCGGGCCGCGGGGGCTCCTGGAGGAGCCAGCCTGTCTCGGCCTTATCGGCGCCGCGCCGCGCGGCACCAGGAGCGCCGGGGCCGCCGGGCTCCCGCGAGGCCGCGGCGTCGCATCCTGCTGCCCCTTCTGCTCGCGGCGAGCGCGCGGGTGCGAAAAGCTTTGCAGCTTTGCCGTGTTTCAATGCAGTTTGAAGCCGAGCGCTAGGAGTGACTTTGTACCGAGGCATTTAAAATCCCCCTCCCATGCCATTTTAACAGGGAAAATCCAACTGCAGAAGAATAAATCAGCTGCGTACAGATATATTTTGGCAAGAGGCGGATGAGCAGGGATAGATTTTCACGAGGAAGTCTTGAAAAGTCAGACATCGCAATTCGACAATTCCCACTTTTAAACTAAGAGGGATTTGCCCAAAAAGGTATCTTAAACAATACCCTCACTAATTTTACGCCGTGCTAACAGCCAATATCAGCTCTAATTGCAAAGTGGCAAACGCGCCCGCGTGCAAGCTCAGCTGTGCTTTCCTTGTGGCACTTCAATGTCATCTTCTGATGTTGAGTTAATGTGGCTGTTGGCTCCCTTTTATATCACTACAAACTCAGTCACAACTCCAACGTTTTTTGCGGGAAACTCGACACACAATGCCACAAACTTTTAAAACTCTAAAGCTCGAGCTTGTAAAAATAAATAAATAAATAATGCTGCCTGATGACCCCTGAAGGGAAGATAAAAGGAGAAAATAGCTAAAATAATAACTTCAGGCCCTTCATTACAAAAGTCCTGGGTATCTTTTCAAGTGTCTTGCAGGCTTGTAATAGCAAGGGCACTTGATTAGCTACCCTACATGCCCAGATGTCCCTGCACCAGGGAGAAAGCACTGCTGGTTCAAGGGCTCACTGAGAAGCACAATTGCAGCAAAAACCAAAATTTTATATATATATATATATATACATATATAAAAGAGGTTGGGGAGGCTAGGGAAATATTCTGCTTGTCCTGCACCAGTGTGGCTGGATTCATTCTTATTGCTTCTTCAGTTTTGCTGGCAAGCTCGGGATAGAGATTGATAGACAGAGATTGGTGGATTGAGAACTGGGCTGGATGTCAGAGCTCAGAAGGTTGTGAGAGATGGGGCCGAGTCTGCTTGGAGGCCTGTGGCGCCCCTGAGGGGTCAGTACTGGGCCTGGTGCTATTCAACTTGTTCATCAGTGACTTGGACAAGGGCACAGAGGGCACCCTCAGCGAGTTTGCAGATGACACCAAACCGGGAGGAGTGGCTGACACTCCCGAGGGCTGCACTGCCATTCAGAGGGACCTGGACAGGATGGAGAGTTGGGCAGAGAGGAACCTCCTGAGGTTCAACAAAGACGAGTGCAGGGTCCTGCACCTGAGGAGGAACAGCCCCAGGCCCCAGCACAGACTAGGGGTTGACCTGCTGGAAAGCAGCTCTGCAGAGAGGATTTGGGAGTCCTGGTTGATAACAGGTTCCCCATGAGGCAGCAACGTGCCCTCGTGGCCAAGGAGGCCCATGGGCTCCTGGCTGCAGCAGCAGGAGCGGTGCCAGCAGGGCCAGGGAGGGGATCCTGCCCCTCTGCTCAGCTCTGGGGAGGCACCTGGAGCATCGGGGGCAGCTCTGGGCTCCCCAGGACAAGAGGGACCTGGAGCTGCTCGAGAGGGGCCAGCGCAGGGCCACGAAGGTGATGGAGGGACTGGAGCATCTGTCGTGTGAGGAGAGACTGAGCAAGCGGGGCCTGTTCAGCCTGGAGAAGAGAAGGCTGAGAGGGATCTGAGCAACATGTTCAAGTACCTGAGGGGAGAGTGTAGGGAGGATGGGGCCAGGCTCTTCTCTGTGGTGGCCGGTGACAGGACAAGGGGTAACGGGTACAAGCTGAACCCCAGGCAGTTCCACCTCCATGTGAGGAAGAACTTCTTTGGTGTGTGGGTGCCAGAGCCCTGGCACAGGCTGCCCAGAGAGGCTGTGGAGGCTCCTGCTCTGGAGATCTTCAAACCCGCCTGGATGCCGCCCTGTGCCCCTGCTCTGGGTGTCCCTGCTGGAGCAGGGGTTGGACTGGATGGTCTCTAGAGATCCCTTCCAACCTCAACTATGTTGTGATAAGCTTTTATTCACTCCTAGGGAAAGGAGTCTCACTTGGCTTGTCCTGCCCCACACCATGGTATGATCTCAGCTTTGCTGGGATTTCACAGGCATTGTGCTCAGGACTTAGACTGTGACAAATACAAGCTAAGAACATCCAAAAAGAAAATACTTTATGCTAACAACTTATCTGGGTTTGCAAACACACTGCATGGCCTTGGGGGACTACACCAGAGCTCCATCCATTTGCTCATGTTATTTAATGACCACTTTAGACCCCCAAATCATACAAGGAGAGAAGAAATGAGAACACCTGACCTGGACACGGAGCAGAGCAGTTATACTAAGACGAGAAGCTACACGAGCTGAACGGAAGTGGATAATCAATACACACTTGTTGCTCCTTGAGACCAACAGTGCAGCAATTACAAGGCACCAAACTCCAACTCTTCTGCTCTACCAGCTGCCTGCTCTCAAGTCACTGCAGTTCCAGCCTGCTGAGTGTCCTGAAGTAAAACCAAGTTGTCTGAAGCTTCTGAACTCACCCAGAGCACTGGGTTTCAAACTTGGTACAAAACAACAGCATTTCAGCTGCAAGGAGACACAAAGTTAGAGCAGACCAGATGAACGTGGTCAACGAGGAATCTCAAGCAGCCAGCTGACCACTAAGGGCATGACTGTCCTCAAAGGCACGGACAGCTTAGACTGGCAGCCCACCAAACTGCAGATTTGAGGGATTAGACTGGTCTCCTTACACCTTCAAAGACACAGTGCAAAAGCCAGTCCCATGTTGTCCTTTAAAGTGACCAAGACGACACACAATATCCATCTTCCCAACTTTATGGGCTACTGCTAAATCAATGTCACTTCCACAAAACAGAAGCAAAAGAAGAAGCTGGAGGAAGGGGAGAGAGAAAAGCAGAGCATAGAGTGTCTCCACCCCTAATTAATCCCCATCAGTATGAGCCACACATTCCCCAGCATGAGATATGCGACATCCTAGGCAGCTGCTGGGGCTCCTGGCCTGGTAACGTCTCCGAAGCGTGAAGATATGGCTTGAAATCTTTAGCCTGTTGAGGCCAACGGCAAAAAAATATCCAGTGAGATGGAGATTTTTTCCCATGGATCTCTAAAATGCTAGGATATAGCAATGAACGTTTCAAGGAGAAGGAAGAAAACAAGGCTGAAGCGCCCCATTCACTCTCAGTCTACAAAGGAAAATTTTATAGAGTGCTCTCTCCAAGTTAAAAGCATGATTATTATTTTCTGCTGGAAAGGATTTTGGCTCATTTACAGTAAGAAACTGATACTACATGAGAAATAGTTTAAAAAACTATTCAAGAGCTTGCTAATGCATATTTTCCTACGCTGATCCTGCAATGATGTTTATATTACTCCTCGATAGGGAGGTGTCAGAAAAGTCTTAGTGTATTTCTAACTGGGTGCCAGGAAGACAAGTAAAAGAAAATAGCTGTTTCTTTCTGGTCCTTGTCAACAATGCCAAAAGTTGCTGTTTATTTTTTTCCACTCCCATGGAAAAATTTATAACCATTGCAATAAACTAAAGCTAAAATACCATTTTAATTCCAAAACTGACTGACAGCTTCTATGTCAAAGGAAACCTAAGTTGTCTGCGTTCTCAGGAGCATTTGAAAATGAGCTGGTGGAGGACCCTCTTCTCAATCATGCTGTAAAAAAAAATAAACAAAAATGTAGCCCTATAGACATTTAATAGCTAGAAGACACTTGGGGAGAGGAGGGGAGCACGTTCCCCTTTTCGAATTACCTTGAGAGTAACACAGGAACACGGTACTGGTTACAACACGAGCTCAGCTCGCTTCGGGAGCGCCCTGGTACACACCGCGGCTGCCAGACCTGGCCACATGCAAACACACAATACGTTCAACTCAGCCATGACCTTACGGGCAAAAGGACTTGGCCACACTGACAAAGACCCCAAATCTTGGCAGGCATGATTTTCAAAATCCACGCAAACCTTTATGACACTGTATCAAGAGTTTTGGTTGCTTTTCTGTTAAGAAATTCAAAACACATCCTTAATAAATAAAGAAATATGCTGTATAAGTGACTCACCACCCCATGCCAACACTTTAAAAGCCTTGTGTTCAGCAATGTGAAGTCTCAGAGTTCTTCATTAACTGCAAATTTCGAGTTAAATTATGTTTCTAAGGGCTACAGAATAAATTTGCTTTCCCTAAAGCTTCCAAGTTGTTTGATTTTTTCTACCTTTTATTAGGGACACTTCTGAAAATGGAGCTCTGTTAGGATTTAATCCGGCTCATCAGCAGCATTTGCATTTTATCCAGCTCATCAGCAGCACTTGCATTATACGTAGCTACAGATGAGCTTCTCTAAAGACTGCTGAAACACATTTTAAGCCATGGAAATTTCACAAAAGTAGTCAACAAATTTCAGAGACTCTGCATGCACACATGCTAAAGCTAATTTAGTTTAGCATTTGGTTAGGGCATTGCTAAAAAAAAAAAAAAAAGTAGTCAAGCTTTTAAAAGTTTAAATAAATTTAAGGGCTGCAACATTGTTAATAAGCATACATGGACCTTATTGCAAAACTTTCTTACCATGCTCTGTGTAGTTAGTGTGTTCTTACAAACTAGGCAAGTGCTATGAAGGAAGAATTTCTGTGCATTATCACGTTTATGTTTAAAAACGACTGCCTGTGACATTTTTCTCTGAACTATACCGGAGGTGAGCTAAGTTTTGGTCCTCAGAATTCTGATTTCTGGAACTACAGAATTAAGAGCTGCTGCTCTGTTATCTTTCTTTATAGAAACTTCCAAAATACGACACAAATCAAAAACGTTGATATGATGGCATTTGGGTATTTAAAGCATGTTAATAGTTACCTTTTTTCAGCAATATTATTCACATGCTTAAGTTAGATCTTGTCTACGCTAAAGTTTGTGCCACTAAACTACATGGATTAAAACAATATAACTGTCCGCTTGGACATAATTCTTGTAGAAGGGTGTCATTTGGTTTAGTTTAAACTCACTGTCAACAACTCAAGCAGCTGGGCTTGCATTAAAGTAAAGTAAAGCACCTGCATGAAGCTTTGCCCTGGTTCAGCCAGACAAATTTATAATCCCAGTTAAAGATTAACTAGTGTCATCAGAGTGCAGGCAGCGCTGGCCGCCCGCTCACAGCTCCACGCCGAGAAGTTCCTCACTGAGCATGAACTCCATCAAAGCTTCCTAGATTTTTTTTTTTTCTGGAATATGGATTACTTGCAATCATATTTCTCATGGGATGGGGAATACATTTGTCTCTACCCGAGGTCTCCGAGAAGCTGACCTCTAAAAGCAATGCCTTCAAGTGCAAAGCGAGTTATTACTCATCCCTTGCTGGGCAGCTCAACGGAAGCAAGCAAGTTTGACATCCCAATTCAGGATGCAAGTTGCCAGGATGAAATACACGATCCGTAAATATTATTCTTAGCCAACGTCTGGGGCTGTGGAAAGGCCCCCAAAAGCACTTTGTTTAAAACGTTTCCTACGCTTCTCCTATTAATCTGGTCTTCTTCAGGTGAAGGGTTAACAGGCGCCGAGGGTCAGGGAAGGAAGCCGGCACCACAGATGCTGCCTCCTGGCAGCCCCGAGGATGGATTAGACACAATCGGCTTCCACTGCGACGAGCTCCTTGACCCTTCAGTCAGAAACACATAAATATCAGGAAGAATTCTGATGAAAAATTTACTTTTAGGAAGCTTTCTGCCTCTCTTGCTAAGCACCATGCCCCAGAGCTCTGTAGCAGAGCTGCTAATCTCCGCAGCTCCTTCCCTGTGGACATGCAGCTACGTGCTCCTCTCTCTGCCTCAGGCCCAGGCCAAGGAGGCAGTTAAACAAGTGCAAAAAAGAGTTATATGCAGCTGAAGAACTGCAGATCTGTTGTAAAGTTTCATTTAGATTACTGAAGATTGCAGCTCTGCACCCTGAAGCCTACCAGCATCTTCCTCTGGCCAAACAGCCACGGAGCACCGAGGACACCAGCACCAGAAAGGATGGTCTCTCAGGAACCTCTGTTTCAAGGCATGAAATGCTTTAGAGCTTATAACCACCACTGAACTGGACCTGATCACTGGTGCCTTGAAAATCAGCAGCAGCTTTCCTGTGAAATGCATGGAAGTTGAAGAAGCTGGAAGGACATCATTAATAAAAGGTAAACCTCCAAGAAGTGCTTTTAACACCTAAAGGGAAGATTTTTTCTTTAGTGTCAAGAGACCAAAGGCTTTTACTTCTGCTCCTTTTACATATTCTGTGAATTTTTAATGCTCATGAAACTACAATGCACTTGGATAAATATTAAATTTGGTACCATAGTGAAGAGGTGCAAGCTGAGAGTGTAATGGCATGTCTGCCTAATGCAGCAAGAACATATGAATGAACATGGATGACAAAATACCAATTGACATAGAGAGGAAAGAAAAAAAAGAATGAATGCTACAAAGAGTATGTTCACAGAAATGAAATATGCTTGCGTTTAAGTGACTTAGTGGATGGGAAGTTTTCTTCTGAAACATTCAACGTGGCCTCTCGAGTCTGATTGGCCCCGAACCCAAATGTCAGCTCCCGGTCAATAGCCGGCATTCAAAACAAGTTTTCCCACTTATCCTAGAGCAGTTATCTGCCGGCTAACTCCCTGTGGCAATGCTAGATAGCTGAGGCTCCAGGCACGGCCCTGCTTCTCTCACGCTCCTAATCCTGGCAGTGCAGAGTTCTCCAAGGGGAAGACAGCCAGCCTGTGAACTTCTAAAAAAAAATAAAATAAAAATAAGGAAAGAAGGAGGCCAATTTTCACCTATCACTGTGATCTCTAAATTGCCTTTAATAAGCTTCTGCAATAAAGCAGAGAGCCGGGATTGCGGGCTGCTCGTCTGCGAAGGAGACAGCTCTATCTCCAAACTGCGGCTTCTGCCTCTGTCCCAGGCACATTAACCGCATTTATCTCCTCCCCCAGACTGCAGGAGCAATCAGCAGCTCGTGATTTTGGCACCTGCCCTTTATCGGGCTGTTTATACCTAAGTCTCCTAAAAGCCTAATTGCTCAGCTTGGACTCTCCCTGCCTTGCGCAGCACATGGTTAAAAGCATATGGTTAAAATAACGTTAATTACGTGGCTCATCTCGAACGGCAATCAGGTTGCTTCGGGACTCCAAGGAAAAAATACGAGCTGGAGCTTCCGTTTCTCAATGGGGATTAGCTACGCGGGTGCAGGATCTCTTTCCTTGCAGGTGTGATAATTTCCGGAGAGCTGCTGCTCACGCCCAAGCTCGCTTGGCGCTTCCCACGGCGAAAGGCAGCACCGGGGAGCGCTGCGGAACCGATAAGCCGCATTATGCGGATCAGGACCGTGGCTCTGAGTGCTGCTATTCTTAGTTGATGTCTATTCACGTCTGAACTCCGGTCTGAGCAGCAGGCTCGAGGTCTGGAGAGGTGCGATGCCTCTCGGAGGCTCGTGGCCACGAGGCCAAGATAAGTGACATGGAACCCTTTCCCATGCTGAGATGCGTGCACGTTACATCCCTGCACACAGGGAAAACCACCAAGGTCGGGGGGGCTGCAAGGTGGCAAGTGAGTTAAAGTGTTGCTTCAATCTTATTTTTTTTCCCCAAATCCTAACCTCTTTATGCTCCAACCTCCTTCCTCAAGGTGCTCAAGTAACTTCTAGGAGGTGGTAGCAGGTTCTCTGGCTGGTCTATCATATTTTTGAGCATCGCTTTAAGCAAAAGTCAAGGATGCCTTTCAAAGGAAGTAACAATTGAAAAGTCAATCTGTACATCCTCAGAATTAAAATTCCAGCTTTTCATGCTGTATTTACACATAGGTCATGTCAACCCTGATGTAACAGAAGACCCCTTAATTCCTCTACACATTTTCTAAGCTGGTCCCAACAGGCGTCCAAAAACCACACGTCCAAATTGGCTTGTCCAAACTAATATGCAATAAAATATTGTCCTTCCAGTAAGCTTAGGGGCTGCTCTATGCATTGAGGTGGTTTCCAGCTCTGAAGGGTGAGCTTAGCAATGCAAACATCCACCAAGCTCATGGTACAGGTGAATCAAACATGAGTAGGGCTGCTCCCACCCACCTGGACCTGCCCAAGAGGGTGTCATTAAAGATATGTGCATTAAAGCATTCTCCTTCATTTAGCTGCTGAAATTGCCTGCTCCTGTCAACATATTGTGCAACTGTATCTTCAGTCTGATCTTAAGATGATTTTTTCAAGCTTTAGAAGAGCTTTCGTCGAAAATCTCAGAGACTGAAGCAGCAAGACCTGAGAAACGGTGAGAATTAAGAGACCTTCAGAGATAAGTGCAAGGACAGAGGGCCAGAAGATGTGCAGTGAAATTTCTGCTGGAGGGGATCGCTTGTGCTACTCATTGCTACCAGCTTTGCAGAGAAGGGGAGTTGTGAGCACTTACAAGTTCATGCCTGACATTACAGATATCTGGATAGGTGTCTCCAGCTTTCCACCATTCAGAAGAGTAACCCGCTCTGACCAAACTGTTACTCAGCAAGAAGGCTTTGAAATAAATGAGAAAATCCAGTAGGTGAAAGTGGGCAATATAAAGGAATTATCTGCCACAATGTATAGCATCCACTTGGTAACCCTGCCCTGAAAATCACGTATTTTGGAAGAAAGGTAAGTGCTACAAGTCACACCTTCAGCATCCTTAAAATGGAAAGTACTCTGCTGCTTGACAAGGACTTAGAGAGCTTAACACATCTCCAAACATTTTCATCTGCTGACTTAAGCTGCAAGACAAACAATGTAGTTTCAGACGCCATATATCATTAATGCACAAAAAGTAAAGCTGATGGGATTTCACGCTCGAAAAAACATATCTTTAAATTGTGGCCCAACAGGTAAGCCTGATGCACTTAAGTACCAGATAAACTTTCATTTTTTTGTAAGCAACATTTCTTTTTTTACTGATGGCTCTATGTCAAGAAGGAAATACTGCAGTCTCTTTAGACAAATTGTCACAGCAAAAGCAGCTTCTGAGAATAAAATATGAAATATTTTGAAATATGAAATGGTGTTTCACTGTACCCTGTTTTTGCATACACTCCTACCGACTATTCCCAACAGCGTCACATAGCAAGAACAGAAGCTGACGGGCTGAGCGGAGGATTTGGATCCAGCAACTCCTCTGTTATTATTGGGGCTATTTTTGTATCGCTGTTCAAAACCCAGCCTCTAGACCAATCTGTTCCCAAGTACTTAAGTCTGATTGACTTGCTACATGCACTAGCTCAGGCAGGGAGGATGGAGGGAACAGTAGGAGAGACGTTAGTACATGCAGCCGGCTAGACAGCTCCCACTGAGTGTTTTAAAATTGCTATGGTATAAATAAATTACCAGCTGTCGCCAATGGCCATGTATACCCAGTATGCCTTATCAGATGGTAATTTCCTAAAGCTACAGTAAAAGAAAAGGGTCTTGAGAAGAAGCTCTCTCTCAGCAAGGAGTATGCACAAAAAGGATTCTGCAGGAAGCAGATGGTATTTAAAATACACTTGGCATAGTGGAGGCTGGGGAAAGGTGGCATATTTAAAAAAAATGCATGCAACTCACATGTATTTACTTAGGTACTTACACAGACTTGAGTACTGAAATATCACATAGCCATTAATGGATTTTAGCTTCATAAAACCTGTCAAATTGGTAAATCCCTCATGAGACTTGAGAGATTCTCAAAAGAGAACAGAGGGCTCTGCTCAGGATTATCTAGAAAGCTCATGGGCGTGCTGGCTGCACTTACAGGTCCTGGATTAATTTTCACTAAGTCGGTTTATTCTTAACCCCAGACTAAAGCCACAAAAATTTCTCTTTGTAGCACTTTGTATAGACCTAGATGGAGGTCTGGAACACTAGGGAAGGAAGAATATGATAACTCAAAAAAAAAAAAAAAAGATGATGATGTAAGTCTGGTTACAGCTTAACTGAATGAACAATGTAAGGAAAGATGAGACTTCACCTTAGAGGCATGACCAAAAAGGCCTTAGCCTCAGCTAATTTTATTTCTTCCACATGGTCCAATTTAATAACAAGAAAACTCACCCAAACGTGTAGCACAAATAAGGAATTTAAATTAAAATATACCCACAATCTGCAATGCTCAACCCCTTATTGCCTTACAGACAACGTATTAGACAATACATATGTAAAGCACAGAGATGTAACCGTTTGGGAGCCCTATGCTCGGACTGAGGAGGCCTTCCCACACTTACTCTCAGCCTGTCTTTGGGCAAAGCAACAGCTCCTTGTTTGATGATTTCCAGAACTCGCTCCACTGACAGCTCGGCTCCAGCTTGCTCTAATCGGGAGCTGAAGAAGCTGATCACCTGGAAAGAAAAAAAAAAAAAAAAAAAAGAACACATAAGCAGGAAAAGAGATCTTTTCATCAATTGACATAGGAAGCTGACCTTCCTCTTCACCTACATCAATATATCTGTGCTTCTTGAAGAAAAAACCATGTGTCGCTTGTGCTGTAATCATGATGACTTTGTTCATGACAAGTTAGCACAGTTAATACTGATCTCCTGTTGCCGTTTTTAATGAGTGGATGAACTTACAATTTAACACATGCACCTGAATTAATAAATTTAGGTTTTCAAGTATTGGTATTGGCATATACTTATAGTTGTATCTATTAATAATATATATGGAAAAAAAAGCTTCTCCTATTAAAATATTTCAAAAACTAGGACAGGACCATCATTATAAAATTCTATGCTTTTTCTATCCTTAATTTCCAAAACTAGCACATTGATTTCAGAGAAAAATAAATAGATTAGTATTGCAATCAACTCAACAACACAGAAATATGACAAAAAGCCAGAAATCAGTGATCAAAACAAGTGTTTAGCAAAGTTGGCAGTAATCCTGTCATAATCTGTCATCAGATTTAGACACAACAGCTCTAGCTGGATTCAGATCTCATCCATGTGATTGTGATGCTGCTAATCTTGGCAAAACTGGAACCAGTAGAGAAGAGCCTGAGAGAAGAGCACCCACCCTGACTGAACGAGAACCAAAGAGAGGGATTACTGACATAAAATAAAATAAATAGATCCAAACCACCCACGCAATATTCAAAGGTGAAAGTTTGAGTCTTGTTTGAAAAGGAGAGCATTGAACAGCATGGGACACATGCACCAGAGATTACTGATCGTAACACAAGTACTGGTTAATAGCGTCTAATTCAAGTCTCAAATGCATTTATTTGCACTTATCTTGCTTTTTGGGATTCTTGAGGCTGTCAGGTCTACCTATTGTAGTTTAGGCCTGAATTTCCTTAGTTTTCAAGAATTAAACTGATCCTTCTATAGTCAATGATTCCAGGACAGAGTGCCTTAAAATGCCTGCTAGATATCTTGATGCAGTTATGAGAGCTGACCTCAGTTGGCTCCTTTTTTTATTATTATTTTTATTTTTGTAGCATCCAAAGCTACAGCAATTTAAAAAAAGAACAAAGTTTCTCTTTTCTCCAAATTAACCACCCACCCCAGCAAGCCCATGGACTTTGCTGACCATAGCTCCACACACAGGAGCTTGCGCTTTCCCCTCTCAATACTCCAATTCTCCATGTGCCTCCCTAGTGAGGCCAGGCTGATTTTCACCTTATTTTCCCCCTCTTTCTTCTGTGACCCAGCTGGTCCTTGTTAGCTAGAATACAGTTAGGTCTGGCTTCAACTTTTATCCCCCTCTAAGCTCAGTAGGTGGCAACAGAAGCAGACATCCCAACGTCAATTCTCCACGTGGGACACCAGATAATCTCCACTTTTGTGTCTCCTTTCATCCCCCAAAGAGCACATTTTGATAACGACAACCCCTATTCCCGAAGAATCCCCTCTCACAGAGGGGATCAAAAACTTGGAAGAGAAGGGTATGGCAACAGTAGGGGGACACAATTTAAGTGCCCACTCAAGCCCTCAGGAAGAAACACGGGGTGGTCAGAGCCCTCTTCCAGGCGCCAGGTCTGCAGAGGTGCCTGTGTTACTCACTGTGCACACGTCTGCCAACTCCCCAGACTTCTCATATGCTTTGGACACACTCTGCTTTGAAAAGCCCACTTGTATCTGAATCACAGGCTCCAGCACACTGAGCAATCTTTGTTAATTCTCCCCAAGTAGAAGGGGGAGAAGTGTATAGTATTATAAAATCTCTGCTGAGCTCTCTTTGTTCTGGAGTGAGACACAGCTGGAGCCAGAAACCATTACCCTAATTATGCCTCACAGCTCAGCTGCTGTTAATAAAACAAAGACAGCTGATGGCTTGATTACCCTGGGATTCAAATTTGTTGTTCCTCTCCTGTGATCCTAGAAACTCTGGCCCTTGTTTTGAGCAGGTAGATCTACCAGATTGCAGAGCAATTTTCTCTAGAAACTGTGAAGCACCAAACAAGGGAGATACAGACTGATTAGAGTTGCTTGAAGTTGCTTTTGGGGTTTTGGGAGCTGTTTTACTTCCAACAACAGAAGTGTAGAAATCAGTCGAGTAAGAATTGAGGTGGCCTTCCATAAGCTCCTTACAACAACCTCAAGTACCAGAATAAGAGAGGACTTGACCGCCTCTGGTAGACGGGTAGATGTAGCTGGTAAGTCCCTGTCTCACCGATTAGGACACCAGCTCTCCGACCCATGAAAGAAGGGAGAAGGAAGATGTGCTGAGTTCATCAGCCAAGCCACTGCAGAGAGGAACCAGAAATGATGTAGCAAAACAGCATCAACAGCTTGAGTGTGAGGTGCTCACCAGGAGACGGCCGAAGATTTGGCATTAAGTCTGGGACAAATTGGTGGTAGGGGACACACAGCACATATAGGAATGACAGAGTTGCCTATAGACTTGGAAAGGAAGAAGTTTCCCATGTTTCACCACTTCTCTGTTGTGTCATCACTGGCGAAACCTACCCTTAGCCAGGCAGGCTGGTACAGAGACTGCATCCCACTGCTGATCCCTGGCTAGCTCGAGTCCTGCTAAACCACAACAAAAACACCCTTCCACATTAGACTTTTAATCCGAAGGATAAAATACTATCATAACGCATAATGTAATAATAGGCTTTTAATCAAAGGGATACAATGCTATAATGCAAGCATCTCCTACTTTGTAAAGTCCAACCCTCCTCCAAATCTTAAGTTGCTTTTGAAAGATTTTTCTGTAAAACTTTTTATTTATTTATTTATTTTTGTGGCAAACCAGTCTTTGTCGAGTTGCATTTCATACGCAGTAAAAGCAAGCTAGGCTTCCAGTATTTTCAGGAGGGAGAGTTATACAGAGGACACACTAGAAGAGGGATTTGCTTTTTACCACTCTGCCAGTAATAAAACCAAAGAGACGGAGCATTTTCCTCCCCACTGCCCAAATCCTCTTCTTTGTAGCCAAAGGCCAAACACTTTACCTAGTTACCTGCTCAGATATAAAAGATGCAAATGAAGGCTTAATAGAATTTTAAGAATAGCTTTTTCCTTTGAAAGTGCTTTAAATATTTTCTCCAAAAAAATAACAAAGCGACACTTCGAATAATACTGAAGATTAAGAAATTTTAACTCTGTGTCCACTTAAGAGGAAAAGGTTTGCAGTGAGTGGCCAGTCCCTTGAATTTCTTGCACACATATCACGGTGCACGACCAAAGCCCTTTCCAAGCAAGCAACTTCCAGAATTTCTCTCCAATGTTGCTTCCATTTTAATAGAGATTAGAAGACATGTTAATATTGGATTAGACAGCTCCTCATCAGGCATATCTGAGCCGTATTTAGATAAAATAGTGCATCGAGAGCAAATAGGGCTTTGCCCTCTTCAGAGGGATCGATCCTGGCAATGGGGGCTACGTAACGGCCCGCAGCTCCGTGCGGCTGCATGGAGCAGGCCTGGTTGCAGACATGCCACAAGAATTTGTGCCGTTAGTATAGCGAAGACCTCTTAATGAAGCCTGTTCTCCAGAGTGATTTCCAAAATCATTCTTCGTAAAGCTTTTCCCCTTAGGAGGTCAATCTTCCCACAGAGACTTCGCTTTAGTATTTTTGCTTCATAGCCAATAGATTTACAGAATATTTCCAAAGATGAAAAGTGTTGTGAGGAAGCTAGAGTAATGTATATGGATTTCAAAGAGGCATTTTAGGTCTCGGAGGGTTTCTTTTTTTAGATTCTGAGGGAATATCCACAGCATCCATCATTTTGCCTGTCTATTGTTTCCGATAGGGAGGTTCTCAAGTAAAGAAACATCCATTTTGATTTACTAGAGCATCCACCGAGCAGTGGAGCTATCAAGGACAAGATGTTTTCTCCACACGGATGCTTTCGGTGCAAACTCAAGTGTTGCGAGGCCCCAGCGTGTCCCCAGCACCGTGCTGCTGCCTGACACCACAGCTCTTAACCCTCTCCCATCGCTAAAAATAACAGGGCGATTCACGGCTGCCGCCTCTGCCCACAGTTTTCAAGGTTAACGCTGCAAAAAGAGAAGAATAACTCGGCACCAAATTAAAAAGTTTGGATTCCTTTGTCTTCCTTTTTCTTTCTTTTTTTTCCCCTTTGTGAAGTGATGAAAAGAGAAAGACACTTACATATTTTGACATACACTACTTTACATTTCCAGCCTAGTTCCCCGCAGATCGAGTAACCTGCCGTATTCATGACACGCTGAAAGGGAGGAGGAGGGGGGGTAAAAAAAGGAGAAAACAAACCTCTTGTCATAAAGTGCTACAGGATTAGCACTTCATCTAAGCAGATTCCTTAGGAAACCATAAATCACAGCCGGGATCGGTGGCCAGTGGTCACACCCCCTGTCCCACAGCAATCGCGAGGCAAACACGACCCTCGCTGGAGCTTCCAACCCACTGCTCCGACTGGCTCCACAGCATGAGAAATGCACGTCTCTCTGCACACTGCAAGTACTCGGAGGGGAAAATTATATCAGATTAATCTGGAAACAAGAATATGTTCAAAGAGCTGTCAGGCTTTCAAGGTCCTCTGCTGCCGTGCTCCCTTTTTCAACTTTTTTTTCAGATAAGAGTTGGTAGCATTTGGGGGCGGGTGGGGATTGCTAAAAGGCTTTAGGCAGGCTCTAGCAATTAGCAGGATCAAGGCTTTTCCATCAGCATTTTAAGGAAAGCCATGAAAGACTAGCTGAAATGTTCACTGCAAGTCCGGCAGGGCTTGAGGCAAAAGTTGCTAATGCCGAGTCGAGCCAAAGCCACCGATTTTAAAAACTAGCAAGAAAATATCTTCAGAGAATTAAATTCCTCGTAGGAAACTGCATGAATCTGATCCTTTAAATCATTAAACTATTGCTCCTGACCTCCTGATTTCTATCAGACTGTTTTGCAAACAAAATTCTCGCAGCTCCTCGTTAAGCCTGTTGAACGACACCGTATCTACCACGGGCTCATAGAGGTCTTAGGAAATATGAAAGTAATGAAAGCCAACGAGTTCTCATCATGGTCACGAAACACATTCATCTCTAGTAATTACCAGCGAGGAGTTTCTGCCAAATTCCTGACACATCTGAGACTAGTGACCAAATTACAGACCACCTCTGAAACAGAGGCATATAGATAGTTTACAGCTGAGACATTTCTGTAGTAGGCCAGCACGGGAACGATAGAGTTCCTCTTTGTTCACCATCCAGGGGAAGCAGATCCCATTTAGCTAAACAAGATGCCCAGTATCCTCTTAAGATGACTTTCTGAAATGAAAAGTAAATTAATAGAAAACAGAAGGCATTTTGATTTCAGTTTCTTCTGCACGGCATTAGCTGCACCCATATGTTTTCAATCAGCTGGCAATGGTGATTTTTAGCTTATTTATAAAAACCTAGAGACGGATGATGTAAGTAGCTTTCAGTGCAAGTTAACGGTTGAGCTAGCGATGACCCTTAAACATTATTACCAACATGAGAAAGGCTTTACTTAAACCTGTCTGTGGATCTTCCTCACCGCATTTTACACCAGCCGCTTGTCCTGTACGCCACAAGTATGAAGAATGGGTTATTCCCTTTCCCTTTACAGCAGAACATCACATTGTCCTTAGTCTTCCTTCGGTTAATCAGCTCCGAGTCTATTTGTTCTTGTAAGTTTTTTACAGCTCTATATCCTCCCCCAAATTTATGCTGCTGGCCTGCAGCTTTCTGCATGGCACTTAAGACCAGTTATTTGGCCACCACATCACTTGCACGAGCAGGATGGAAGGACACCTCTAGGTTATGCTTCTTTTCTGTACCCACGCAGGACTGTAGCAGATGCCTCTTTCCACTTGCACAGTTAACTACTAGTTACTATTTTCTCCCTGCATATTCCAACCAATTTTACATCCACCTTTTGGTATTTTTACCTCTTCTAGTCTTCCCTATTTGGCTTATGAGAACATTGTATGCAACAGAGTAAAAAAAAGAAAAAGAACTGAAGATATGTCATATCTACTTTATCTGTTCCTGACAAAGCAATCTGGCAAGTTTTTAATGTCACAAAATCATTACAGATTGTGTATATCCTGCATTTCAGTCAGTTATCTTTAACAGAGGCTATTAGCATACTATATGGTAGTATCCCTATATGAAATATAAATCTGAACTACAGTTTAGGGTAAGATATTTTTATGTCCAGTGTTGAGAAGGATTTTGCTGAAGGCTTCCACCTACAAGGCTTGATGCTGCCAGTACAGCAGAAGGGATCACACTAGATCACAGAGGGATGCACACAATTTCTGCAGCTGGGTTAGCCCAGCAGCATCCGATCAGGAAAATCATGTTCACATTTCTACTCGAGGGTGGAAACAATCCAAACGTTCTCAACTGGGCAACACGCAGCAGAAAGTAATGATGGACGGGATCCGCAGCACAGAGCTGAGCAGAGCTGCTTCAGAAAGGTGGCTTCTCTTCTCCTCCCACCCAAGGTAGCAACCATTTACCTACAAGCTTTGGGACCATCTCTGGGCCAAAGAGGCAACTTCACAATGCGCTGAAACCCAACAGGGTTCCCTGATGCATGGGAAGCTGGCTAATCCATCCCCCTCGAACCACCAGCTTTGGTCAAACCAAGAGCCTGGCTAGCTTCCCATCCAATTGTTGACCCTAGGCTGTGCTGGATGTTTAAAGAAAGATGTAAGAGGAAGTCAAGAATAGCAAAATCTTCCCCAGGAGTAAGTATAACCTTGCAGCTTCCAGCAACATGCAATTTAGGAATTTCTTGAGCCAAACAGTGGAGCCACATTTTGTGCTTTGCAGTCTTTAAAGGATTTTTTTCTTTCTCCGTGAGTTTCTGACCCTTTTTGGAGCACATTTTCACTTTGGACATTCACGACATCCTGTGGAGGCCATGAGGGTGAATGGCTGGTTCTGTACAGGATGGTGGCAGTGCTGATAGCATGTACGAACTTCAGGATGTGACAGGGTAGCAGAGGAGTTGGCTGAATCTCATCTTTTATTCAGATCTGCAAGCCTGACAGCTCTCACCACTTGCCAGCTGGTGACAGGTACATTAAAAAAAAAAAAAAAATGACATCTTCGCTTCTCTAACAAAGGAGCTATTTTAAAATTCAAAATTCTCCCTTGGAAAGCTTTAAATAGTTTCAGAATGTAACTGACATTATGCTGTAACCCAATATTAAGTAGCTCTGGAGAGGAACTGTTTCAATTGTTGAGGAAAACCTCCATTTAACCGCTCCAAAGGAAAGGACATGCTGCCTTCTCAGGAAGGCGTGGGACTGTCAGGCAGACGGTCCTAGTCACCACTGGTTTCCCTCATTTTGGACCAGGAAAGTTGAAAAGTTCCCTATCTCTGACAGGAATGAAGAACGTGGTCATCTGGATTGCACCACGTTCCCTCTTTACGCAACTTGAAGATAACTTGTCCCAGCTATGCAGGCAGTGTCTAAATGTCTGCACTCTGCAGCTGCCAAAAGCTTGGGAGCTTCGAGCTGGAATCCTCCAAGCTCCAAGTTCTTGCAGGACCAGAAAAGATGAAGTGAGAACAGAAGAGGAAGGGCCAGGGACAAACAGGATTGAAGTCATATGTTTTTGTCAAGAGCACAAGTTACTTCCCCTTATGGGGCATCAGAAAACTGTCGATCCTCTGTACTATTTTAACATAAAAGCCAAATGAAACAGAGAACCTCTGCAGATTTGTGTTCACATGAATAAACAAACTATTCCCTGCAGCAAGAAATTTAGCACCCAGTTCAGCTCATGCTTCCAATATCTTGCATCCAGTGGTCACGACATGACCTCAAGCATTGCTCAGCTCTGCAAGTACTGACTAGAAGAGAGAGAAATGCTTGTTGCAGTTCAAATCTGTTATTTTCTAGCAGGGATCATCAGTTGCCTTCTCAATATAAATATTAAAGCCAATATTAGATGGTGCAGAAATTACTTAGTAACTGTTTTCAAAAGCTACCTTCTAATATGCCATCAACCAAGAGCTACAACCAATAGCAGGTTTTGACCCACAAATATTTCTTTTCATTTTCTACTAAAATTTCTACTTACCCAGAAGGATTGCATACCACTGTGGACAAATACTTTGGAAATGCAAGTAACTTAAAAATTCAGGTACAACCCAAGGAATGAGGCAATTGCTCAGCTGTTTAAGAAGGTCTCCCATCATCATTTATTCAGTGCAGAGAATGGAATAAGAGAAAAGACGACTTGGTGATGAAACCCTGCTTTTTCTGCCCAGAGTGGCACACTTCAACTGGGGGAAATTAAAAGAACTAGACACAGTCCTTCCCTAGGCACATGAAAGATTTGCTGCAGGTTGCGAATCCCAAAATCCCGGCTGAGTAAGGATGCTTCCCAGAGTAAGTCACAGTTATAGCTCAGAAAACACGGAAGGAAACTTAACATTTTAGTAATTTCTAAAAGAAACTGCCAAGAGACAGGGAATATTTTTCACCCCTTGAAAGGATCAACAACAAAGTATAAGCACCCTTTAAATAACATATCACTTACCAGATCTATATTTTGCATTATGTCCTGGAAGGAAGGGTGAGTTCGAAACTGCTCAAACAGATCCCGCTTGTAGAGCAGCGCGTACACCAAGTTTGGGTTGTGGTGGAGGGAATTGGTCAAGCAGGAGTTGATGATCTCCAGCATCATTCGGATCACCTCCTCGATCACGTTCAGGTCCTGTGCCTTTAAGGAAGGAATAAAAGGTTAGCGTGCCCTTTTCTATTGTAAAATATATTAGGTAATAAAGATGGGGTGCAGGTAATTATTACTAATGGAGCTATTAGCTGGCTAATGTCTCAAGAGTGAACAAATCTGGCATTCCGGAATGTCTGGGAAGAGATGTGTTTACTCCTGCAACTACCACACTTGAAACCAGAATGTAAAGCAGCCATTTAGCTCTTAGCTCGAGTCTCTCAACAAGAGCCATCTTCTTGTCCAAAAGAGCATTAGCATATTGTAGGCAGTCAAATTCACTAAGGTTATGTGAATTTCATCTTTCAGCCCTTCCTGTGCTAAGTAAAAGCAATTTGGCCTATGTTTAATTTACTGCATATTCAAGTCAGCCCTTGTTGGAGGGTTTGGTGAGGGGTCCTCCCACAAGGCATAGGAAAAAAGAAGTCAAATCTACTGTGTTCATATTGCTAGATATCTCAGACATATCAAAAACCATGTTGTGAGAACAAGGAGAATCTTACTGCAAGTTTTTCTGGTTGGTACAAACCGAACAAAGTGGTCTACAAAGAAGCCTACAAAGCAGTCATGTTCTGAGCTCTCATAAGGCATTCAAGTACTTGATTATGTGGCTGGCATGTTATGGATTTTCTTCTGAATGTGAAGATCTCCCTTCTTCTTTTTTAATTTTTTCTTAAACTGCTCTCTCAGTCTCAGCCATCTGCTTACCTTTGTTATTAGCTAACCATGTTGGCACAATCCCTTACACAACCGCTCGCTGCAACTGCTTAACCTGCCAGTGGCATTGGAGTCTTCTGATTGATAGAATCAATCCCTACACTCAAGACACAGGCAGGTCCCTCTACCTGGAGTCTCCTTGTTGGCATGGCACGAAAGAGCCTCACAGTTAGACACAATGAAATGCAAATGATACAAAAATACAGGATGTATAACTGCTTCATCGGGAATCTAGGGAAAAATTCAGACCTGGCTAACACGTTTGCAGAGCAGTACTTGCCTACCAAGTTGGACTTGCTTCTGAATATGGTGTATTAAAGTGGCTTCTAAAAAGCTCTTCAGTGCTGTAGGCACCACACAAGCATTCAAAAAGAGATGCTAAGGTGAAATGGTTGCTTCCTGGTCTCCCCAACTTTATTTTGGCCAGATAACTACCACAACTGTAAGGAAACAGCGAAGCCCTGTCCACATTAGGGCATCAGAAATGCAGAGCCACATGATGGCTTTTCAAATACTGCTTTTTCCTCTTAAAACAGGGGAACGGGGCAAGTTTGCGGAGAAAGCCTTACGAATCACGCTATAACGTGGTGGCCAGAACCAACCACCTGTTTTTTCTTTCCAGCAGCAGCTCCAGATGAAGAAGCTGGAATCTCAACAATGAAAGTAGGTGGGTACAGTGCAGCTTTTCACCTGCAGCTGAGCATGCTACAAATAGCATTTATACGAGGAATTAACTCTATAAAAGAGTGCAACGCGGGACTAAATTCCAGCATTGCACATATATTCTCTCAGAGCTGTGTGCACCTATTATTAGCGATTAAAAGCATTCTTAAAAGCTTAAAACTTCTCAAAACAGGAACAAACAAACAGAAAGCCAAGGCCAGCACTCGGATAAGACAATGGAGAGATGCCATAAGCGCTGATAACAGTCGTGCTTTTGTTGCTCTGTATCCCCAGCATCTCCCAACGACCTCTCTGCATGGAGACGTGGCGTCAGGGCAGATATAAATAAGGTTACAAAAACATTTTGCAGCTAAAAGACAAGACTTTTATCACTCTGGGTAATATCTTTCAGACCAGCTGAATGCCACTGCAACCCAGAATGTGTATGACCGAGGCATCAACATCAACCACAGCAGCGATTAATTATTTTCTGGACTGTATTTAGGTCCTGCAAGACATGAGGGGTGGCAAGACACTGAGTTTGGGGCACAGGTAGGATTAGACAGCATTTTCAAGTAAGAGATTAGGTAGAAGCGATGATGTATTTCTATTGCCAAAAACTGACCAGCTGCGCAAGCCTTGTCCATTTTAATTTATCACACTCTTCCTTTGCAAAATATCGCCTATTTAATGCCAATGCCAATCCTGATGAACACCATTCAAGGTCAGTCTTTTTTTGTCTTTTTGATTATGGCTGTAGAAATGACCATATCCATCACTAAAAGAAAAAAAAATAGTGGGAAGTCAAAGGCTTGGTACCCAATTTCTGCAATGGAGATTCGGCCAACAAAAGGCAAGGGGATGGAGCAGAGCACTAATGTAACTGTAGGTAATTATATGTACTGTATGTTTCCTTATCAGGATAGGAATTAAATGTGCTAAATGTTTGAAAATATTTTCATTTTTTTGCAGAAAGACCTAGGAGAAAGGCCAGATGCCTGGTCCTGTTTTGGTTGCTCAAGGACCAAGCCAGGCACGGACACATACAGAAGACTCGGGAACCATCTGGGGCAGTCTGTGCCCCTTTAGTCAAAAGCAAAGGGAGTGAACAAGTGGAAATGCCAGAGAAAAGAGGATGGAAAAAAAGCAGAGAGGCCACAGAGGAAAATGTGGCAAGCCCAGAAATGGGAACATTCACTGCAGAAAAATGGTTTGAGTTTGATACACGCTAACACGAAGCACAAGCTGGAGGTGCAAATGGTCCAACTGTGTGTAGAGCTGCATGCTCTGGTCTCTAACCAACATGAAGTCCCGCCCTCTTTTTTTTAAAATTGAAATATAATTAATAATTAGCTTGACACCCTGCTAGCAAAGCATTTTGGAGCCTTCAGTAAAGTTGCACCGCAAAAGAGCCATAACGAGGTGCTGTGCAAGAGCAGTTCAAAAGGACACTGCAGAAAACTCGCTTCATTTACGATACCTGTCTTTCGGTTACTCCCATCTCAACATCATAAGGGCTCTTCCTCTTAATTTAATTTGACGTTAAATTAATTTTAATTTTTACAACAATAGAGGGCTGGTTTTAAAGGGTCTATCAGGAATGAATGCAAAGCTCCATCCTTGAAATGTTAACAATTCCTAAGAGAAAAGAAATAGGCATCTCCATGTATTATTCAGGTTAACTTTGCTTAACGGTCCCCCAGGTCTTCTCTAGTCTAAGAAAAACCGAGATAGAAATTATTTCGCTATTTTTTGTTCCTCCTGTGTATACTAAATAGGCATGTAAAAATCATAATTGCACTCACTTGCGATATTATGAAGAGGTATTTATATGCAAGGGTGGATACTAGTTTGTTTTTTGGGATGAAATAAGCTTTGCATTACGTTTCTGAGAGGAATGCTCTAGCTGAAGACATTTGTCATTCACACCTGAACCAGATTAACCCTGGCGTTCCCAGACAAACATCAACCACAGCAATTGCAGTGACACAGCTCATTTCAAGGAAATATTTAAATGGCAATTGCAAAATCAGGAGTCAAATAACTGCATCTTTCTGCAGGCTAAAAGGCACTAGCGCACAAATGTAATTCTCATCTCTTGCCCATGTATTATACTGTGATATGATTTTGTTTCATTGCAAGCTAAAAATGACTTAAATGCACTTTTTCTCTATTTTGTTTTGAGCCCTAAAGTGCAGTCCAGAGGTTTTGACACAGTTTCCTGACTAGAGGTTCCAAACTCACAGCAGCGAGACCGGCTCCGGCCACGCGCTTTCCCAGCTAGCTCCGACTGCCCCCTCAAGGTCGTCTGCGCCCTTTGCTTTTTCATTCGAGGCCACGTCCGTCCTCCCAGCCTGGCACCAGGGACGGAGATTCGGACTATTTATGTATATATATTTATATATCTATCTCTCTCTATATAAGGGTGAGAGTGAGGGTTGCCCACGCAGCCTGAATTATGGCCTTTTTTATGTTCTCTACTCTCACCCTTGACACCTCACCGCAATTCTTCACACGCTATAAATCACTGAGATTTTGTCTCCTTCCTAAAATAAGAATTGATGAAATATTTTATAGAAAATGTGCAATCACAATCAACTATGCTCATGAAACAGACACGACTTGAAAGGCAGCTTTGTCAACTACGGAAAGCAAACGGATACACACAGCGTATACTTAACACATATCAAAAAGACCCAGCCTGCCAAATTAACCCCAAACACATGGCTAATTCCACTCTTCTTTTCCCGAGGGATGAGCAAAGAGGAAAGATTTGGTAAACTGGTGCTCCAGATCCATCAGCTGCACCCACAGCAGGTCAAGATGCAGCCTCAGTTCATTTTCCTTTGCCCTGTTTCCCAGCTAGCTGCACGGATGCCATGGATTGCTTTGAACAGTGGCATGTCTGGATGCTCAGTGGTTCTCTCTTCCACTGCTGCTTGCAAAGCAGCTCTTATAAACCCCTGTGTACTGCACTATTCCATGCGGAGCGGAGCAAACAAGTTGGCACTCCAGGGAATTTCACCTTGATAACATAATTTAACCACATCCACACTTACAATTATGTAAACTTCCCTTTCCTCTTTAGAAGGGAATTTCTACAGTTAAATAGTTTCAAATAATTTGCTTTATTTTTAGTTTCTTTAGGAGAAGCATATGTATCTTGTTTGTATTAGCTTTGGGAAGCTTCCAAGAGAGCTGTCTGAATTTCCTGCATTTTCAGCAGAAAAGAAAACCTTCAACAAAATAAACTCGCTTTGCCAACGGGGTGGAAAAACAGGGGGATAGAGGGGGGAAGAAGGAAGCGCACAGGAACGCTCTTCTTATATTTAATACACAAATGAACTTCAAAGCCAATCATTTGGAGAGGGCAACTTTATCGGTCTATAGTTATTTTATTGGCATGCAAACAGCGTAATACACTGGTTGTCATATGTGCAGTCCAGCTAACTTTTGGCCATAATGTTTAATTGTGGAGAAGTAGGTATTAAGTGAAAAATTGTAGCGTTTACATATGTATATACACAACCTAAAAATGAACCCAATTGCTACTCATTCCTGCTTAGGATTAAAAGTAGGCCTGTCACATCAGGGGAAAAGTTTGGTGCCAGATATTTTGTTAAATAGAGCTACTGTCATGACACTCAGTGCCATGACCTTCTGGAAGGACCGCGCGAGCAGACAGCGCTCCCACCATCTTGTCAGCCAGCTCCCCCTGCTAACACAAGGTCACCGAAGACCAACACATTCTTCTAGCTGGTATCACAGCGAAAAACTCTTCCCTTGCAACGAGGCTGCACTAGAGGCAGCATCACAGAATCACGAGGTTGGAAAGGACCTGTAGGGTATCAAGTCCAGATACCTACTCAAGCAGGGTCACCTAGAGCATGTTGACCAGGACCCTGTCCACATGGCTTCTGAGTATCTCCAAGAACAGAGTGTCTCTGGGTGGTGGCCATGCATCCTCTGCCAGAGGAAACAGCCCGGGAGCACCTGGTCCAAGGAAAAAAAAGCAACCCAGGCAGCAAGGCCAACTACTTTCACACTTTGAAGACCTGTTTGACTTCAGTGACTTCAGTAGCCACTGACAAAGAAAATGGAAGAATTGTTCAGGGGGACATGCATGTATTTGAGGGAAGGTACAATTCTATAAACACACATATTTTTACCTTTACTTTGCATGCAACTTTACTGTTCACTATCTGTGCAATCCACCATTCATGCCCAACTCAACTTTTGGCCACATTCTTGCCCTCGTCTCTTCTTCAACATGTTATCTTTCAACTTCTACTCCTAAAATATTTCAAACTACAGTATTTTAACTTATTGCTATCCTCCTATAGCGTAAGATTCCCAGTCAAACTCTCCCAGACGTTGATGGAAACTCTCTTCTTCCTATAATGGTTCTCGGTGATACTTCACTCTCTCTGGACTGTCTACACTCTACTTGGTTTTTACCATTGGGAAACAAGTTTTTAACTCCTGCACTGCACATTACTCTGGTGGCATGGAAATGACTCTGCTAAAACTGGTGCCCAAAACACTGAACAAAAAACAGCCAGTGGACTTAAGTCCAGCTCTGCAACATCACCCGAGCACCAAACCCAGGTGTTGAAACTTCCAGCCCTATGGTCTCTCCTCCACACTTGCTGTTTGAGAGAATCTGTTCTGCTAATCTAGCTACATGAGCAGGAAGGACAGAAGGTGACCCCACTTTGCCAAACCTCCAGGCTGGTTATCAGGGAGATGTGACAAAGATCTCACATTTCCAAGGTGAATGCCAAGACTATAGAGCTCCTTCCTTTATAAACAGGACTCCTTTGCTTGAAAAGGAAAGAATGACCATCTAGACCCGATGGGGTGACTGAGGTGCCTATGTACAGGACAGAAATTCAGACTGGTATTTCTGTGAGACTGCAAAAGGTCCTCCATTTTCCAGAGAATATGATTTCAGATAGCTCCCTCACTTTTGCATTTCATCCCAACTCGGAACTCCATTTTTTTTTTTTTCCGAACTGTGTTCTTGGGAACCTCTTCCCTTGACCTACTCTATAAGTGTAGGCATTTAACTCATGTACAGAATTCTATTTTGGAAGGGAAAGGGGTAACAAGTCTCTTCCCCCGGTAACTATCAAGACCAAAAAAATGACAAATTTTATACAAGTAGAAAATAATGCAACGCCTGAATGATTTTAACACCCGTGGCCTTAGGAAAAATAAATGATTAGGGAAGGCATTCACTCAAGGTCAAGCTGAAGAGGCCAGGTTAAGTGTGCTTGGAAGTTCCTGTGTGAGGGGACCCATCATGGCGCCCAGAAACCCAGCAGGCACCAGCCAGGGACTTGGTGCTACGTGGGCTATTCTAGAACATGATGTTTCCAAGCCACATGCAAGTGGACAACAGAAAAGCAAGCACTATTTAGAAGAGCTAAACTAGTCATTTTACAGGGTACCACAAAATCAGGGAGGCAACTGTTGCTAGTGAAATTGTTGGTGACATTGTTCATCCCCAGAAAATTGAAGCTGAAACTTCATGAATCTCTGTTTTTTCCTCAAATCATGCTTGAAATATTAATGAAGTCTTCTTGCTGCTGAAAGGATACGTGCTCTCTACAGACTCACTATTTCTCATTGAAATTAAGTAGCATTCCCTAGAGCTATGTGAAGATTTTGTTTAGCTTGACTGGTTTAACAGGAAAGGACAAGTTCCACATGCAACCTTAACTCCACCATATAAAGATAAATAGATCATTATGATATAGTTTTTAATTAACAGAACCTGTCTACCTTTAGTAGACTTCAAGGACTTTAGAGATGTTACTCAAGCGAAAAAGTTTCTGATTCAAGCACTACACATACACCTTAGCTCTAAAATGTCACCCACAAAATCATTAGGAAGCATTATGTAATAACTAATGGTATAGGAGCTGAACTTCTACATTTCCTAATTCTCTTTAAAAATTACATAGCAGGTCTTATATAACTTTCACATAAGGTTTCACATCTTCGCATTTAATATGTAAGTGCTACTTAATGAAATTTCTAGAGCTAAAAGTGTGTTCCTTAAAGATGACTTCTGGACAAGCCTTCAAAGCAAACAATCCTCCTAAAAGAAATACTTGGCATCTTTTGAAGCAGGCTACAGTTGATAATGAAGCCCCAGATGTTTTAGTATTTCGTGTTTTAGTATTAGAATTCCAGATTTAAGAATCCTTATCGTATCAGTCTTCATTATATCACACCCATTTACAATGGGTTGCCATATCTAAGTTAAATGAAGTATAGAAGCCCTTCCACCAGGAAGAAGAAATAAGCTTTGGCTAATTGCTTGAAAATATTACATTGTGCAAAAAGAAAGCAAAAAGACTATTTAAATCAAACAGTGTGAATTGAAGTAACACCAGTACCAATAGGTAGTTGGCTCTACAACAGCTGTGTCCTCCTGAAAAGACTATTCTTACCCATTTGGATTGGGCTGAGGGAAAGGAACATTGTGACTGAGACTCTGGAAACTGAGGCCTTAAAAATAAACATGGATCGCACCAAATCTCCACTATTTCTATATCCATGTAATCAGAGAAATAGTTATTTTTTGTACTAGTTTTCTCCTGAAATAAGCCACACGGAGCAAACATAGAAGACACGCCTCCTCACCTCCACAAAAAGTCCTGTAAAGCTAAGCCTACTTTGTTTCTATGATTTTATGCTTTTACCCTTAAGGGCAAAAATTGCTTTTTGAAATTCCTGTGTGAGGTAAATGAAAGCAAGTTGGCTGAGCAGACATTTCAAATCATTACAAATTAGGGAAATGTCAAAAACAAACAAGCAAGCAAGCAAACAACAACAAAAAAAAACAAGCAAAGCTGTGTGCTGCCAAGGCCATCTAGCCCTCCCTGGATGAGCTGTCAGTGTAAGAACACTGATTTGTTCAAACAAGAAAAAATTACTGCAAAGGTAAACTAATAATAAACTGAATAAAAGAAAAAAAAATCCAGAGAAGAAAACTGGAAAGGCTCCATCTCACTTTTTTTTTCACAAATAATTAAAAAAATAATATAATCCGATATGCCAGAGAAAACAATCACTTGCTCATGATCTTTGCTCCTTAGGAGTAATTTGGTAAATGGTTAGTTAACGGATGTCATAAAATCCCCCATTGGTTCCATCTCCCTAGTCCTATTTTTTCCTCCCATGAAAAAGTTAAAAGGGATAAAATTAAGTGCTAGAAGTCAATGAAGTGACATTAGCCAGTGAGTGATAAGCAACCTCCTAACAATATTAGATATGATTAAAAGCAAACAAGTCAAAAACATTGATGAGGCTGGCTGCTGTTCATCTACAAAGGAAAAGCATATGCAGAAAACTTTTGCTGAACTTCTTAAATATTGGCCGTGCAGGATAAAAATTTCAGGTTTTAGGTAATAAGACATTTGATTTGGGATTATGGTACAATATCCCCAAATTTATAAGGAGAGGTATATGTTACTTTATAGACATAATTTTACATATTTTAATCGTTTTGATAATTTGGGGCATGAGAGCAAGGTAAGAAAATTAACTCAGAAATACAACTCCCTGAGAATAGTTGGTATATGTACTATACCTATCTGGCTTATTTAAATTATATTAAATATTTTGAAAATTCCAGGGGATAGATAAATAAGGCTATTAGAAAGCTACCATATTAAAAAGAAAAATGGCATTATTGGTTTTCTGAAGGGATTTGCACCCAAAGGACTCACAAGCAAACCATTTGGAAAGGTGTAATGACACATTTTCATTTGTTTTCTTTTAGCTTACTATCTCTGCAACAGTGATCCCTGCTAGTAATGCTGTCATTTATTCTACCTAGGACTGCTCTGAAAAAACCACCACCACTGGAATTGCAACCCACTGCTCTCAGGTTAAAGGAAAAGCAAATAAGGAGGAGAAAAACAGATTTTTGAGAGCTGATAGCAGGAAAACCACATGAATTGAGTAACTTTGAGGTTTAATGCTGTCTTGATTACTCCCCAGCTCGTTTTTAAACTGTATTCCCTGGGACACCAATAAGGGCCACGCATTGAATCCGATGAATGCTGAAGCGGATGACGTGCTCAACTTTCTTGCTATGATGGGAAGTACACAGCCACAGCATTAAATAATTCTAAAAACAAACATTTGACTGAGATTAACAAATATATATATATATAGATTCTAAAAGTCTGACTACATAGGTACACAGCCTAAAATGAAAAACAAAATATATTTATGATCAATCCTGTTATTATAAAGACTTCAACAGATAATTTTTCAAATACAAAAGCAAAACATCCTTCATAGAAAGATGGAAAAAAAAATGCACTGTCAACTAAATGTTGGAAAATTCCCAGGAACATTTATGAAGCTTCACCTGTTTTGGGACAAAGCTTATTTTGCATAGGCAGTTCAATCCCATCCCTCTCCAAGTGGCACAGGGGATGAAAAGAGAGCAGGAGATCACAACCTCTTCTCTTACGAATGCTTTAAAAGACATTTTTCTGAAATGGAACATTTGAAATTTCACTGGTGGAAAACTGGTGTAAAGAATGACCAAGATATTTATTTCTCCCATTAAAGAAAAAAAAAAAAGAAGAATTTATGTAATTTAAGTGTTAACACAACCCTCCACCTCTGTTAAAAAGAAACAATTTTAACATTGCTATGAGTTAGGCAAAAACATGACGGTTACCTGTGATCATACAGAATCCTTTATGTGAACTTCTAATGAAATCGTGTCTTAAAACACACTTGAGAAGGTGTCTGGGTTTTGAGGATTTAACCCTGAAGCTTTAATTTTGCTTTTGCTTTTATTTTTTTTTTCTCCTTCCCTCCTCCAATTCCTGGGTTATTCTTCCTGAGATTAATGAATTCTGCAAAATATTTCATATTTACAAAAACTTACGCAGCACATGAATGGAAGGTCCAAAAAAATGAAATAGCTAATTGCACGAAAGGGAAATAATTTCTTTCCAATGGCGTCTGTGAGAAACCTTAGGATGACTTTACAGAATTCAGCAAGCATGAAGTATAGAGACTCTTAATAACTGGTACTCTTGTATACTCCACATTTTAACGGGTTTCCCCAAAAAGTAAGTCCTTAGAGGACAAGAATCTACCGCTTCCGATAGGAACGAACAAAAATCAAAATTCCCTATTCTACATTTCTTCAACACTTCTTTCTAGGCCAATTGATTTGACACTCTACTGCATTCAGCAAATGTCTTTTTTTCTTCATGCTCCCCATGAGCAGCAGCAGAGGAACCAGCTCCAGCAGAGTATTTTGGGCATTGAATTCCTGCCCATTTCAATTATTCTGCTTAACGAAACCTTTTCACTCCTCACTTCGCTGACAAACCGTCTTTCAATCTTCTTTGACTCATCCCCTTTAAAAACGTCTACTTTACTTCATCCCATCAGACGGTCCCTGGGCCACCCACACTCCTAATTAATAGCACTCAGCCTGCCTGATAGCGTAGGTGGACATCCCTTAACGATGGACATTAGTGCAAGAACCACCCTCACTGAGACGCTGAGGGACAGTATCTTCAAGATAACTACTTTCTAGTTAGAGTGACTGCATTTCTACAAAGGGGACACAGTGTGCCCACAGAAATAAGTGTGGCTTTGCTCAGGTCAAGAACTTGTCCACTTCGGTGTCCACCAGGTCAGACAGATCAGGTGAATCCACACTCTGAACTGCGTTATCTTCCTCATATTCTGCTTTTTAAGATCACTAAATCTGTTTTTACTTGCAGTTCTCTCATCGCTTCCTCTGACCATTTTTAAAGATGGATTTCTCAAATTCCAAGTAACTGATAGCTGAAGAAGTCTGTTATGCAATATTTTTATACCTATGGAGCACCTTTCAATGTAAACGTATTATTTTTTTCAGACATAATCACACAGCTGAAATGACTCCAAAACCTCACAGGTTAGTCCTTGCTGTGAAAAAGTTGGGACTGTAAAAAGTTGAAGACTTAAAAGGCAAAACACCAAAGTTTTAACATTTTGCAAATACCTCTTGCAGGAAAAGTAATGTAAAAATGAAGGATTTGGTACCAAGCAGACAGATTTTCTTGGGTGTCCATTTCCTTTTCTTTATATGGCTCTGTGTTTGAAAAAAAAAGACCTACTGAGTTGCTTTTAAGGTATCGTAACATACTTCTGGTTCTTAAGTTTTACACTTCTCCATGGAAGCCTTGCTTTAGGAATACTAAAATGCTGCTTTACTACAGTGTTGAAATGCACAGAGGGTACAAAAATAAATTTCACTCTTTTCAGAAATGCTCCACTCTGGAGAGCTATTGCACTGATATTTTTTGTGTTTGTCTGGAGGTTTGATGTATGCCAACCACACATAATTAGCAACTTTTCCCGAAAAGTTAACTGAACAACCCACTCATACGAAGGAATAGGACACACACACACACACAAAGCCTGCTACAGACCAACCCAATAAGCAAGGACATTTTTGAAGATGATATAATCACTTTTTTTTTCATACAGGCACTTCAAAATTCTCCATTAGCCTGAATTAATCAAACGTTGGCTTACAAGGTAGTAATAAACAGTGTTTACAGAAGGGCTCGTGAAGATTCTTGAAGGTGATAGACACTGTCTACAGCTTATGCTGAACCACACTTAAGGCTTTTCTAAAAATCAGTATCTTGCATCAATTCTCTCAAATGCACGACAAACAGATGCACAGTATTAAATCAGTGAACAAAATTCTACTGTTTAATCTGGGGATGGGTCTCATTCATTTTAAAACAAACTGACAACTTGTTTAGCTATAATCAACTTTGTTTTTAAGGACACTCTTATGAGAAGTCTTATCTAAAACATTTCTTCTGAGTGCAAGTTGTAAACAAGTGCCAATTATAGGACATCTTATCAATAATTTGTAGAAAAGGGTATAACCGAGTAACTATTAGAAAAGGAAAACAAGAAAAAAAAATCCCTTGTGTTAACATTTGGCTTTCTTCAAATGCGTGGAATGAGCCAAAATAATTGGCTTTTTACAAGCCTTTAGTAGCAGCTTGTATTTCAGAAAGATGGCAGGCTCTGATGTGTTGATATACCTCCTAATGTCTGAAGATTTTTCTGTTTCTTGAAATTTATGTCTATACCTCATTAATTCACAGAATCTAAATTCTTTAATCAGATGATCCTAAAATCATCTGCTGCAATGTCAAATATTCTAGAGTAATGTGCAAATAGTAAATGTGATATTTTCCTAGAATCATAGAATGCTTAAGGTTGGAAGGGGCTTCCAGAGACCATCCAGTCCAACCCCTGCTCCAGCAGGGACACCCAGAGCAGGGGCACAGGGCGGCATCCAGGCGGGTTTGAAGATCTCCAGAGAAGGAGCCTCCACAGCCCCTCTGGGCAGCCTGTGCCAGGGCTCCGGCACTCTCATTTTCCCCAAGTAATGGGAATTTGTAAGTAAAATAAGGTTTCATTCAGTCTGAGCAGTAACACACAAGACCGTAAATAGACGAGAGTTTTATGGAACTCCTGAACAAATGAAGAATATTTTTGTGGATTTGCAAACTTCAACAAATTTGTCAAAAATCCATTGACCACAAGGATATTAGCAAAGAGACAAGAACATAAAGACATACTGTAGAAATCAGCAGCCCTCCATATTAATATTCAAAAGTTTAAAGCAACAGAACTTCACTCCATCTTTGTCACAAAATTTTAGGATAGTTTGTTCTTTCTGTTTAAGCATAACTTATGCAAACCCTTCCCAGGAAAGTTTTCAATTGATTTCAAGGGAAGAACTGATGAATAATTGAGACAGAACTGCAGAATTTTGGTATTGCTAAATAGAAGAACTTGCTTTAGATTTGGGTTAGATTGGTTATTCGAGTCTACTCTGAAACCATTATTTTCTGATGATATAAAAATAGGGGGATTAGGTAGGAGTAATATTCTCTGAACGAAAATATAATTCATCTGGAGGAGGGGATGACTAATGTTTAACAAATGTATTTATAGGCCTCTGGCTCAATACTGGAGTGGAGATAGACATACCCAAGAATAATCTGATACTGAAAATGTCACTTTTGCTCAAAAGCCATAAACTCAGAGTAATCAGAAAGAAGGAATTTAGCACAAAACAAGGCAGCTTTCATATTGAATGCAGCTTAAATTCCCAGAAACCGCATACCTTACTAAAATTTTTTTCACATATCCCCATACACCACCTCCAACAAACAACATCCAAAAATCCCACCAATTTTCTTCCTAATTGTATTTGAAGAAGTTTGTTAAAATAGCCAATAAAAGGATCCAAAAATGTGGAGAAATGTGGAACCTCTAAGACAGGCTACCAGGTGCATGGATAATGTGATCAAAAAAATCCCACACCTAGTTTCTTAGTCACATATAAAAACGGGAGAAAACGTACACAAGAGAAAGATTGAAGTGCTTTCATAAAACAACCTGGCTTCTGAATTTCAAAGAAACGTTATGACAAAATAAATGACTTCAGCTTCTTCTGGCCAGTATTTGTCAAATATGGACCCATGTCTATAAGGAGCTTTAATTTAATTTGGTAAAAGTTCCCCATTCTATCAATGAGCTATTCAACTGCACCGAAAGAGCTCACACACATTTAGCATTCTCAGCAAAATTACGAATTTTACAGACTACCAGATAAACATTATTAATTACATCTCACTAACTCTCTCACGGCTGACCAGTTTATTTGGAAGTTACTTTAATTTTATTTCCACATCATTAGTACAGTCATTGAATGACCCTGGAGAAGACTTCCTATTCCAGAACATTTTAACTATAGCATATATTATAATTGGAAAAGTAATTAACATTAGGAATATGTTTTCTTTAGTGGCAGAGTTCTGCATCAGCACTTTTTTTTCAGACAACTGAAAAAATAAGGTAAACAGAGAACATATTATTAGGACACCAAAACATTACTGCTCTTATTTACAGTTCGAATATTGTTCATATTGCCAAAATCATTAATTTTCTGCACGGATGCCACCTGCCATTATATTCATATATGAGAATGCAATGGTAGACAAACACCACAAGGAAAAGATGTTAGTAGGTGGTTTTTAATATTATATATTCCCCGAACACTAATGTTGCTTTAGTTGTTTTTAAAAGTCATGACTAAACTGCAAATACTGAAAACAAAGCTTACTTCATGTTTTGGATGCATGGTACCATCATCTTTCATCAACTGTGACAGACCTGAATACCTACAATTTATAGCTTTTGCATTTGTTTCATTGTGTTTAGAAGATGGCTAATACTGCAGTTCACAGACCTTATTGCAACAACTCTTTAGCAATCCCAAATTTCCAAGATAAATATGCAGACCTTACTTCTAGGACTATTGCTTTCTAGAGAGTAAATGAAATATGGGAGCCATTCACCACTTACCTATGTATAGCAGAGATTAATTTGGTTTTGTATTGGAGAAACTGGAATGAAGAACCATTTACTTGCAGCTCTGAATATAATCAACTCTAATAACAAGACACAACTTACCAAAAAAGAAATCTTTTTTTTTTGAAACCACTTTTGTAATACTGCTTTTTAATAACCCTCATAATGGCCAAATTAGAAGGACCCCAACTGAAGTCATTCATCCCACATAAAACAAACATTGCTTTTTCTTCTTAGCTTTGTTTTACAAGCTACATTATTTCCAGATGACGCTTGAGGGGCCGAAGAGTTTCAAGAATTAGATGCTTAAACAGACAGCTGCTTTCTATTGACCATAAAAATCGAGGATAAAAAAAAAAAAAGAAATCTAAGAGGAATCTAAACATTGGACTTCATTTAGCCCATTACACAGTAAAAATTGCAAAGGAAAAGAGAGGAAGAAGAAATACAGAAGTCTCATTGCGCAAATGCAAAATGCAATTCTGTTTATTAATGCACGAGAAGAATTCACTGCAAATCCCAGGCCTCCTTAGAGTGTTCAGGTGAGTTTAACGGGATTGGGAAGGAGGCAGGGAAGGAGAAGCCGGCTCTGATCAGAGGTGCTTGCAGCACCACCACGCTCTGGCTCCAGGGACATCCCTGCCCACCACGTTGCACCCGCAGCCACGAGCATCTCCCTCTACATCATCAATGTGCATTTGCTTCTAGACCTCAGCTAATGCACGTTTAAAGCACGGCTCTTTACATAACCCCAAGGGCACATTTTTATAAGCAGTACAGCATATCTACGCTGTGCCATTTCCACCACTGACAAAACTCCTGCACCATTCAAGCGCCCGAGTGACAGTCTTGTATATGGAATAATTGTAGGTCTCTGCACTGAAGTGAATTATATTTAAAATTTTCCTGTTCAAGCTCTATTTGGAAGAAAAAAAATACACCTGATTTTTATAGCTCAAATCTATGAAGTTAAAAAAATTAAATGAAAATTAATTTTATAAAATTTTCTCTGTGGCTGGCAATCAGCTTACCCAATCTATTTTTGATCCATCCTATTTCATTACCCAACGGCAGGCTTCAGGTAAAATCCCCATGGAAGGTAGCTAGTTAACCTGAAAATAAAGAACTAGAATTTGAGACCTCTCAGCAGAAAGTGGTGCCTGGGTCCTCCGGACTGCAGACCCTATCGTGGGTGGTGAAGGAGTCTGAAAACAGGCTCCAAGGAGCCTTCATTCAATGAAGGGCTCGAGTCTACTGCCACGAAGACAAGGTTGAGCTCCTGCTGCCATTAAATGCCCTATCTTCACTGCATTCACTTACATTGAAAGAAATTCAGAAACCAAAGTTACACAGTCAAATATATATTGGAGACCTAAGTGACGATGCTTGTCAATTTACTTGAAGGCAAACTGTCCCTACATTTGATTTTTATTTTCCTTAAACTCTATGTAAAAGAAATTCTTACACTACACCTGGGAGAGAATTGTGAACCCTTGGCATAAGCTTGCCAAAATTCACAATCCTCCCTCCCTCCAAAGAAGCTGTTCCGGAGGATCCCTATGGCCAGCTGTGGTACACCAAGTGCTGAAGTGTACGAAACTCATGTGCAATGCTAAGAAATCCTTAAAAAGCAACAGCTTGGGCATACTGCAGCTCCAAAAGCAGGTCTGAGGCACTGCCTTCCATGGGAAGTCAGCGTGCCTCTGGTTATGCTATTTTATCTATGATTTAACAAATTACATTAGGATGTAAGAAAAAAAAAAAGAAAATTCATATATATAAAAAAACAAACATCGTATGCAAGAAAGCTATAAACAATCTAATTGGATTTTTCACATTTCTTCAAGTCTGGAGATACCTGCAGCGTAGGACAGCCTGCCCTAAGCATTTTTGCTTAGCTATTTTGAAATCAATAATTGCTTCCATGAAAATGTTGCCTATTAAGAAACTTATTAAATGACTAGTAAGCAAAGGACTAGCACGGCATACACTGAGAATCGTCTAACCAAGTAGCCCGTGTCTCAGGAGGGGATTTATTTCATGACACAGCTTTTTGGCACAAAACCCAGCATATAGGGTTCCCCTCACCACCCCTCTGGCTGCCTCAGACTGTATCATCCTGCACTGCTATCACGTCCCTGTCCCCACCAGGCCACCACCCTCCACTACTTTGTGTTGACTACACTTAACCAGGGCTTTGCTGTGCAGGGACCAGGGAACTGATCTAGCTTTAATAAGCAAAACCACCCCATGCTTGTTACCCTTTCCTTTTTTAGAGCCCTGCAAAGGCCTGATGACCACAATATAAAAACAAGCTGGCTCAGTTCCTTATTCCTGTTCACAGTTAGAAGCTCACGGCTTCGTTGGTACACTGGAGACCTCCTGGTAGCCATCAGGAGATACTCACCGAAGGACCATGAGAAATATGGTGAAGGAAATTTTATATATGATTTACTCTTTTGCACACTTTGTATAGCACAGATTCACTTTTCCATTAAAGAACACAGTAAGAAAAGAGCATGTATAAAAGCGAATTAAAAATCATGAAAAATGGATGTTTAAAACAAATTAATGATTGGTCTGAATGAAAACTCCGGACATAAATCTGAGTAGAAAAGGCAGCTTCAGCATCATGTCTGTTTTAATTATTTATTTATTGGTCCCACACTGGTAGGCAGCAGTGGAACAGATGCAGCAGAGAGATGGAGAAGAAAAAACCCCTTTTTAGCCATTAAAAGTTTATGTACTTCAGTTATATCATTTCCTAGGACTTAAAAACTTTTAAGTTTCTTAGGGCATTCTTGCACCATTTAACACATACTTTCACAAATTTGTCTACATACACAAACATATATGCATATACAAGTGGAAGTATATATGCATATATGATGTGCAAATTAAGTGCATGTATGGAGGAATACATGAATATATATGTGTTATCAAGCTGTCTTCCTCCCTCTGAGCTTTGACATGGTCACTTGTTTGCCTAGGGAAGCAAATTAAGGATCTCTTTTCATGAAACCAATATCCTTCCTCAAGCAATAGGCCACATAGAACTGTAGTCCTTGCATTAGGTATAGAAATTAGTATTACAAACTTTGGCCTTACTATTGAGGCATAGATGAAGGTGCTTGATGCAACCACCATGTCCCCAAATGTCCCAGCTTATTCCAAAGCAACATCACTTTGGCATGGAAGCCAACTCCTACTCTTTAAATACAGATGCGTGTGAGGGGTGTCTTTCTGGAACATCTGGGATTCCTAATCACATAGGTCACATAGCAACTTATGAGAGGCCCTAAAACTACAGGTCTTGTAAGGAATTTATTATGATTTAAGACAAGATAAGGTCGCAAGGATACAGAGGAAAATGCTGCAAATGATTTATTTGCTCTATAAACCAGTCTGTCTCTAACGAGCAAAACGCCTCTAGTTTCTACACTGCATGCTGACAACAGTAACTAAGAGATGCAGGTTAAGGAACCCAGTTCGTTGAATTACAGTTATTAAACTATTACAGAAAATTATTCTTCTTCTTTATTTATTTTAGGAACTTCTATGGCCAACTTTAATGCTAGAGAAATACAATATGTAAAGTCTCAGACAGGTGTGTCCTGGAACATGTTTTAACTCTCAAAACAAAATAGGTGTTACATATTTATTCTCAAAAATAACAAGCAAGCCAAAAAAAAAAAAAAAAAAAACTAGGTAACTTTTTAGACATTACTATATAAAAGTTCAAATGAGCATAAACCAAAGACACTTAAGTAGTACAAATATATTATTTAAGTCCTTACAAGTCTCTGTCTCGTAATGAAGCTAGAGATTTTCCAACAACCGTGCAATTAAATTACAAAATCATGGACTATGTGTGGGTAATGGTTTAGCAGACTGGCAAGAGCCCCGTGCATATACAAACATCCTGAATTTGACCCAGGATGTCTCTCTCAAAGCCTCACTGGGAGTTGTTTTCAATAATATTTAGGCCTTCCACCATACTGCAAATGCCAAAGTGCTGTTCTTAAAAATAATGTTTTTAACGGCATGGTATAAATACCATGAAATGCAAATGCTTTCGAAACAGCAAGTTGAGAGTGTACAGTAAGATCCTTAGCTATGAATAGTTGCGGTTTTGCCATTTGTAAGTGTATTTTTTTTTTAAACAAAGTTTCAGACATGATGTCATTCATAGACGCTCCTGTATTTTGCTGCTGGTAGTTGCTTACTTGTCACACTTTTGATAAATCTTTGCAGCTTTGGGGATGCACCACTATATTTTGAAGAACTTAGTAGAACATTAAGCTCAATACTCACGTAATCGGGAAGTGGAGGGTCATTTGAACTGAGGGAACCTCTTAAGGACTGCGTGGCTTGCTCCAAAACTTTGTTGTGTTTTTTGGATAATAAAGAAAACAAACTGAAAAAAAAAGAGGGGAAAAATATTCAAGTAAATTCACAGTTAATATTCTCAGATAAGACGATCCAGCCAAAAGAGATACTTCATTATATACATGAATAGGAATAGAGACATTTTTAGAAAGGCAATGCAATGCACAACAGTTGCATCTGAGATAAACAGCAGCAGGATTATAGATATTCTAAACAGTAAATTATAGGAAGAACATCACTTTTTTGTAGTTTAGTTCTTCAAATTCAAACTATAACAGAATTAATGGTATACATTTTATTTCATAACTGATACATATTCATTAAAATGTAATTTTTAAGTTCAGTATCTCATGAAATATACTTATTTTCCTTCCTTATCATTAGTATTTATTATTTCAGTGACCTAATTTTTCAGTATAGAAACATTCGAGTCTGTTTGGTTATTCAGGGGTTGTGTTTATGCAATTTATTACAATGTGTATTTCTCAATTTTATTTTAGCTTGTCAATGAAGTATCACGTGAGTATTACAAATCTGTGAAGTCACAGGTCAACGCACACAGAGAGAAAAAAACATTTTTTCATGCATTTTGAAAAGACCATGTCTTTTTCAAAAAAAAAAAAAAACTACTGTTTTGATGGAGTTAGCAATCCTATATCATTAAAAAAAATCTCACTGCAACTCTTTCATCAGTCATACAAATAATAACATCCCCAGATGTTGCACAGTATTTATATATTTACAGGGGCTGCAACTGCAGACTTCACAAGATAGCACCAAATACTGAAACCCAAAGATGTTGGGGCTTCACAAATGCAACCCAGGACAGACCCCTCTCACAATAATCTTAAAGTGAGTTTGGGAGAGATGCTAGTTATATTTGGATAACAATAAAGCTGCACAGAGTCTATATTTTCCACCAGGAAAAATGCTGGAAATCCTCTGCTTTTCCCAAAATGGTCTATTCCAGAGCATGGATCTGCAAAGCTTCTAGATATTCCTTCTCCTGGCTTTTTCTGAGACTTTGGATCGAATGGATACTACTTTGCTGGCTGAATCGCTCTGGTTGCTTTCCAGCCTAATTTGAATGCTTGCTTATAAAAGTGATTTTTCATGTGTTCAGAAACCATTATGATAATACTGGTGAGAAATACTTCCCCCAACCTTGGTATGGGTTACCATTTTAAGGTTTCCTGCATTTAAAACCTGGCATCTTTGTAGAGACAGAAGTTCCCTAGACTACCTGGAACAGTCCTTAGAGGGTAGGGCAGCTCTCTTGACAAATAAACATCAACACAATTCTTAGTGCTTAAATGTGTTGCTCTTTCCATCAGGTTACACTTGCTGTTGGGACAGGAGCAGTGGCAGGCTCCTTGCTCACCAGATTCAGTTAGAAAAGACTGAGCCCAGTTTAACAATCGAAAAAATAAGGGGCAGCATTGTGTTGTAGATTGCATATATTTCTTGGAATTGGGCCAAATTCAGTGCTCTGAGGAATGTGCTTGGAAAGCTTTTCTGCCTAAAGAAATGTTGCTCAGAATTTGAGGAAGTTGCCTTTATTTTTTTACTTCCTTAAAATGTAACATTGCTATCATGGCCTTCATGGCACGTAGGAGTAAGTTCCTCGGAGCAGCAGGGATTTGTCCCCTTATTGTTAGTCAAGGGTCTCAGGAAAAGGCAAGAGCTTTTCCGACATGTTTTGCCAGAAGTCCCAGGGAATGTTTCTCAAGACCAAATCTTAGCTCTCAAGAGTCAACTCAAGAAATTCTACCACTCTCCAGCCCCTCTTCAGTTGGGTTTCTCTTAGACAAGGAGCTTACGCTGAGAACAATCTTCGCCACACTTAAGGCATCCAATTAATCCGCATTAAGAGCCCACAGAAACATGTTCAGCTGGAGAACTGGGATTTTACAGACTGAGCCATGTGCTCAAGACCATATGGACAAAACAGGGATGGCCCCTTGGCTGCCAGCGCCCAAAGCTCCTGGGGATGCTCCCAGCGAGGCGGGGATCACCGGGCTCATCACTCGGGCTGATACGGCCTGGGCATCAAGCAAAACTACAAAATGATTATTCTGTGATGGTTATAAGAGCTGAGAAATATTTAGGCTTTTCAGGATAACACAACCTGACTCTCAAGTGGTATGAACCCCTTTTTCTTAAAAGGGTGAGTAAGACCAGGAAACCTGCTTTGTTCCAGCATCCTGGATCTTCTGCTTTCCTTTACACTATCAGACAGAGTCATGCACAGCCTTGACATGATATAATTCCTGGGAACAAATGTCAACCTCCCACTGATTCGCAGCTATTCATCAAAACTCCGAGAACATTCCCCGTTAGAAGGGGAAGAGGCAACAAAGAAATAAGATATATTAATAGACTAACCATCCTTTTCCTTCCCATAATCAGCTATTGTATTCGCAGAGTGAAATTTTTGTTCAAACTGGAATTTGGATTTGAAAACTGGTCATTCACCTGAAATAGCAGTGCTACTTTTAGAAGCATGGGGATTTTTGAGTCTTCAGATATTCTGCCATCAGCACCATCTAGTGCTGCCGAGACAGAATAAGCAGCGAGCGCTGACCTAGACCTGTTTGCTGTGGGGCGGGAGGAGTAGCTTACCTGGAGCATCAGCCTGTGCCAAAAGATACAGTTTATTTCATGAAGAAGAAGAAAAAAAAAAGAAAAAAGGACTTTGATCTATTTTTTTTTCCTCCCGCATACACAGTGTTTTGGCTCTAAATTAAATTTAAGTATAAAGAAAAGAACTGGGGATAGGATTTTGAAAAAAAGAGCATTTATACAATAGAAGTGAAGAGGGAAATGCATATATATTCATATTCCTGCATGAAAGTGGAATATCAGAAAGCAAATTATTTTCTCTGGCAAAAATGGAGAGAACTGGGGAAAAGGAAGAGAAAGGAAAGGGAGGGAAGAACTTTTCTTCTTCATATCTCAGTTTTTGCTTCCTTAACACAACTTAGCAGCGTAGAATAACTAAACAGGAGCGCTTGAACACGGCATAACCAAGCCCTTCGTGCTTGATTTCCATTTCTAAAGTGGCAAGGAGGAGGTAAGTCCTCCTATACATTGTCTTTGGCACCAGGGCTCTCCTTTGCAAAGTTCTGCTTTCCTGCCACAGCTCATCGACTTTGCACCTGCGCTGAAACACTTGTTTGTGGGACCAGAGCCCAGAACTCCAATATTCAGGTTAAAAGAAACCTCTCCTTCCCATATCAGTTATGCTTTCCAGACAGCAGTCCCCAAGATCAGTCGAAATGACCCAGCAGGATGAGGGCACCAACACATAGCCAAGAATTTTTCACACCAAGAATGAAAACAGACCATAGAACTACAGTCAGAAAGCAAGAGAAAATATACCAAAGGAATTGCTTTAAACTTTTCCACCCTCTATCTCCAGCTCTGAAAACCACCTTGTGAAATACCCATTTCACTTGTAGAGTATCAGAGCAGATTTAGCTACAATTCTCCAAAGGCATTCCATGAAATTTAGCTCACACAGGTCTTTTATCAGCAGCAAACACTGCTGGCCAAAGCAGGTACCTGATTCTGAAGCAGCCACATCTGCACTGTTTGCCAGGGAGTTATATATGTCTTTATATATACACGCACATTCGCATATTTTTATTACGCACACACGCATACATATATGTGTGCACAGATACATACCCACACTCCTGGGTAAGATCAGATATGTGTATATATATAGAGAGAATGAAATATATAAGTCACACTTCTATTCTTGCCCTACTGAAGACGGTCTGAAAAGATCAAATTGAAAATTAAATACTCTGCATGGCCATGGAGGTCAGCCCACATAGCTTTACCATAACAGGGGTTTTTCTACCACTACATTTTCCCCATTTCTATGTTTTTTGCTATGGACAGTCATATGGACAGGCTACGGAGCTACAAAACTTTTGATCTTACCCATCCTAAATTTTCCATAATAATAATAAGAAATTATGTTGTGAACAATTCAAATGTATTAATACCTCAATCCAGCTCTGTCACAAAATTACTTATGGATCAATGTTTGACAAGCAAAATAATCAGCTGGACTAACAGCTAGATGAAATAACAGCTGGGATGTATTACAGATCATCAAATCAAGCTACAGATGCACTGAACCAACAAGGAAGACTCAAGCCTGAATGATAAACTCAAGGTCTCATATTTCTGATTTTCAGGAATTATGAAAGCACTGGTTTCTTAATCCCCCCAATACAGAAGACTTTTTTTTTTAGTTTAACACAAGACTGGACCTTGATCAATAAAGAAATGATTACAGACTACACAGTAATGGTTGTTTAAGTGCAAGTGATTTGATTACATGGTATGCACACAAAAAATAAAATTCAAACCAGGAACACACAAACTTAATGTTCTCAAAAAGCTAATTCTACAGAGCCTGGTGGGGTGGGCTTAGGGTGAAAAATGCCAATAATGGGAAGTCATGTAACAACTATGTTCTCGATCCACCAAAAACCACAACTGGCAAAGAAAAAAAGCTATGCTATTCTGCCAAAATTTCTGCCTCGTTTACAGGAGAGACTGAAACAGCTTGTGAAGCATCCTAAAGATAAAAGCAAATCCCTAATTTAGCAAATTAGAAGCTGGCAGAAATTGATAAGAAAATGAAAAAAGAAAAATGTTGTGGCCAGATTTAAAGACACAATGAGAAGGAAAGGCTCTCTGGTACCTTATTTTAATTTAATGGGATGACCCAAGATAATCCCATGCCAGTTAGTCGTAGGCAATCCTGAGTGCTAGGTATCCTGAGATGCATTCAGAGGAGGACACCAATGGTATAGAAAAAGACACCTTATCAAGCTTAAGCCACATTTTTAAGAAGACAACAAAGAAAATTAGGCGAGGAAGTAGCACTGCTGGAACAACTGTTGGAGCATTCTTGTCATTTATATGACTTTGTTCCATGCAGATTTTTTTTAGTAAGAAACAACAATGACCAAAAGCAATGTCACATGCAAATATTGAATTTAGGTAGATTGAAAAATTACACACACACACAATTTTCCAGTCTTTCTAACAGGGTCTGACAAAAAGATATTCCTGGCCCTTCTAAAGGGCAATAGCTGTTTAACTGAAGCTACTGAAATACTCTCAGTGATGCAGAAATGACATGTAAGATGCTACACATCAGTGATACATGATAAGGTAGAACGGTTAGAATTCGCAAATGGTGCGTTCATCAAATGCATTCCAGTGACAAATAAAGAGAAAAGGACATTGCTATTAGAGTTTTCTTTTATCTTTCAAGAATTCAGATGGAAAGGGAACGTGTGATTTAATGCAGAGGAATTCTGAGGCACAAAATTAGCAGAGACCTGGAGACACTGTTCACATCTGATGGCCTTTGAGCAGTAGCTAAAAACGACTAGATCAACTAGATCAAGACCTTTCCTAAAGCACGTCCAGGTTATACAGCAAAAGACAACTGGGATTACCAAGAACCTACAGACATGGGGAACGACATTGGCAGGTCTTGTTTTCACCCTGCTCCCTGGTAGGAATAGACATGTCTATTCACAGTACAAGAGGGTTTTAGCAGAGAAAATCAACAATTGCTGCAATAACTTAGCAAAGGATGGAAATTGTTAAAGACTGGAGAATTTAAACATTCTACTTCAACCATAGAAATTTCAGACTGGAAGAAGGAATAGACTGAAGGAAGTCTGCAGGGCCCTGGTTATGTTGGGGATCATATAATCTCTAACAGAAAGATCTCCAGCACAAGATCACATGATCAAAGAGGTCTCTGTAGTCTTAAAAATATATGCATTTAGGTAATGCTCTACACATACTGCATCAAAATAAATGGCAGGAATTTTGCAGCATAGTTTGCACTAATTTTCACTTTTTTTTCCCTTCATAAAACAATCTGAAGAAAGAGCCAGACAACAAAAACATCCTAGGAGACATCTCAGTTCACAGCATTTGCGAGAACAGTAAGTGACAGTAAGAAAATCACTATCAGCAGGATCAGCAAAACTCGAAAGGCATCTTCAAAATGAAATTCTTTCATTAGTAGGTTAGCGTATTTACATCACACATACAAGAAAGGCAAGAAGAGAAACATCTGTCACTTGTGCTGGCTTTTATAACTAAGCCAGCAATGATTAAATAACATCTTAAATTTCTTAAGTCTTTATGAACATTTGGAGAAGTTTACTTGTCTGTTCAGGTAGGAGGGACGTGATACTTGGTTGAAAGTGGAGTCACAGAAACAGGAAGGTTCTTGTCAGAGATTATACGGGGGTGGGGGGGGATCACAACCCTCTGAATGTCCCTTTGCTCAGAAATGTCAGATCTCTATCTGTCCCCAAACCAGGGAAAGGCTGAAAGGCACACCATGACAACAGGATTAATTCAAAGGCAATATTATAAATATCCTGGAAAGAAATAATCTGGAAGAATTAAAGACTAAAAAGAAGCTTCAATACAGGGTGAAAAAAGATAGAGCCTTTTAAGATGGAAAAATCAAAAGGAAACAATCACTAGGCTGGGAAAGCAGGGGAAGAAGAGGGACAAGGAACCACCGAAGAATTTGGAGACTGCCTAGATACATAGAGCACAGGCAGAAAAAAAAATCCTCAGTAAACTTGAGTTGGATACTGGCATTAACAGCAATTGAAGAAAGGAGAGAAGCAACTGAGGGAGAGAGACCTGGGAGGGAAGAAGCAAATCCCAGTACCCTCTCTGCTCTGATTAGGCTTAGGCTAATGCTAAGTGCAAAGAAAGATGGAAAACTGAAAGAAAGGGACACTTTCAGAACATGGAAGGTAAATTACATGGCTGGAGTTATATGGCATTATATGCTGGAGTTATCATAGAATCATAGAATCATAGAATGCTTAGGGTTGGAAGGGACCTCTAGAGATCATCTAGTCCAACCCCCCTGCACACGCAGGGACACCTAAAGCACGTGGCACAGGACTGCATCCAAGCGGGTTTTGAAGATCTCCAGAGAAGGAGACTCCACAACCTCTCTGGGCAGCCTGTTCCAGTGCTCTGTCACCCTCACTGTTAAGAAATTTTTCCTTAAGTTCCTATGGAATTTTTGATGTTTCAGTTTCCGGCCATTTCCTCTAGTCCTATCAGCGGCCACCACTGAAAAGAGACCATGACCGTCCTCTGCACTCCCTCCCTTGAGGTATTTATATACACTGATTAGATCCCCTCTCAGCCTTCTCTTCTCCAGGCTGAACAGGCCCAGCTCCCTCAGCCTCTCCTCATAGGGCAGATGTTCCAGGCCCCTGATCATCCTTGTAGCCCTGCGCTGGACTCTCTCCAGCAGCTCCACATCCCTCTTGTACTGTGGAGCCCAGAACTGGACACAATACTCCAGATGTGGCCTCACCAGGGCTGAGTAGAGGGGCAGGATCACCTCCCTCGACCTGCTGGAGACGCTCTTCTTAATGCACCCCAGGATCCCATTGGCCTTTTTGGCCACGAGGGCACACTGCTGCCTCATGGTCAACTTGTCGTCCACCATGACACCCAGGTCTTTCTCCGCAGAGCTGCTCTCCACAAGCTCGGTCCCCAGCCTGTACTGGTGTCTGGGGTTATTCCTCCCCAGGTGCAGGACCTTGCACTTGGCCTTGTTGAATTGCATGAGGTTTTTCACCGCCCAGTTGTCCAGTCTGTCCAGGTCCCTCTGGATGGCAGCACAGCCCTCTGGGGTATCGGCTACTCCTCCCAGTTTGGTATCATCAGCAAACTTGCTGAGGGAGCACTCTGTGCCTTCATCCAGGTCATTGATGAATAAATTGAACAGGACTGGACCAAGGACAATAGAAAAAAAAAAAAAAAGGAATAAGGATTATATCTCTCCCAATTCTAACTCACTAGTAAGCTTCTCAAGGGGAAACTTTCAGTTACCTAAATGTTAAAAAATATTAAACATTCTCTGAATACAAGACTATTGGAGAACTAAAGGCTCCTCCTACTCTCCACACTCATACCCATGACAAATGTATTATTGTTCTGAATTGTAAAGAATTAAATGTAAGCCATAAACACTGAAACCCCACATTATACAAATGTTCCTTAAACAATAGGCTTTTACAACTCATCCATGAACACTGCCATTTTATTAAAGACAACCCCTTCACACAGAGAAGATCTGAAAGCATCTTAGCTTCAAAGTCTGACATCTTGACTTTTAAATCATACCTCAATTCCTCTACATTTTAACAACTCTTCTTCTAGATCGCATTTAACCTATTGCTTAAGTTATTACAGAGAGTAAAACTATATGTTACGGAAGAAGAACTCTACTCACAGCCCAGCATAGACATTTCCACATGAGGGATCTTTGAATTGCTCAAAGTTATCAGTACCTATAAATACCTCCAGGGAGGTAGTGAGGAGGATGGTGCTGGCCTCTTTTCACTGATGGCCACCGACAGAACTAGAGGTAATGGCCACAAACTGAAACATCAAAAGTTCCACAGGAACTTAAGGAAACATTTCTTAACAGTGAGGGTGCCAGAGCACTGGAACAGGCTGCCCAGAGAGGTTGTGGAGTCTCCTTCTCTGGAGATCTTCAAACCCGCTTGGACGCAGTCCTGTGCCACGTGCTCTAGGTGACCCTGTGTGTGCAGGGGGTTGGACTAGATGATCTCTAGAGGTTCCTGCCAACCTTGAGCATTCTATGATTCTGTGAAAAAACCCAGAGTGTGCTGTCTTCACAGAGCTAACATATGCAGAGGAAGTGGTTTCTCCAAGCATCGCTGATGGACTTATTCATCAAATAGTACTCAAAGGACTAGGGAATGAAAAGGACTTCATCCCAGTGCTGAAGGATCTGATATTTCTAGGTTCTTTTCCAGCTAGGTGACTAGACATATTTTTCTGTCTTTTCTTCTCTAATATCTTATCCAACGTCTAAGTTTGTGTCTCCTTGGAAAGAGCAAACAGCTGAGACACACACCCTGTTAGTAGGCAAACCCCAAAGCATCACAGGAGACTTTAGCATGATCCTGAGTAAACAAATTATTTCTATCCCATCTTCCTGTCAAACAACAGGCATTAAAATCATTTTAAAAACTCTACACTCCTGATTGTGGTCATAATACACTGAAACCAGAAGAAAGCACTTCCTTACTGTGCGAGTGGTTGAACACTGGAACAGGTTGCCCATAGAAAGACATCCTATAGCTCACTTGCCCTTTGCAGATAAACTGTTATTAAATAATTAGAAAATTATATGTTCACCTTACACCTGTGGTATAAAGTATACAAGCAAATTCAGAAGCAACTTCAAAAAATTAAGGGAGACTTTGCCTTCACAAACAGGATCTCCTGTGAAAATGGAATCAAGAAGACAAACACACTAGAAAAACTATGGAACTACAGAATCTGAGCGGGTGAGGCAAAAGTAAATATTTACGAAAGTTAGTCTAGAGTTTAATTTGCAGTGAGTGGGAAATGTATTCTTCAACTGAAGGCATAAACTGTTGTGTAGTTCCTGGACAGCTTCCAATGCATGCTGAAAAACTGATGCTCCTATCACTAGCAAAGTAAAAGCCAAAAAAAAGCAGTAAAATCTTTCCCCTGCATATTGCTACAGATAATCTCATTCCTCTTTCGTCTGAGATGCCAAATAATACCCTTGTAACTTTGCTTAGAAGACAGAATCAGGGAAGGATAGGGAATACTATGCAGAAACATCTAAGTCACATTAAGATATAAACTCAATAACCAGAGGGAAAACTCTTGCGGAGGAGAATCCCTCAGGCAAACCCCATAGAAGCTGCAGATTCGGACAAAGCATTTAGCCAAGCGCTATTTATCTGCTCTATTTTCCTGTATTTTTGCAAACTAAATTCAGGAAGGCTTAAAGCTATGGGGGAAAATATATGTAGGCCAGTATAAACAGAACATGTGTTTTTAAAACTCAGGGAGGGTCAGGCTAATTATAGGGTTCATTCTGAGCTAAACAGCCACGAATCTGCCTTAGAAGTCTCCAGACATGAAGGCAATTCCTTTTAATATTCCCTGTGTTTGCCCTGTTAACATTTTATAAGAAAAGTGAATGGGCAACGTGTCCACAGTATTTGCAGCTCATCCACTTGCAGTTAATTCAATAGAGGCAATGTTTCGGAGCTGCTGAGAGAAGGCATTTGCCTTGAATTAGGGCAAAACTCTGTGGGTGAGAAGCAGAGGAAATTGCTGGAGAAAGCAGCCCAAACCCAACTCCCACCCAGAAAAACAAAGACAGACTCTGAACAACAGGCCATCAAAAAGAAAATTAAAGAGACCTCACTGCCATGCCACCCAAGGACCAACTCCTTACCCTTCGAGCAGCTCCTGCTTAACACTGGCTGGTTTCAAAGCACATTGTGTCTGTGTGTGTGTGTTTATTTGTATGCAATTGGATCGTTGCTATGTTTATAATGAGAATTGTTGTGCTACCTGGCCAACACTTCTCTTATACCCCCAGCTGAGACTTAAATGATACACACATCTTAAGCCACCTAACTGGGGCTATCAAGAGCTTCTGCTGGGGACATTACAGAAACAACCAAAAAAACCCCAAACCATGACATTTCATTATTTCCACCTCTCACTTCCTAAGAGGAAAGACATTTCTTCCAATCCAAAAGCATTCTCTCTAATTACTCTAATTTCTAGTTCTTAGAAATAGGCTGAAATGCTTAAAAAATTTCTGATGAGCATTGTAGTGCCTCTGATGGGCTACTCAAAGAGGAAAAATGCAAGAAAAACACAGGATAACATTAAATATTTAGTATGATATATTAAATACTTTCCAATATCGAGACCAAGGTTAAGTGTAATATTTCCTGTAAAAGCACAATAACAATGTACTTGAAAAATAAATATCACAAGTAAAAATTGTCCACCTCCTTCATTGTAATGTCAACATCAATCCCCTCTGCTGAATTTCTGTAGATTTATGTACCCAGATAAAAACTTTCAAAATGGAGCCAGGCATAAAAGAACCTCTTCCAAAGGAAAATTCACATCAAAATAGATAGGAAATAAAGAATAGGTCTTTTCAGTCTGAAAAATACCCATGTTATTGAAAGGAAATATTTACTAAGCACATGAATTTATGAAGGAAAATGTTTTGCGATAGCACCCGGTGTGCCCAAGCCAAGGCTGGGAGCCCTAGGTGCTGGGCCATTTACAGAAAGTTCAGGTAGTAGAGGATATAAATGATGCTATCAGCCAGAAACAAAAATACCCATTTCTGTAATGTGTATGATCAAAGTGACTGTGAATGAAACAGGAACACAGCTGTGAAGCGCTTTCTTAAGGACGTTAATACCCAGTTGGGCAGAACCCAATTTCAGCAGACACAACAACAAAAACAACAGATATTGGAGCATTTTGAGAGTGCCATTTTCACAGAGAAAAAACTGGAGCATTTTATGAGGGAGACAGCTGAGGTTCCGAAGCTGTACAGAGATTAATTTGGATATAAGAAGCCCCAGCCTGCCCTTGCTCAACTGAGCAGAAGTGCTCTGTCAAGCGCAAAGGAAGCAAACATTGACACCCTCTTAATTCCTATTACTTGTCTTTTTTTTTTTTTAGCTTCCTTTCAGCTGCTTCTTTTTCTGTGTGTCTTTATTAGGAATAGCAATGCTGTCCTTCCTCACATTCATGTCAGCCAAAATCTGGAGAGCCCAGGGCTTTTTTTTTTTTTTTTTTTTTTTTTCCCCCACCCTTCTTCAATGGCTTAAAGCAAATAAAATCCACCTGTGTGATGGTATGTGCTCTAAGTGACCCTACTTGAATAGATCTCCAGATGGTCTCCAGAGGCTCCTTCCAACCTCAGCCCACCAGCATGCTCCTCCAAGTGACACACGCCTATCAGGACATTACATTACAGGCTGAATGTATCAGAAACACATTACAGGCTGAAAAGCACTAAAATACTCATGATGGTGGAAGGACAGCGGTTATGGAGCAGATCATCTGGTAGCTTTGAAGGAGGAACAGTGTTTGGGATATTCAGTTTGCAAAGCCATGGGCTTGTCCCACCAGGACGACAAGCCCAGTACCCTTCCCTGTTCTGCAAAATGCATCTTACCCGAGTCCCATAACCTTCCCTTGGCAGAGCTCAAGCAAGATCCTTACACACAGCCTGTGCTCGAGGTTTTTCCACTTTGTTCCTCAGTTAAGCAGGAGATACTATTCAGGGTCTGTTATGCAACAGAAAGCAGCTTTTATTTTAGGGAATGTTTTGATGTTATTACTCATTACTTTTTCAGGAGGAAAAGTTACTATTTCCCACAAACACAGTCATCCTAAATTACCTTGCTCGCTACTACACTTGTCATGCTGAAGAAAGATTATTTTATTGACTTCAGACAAACACTCACCAACCTCATGTTTGCTGGGAAAAGCGATACGGATTTGATTTCGTGATTCATGCTAGCATACTCGCAGTTTTGCAATATTTTTCCCTCTTCAAAACCAACATGATATATTTTTCTAAAATCCCAATCCCTCAAGTCACACAGTAATTAAATTTACATTGTCTTCAATTTATTTGGAAATTAACCTCATTCCCACAGAGAAAAGAGATTGTGCTTTACCTCCCACTCAGTTTTATACGCCTTACTGCCTTGTGCAATTCTCTCTGCCTCTATCAAATGAGAAATTCCTGAAAAATGCACCCCAAAAATGTTCTTCTAATAGACAAATCCTATGATGTTGCAGGTCACGCTGTGTCTTCTGCAAAGACAAGAGAACACTTCCAAGAATAAAATTAGCCTGACAATAAAGCAAACATCAACAGGTTGCCTTTACACGCTACAAAAAGAAAGCCCAACTTTCCTGGATCCTTTGGAATACCACTGCGCTTCCACCTTGGGAAACAAATGGAAGGAGTTGGATCATGGGAGCGAATATAACCTGTGTTACAATGGGATATACAGACTACCACATAGATTGTACATGTACAAATATACATTTGAAGTCAAGCTCATCCAGATGACAACAAAAGGCATGCGAAAACCAGTTTCCAAGAACCTGCTGGGGTAATCTGGATTAATCCATGGCCAAAACTATTTTAGATACTAAACCAATGTGCAGAAGGCAATCAGCTATATCAGTAGCATAGAGACTCTCAAAGAAATCACCAAGATAGTTAAAATGCTTTCAAATTCAGCCAAGCTGTAGATATTTAGATTGTAACCAACATACTTAATTACAGGAACGTAGTCAAACAAAATGATGTATGAATGCCTTCTGCAGATCCCAAACTCTGCCACGGAGCACTTGGACATCTACATTGATTTGCAGTAAAAATAAAACTGTTCTGTGAAGCCAGAGAGCAACCTCAGCAGGGCAAACTCCCATTGCAGGCACAGGGCTTGGTAGGACCACGCGCCACCAACCCCATGCCAGAGCATGGAAGTGAAGTGACACTGTGTGCCACGCACCCATAGGTATTTAAAATAACAACGTACACGAGGCAGGAACAATAAGTCAAAACTTTCAAACCTTCTTCCATGAACGCACAAGTATTAAACTAGTTTTCAGCTAGGCTGGTGCCCCAGAAAATGTTTCCAGCACTTAGAAAAGCCAAATGCTAATCGCTGTCCTGGAGGTTACACTGGGGCTGCAGGATTAGTCATCGCTGGAAACCAGTCGTGGTTGTTCTTATTTTCCTCTCCCACTGCTTTTTCTGATCTGCGGCTGATGCAGTGGGAGCATTCGCAATGTTTTCTCACAAATTCGGCTTATAAACACAAAAGAACAAAAACACTTAAGAATAGCTCACAGCTCTCTACTCCTACATCCTGCAGCAGAGTAGGGACCCAAAGCCTCTTTAGACAACTTAAATCAATCCTTTAGAGGATTAGGATGAAAAAAATGCCTCTTTTTCTCCCTTTTTTCCCCCCACTTGTGCATTTCTTAGTCAAATAGGCTGCGGTCAGAAATGGAGATACCAAAAAGCAAGAAAAAATTGCGGTTCTCATAATCTGATGTTCTAATTAGAAGCCGGGAAGAGAAAAAGAACATAGGAAGCAGATCCTGCAATGATCTACTAATTCTGCAGATCCAGAATGTTTTGGATAATTTAGGTAAGCCTGAAAGAACCTGGCTGCCAGGTCCCCAGTCTTTAAGCGAGCTCTTAAGCAAAACGTCCGTGTTTCCTGGGTCGCTTGACCAGCTCCCCTGCTCTGCAGCGCAGAGTTGGGGGTCCCTCCTGCGGCCTCGCTGCCGGGCAGTCACAGATCAGACGTGAAATCTGACGGCTGAAGGACCACCCAGAGCTTCCCTGGAAGGAGAAACACAAGGGGAAACTGCTAATCGCTTATAGCATCAATAAAATACTAAACACTGAAGAATGGGCATTTCCAGACTCGCGTTGTTTGGAGCTATGAATAATTAGGAAAGGGAAAACCCTCAAGTATTTTCACTAAGCAGTTCCATTCTGTTGCTCCAATGTAGGACCTATCATGACATCTGCTTTGAGAACATCTGGCTTCACTCTAAGTATCGGATTTTACTAGGTCTATCTTCTGGATACAGACAGGCCTTATCAAACAAACATGCCATCGGGCACTCCGAAACCAAGCAGCACCTGCAGAACCACCTTGCTTGCAGAAATCACCCCCCAACAGCAAGCTCCACACAGCACATCCCACAAAAACCCATCAACTGAATCACGTTTCAAATGGAAGCCCCTATCATGTTAAGAGTACCTGGCAGTGCTGGTGGGTTTTTAAGATGCACCATTCAACGCTGACCACATCTCTGGAAGATGTAGATATTCCATACTACTTAAATGTAAACATAGGTATACATTTTGATATGTAACTTTAGGCACTCTGGATGGAACATCTCAATCACAATTAATAATGTACACTCGAGCAGTAGCCAACGCTTTGCACTAGTTCCACCCAAGCACGGTAAGGGCTGGGACCACAGCTATAGCCCGTCCATGTGCAAGCTGGCGTGATAAGGAGGACTTCTGCAGAAGTCACCATGTAGCTTCAGGGAGAATCTGCTCTTTAATTTAACAAATTGTAAGATGTTTTGAATCAGTAGCATATGTTTGCTATTTTCTAAGTGAACTTCTTTCTATATTTAGGCAGTTAACTACAGTTTCCTAAGTTGCCTTCACTAGCCAAACTTCATACAACACTGCCTGGGAAAGCTGAAATGGACAAAATCATCATCTAGGTGAGCAAGACAGCGAATACTTGGCCACTACAATGACATATCAGAGCTGAACTACTAAATGTAATATTTAAGTAAGGTTTTTGCTGTCTAAACAGAAGAGTGGTTCATATGATCATAAATCCTTTCTGATTTCCAAAACCTATTTAACTGTATGTGGTCTCACATTAATTTTATTAGCATTCTCCCAAACTCTTTAGGCAAGCTCTAGAACATTTCTCTTTTTCTTCTCAAAACAATAGCTTATTTACATATTTACAGAAGAACAAGACTCCTCTTTCCCCCCGCAAATCCCGATTAGCTGCCAGACATTACGTCTGAGCGCAACCCCCCCAGTCTCCCAACAAACTGCTATGATGGAAATGTGTGAAAGTAGTTTTGTTCCAACTTTGCCTCCTGGGAACGCAGGCTCATAAGCATTCAATTAAAAACAATTTTTTCTGATCAAGATGTGTTGTAGTTTCACATGCTAATGTGGCAGAATGTGTCTAGATCATGTCTATGATAATTTTTTTCTTTTTCTTTTTTTTAACTAGAGTGGGAGAAATAAAGGCTATTATATATAGAAAAAAAAGTAGCTCTTGCAATTTCTTCCCTTTCAATTCTTTTATTATTTATTTATTTATTTATTGCATGAGAATGTGATGTTTTGACAGCCTGTGCTATTTTGCTCTATTTGGGTCAGATCACCTGGGGGATAGTGCCTGGGAAGATAATATTTGGATTAGCAAGAAAAATTCTAATCCAAAAAGTCTTTTAAAGAATTCTGCAAGGCAAACAAAACGACAAAACGCTCTGTGGCCATCTGCCTGCAACGCCGATTTTTAAAGCCAGAAGGAGCCACTTTGACCAGCCAGTTTGACACAAGCCATCGGAATTCCCTCAACTCCTTCCTCCTGCAAGTGCAATAGCTGTGGCCGGACTTGGCCATATCTTTTAGGAAAATATGCAATCTCAATTTAAAAATTCCAGTCTTGGGAAACGCAGAACGTTGTTAAACTATTCCAACGATTAATCACCCATCATGTCAAAAGAAGGAACTTCAATTTTCAGCTATTGCAAGGCATTACCCTTTCACCCATTGAACTGAAGTGCCCCTTAATAGACCATGCCTTTACCTTCAGCTTCCTGTAGCATTTCAGAACAAATTCCTAGCAATGCCCAGGACTTTTCAGAGTAAATGCCACCTAAACGGCTTACCCCAAAAACACAGCTCTCTGGAAATGCACCTTGCTGATCTGCATCATGTTCAGATTGCTGCTTTTTGATAACAGCAATTCTTTTCATTCCTCACTGCTTCCTCCCCAAGCCATCCTCAGTACATATTTTAAATAGAGTAAGAGCAAAGAAGTAACCCCTAAGGGTTTCCACTAGATATACCCCCCTTCCTTGATGATCAGCCAGTTAAAGTGTATTTTGAGACCTACCAGATAGATAATTTTTTACCCACTGAATACCCACAGCATTGATTTTATATCTCACTGGGTTCTTGATCAATTGCTATGCGACATGAAGACAAATAATTTGTAATAGAATTACTCTTAAAAAATCCCCCTCTGCCAAGTCTCTCAACATTGAGCGTAAAACAATCCTCCTTTAATTAAGAAAAACCCTTCAACAAAATTACCAACAGCTGATGAAAAATTACAAATAAAAAGCAATAAAACATTAAGCTGTAAGAATTTAGCAGGCCTCTGACAAAAATTGGGAATTGTTTGGGATTTATTTTTTAAACTATTGAAAATAATTAAAGGATCTGGATTACAGGGATACATTGGTGCACAGCACAGCCCATCAGAAAGCCTCGTGTTCTGACCAAGGTCAGGGTGTGAGCCCATACAGAACCTCCTGAGAGGAAGCTTGGGGATAAGGGTTTGCATCTTAAATTACACTCTGCTCTACAGAAATCCAGTGCTCTGATACTAGCAAACAACCAGCATCCTCAAAGAGATGGCAGGGGAGCTTAACTCGCTCTCTGTCCCTTGGCCCATTTTTGCTCTTCATTGCTTTTATTCTCTTAATTAGTTAAATTCTGTTAAGTTAATTAGTTAAATTCTGCTAGCTGTTTGATTTACCTACAACACAAGTGTAAATTGCACAAATTACAAGTACTGAAATCAAGTAATGCCACAGCAACCAGTAACACTCTTGAAAGGTGGAAATAAAATAACAAATATTAATCTCCTTGGGGGAAAAAAAAAGGATCATTTTGGAGTCTTAAAGTGAAACACCAGTAATTTGAAAGATGAAGTCTGCAGGTGACTACGTTAAGAGTTGTGGCAACCCCTTAGATAAGGCTTAGGTTGGAGGTGCAAGCGGCACGCGGGGCTCGGGTCATCTGTGCTCCAGACAAACCTCCTCCTGCATATCCCACAGTCCTCCTGTCACAGAACAGAAACTCCACCATTCAACCTACTTACTGCACTGTACCACACACAAAAGCGACTTTCAAAACAAATTGAATCTTGAATCAGAGCTTTCCACGCAGGAAGATTTTGCTAATTGTGGCAAGAAGGCAGGATCTCCAACATCTACATGAGAAGTTGGAGGAATAACAACATACGCTCCGATAAAAAGGAAAACTTCCAAATTTTCCAAATTTCCCAACCCTTAATTCTACACCGCGATAGTGCCATGATAGCGACATTCCTGAACCGGCACCGATTCAGGTCTCCTCTGCCTTCTGGCTTGGCGCGATGCAGAGGAGTGCGGGAAGGAAAGGGCTCTGCAGGACCTGCCTCCTTCACCAGACGACACTTTTAGAGACAAGGTACAGACCCTTATTGAATTTTTTTTTACAGCAAGCAAAAAAAATTTTTTAAAAAAACACCCAAACAACTCCACTTATACCAGTATTTGCCAAAAAGGAATATCATTTATTTTAGGGAGATACTTAAATCTACCAAGATTTTTAGGCATTGAAGAACTATCAATTTTGTGAAGAAAAAGAAAATTTATTTTTAACTGTTAAGTACCACCCCAAGAATAAGTGTTTTTTCAGTGATATATGAAGCTATTTCTCTATTGTAAGAGGCGCAAACTCTGCCATTTTCCTTATTCCACTTCTAATGTTAGGGCATAAGCAAGAATACTCATAAAAAGTAAAAGAGCAGCAAACTATGGGTAGGAACATTAAGACTTTAAAACCTTTTAGAGAAGGTCCAGCTACCATATCACAAATTATTTTGCTTCTTTAACAGATATTTCTTGAATTATCTAGCAACAAAGCAAGAATTTGAGTAGTTTCTCTATCTGTTGAGCCTAGAGCTTCATTTCTACAAATGGTTTGGATACAGAATAAACAGGACATGGGCACTTCAGGCATAATTCTCCTACAGAGGAAGATTTTGTCACCTCTGGAAATCGTTTCTCTTTGATCTGCCCACGTCCATTCAGTTCAAGGTCTTTTGCTTTCACTCCGAAATGGATGAAAGGCGCCTTACCCAACCCTGCTCCATCCTGCAGATTTGTCTGCAAAAGCTACTGAAGGGCTGATACCACATAGAGACTTTTTCATTTAAATATGGTCAGATGAAAATGATATCACTCATCTTGTTGATTCCTCACAGCCGCCTTATAACAGAACACAGCTCCATTCCACATTTTCATCCTGTCCCACATCCTAGAAAATTATAACCATTTATGGCTGATATTTGAAGTTTTATGAAAAAAAATCATACTAGTTTCATATTAATAAATCAGCTTCATACTAATATTTTGACTTCCAAAATAGCAATGCTATAGGAAGCAACTGATAACTGTTAAGCAAAAATATCAGTTTTGCTGATTTATCAATACTGCTCTGATTCTCCTAAGCAATGAACAACTTCTGGAGCTTAACCCATAGGAGATGACACTTAGAATATGTAAGGAGAAATATATGCTCTTTCCTACTTGGAACAAGCGGGAAATATCAGAATTGGTACCAACTATTTTCAGAAGTAGCAAGTAACCCTGAGTGCTTGAACTGGCAGTGGAGAAGGACCAGATCTCAGCAGGCTGAGGGATTTCTTCAAGACATATCTCAGTCCTGTATTTTCTGAGCTAACCCATGTAAGGCCGATGAGTTGTTAAAATCTCTTTTATTTTTTGATTTAAAATCGCTTTTATTTTTATTTTATGGTGGGACTTTTACATTAACTGCTTAAAAAACGAATGCAAAGAAATGCTCACACCACACAAATCCATCTGAGGCAATCCCAGATAAATGACGTGCTTCTCCGTTCACAAATCCACGCAAAATTCACTTAATGTTCAACAATAAATATTCCTGCTTTGTACTTCTCCCCAGCTTCCCTTTGGAGACCAACACCTAAAAACACGAGTCAGATACACAAATATTTCATTTGCCCCTGCTGACAGCGCTTGGCCACCTTTCCTGTCTGTGCTCAATCCACAATCCACATCCTGACATGGGACGTTATTAAGGAATAACGGACCTGCAGAATGAGGCATCCACACGGATTTGACATCGTGTTCCTTTGTCTCTCTTTTTGGGGCAAAAAGCATAATTCAACTGAATCCATGCAGTTTGACTGTTCTGCTCTATTGCTCCCCAAATGTGTTTACTCCATTTACCAGGCGCAGTGAAAATGTATTCCTGCTTTCACACGACCAGTGTCAAGCTGGCTACGAAAATAAATTTGTCCTTAACTTGTTCAGCATCCCAAAGCAGACGGGGGCTGGGGAGCCACCTTGGCTAGCGGGTGAACTGAGCCAGATTCATTCACAAATAGCATTTCCCAGGATTGACTGAAACTCAAAGAGATTTAGAAAGGGGATGTGACTGGGCATTAAAACCTTGCTGTTCACAGTTAATTCAGGGTGGGTATTCAGCTGCATACAAGAAAAAATAAAAAAACTTTTCCTTTTTTTTTTTTTTGACAGTTCAATTATGCCACTATATTGAAGTACCTAGACTTAGGTAGCTGAGTTTGCTGAACAGACTGGAAGGTTTCCCAAGTCACTTCCCAAGTCATATAATTCCAGAACAGAACAAAACCTGCTAATAAAAACTGCTCCCTGTATATTTTCCTGCATAGCAATTTTCATGTAAACAACCCTGCATGTAATAATAATCTTCTTTTATCTCATAAAAGCACAGCTTTTAAAGCAAACTAGAGAGATTAAAATCTGCCGGGCTGAAATATTTTAATATATCTCAAGTGATGCACAGCTCAAGAATAATAGCTATAAATTATGGCTCTATCTATGAAAATAAATCCGTGTACTACACTTAATCAGCAATGCTATTTTTCTCACCATCTTCATTTTTTTTTCTTAATTCTAAACTGGTTAAAAATCTAAGTTGCTGCCAGAGATTTGTATTTATTTTAAATAGCATTAATTTTGTGAGGGAGATGCTGCACAAATTGTGCAAGTTAAGAATCTGAAGCTTCCCCCACCTCCTCACAAAGGGCAATTTTAAAAAACGCAGCTACCCAATTCAGCCATCACTTACTGTTTGCAAGAAAAAGCTGACTGTGCTGAGAGCCAATTTCATGGTAATTTCTATTCTGCATGTGCTTTTATAACCCTGTGGTAAAACCATATTGCGTGCACGCTCAGCACCTTCTGCCACTTGGACCCCCATCAAATCTAGCAAAATCATCTCGAGCGATCAGCAGGGATGCTGAAAACACCCTTGTCGCATGGGGCATCGCAAGGGTTTGAGGCAAGATGTTGGAAACGCTCCTTCTGTGACTGGGAACTGCCTTTTCCTTCGGTTTCTTCTTGCCACCTGTGTGAGCCCTGGTCCAAACCACGCACCCCAGCGGCTGCACCATCCAGCTTTCTGAAAGATGGAATATCTCATCCTCCAGGGACGCTTTTGCCAAGTAATGTTGTAGCGCTTCCGCAGTAGAGTTACCAAAACTACGTGTCAACAAGCTGGAATAACTTAGCCTCTCCCTTTATGTCTCCAGTATATCATTCCTACATGAGTAACATTCCTTCTTGGATGCAAGTCCTGTGCTCACTGTCTTCATTATTATTATTATTCACTATCATTATTCACATTATTCATGACTTTTGGAATTTTAGGGTTTTCCTCAATTTAATGCTGCACCAAATGAACCCAGAGGACGGCTCTGAGGCAACTAGATTTTCATCTCCCGGGAGTGCAACTCCCCATCATTCTGCACTACTATAAAATTTCTTTTGTACGGAAAGAGCTAGTTCAGCTCACATGCCATATTTTCTTCCCCCGACAATCAAGCTGGTTTTACTTATGTTTACTGTGTGGTCTGTTCCCATTGCATGCTGGCTTCACTGGGAAGCTACATTTCCACTCTGGATGCTTTCCATCTTCTGGTTAATTTTGTCATGCAATTTTTAACTTGTTTCCTTAAAACTGCTAGCATATTGGTTAAAACATTAAATTATCCACAGCATCAATAGCGAAATAGTAAAAGTTGCATTTTTCTTAGAGCAAAATCCTTGGAGAAAACATTTGGGTAATGTAAGTCAAATTTATTTTTAAATTCCTGCTATTTTATGATTTCTGAGCAGCATCTATAATTCTACATCAGGAACAATGATTATATAGGGTTATTTTGTGCTGATGGATTATCACTATTGTTCTGAATAATCAGAACTGATAAAGCATGTACTAAAAAAAAAAAAAAAAAAGGGCAGTTGTCTAACTTATCACTAAGTACCGTGCCGATTTATGAATTTGAGGGAAAAAGTCCTATAGTTCCCATAGTGACATATATATGGTGCTACTGTAACAACGTGTCAGGGAAGCATCAGAGGGCAACTTATGTCTCTGCAGCAACTGCAGGAAAACTGCATTAGTGTCTGCACTGCACAGTTCTTAAGTCACATCTTGGGGAAAAGGTTAATATATTTTGATCCCAACACAGAAAGCAGTGAAAACTTCCAAAGGCCACCCATTAATTCCATAAGGTGAGCTCAACAAAAGTATGTAGAACTGAAAAAAAAAAAAAAAAAGAAGATGAAATCCCCATTTCCACCGCATTTTTAGGACACACAACACGGACACCTCACAGATGCAAACCGTCCCCTTTAGCCGTTCCGCGGTTTGCGTCCGTCGGCTCCAAGCATGCAAAGAGCAGTCCCGGGGCATGCAGCATGCAGTAAAGGGAGAGCAGAGGTTAATAACCTGGAAGCATAGGATCTGAGAATGTGAGAGCAAGTTAAAGACAAGAGCTCCTCTCCACTGTCACTGAGGCTCGAGAAGCAATGCTGCAGCGTCGAGCAGTGCGAGGGGGGGAAATACAGTTTGTCCAAGACATAGACATATCTCCGCAAGTGGCGGCAGGTATAACTGAAAGACAAGGGTAAAGGGAGAAAAAACAGAGAGAGAGAGAGAGGCATTTTCCTTTAGGAAAGCTAATGCAATCGAACGTCTGTGTGGCAAGACCCGTTCGCTGGTGGCATACACAGATCTGGTCAGGACTGCAAAGGCATTTTGCCAAACCTCACTCATTAGAGACACCAGTAACTGCATTTTGTTTTGGTGGTTGATAGCATTTAGGAGCATTGTTACCTCTCTCAATATACCATGAAAACATAAATGTACGCGTCTGGACCTGATTTAAAATGTTTCCCTTTAAAAATTTAACTGACTCATCAAAACCTGACACGTCACTTTAGGGGGAAAAATAGTCATATGCAATTAGGGCTTTCTGTGAAATGCTCTGCCACCTACAACACTCCCCTCTACACTGTCCCAGAAGTTAATTCCAATTCTTAAACCAATGTGCTCGGTCACAACAGAGTTGCAACTCTTCAGACCTGGTCAGCTCCCTCACGACGAAGCTTTTGCAATCGTTTTCACGGAAAAGCTCTGGAGTAACTGCAAAAATATGTAACTTCCATACTCACTAACACTGAATACTCTTGAGTAAGAGACCTTATTGGCACTGACACACAGGATGTCTTCCCACACACAGTGTAACAGAGAATAAACTAACCGGAGCCGTTGATTGTTCAATCAGTGCCATGATTGTTCCATCCTGGGTGCACCCAGTGAAGCCCCAACCCAAGACTTCATCACCACCTTGCTCCTGCTTTCACTTCAGGTTTGATACAAGTGCTTACCTTTGCTCTGAACCTGGAGAAACACACAGCCCTTTTTGGTAGTTCATTGGCAGATCTTTTCCATATATAAACATGTATGCTTAATTTATGTTTAATTGATCTTCTCAATCTCTTCTCAAACGTCTCACAGACACAAAGCCCCCAAAGCAGACTCAGTCCCAGGCATGTGAGGATGATGATGGGAAGGGCACTCAAGAGGAGGAGAGGACACCCAGAAGCCTCGTGGTGGGACAGCTCAGGAAGCAGCGGCGCCTGTCCCGGCTACCACCTCCCTCCCAGGGCTTCAAGTAACGAGGGCAGGATCAGCCCTGTATTTAGAGTTGAACTTGTTTACTCAAAGGCGTGATTTTAAACTGATGCCAACAGCAACCCAAACCCCAAACCATCTTTATTATCTCACACCACCGCCACGTAACCAGGATAGCTTACTTTGAATGACAGAGGAAGGATTTCCACTATTAAAAAACCCAAGCTAAATCCAAATAAAAACAAGGCTTAACTCACTCAGGAGATATGCAGATTTAAGTTAATCATGGATCATGAGTTTGAAAGAAGACTTATTTTGTACGCCAGAAATTAATGTTCTGGCAGCTATTACAGCTATAGTTAAATATAATGGAATTTTTTGCTTCCAGAGCATTTCACTGGGCATACTACTTTTCCTTTAGAGCAAAAGACAATCTTTAACTACTACAGTACCAAAGAGTTTGAGAAGAAAAGATTACAGAAAATTAAGATGAAATTTGGTAGATGGTGTGTGTGCACATGCATATTTGTGCACATATATAATATGAATATATAAAAATATGCATGCACCTGCACACTATTTATATTTTCTGTTCACCTTGAGGACTTCAGCTCATACTTTACTAAAATACCACTCCAGAAAAAGAATAGATGATTTCTTTCTTATAAAGGTTACCCTTTACAAGCGGTAAGACCCGATCAATATTTGGAGTTTTTGACTTCTGGTAACAAAATAGCAAAAGCAACACAGAAAATGCTCATTTGAGAACCCCGAAGGCAGCATCTGACAAAACATGTAAAAACGGGTGCCTATACCATATAAAAACATACCTAAAAAAAAAGGGGGGGGGCTATAATAGACAGCACAGAGAACCTGAGGCCCATGGACAGACCTGTTAACTACCTTGTCAAGTACCTACTCACGTCATCTTTCTACTGGAGTTTCTGGCAACTGTGAAAATCTTTCCTGCCCTGACGCTGGCGTTTTGTAAGCTTGCCTAGAGGCAAGGGGATGGCAGGGAGAACAGCTTAGCACTGCTGGGCAAACGCAGCAAAAACAGGGAGAGGAACAGACACAAGATAACAGATACCTCAGAAACCCTCAGCATGTATTTCAGGCTAAACAGAAGCATCTCCAGACTACATTAAAATACTATAGGATTTTAAAATATGTATCTCTCTACATATACGTATGTACACTCTCACCCTCAATATACCTGCATACCTGTACTATTGTGCGTGAACCACTGGCCTCCTTCAGCTTTCCTGGCTTCCCTGGAGGGTCTGGAAGTCCCCTGAGGATCATGCATGAAACACGGGACTTTTGCCTTGCTCCGAGAAGAACCCCCTGGCTCTGAACTCAGTTCAAGGTTAACTCTTTTCAATTCTGTACAAGATGCATTTTCTTAAACAAGACAATAGCACCAAGAAGCACATGCAAAGCCTCTTAAAACCTTCCTTACCCAACAGAAAGTAGGTATTTTCTACATTCAAGCCAGCTGAAGTTTTAATGGTAAATATATCAAAGACAAAAAGAGACAAGTCAACAGCTCTTCTAATACAGAAGTGAAGCAAATTTGAGAATGAAATAGAAGAGTAGTCAGTTAATAGACAGTATTCGCTAGCTTCTCAGTAAATTCAGTATACTCTGAAACCGCACACCCAGGATTCAAAAGAAAATACATTTCCAATGTGAATATTTAAGTAATTGTTATTCACAATCTCTCACTGCCAGCCAGATTTTAAGAAGGCTATAAATCTTTTAACATTACTTAGAAAAAGTAAGGTCTTCAGGACATACATGCCACATGTATTATCTCAGAGAAATAAGATTAATCTCCAGTCATAAAAAAAAGCCAATTTTGCTAAGCCTGATTAAATATTTAGGTCATATTGTTTCTGCAGCAGAACTTGAAAAAACACACAAACAGACTCTTTTGTTGCAATATGGCTCTACAGGAAAGCCAACACAAAATCCTTTTTTTAAAAGATAAATAATAGAAGTATAAGCGTATAAACTTTAGTACATGTTAGCCAGCATCCAGGTTACCAGTAGACAAGCAGGGAGACTAGGATTTACACTTAACGTTACCTAAAGATGCCTAAAGACGAGAACAGTTGCTTTATTCTCTGGCTAAATATGACTTCCTATTAAAGTTCTTTTTTATGGTACAAACAGCACAAATGCAAATGTATTTGCCTTCTTGACAAAAGTGAAACATGCCATAATATTATAATTTTGGCCAGAAGTTTTCATTTTCACTCTGTTTACGAGGTAACAAATGTAGTATTGATGAACCAGGAGAGAAACTATCTAAAAGTACTTTTTGTCATTGTTCTGTTTTTTGCTTTGTTTTTTAGGACCAAGAATACTATGAAAAAATGACAACCTTGAATCAAAAGAAAGGTTTTTAGGGGTTGGCAGAGAAGGGCTATTGCCCCTCTCAGAGCACAGGTAAGCTCTTTTGCATGCTACCAAAGTTGGCATTGGGGATGTCAACAGCAAAGCATTTAAATTGTTTTCCTCTCTTTTCCTGCCAATTTCAGTTAGCAGGATTTTTCATCTGATGTTAGATCTCCTTGCATATCTCTACTCCCTTGTCCCATATCTCTAGCTCCCCTTGTTTCAAGGCTGAATGATGTCCTGGGTCAACTTAACCGCAAACATCAGTACAGGCTGGGGAGCGACCTTCTGGAGAGCAGCTCTGCAGAGAAGGACGTGTTCCATGGGCGTCCTGGTGGACAACAAGGTGATCATGAGGCAGCAGTGTGCCCTCGTGGCCAAGTAGGCCAAAGGGATCCTGGAATGTTAAGAAGAGCATCTCCAGCAGGTTGAGGGAGGGGATCCTGCCCCTCTACTCAGCCCTGGTGAGGCCACATCTGGAGTACTGTGTCCAGTTCTGGGCTCCACAGGACAAGAGGGATGTGGAGCTGCTGGAGAGAGTCCAGCGCAGGGCTACAAGGATGATCAGGGGCCTGGAACATCTGCCCTATGAGGAGAGGCTGAGGGAGCTGGGCCTGTTCAGCTGGAGAAGAGAAGGCTGAGAGGGAACGTGAGCAGTGTCTAGAAGTACCTCAAGGGAGGCAGTGAGGAGGATGGGGCTGGCCTCTTTTCACTGGTGGCCACCGACAGAACGAGAGGAATCGGCCACAAACTGAAGCACCAAAAGTTCCACAGGACCTTAAGGAAAAATTTCTTAGCAGTGAGGATGACAGAGCACTGGAACAGGCTGCCCAGAGAGGTTGTGGAGTCTCCTTCTCTGGAGATCTTCAAAACCCGCTTGGACGCAGTCCTGTGCCACGTGCTCTAGGTGACCCTGCGTGTGCAGAGGGGTTGGACTAAATGATCTCCAGAGGTCCCTTCCAACCTTAACGATTCTATGATTCTATGAACTTCTGACCATTCTCCCTCATCATCCCTCCACAGCCTCACAGAATGCCTGAGGTTGGAAGGTACCTCTTCTATGGAAGATAAATTTATATTGTCCACCAGGCTGCTGGCCTTCTTGGCTGCCAGGACACATGGCGGGCTCCTTCTCACTGTTGTGTGTACCAAGACCCCCAGGACAGTTTGGCAGAGCTACCCCCAGCCACGCAGTCCCACCTCTACCATTACTGTCATTTGTCCCTCTTGACCTCCATGAGTTTCCTGCTGGCCCCATCCAACGTTCTCCTGAACCATGGCCCTGGGCTCCCCTGGAATTTGGGGTCACCCACAAAAGCGATGGAGGGGCACTCGGCCTCCTCCTGCAGCTCACACAACAACACGCTGCTCAGGACAGGTTCCAGCACAGATCCCTGAGGAGCTCCACTTGTAACGAGCTTCTAGGTGGAGTATGAACCATTAACCACCACTCTGCGAACCTGATGATCCGGGTATTTTTTCACCCACTGAGTCCATCTGCCTGGACTATAATTCAAACATGCTGAGGGAGACTGGGTCAAAAGCCTGACAACAGGCAAGGTAGACAACTTTCACCACTACTCTCTTATCCGCAGACTGTGTCATTTTATCACTGCAGGTCAAGCATAAATTACTTCTGATAAATCTATGCTGGCTGTTACTAATCGCTTTTTCTTTCTTGTACTCAGAACTGGTTTCCAAGAAGTTTTGGCTCCAAGGGTATTCCCAAGGGCTCAAGGGAGACAGTCCAGCCCTTAAGTCCCCAGATGTCTCTCTTTCTGTCTTTATCCAGTCCTTGGGGACGTTCCTTCTATAACTTTTCAAAAGAAAAAATCTAAAATGTATATCTTGCAATGGCATAGGTCAGCTCTCAGCACACTCACATCCCGTAGACTTGTGCACATCAATGCTTAGTAATCTCTGACTTGATCCTACTTCACTGGTGGCCCCCATCCTCCTTGATCCTTGCCTAAATTCAAAAGCAATAAATGAACTTTCTAAAAACAAAGCAGCAAAAACTTCACTTTTTCGGGCCCTTTTTTGTGAGGCAAGAGAAATAATCAATAAATTTGTATCTTGTAGCACAGCGTGATGACAGGATTTTTAATTACATTATTGCAAAACAGCAGTGTGGAGGTCATAGGGTTAAAGGTGCCATAAGAGCTCAAAAGAGAGAAGCATGAAAATTATTTCAGAGTTAGGAAGCAATTATTTGTGATAATGCATCACAGCCATAAGTTCCCATGCCCCGAAGAAGCACTTTGCCACAGCACCAGCCAAATGTACACAAAAGGCTTATGAGAGCAATATTATCTTTATGCATATTGTGAAGGCCAGCAAGGAAATGCAAAATAAACAAATTTTGGAGATATCCTCACATATTTGCTAGACTGCAGGGTCAAGTGATAGATATATGAGATTCTTATGCAGAGAGGCCAAATTATCTCTGTGCAAATGAAGTTCTGTCGAAAAGAACCAAAGTTTGCATATTAAAACCTGACACAAGGAACTGAAGACCATACAAATAAAGATATAAAGGGCTAGAAGGAAGATAGAGTGCTCAAGTCTGAGACAAAGAATGAAAGCTTTAATCATGCAGATGCACAAGATTTTGGAAAGCATCTCTGGCAGCTTCAGAAATGTGACTATGGGAATGTTCTACACTGACATCCTTCGCCCAGACACTTCCAGTAGTTCCTAAACTCCATGGAGGGCTCCAGGAGACGCCTGCTACCCGGCTCTGCCTGCAGACATTTGCAGCCCTGCGCAAGCCACGGGTCTGCAGCGTCTCGGCAGTGGAGCATCCCCATCGGGAGAGCAGCCCCTGCGGATCCCCCTCGGCACAGCCCCTCCGAGCAGCCCCGCGTTTCGCAACGCCGCTCTAATCCGAGCCCAGCGTAAATTGTGGCACTCGCAGAAACTCGAGCGCACAGTTAATGAGTTAGAGGAACATGTCTCTACACAGCTTCACGGCAAATTTATTTATTCACTGCAGAACTAAGTGTATTTGCTTTACCTAAAAGCCGGTTCTTTCCTAAACTTGCTGAAGGCCATTACCATTAAAAAAGTTGAGTCATTCAACAGTTACAAAGACCTGATGCACATTAGGGTTGTTAAATCCTGATCTGTTTTTTTGTTTGTTTCATTCTCCATTCAAAGTGCCAGATGTTTTAAAGCTCCATATTCTTCCTGTGAGCCATGCAAATTATGCTGAAAGAATATGGTGATGGAAAATGCCCTAACTGAAGTATCTGTGGATGCAGGAATTCCATACAAAGTTATCCTATCCTCCTAAATGCTGTTAAGTATTTTCAAATAGACTGTCTAAGTATGGAATCAAAATTCAATATTTTCATGTGTGGTAGAAGGAAAAAGCTCTTTGAAGGGGGTTGCTCTTTGGAAGGGTCTGACTCAGTTTATACGGATTTTTATCAGTAACCGGTTTATTTTCCTCTCCAACAGTTACTCCTTTCCTCGTATCTATCCTGCTTCTACACACCGGGAGGTAGAAATTAGTTCACTGAACTGCAAATCTTTGAAGACACCAGACATGCACAAATAACGGCATTAGTTGAATGTGAAATAAGCAGCAGTCTTACAAGAAAAAATGTTATAATCGATATATTTTGTTTCATTATTAATCTTTCATTATAGCAATAATACAATTTTAGTTTGTCAAAGATAAACTGCAGCATTATTCATGCATTTATTTAGACCTTTCTCCAAATCTTTCCCCAAAGAGAAAATTTCTAAAAAGGAAGCTGCACATGTTGTATCTGCAAAAAACAGCTAAGGAGCCAAATAGGCTGCAAGGGAAGATAAAAGACAGGTTCGAGCAAGTCCTTATCCTGAGTCACATCTTTATTTCAGTTACAGAACACCCTCCTATAAATATATCTCATTCAAAACCAACTGAGAAGACTGCAGTTTCTAAGGTTTTACCAGAATAGCAAATAGTAGTTTCTAAATGACTGTGTAAATTCTTTTTTTCCCCTTGCCTTTTTTTCTCAGAAAATCCAGGCAATTTAATATCACAGGACACATTTTTTTAAAATGCAAGACCTATAATGTGCAGATACAAAAAATATGAGCTCTCATGTGAAAATAGCAAGTGCTAGATTCAATATGATTCAATAGAAAAGAGAGGTAAATGTCCCACCAGGAAACTGCTGGGGCCTGGGACACTAAGCAGGAAGAGAAAGGGGGAATAAGGAGAAAACCGTTCAATTTCCTTGGGAATATGGAAAAAAATGCAGTAAATTTGTATACTGACTTTTCTTCTGGACCTTGCTAAAGTCACATAGACATTGGTAGCAATGCCACATTTTGCTACCAGTGAGTTTCCTCTCATAAATATATCCCACTTGATTGCCAGGTTATTTTCAACTCCATGGCACATTAGCAAAAGTCAAGCTGTAAGCGGTGGCAAAATAGCAAATGAAACCAAAAATCCCAAACATGATTCCATGAAAAATATTTCTCCTTCAAATATTCAGATGTTTTCAAAGAACTGAACATTTATAAAATGATCCCAGGTAAATCAGACGTGGGAAATGCCTAACCCACCTGTATTTGCGATTGGAGGTAACCTTGCTGTACGGATCATGCCTCTTCACTTTAGCTCTTAAGAACAAAAACAAAGCAAGGAGGAGGGAAGTCCTTGCAAAGCAATTTTGCAACAGGTAACTGATGGTAACTGGTGCCCAGGACAATATGGGGGCCCACAACAGAGATAACAATGGCCAGAACACTACAGGTGACAAACTCCTTCCTCTGCAACAGCAACAGACGTGCAAGATGAACGGTTTTAAAAGCTTTTAGGTTTCAACAAAAACAAACAAACAACAACAACAAAAATTAATTTCCCTACTTGAAGAACTTTTCAGCATGGTACCTGCACCTCCGCTCTTCCATCTGAAAAGCAACAGTTTGCTCCAGCTCACTCTGTAAGCCAGTGCAGAAGACACGGAAAGAGGAAACTGAAGTGAGGCCACTGAGCTACAACCCCTTCCAGACCCCATCCCAAACAACTCGTAACCCAATCTCACCCCACATCCCCCTCGGGGTGAGGGGAACTACTCAGAAGCCAGGTATTGCCGGGATATACTCTTGCATAGATCCAACGCATGTCAAGATAAGCTGCCGGCTTGTCCATCTGGGAGATCTCCAGGAACACGAGCACCTCTAATGGTATGTGGCACTGGGCTGCTTACACCAGATGGGCAGCGAGGGTATTAATGTCCAACCAGGTGCCCACCCAAAATCCCCAGCAGGTTCCACCAGGCTTAAACCAAGTTCAATGATATTTCCATGTTGGAAACAGCTGATATCAGCCTAAAACCTTGCCTCCATATGCTGCTCCCAGGCAAGCACACCAACCGCGTGTCGCATGCGCCCCTCTTTCTGCTGCTAGAGCTAAAGCATGAAAGGGAATTTTAATATTTAAGCACAACTACATTCAATGAAAAATAAAAAATACTTCATTTGGTTCAAAAATTAACTCAATTGCATTTCTACTTCGCTACCTTCTACTTCAACATTTGCTGCTAATATTCTCTTTTCCCTTCTCTTAACTAGTCTCTCCTCATTTTATCACAGCCTTTTCCACTAATTGTGGTGACATCTCCCAATTTTGGAATAGCTGATCAGCTTATAAGCTTCCCCACAGCTAATCTAGGCCAGCAAGCTACTAAGAAGGCCAGCATATGTTTCTTTTGTTTAACACCCTTGACATCTTTGTATATTTTTTCTATATCCCAACTAAAGCCTCTCCAGAGGTTCTGGAAACTTCTTACTTACAAGAAGCATCAGCAACACAACGGACAATAAAGAGCATGAAAAGCAACTGCAAATAGAGCAGTGTGTCTGTGCCAGCAAACAGCTCACGAGAGAACAAACCAAAACTACCAAAAAGTCAAGGCTGAAGAGTGGATGCAAAAATTTTTGAGTATCCTGCTGTGCACATGACTTCTGCTCCTAATAGTCTCCAGAGAAAAATTATTTTTTTCAGACATTTTTTTGAACACAACAATATCAAGAAGGTCCCTTTTTGAAAAGCCATTTTCAGAGTGTCTCTGGAACAGCGAACAAAAATGATAATCCTGTTTTTATAACACACTGCACCGTGTGAGGGGGGAAGAACACCCAAAACATTCTCATCCTGCAGTAGCTCTCAGAAGTAAAATATTCTTTTATATCCAGATTAGATATGAGTGGGTTCTTAAGCTCAAGGACAGGGTTCTTAATGCTTCAAGGACTATTTCAAATGCAAGAACCATTAAAAGCAAAGTGTCTTTGAGGATTTTAGTTTTTATTTTTAAGCTATATCAGCTAACAGAATCTGTGGCCATCTAGGTTGGAGAGAGGCTTTCTTTAAAAGTCTACAGGCATGCAGCATGTGGGAAATACCACCGAAGCAAAGGACAGCCATGTGATGGGGAAAAAAACAAACAATCAAACAAAAAAGAACAGAAAACCACAGAAAACCACAAATATTTCAAAGTTACATATATTAACCAGGCAGAGCATTATAGGACAAGGGTTATCTCCTAGGATGAACAGGTCTTTCTCCTCTTCCTTTAGGCAAATGAACAAAATCAACCAAACTAGCTGATTGGCACGTAGGCCCCGTGAAGCTGAGAGCACAGGAAGATGCCTTCCTCACGGCTGGAAAAGAACCCAGTCCTACTGTAGCTCTTATGTTCATTAAGGATATTTCCTTCCAGCACAATTCACAGGAGATGCAGAAGCAGAGGAAATAGTTACCTTTCCTTTTGCACAGCCCAGAGCAGACATCTACACTTCATCCTCAGAAGCCAGGCCCTGCGTCTATTCCCCTCACAGCATCTGCAGCAGCAGGTACCACTTGTCCAGTGAAACTACTGATTACCTTCCATTTCTTCCACTTTTTCCTTAAAAAGTGGGATAAGGGGAGAGAAAAGCTGATGTTGAGAGGAGGCTCAATATTTAACAGCTCTGGCTGCAGGACACTCATTGAAGACCCTCTTTTGGAGTTTAATCTTTTATTATTATATAATTAGGCTTCTGAAGAGCCTCCTGACACACATGCTGGTACAAAATCATCCACAGCTTCTTTTCTCCAGGGTTTCCTATTATGGACACTTCTCTGTTATGAATAAGAGATGAGTAAGCTGAGGCTTAATTTAATGCCCTAATTAAGATTTGAACCCAGGATATAAAGGACTTGGCTATTGATCTCACTCACAGTGGCATGAAAAAGCTGCTACGAATGCCCAGGTTCCCAGTGTGCTTGGTTTTACACCAACCTACAGGTCTTAAAGCATCCTCAGGACCACATAGCTCCAAGCAACATAAATACCTTGTTGCAACAGAGAACTGCTAAAAGAAGCAGGAGAGAGTTTCCACGCTACGTGTTGATAAAAGCATAGGTTGGGTTATTACAGTTTAGCTCTGACAGCTTAATTATATTACGATGCTCTTCCATTATTACAAACCAAAAGCTGACACTTCTGAAATACAAGTTTTTAATACAAGTTTTCAGAAAGTGAAAGAGCTCCACAACCCCTAAATTCACTCCCCTCTAAATTCAAAATGATTAACAGGAAAATTTATATTTAAAAAATGACTATTGCCAACTTTATTCCTCTGCTGTAACAAAGAAGGCATAAAGACCTAAAGAAGGCATAATTCCCCTTCACTGAATATCTTTTGTTTGGATCAAACATCCCATTTAAAGTTTCTAAGTGCCTGCTATTTGGAAGTCTTATCATCTGTTTGGAAATGAGAATCTGGTATCAGAAGCAACTCCTTCTCTTCCTATTACTTAAATGAGAACTAAATTACAAATCAAACAGCTTGGAAGGATCCATGCAGCAGCCTGGCATTTTTTCCCCCTAGGCTTTGCTCCCTAAGGAACACCTTTGGTTTGGGTAACTCCATTCACACGTTGCTTGCCATGACTGTCCCACTGCTGTTTACAAATGCAATGAGACACTGTATTTTAAAGAGCTTCTCAGCTGTACTGCAGGCATAAAAATAATAGACAGGAAAGCCAGAATGCTCAGACAGTGTAGCAGCAACGTTTGAGAGCAATTTGTTTACCTTGCTGTGCGAGAAGTCTAACGACTTTCAAGCCAGCAATTACACCCCGCTGCTGTCACAGCTAAGAAATTTTATTAAGCAATTGGTAAATTCTGATCTTGCCACATCCACGTGCTAATAATTCCAGAATTTTCAGTTCAGTGGCCCCTAATAGGCAACTCAGATCACACATCTTTCCCTTACATAAATGTTTTTCTTTTCTTTTACTGACCTATTTGAATTAGTAAACGCCTGGCCAACTCAGTGTTTTCTGCTTCTATGAGATTCGTTTTGAAGGAAGTTTAGGTTTGGAGTTAGAAAACAAAACAAAAACCAAAAGCACAGCCAAGCCCCAAACCACATTGCTATGACTTACCACTAAGGAGCTGATGATGGACATGAAACTATTTTGAATTTACTTTTGTTGTTGCTGTTTCAAACTCAAACTTGGGAAGCAGGGAGCGCCCCAAGACGGGCATTTCAGAGTCACCATCATTCTACAGAACACAGTGACATGTGAGAAAATTTAGGGATTTCCTCATTCTCCCAAATTTTACAAAAGCACCAAGTGTAGGAGAAAGTATAGGGGGGGTAAGCTTGCTTTGCATAAGAACAGTACAACATGACACTTATATGTGCTTACAAGGTGCCTATAAAAAGGTGGGCATAAATTATGTTCAAGAAAACTAGAAGGTCAAGCATTGCAACAAATAATTTGGGGGACATTACAAAGACGTATGGCTCTAAAGGAAAGAGCTTCTTAAGCCAGATCAAAAATAAAGATTTTAAACAGAACTGGACCCATTCTTGCTCCCTGGCGTACAGCACTAGTGACTGGACTCCATCTAGACTACACACTGCAGATCACAACCTTCTGACCCCAGCAATTCACCCTGTTTTCAGTTCACCTCACAGGTTACTTATCTAGCCAGTATTTCACCAGTTTGTCTATGAGGATGTAGTGCAAAAAGTCTTACTAAATTTAATATAAAGGCTATCAGGTTGGTTAAGCACACTTCCCTCTTATAAATTCATGCTGACTCCACTCCTAATCCCCTTCTTGTCCTTCATGCCTCTGGAGATGATTCCCAGGATTAATTGCTCGATAACCTTCCCAGGAATCAAGGCGAGGCTGATGCAGCCTGTAGTTACAGCCTCACAGTGTAGGTATGGGTAAGTCTTCCTAGCTCCAGGCTTTCCCTCTGGTCCCATGGAACTGAGATTCCTGAAGGCCGCTCAGAAGTAACGTTGTGTTACTCTGAAGCTCAGCATCATGCTCCAGGATATCTTCCATCCCTCACCACCCGCAGCTTCCAGGCTAGCTGATCAGTGACAGTTAGGCTTGGGAACTCTGCTTCCTACAAACACTCAGCAGGATCAGTATGGCTGGTTGCACATAACTCACTCTTCACTCTGACAACAAAGGTACAGCAGAGTTAGGATGATATTCACATAAAATACACTATACTGTCACAACCCAGACTACACAAGCCAAAGAAGTTTCTGATCTTCTAACATACAGTCCCTTTTAGCTGGCCTGTTTTTCCTTATCCCAGTGGACTTCCATGAGAATGACAAAATCCTTTTATTTCCTCTCTTCCTCTAACTCCCATTTAACTCTCTAGGATAGCCAAAGGAATCAGCAAAAATTGCATCGATACAATTATGTGGTATATTTTGACATTTCTCTTAAGTTCCTACTTTTCTGCCATCTAATGGGGAGAGGTACAAATGATATATTGTATTAAACAGTCCACAGCCATGCATGTGAATAGGTGTGGTGACAGAGTAGGAAAAAGGAGGTTAGTAGTTCTATAAATCCATTTAACATTAAATGTGCATGCCTTTAATTAGTGAGGTGTATGGCAACCTCTAGTGGTACATGCCTGCTTAGAAAGCAGCAAGCATCCATCTTCAGACATCACAGGATGCTGTAGGAAGAAGACTAATTATAGAGAAGTCAAATATCTCAAAAGCGTTTTCCAAATCAATTAGAGGAATTATTGCTGTGGCTTTAAGAGACACATTGAATTCTTGCAATAATATGCCACTGAGCTGCACAGTTTTACTTATTAGCAATTGTACCAGCAGGGCAAATGCAGCTGATTTGGGTAAACTGCTAAAAGTTTGCCTGTCCAATAAGCCAAGCAAAGGAAAAACATGTCCTCAGTGCAGCGGGCAACTTCTCACCTGGTTGCAGGTTGCTGCTCACATATTATCAGGCTGCCTCTGGTAGTCTAATCAGTTCTGACAGTACCAACATCCATGGAGGTATTTCTATAATGGTCTGCTGGGACTTAAACACACCACAGGTGTCAGCACTTTACAAATAGGACAGAAAGTGCAGTGCAGGTGGTATTTTTAACATTATGCTGATGAAATAGTTTCTGCAAAACTATAAGCAAACCTTTCCACAGTTAATAAGATGCCAGAAGACAGAGGGGAAGGCGCTCCATACACATGAAGTCAGGGCAGTCTACGGCAGAGGATATTCAGCATTAATTACATCCTGACCAGTATCTGATTATAAAACTTCTATTACATCTATTTTATTTCCAGCAGCTGCTTGTGATAAAAAGTGTCACAAAAACCTGCCAATTTTCTTGCCTGTTGGAATGTGATATAAATCACCCAACATCATGAAGTTGTATTTTACTGAGATTCCAGGTATAGGCTATAGAATATTCTCATATTCTCTGTTTTCATAGACAAGGGACTATGCAGCTTGTAACAATTGGTAGTCTCTGCTCAGAAGAGGATTACAGAAAAGCACTTGCATGGAAATGGAATTGCTTCTCACATTACAGAAGGAATCAGAGCACCTGGTGAGGCCTGAAGTATGACTGTCTATTCACTTGTCTTTCTAAGTACACTTTAAGTTAAAGGCCTTACATCTATTATAATTTCAAGAACTATATAAAATATTTAGTAATAAAGTCCTGTTTTCTTTTTAAGGTTTTCCTTAGGGAAAATGCTTTTTCCATTATGAATACTGTGGTTTATTCTCTCACAGAGATGCTTGCACTCTGATGACAGGGTCAAAATCTAAATAATAAATAATAGTAAATACTCTGCTTTGGGATCATGGAGCAACTTGCACCCATCAGTGATGGTTAGATTTAATAATAGTGACTAACAGGCTCCATAAGCTGGGAAAAGGAAGTACAAAATATCTCTTATGTAATACACATGCTCACAAATACTTATTCCTATTGCTTTTCTTGATAACCAAAACTCATAAATAAACGACTCAGCTTGAGGAAATCATCTTGAGAGGAAATCAGTTTTAAAAATCTTTGCTTATGATGCTTAAGCCTGCTTGGGAATGAGAAAGCTCCTGAGAAGAAAATTCTACTATATTTGCAGCAAAGCTTAACAGGAGGAATGCTCCTCTGGAGCTTACTTCTCCCTGCTCCTCATGCCATAGTCCCACAGGACATTTTACTACAGAATTTAATACATTTTTTACAGTAAGGTCTTTGGATTTATAAGCAATCATGGACACAGTGACAAATTAAATCACAACCTTGGTAGCCACTTCTGTGTCTACAGTCCAGCTGTACAGCTTCTAATAGCAGAACAGGATTTGCGGACAATATCAAACATTTGAAAAAAAAACTCAGTATATTCCTTAAACCTCCTCCTGTTTTTCTGGTTCTGTTTCAAATTTACAGTCAACTACTTTCATTACAGTTTCTATTATACAGCAATAAAGAGTGTTTGCTTACAAAATGGCAGTCATTTAAAAATATTCATGCAGAGTATCTTCAGAGTACATCAAAATATCATATTCGATATGAACTATAATAAAGATACTGCCCTTTTATTCTCCACTCCTTCGAGCTGATAAACATGCCCATTTTCCGTATCTAACCTCACATTATTTCCACGCAGGGCTCTGACCCTGCCAACATCTAATGGTCCACACAACCAGCACCCTGCTCAGGCCACTCCTCCATCACGTTAGTGTCTATTTTTATTTTATTTTTTCCAAATGCTACAGGGTCATTAACTCAAATATCCTCCATCTACCCCAAGGAACACTGTGGGGTTAGCCTCAAGCACAGTCTTACTCTCTGAATAAAGACAAAGCAGTGCAATTCTCAGAGTATTTGAGCCTTTGCAAACATTAATGGCAATAACTCTTTGCCTCCAACCTCATGCTAAGTCTTTGCTAAATGCTGTACAGAAATCAATCAAGGTTGCTACTAACAGCCTTCATTTTTTGAAAAAATAAGGATTTTGAATATGTCACTACTATTTTCTTTGCTTTGACTTCTCTATTTTTCCTGGGTATTATGTTTCAAATGTGCCTTTATTAGTTCTTTATACAATCAAAGAGCAGCCCCTGATAATTTCACAAATAATTAAGTGCAGCAATTTTTCTCTTTGTTTACTGCCATTCACCATTAGGGCCTCCTTTCTGCACATAACAGCATGAAGCAACAGCAAACGTTTGCAATTATACTGAGAATAAGAACATTAGCACAATTATTTCGCCACTAAAATCAAGCAGGCAGTCTTATAGGGACTTTTTAACTTTGCATGTCTAGACAGAAGACGAATACACCGAGTTGTTGACATTTTGCATGCAAGGAGTGCAAGAGAATTTCACTAAATTGCACATCCTTCTTTGGGTCTTGAGATGGGTCTTAACCCTCAGGGGGGTCAATGTGCCCAAAGATGCAGTTACAGATGGTAAAAACAGCATATGAGAAACCTAGAAAGCCCATTAGGAAAAATGCAGGTGCTAGAAGGAGTCTTGCTGCCTCTAAACGCTCCTGCTGCAGTTCAGTCAAAGCAGAAGGGCTGAGGTCAGATGTGTGGAAGGGCACTGAGATTATTCCTTCCACCCCATCTCATTCGCCAACGCACCACAGCATCCTTAGTCTTCCGTAACTCACTGACCCAAAGCTTTAAATTTGGAATAGCAGAAGTCTGCTAACTTGGAGGATAACTACAAAATAGCTGACTGGTGATAACAGGATACCAAGACTATGCTAGATCACTTCTTCAGGGCCCCAAAATACAACCAGAGGAACACATCTCATTTAGGTCTGGGGAAGCAGCAGTAGAATAAAATAGAAGGAATCAGGAAAAAAAAAAAAAAGAACTCTGAAGCAGGCAATGATGCATCACCCTAAGCACTGGATTGAGTTTGGGAGCTTCAGGGTATTGTATCTCATGACATCCATATCCAAGAAGGCAGGGGAATCTACAACTTCACTTCAGAAATCTGCATCAGTAAAGGCTTGGAAAGATGAGAAAAAATGCACATATACTCCAAACATGCCATTGGAGAAAGGATACGTACAGGTATTCTCTTATTCTGTGTCTCATATGCAGATATGGAACATTATCAACAGACAAGTAGAAAAAAAAAATCCCTCTAATTCAAACTCTGAACACCTATTAATGCTGCCAGGGTATGAAAAAATTGTGGGTGCCAAGCAGGGAGAAGGTAATAACAGGACACACTCATGCTGGATAGCTAAACATACATTAAATACACACGAGGAAGCAAGCATTTCTAGAACACAAGGGGCAGGGAGAGAACTACATCCTAACAGCCGCGGTTTACGAACAAAGTGCATTTCTCGTTAACCCAGCCCTTTACAAAGTGCACAGGCACACAATTACCATTCACTTATTTCTGGCACACATTCTATACTTGATAAGCTCTGTAAAACTCCACGTTGCTTTAATAAGGACCTCCCTTGTTTACTTTGGGATGTGCAGCAGGTTGGCTGCAAAGATACCAGTACACACGGTTAGCTGCCTTTACGTAGTGGTCTGGAGCAGAACACAGGAAAAATATAAAATAAAAAGGAGAATGACCAACTTCAATATCTACTTCTCCAGAGTTACGCTGTTTTGGGAACCAGAGCAGATAACAACTTACCACTATAAATAAACACTTGAAAATTACAGCTGTAGGGTCTATGGCCCGTATTTATGGGACCCTCTCACAAAATAATCTTTTTTTTTTTTCTGATTTAACAAAAAGATCTTTTGCCAAACATGCAGGAAGAACTGAATGGAGCTGAAAACCCAGTGTGCGCACTACAGAGAACCACCCCACAGGGCATCTTTGCAATAACCTGATGCATGACTGAAAAAGCATAGTTCCTACAAACCACTGAAAATGTTCCAGTTTAAAAGCAGCTGATGAGCTACTCTCTTAAGCGAACAGTCAGAAATTTCTCAGAGAAGTGCTGTTCATGCATTCAGAACAGAACCAGGCTCTAGAAGCACGTCAGATTTATTCAGGGTTAACTGAGTTCCAATTTCTGTTACTTAGCTCATCCATATCTATTAAGGCATATAACACTGAAGCTCCTCTACCCCTGGCTTTCAGCAAAGCAAGATGAGTTTAAATAGAAGTCTATTTCAGATGTCTTATATTTACCTGATGATCCTCTGAGCAGCATATTGATGAAGTGAGCGGAACTGGGCTGACATATTTGCTAAGGCTGCCAGGCAATTTGTGTGAAGGTACTTGTCCTGTTGGAAAAAAGAGGGAGGAGAAAAATATATCAAACTCTCCCTTCTATACACTGAGTAACCTGTTAAAGGAAACCACTCAAAAGACAGTAAATAAATATCTGTTGTGTTGTAGGTAGTGGTGAAAGCTGCACAGCAAACTGCTTAGCGTACTTGGGGATGTTTCCTATAAAGCTTTTAAGAGTGATTTTATAAAGATTTTAACATGCATGCACATTCATGTGCACACATATATATATTTGTGTGTGCCCTTACATCTTTAACAATGTTGATTTGCAGTATCATGAATGTAACCATTACTGAAAGGTGTTTTCTTCTCCTACCTTTTGTAATCTTATCCTAAGTGTTCTGCTTTGCATCTGTTGACCTTCCTACTAATACCTTCTAACCACTCTAGGTATCCCGCTTCTCCACTACTTTTACCATGTGATACTTCAGAGCTCTGCTCCCCTTGCTAGCAATTCTGAAATCACTTGACCAGACAAGCATTTAAATGACATGTCTATCAAAGCAAAGGCTTTTCACAAACATGACAAAGTTTAGATTCCACAGCTATACAGGAGTCTTCACTACCAACTAATCTTGATCATGGCCAAGTAAACAGATAAGAATACTGCTCAAAATGAAAAAAATAATTAATCTAAAATCATCCCATTAACCTACTGTGATAATACTAAAAACAGTAGTGTTTCCAGCTGTACATTCGACTTTTTAAAGACACAGCTACGTGACTTCCAGACTTCACTTCCCAAGAAAGGCAGTACTACGCATCAGTGTTTCTACAAGTGAAGGATTTCTTTTCTCTATGCATATTTAAAATATATTTTTATATCAGAGCACAACAAATTTGAAATACTACAGATATATACCAAAAATCATCTTTTCTAGTTGGTTTCATCATAAATGCTAAATCCTTATCTTCTATAAATCAAAATATATTTAAAGATTTTTTTGTACTGTTTTCCTGCACAAAAGGTTCTGTGACCTTATTCGTTAAAAGTATTTTAAAATGCATGATAGGATCATTCTATGTTTCATATAAGGTTTGGAAATATATGTCTGAAAATTTCTATATACATAAACAAGCTATACAGTTGTGATGCTGAAGAGTTATGCTTCATCAGAACTCCGAAAGGTCTTACTCAGTCACACTACATTGTTACATTAAAAAGAAAGAAAAATCTAACAGCAGAGTTGAAATTTCTCCTCTATAAGAACTTCATACAGGTCAAAAAAAAGATGTAAGTCTTTATGTGGATTTTTTTCTTCTTACCTGAATTCTTTTAAGAATTATATGTGTAGTTCTGCACTTGGATTATGAAGTTTAAAAAATTTTACCCAATTAATTGAATAATAATACAGAAATTGGGCTACATGTTCAAAAGCACTCAATACTGTGTTTAGTGAACACAGCTGATCTTCCCATATCCTTTCTTCCTATAGCTTAAGATGCCAACTGGTTGCAACAGAACCAAGAAAAATCCCACGTCCTGTTTGAAATTGCATTGGTAGTGTGGATTTCTACCTTCAACAGTGTGCGCGTAAGTGTTCAATATAACTCTTACCCTTGTCCGTGTCATGTTGTATTGGATGGTTCTTATGACAACCAGTATCAGAAGACTTCCAAGGGAGATCTCCGTTAAGACACGTTCAGCATACCAAGTGATATTTTTCAATACCTAGAAAAAAAGAACAGAAAGTTTTTCAGCACTTAGGTCTACCCTGGCCAGGAACCCAACAAATTCTCTGCATTCTCACATCCCTTCACAAAACCAAAGGTACTGTAAAGTGAAAAACAAACAGAAAGGGCTCTGCCATATTATCACCTGGTAGATCTCATCGATTTATAAGCCACATGGACGCACGCTGCCTGGAAAGATAATTAAGATAAGCTATTTCATAATTTCTAGTGCCCCATATGCCACTGTGCTGCTGCATCCTTTCTGATCCTTTCTTCACTGTGGTGGCCGGTGACAGGACAAGGGGTAACGGGCACAAGCTGAACCCCAGGCAGTTCCACCTCCATGTGAGGAAGAACTTCTTTGGTGTGAGGGTGCCAGAGCCCTGGCACAGGCTGCCCAGAGAGGCTGTGGAGGCTCCTTCTCTGGAGATCTTCAAACCCGCCTGGATGCCACCCTGTGCCCCTGCTCTGGGTGTCCCTGCTGGAGCAGGGGTGGGACTGGATGGTCTACAGAGGTCCCTTCCAACCTCAACCATTCTGGGATTCTGTGATCTTCTCTTTCACATGTCAGAAGATGTTTGGTCTGCATTAGCCACCTGCATAATGTCCCCAGTTCTTTCCTGTTTTCCCTCATGACAAGTCGGACAGGAGACGGCACGCACAAGCCCTGAGCGAGCGGCCAACAGATATGCACTGAAGGAGCCCTGTCAACAAGTAGGAAAAACTGCTTGCTTCATCCTGATGCCTCTCTCTTGGTGGTGCTCCCCTTCACATAGCTGACACTTTTCACCAAGTGGAGTCTCTTATCTTTGCACACTCTCCACTATCAGGTTGACCATTTCCAAGGATCCTGCACAAGGGGAATCAACATGCTCTTTCCTCCCAGGACCTTCAGCCAACTCACCTGGAGCAATATAGCAGACTTGCACCCAAGGCCTGCCCTAAAAATGAATTAAAGGCCCAATAAAATGAGTTTACAGGAACTATCCTGACAAACATGGATAAGAGCATTCTCTAAAAAATCAGGGTTGCTCTGGGGAGTACAGACAAGAATTTGCTGTCAAGGGTTATTTCACACAAAGCTATGACATCATCACATTTTTCTTTAATATATGAAGCACATTTTCAGTGAAACACCATGTTTTACAAGAATGCAGATGTATCAAAAAAATCCATGCCAAATGAACCTCATTGACCAATGTCATTAATTAACCTCTTCTCCCAAGAAGTCATACAAGAGCATCATCTTCTGACTGTGGCCCTTCTTCCCACCCCTTCTTTGATCTCAAAAAGTTTCTTGCCATTCAATTTTCATCATTTTTGCTTTTAGGATTCCGACATCCTCCTGCTGACTAAGGGCCCAGTTAGCAAAGCCTCTTTCTTTTGTAAGAGAAGGCATGAATAAGTAGTAACTAGTTTCCTGTAAGAAAGAAATAAGAAGATCTGGCCACTGAACGACTTGCAGAAGACACAGAAAAGTGAATAGTGTAAACCGTTGGAAGCTGTTGCTGTTTTTACACTATTTACTCTTCCGCCTGAGATGAAGGCACACAACCTGATATATTTATACATATCCTTTCTATATTTATTTGGTGAAATTCTGCAATATTTTTAAAGAACAGCAATTAGAGATGTTTTCAGAATCCAAAGCCTGGTACAGTTCCACCAAATCTGCGCAATTTTATCTGCACAGGATTATCTTGGACAGTGTTATCTACACTCAATCAGTGTAACACTAAACTTGCAAACTCTGCAACACTGGCAGCAAGGTGCAGGCCCAACGCTCAGGCATCCATTGCAAAGAAGCATTACCCCATTCCATCCCTCTCTGCTCACACAGGAATCTTCCACCAGAATTCAACGTTGCCAAATGACTCCACATCTGAAGATGGGAGAATTGGTTGGGCTCACACATGCATTTAAGGTGCGGGCATGAGCTAGCCTGGAAAAATGTACAAGCAATAGTTAGGTACTTACAGCCCTAGATTTATTTGTTGGAGGTACAACACCCGCTCTTCTGGTTCATGGGAATGGAAAAGGGTTACTTAGTTTCTCTGATAATCAGGTGCTTACTTTTCAACAGTAATTGAAAGTCAGGCTTTAAGTGATGTCATCACTTGGTTACTAATCACTAAAAGAGCACTGCACTGGAATCCAAAAAGGTCACCACATATTTTTAGTTTCTATAGAGTTAAATTTGTCATTTAAAATTCCGCATGGGATGCATTTAAGGAGTAATAATTATGGTAATACATAGTGTTCTACATGCTTACAGATCACAGACACTCCACACGGTTACTCTCCCTCTGATGTTTTTTAAGATCTTAAACACTTTCTATTAAAAGAACTTTAACGCTACACTTCAAACCATAAATTAATTAGAAATTAAAGAAAATCATTAGGGCACATAAAGTGCCTACTGGCTGGCTTCATAATTCAGCATATTTTGCCATCTTATTTATCTCTGCAAAGAGTACTTGGAAATACATACTGGACATATTGCTCTTTCTTACTTCCATTCTCCCCATTTTGCCTCTGCTCCGATTTGCCACTATCATCATCCAAACCTGGTGGAAAGTGCTGACCATCTGCCCACCTGCTGGCTAAAGACCTTAAATTAAGGAAGTGGCAGATTATTATGACAAGGAAGAGAAATAAAAGCAAAGATATTTTGCAAAGGAGAAGATGACTTGAGCTTAGAGATACTTCATAATCTCTATTACTTGTCATTAAAGCTGGGTTTCGTTTGCTTATGGCATTACACACACTAAGCACATTTAAATATTATTTTGGTCTGTTTTTAAAACTGTTATGGAAATTATGAATCCCTGAATTGTATTGGAATTGGAAAGAAATGAGTTCTCCCACCCCACTGCCAGGACAAGAGTACTCAAAAATCCTTGTTCCGTGCCTTTTTAAATGGATCAAGCAATCAAGGCTCTACTTGGTAGACTATTCCAGAGCTCAAACATCTCAATACTAGGATTTTCTCTTCCCCGTGGTTTTCAGTCTGCTTTTCTGTCTTTACCCATTATTATCCCACTGCTGTTTTATAGTACTCTGGTGGATCTTTATAAGCACTTCCTCTCCCTTAAGATTTAAATTAGTTAATTTTACCACATTCTTCTGTTTAATGCCATTTAGGGGCACATTGCAACAAAAATTTTTATTTGTTTTAGGCTTTCCTTTTGCCAAATCAGAGTCTTTCTTAAATTATATACTGTGGCTGCAGTCACAGTTAATGACCTTCCAAGAATATCCCAATATCGCTATCTAAAGACATCAAAATTGTGCGGATTCTTGAACACTATGAAGAGCTGAAAGACAGACTCTTAGCCCATATGTATCTCTCTCTACATCAATAAGCAAAGTCTTTCATAATAGGATATCTTTTCATTTTTGCTGCTATGCTACTTCATTTTGCTCTATGAGCAAAACTCAGAATTGCCAGAAGTCCTCATTTAACATGGTTTGTCTCCATATTAAAAATCTCTCTAAAGCAAAGTCATATTTACAACTTGCTACTTTATCATTATAGAAGCTAAATGACTAATTTACTCAATACACTGAAATTATTACAGTTAATGTGTCCAAGAGTATACCTCAGATCCAGTGCCTACCTGACAATCACAACCACATGCTAAATTAATAATAAAAATAAAAGCACACAAACCTTTTACCATCAGAGCACTAGCTCTAGTGATCCTGGTTAGTTTTGTATACCAACTTCTGCCCTTCAATCTCAGGCAAAAAGTATGTCACAGGTGTCTCTGCTTTGAAGGCTTTATTTCATTACTGGTTGGGCTAGAGCCCTCCCTGCCATGCACTGAATAATCCTATCTAGGCCTTTAAAAAGTGTTTTTGCCAGCTGTAAAACACAAAGGAGAGTAAGACCCATCCTCTGAAAGTCAGCTGAAAGCCCAACAGCAGCAAAGAGCTTTCAGAAGCGTATTCTAACAGGTCCTCCTCCAGCAAACTTTCCAGGATTGGTAGAACCATTTATGATTACCAAAAACATCTGAAACAGCTGAATTAAAAGGGAAAAACATATTTTTTAAAGGTAGCAGCATTCTAACACAACTTCTCTTTTGGGATGAATTTGCCCAGCGTTTGTGGCATGGGTATTGCCTGCAAAATTTGGGTTTTGTTCAACACTGGCTCTGGAAGATTTTTATTTCCCTCAGCACACTGTAGCATCCTATTGAAAGTCATATGAAATACTCAGGAAATAATGCAAGAATTAACATGTGTTTTATCAAAATTCTAAGCCAATAGATTTTAAAGAAAAATCCAAGTGAAAAAAGAAGAAACCTATAAGCTTTATTCTAGGCAGAGGTAATGCTTTGTAAGCACAGTCTTTAAAATGCTTACCCAATAACCTTCCAGGCTCTCTTCATTACACGCTTACTCACTCTTCTCCATTTACCTCCCACCCTTTCTCTTGTGGTACCTCCTTCTGTGTCTCCTAATTCTCTTCCACAAGAAACATTTGAAATAGTTCCCTAATTACGATTAACCTTTCTCCCACACTTTATTCCTTCAGTAGGAAGGCGGCCTCCTGAGGCCCTTCTTTCACAGAGTATTCCCATGAAGAGTGCGTTTCTTCAAATAACTGTGTTTTGCATTAGCTGAAAGGACTAGGTGTTTTTCAGATTAATCTTCCAAAAAGTAGGATTCCTATCTGTTTAGTACATTTATGTTTTCAAAGACTATACGTGAAGGCCAATGGAAAAAGAACATCCCAATTACCATCACAAGCTAAAGGATTACAATTAATAAGTAAAAAAACAGATGCACCCACCATGAGCAATATTTCATAGGCTCAGGAAACTTGTGTCAATGCCTCAGTTAATGCAGTTTGAGATACACAAGATCACTTCTGTACCATATATGAAATACATATAGATACCTTCATTGACACAAGCTACATATTTGAAAGGCTAAAAATTGTTAGTTCTCTGACAGAGGCTGAATCTTTAAAGTATGATAAGTATTAAAAGCCCTGGCTGCCTCATGAAGAACCCTGCTATGAGCCAGGCATGAAGCTACGTGTGAAATGGTCACCACGAGACCTACAGCAGCTCACCAAAAGACGGTGGGCAGCAAACAAGCGCTTGAGACCAGAGGTAAGGAAAGTTCTGTATGTTTTTAAATTTGCTTTACAAAAGGGAAAGGGTGGTTTGTCAAACCAGAAGAAGACAAATAAGAGACTATTGCTCAGAAAAACTGAATAGGACCCAGAAATTTGAAAACCTCTTGTGACCAGCATAGCTGGACACAAAAACAAATACAGAATGAGGTAGTGGTTAAAGCAGACAAGTTCTGTCAGCACCTTCCAATTTCCCACAGTGGAGCTGAAGCAAAGCAAATGGCTATAACCTATAGTTGGGAAAAAAAACATTTTCCATCATATTGCAAGGGTGAAAAATGTCACCAGCAACAGGCTGGTTTCTGGTTTCTGGTAAACATCTTCCTCTAAAAGGAGAGGAGATTGGAATGAGGGAAAGAATTAAGACATTTAAGGGAGCAATAGTCAAGGCTGAGGAACAAATAGATAATATGAAATCACTACAGAGGAGGTTTTCCAGATAGAGCAGACTACATGGGAGAAGGGGAAAGGTCGAATTTTTGGTTACAAGTCACTACTGTTATTTTTAGATAAACTGATTAGGATATAATACAAAAGAAAGTTATACAAGGAGTTCTAGTAAACAAGGACAACTAGTCAGATCTCATAACCTCGAGTATTAAAAGTAAAAGCTTAAAAGAGGAAAAAAGTCATGGAACAGGCAACTAAAGTCAAAAGGATAAGTCAGTTGTGTAATTAGCAGGCTAAACAGACGAACTTCGCTGCAAGAAAGGGACTCTGCCAAAAGGGAAGCATCTGAACATCCTGCAGCTGTTAAGCAGAAACTGATGATGGGACACAGTGAATTAGGGAGCTGCCATGAGGTAAAGCTGCAATAAATGCTAGGGTGCATGTTCCAGCCTGGCTTGGCTGCAAAGGGACTGGCTTCAAGCTGTTGCAAGAGATTTCTTTTTTTCTTCACCATTGCAGAGCGCTAAAATGAACAGACACAGCCATCTAGGTTGCAGTTAATGGGCTGTGAGTTCTTAAACAGAGGTAATTTGTATCTATGTAAATATATCCATTTTCAAGAGGAGGTTTTATACCAAGGGATACATGAACTGCCTCGCCCGTGAAAAATATCCAAAGCTGACCACTGCACCCCCTTGAAATCTCCTGAAGAAAAATGTACTGTTATATGAAGAACCGCATGTGATCATTAAGAAAAATGGTCACCTCCTGTAGTATGTAAATATTACAGGGATAAGTTGTGGTTGCACATTTCATTTCCTGACTTCTGAATGCTCGGTGGACTGAAAATTTAACATTTTTAAACAGAATGTAAATGTGAAAATGTGTAATAAACACATTATTTGTTTTGACATCACGCACAATGTAAATCGAGGCCAAAATTACATAAGGGGAAATACTTCCAGACTCTTATTGAAAACATACAGAGGCGTGCTCTAAAACGATGCCCAAGAATTGCTTTTTTCCCTCCTCCCCTCATCTCTGAGATAAAGTCGACCTATCCTGGGATAAAATATTAACTTACTGATGATGTCACCCAGAAGCTATTCCCTAGGGATGAACCAGGGAAGGCAACCTCCTCGCACGAATGAACCTGGGCTCATGTTGCTTCCCAGCCGCTCCGGAGAAGGTTCCTCCAGGATGTCCTTCCCCGCAAGTGAAGCAGGGACCTGCCTGCCCCACCAGGTCCTTTATTCCTTCAGCCACCCCGTTCTTTCTCCCTGCACCGTTCTTTCTCCCTGTAGCCCATTCCCTGGCCAGTTGACCCATTTCTTCTCAGATCTCCCTCTTTCCAGCCTCCCTTTTCATTTCCCACCCTTCTCCTCATCTAGAAGCCATCTGACTTCACCTCCTGTAGCACTTGGTCACTCTGCTCCAATCCTCCCTCTTTTCTCATTTCCTAGCTCAGCAGCCCCAATTCTCACCCGTTTCTTGACAAATTTCTCTCTTTCTCCCCACTTGTATCCAATCCCATGTTCCTTACACAGCCAGTCCTAACCACACATTAAACTTTTTATGCATGAAAAGCTTACAGACAACTTGAAAGATGTCAAGATAGTGTTTTCAATCCTTGATACAACTTTGTGAGGAGATGAGAGCACTCAGTGCAGCTCTGCTCATCTCCCGCTCTGAACAGACCTTCTCCCCTACTAAACAACCCACCTACAGAGGCTTTAGCAACATATTCACACCAAATTGAAGAGCATCAAGACGCTCAGATATACAAAAAATGCTCAGAAGAAAATCCTATATATCTTGCTCCTATATGCATGCAAAGCAAAGAAAGAAGACAGTAATATTAATTCTTATGCTACAAGGATATAAATCAACTCAAACTATTATATCCACAAAATGTATTGAAAGAATTCAGCTTCTGAAACCACAATAATGAAACACAAGGCAGACTACAGACATGACACCTATATAATTAAAGTAGCAGGAAAGTTAGCAGCAGTTGCAGAAAGCAACTGGCAGTTAGGAAATCTGGTTCTTCTTACCAACTCCTTTCTGGATCTACTGTGACCAAAAGTAATTCTTTTACAGCCTATTTTTGATAATGAATAAAGAGAACCAACCAGTATCAAAACAACAGCAGCGCCTAGCAACTCCAGAAGTTAAGAAATCACCATCTCTCAGCAGCCACACTTTAAAGTGGAAAAGAAAAACAAAACAAATACTGAAAAGCCTAAATAAAAACATACTAAGGGTGATATATCCAAAAACAGCTAGTTTTATTGAAATTAAATTTGCAAAGTAGTCCATCAAAATATTTTCAGCAGGTGTTATTTGCAATAACTTAAAAACTGAGTTTCTGATTTTCTTTTCTCATTGAAGGGAGGTTAAAAAGCAGTATGTGAACAGCTAGTTGCAAGTGGGTCTAGGTCAAAACCCACAATTTTCTTTCACAGAAGACTTCAAGTTTTCACAATTTGTTTTTATCCCAGTGTGAGGCGAAAAATGATATCTGCTGATCCTGCCCCATGACCTCCAAAGACCTCACTTGAAATCCATCCTTTCAGTCAAAAACTAGAGAAACTCAAATGTGGACATCTTCATACCAGAGTCGCTGGCTAATGGTTCAGCCCTATGTGTCCTGAGCACTGAGACCTCCATCCTTAGTTCCCCATAACAGCTTGTGAGGTTTTTGTTTGTCTTTGCATAGTAAAAATAAAACATTTACATTGTGATTTCCACAGTTTGCCACCATTTACTACAACATAAAGTACTACAGTAGTACTATAGATTACTATTTCAGTTAGTTTGAGATCTGACCTCTTTTCGGAGAAACACCAATACTTGTCCATTTATGGAGCTCTCACATTTACTAGCTCTTCCTGTTGTTGGTACTAGAGAAAGAATTTGGTCTCTACGTGGTTACAGTGACATCTTGCATTTAAGCACTTGCAGGAAGAGGACCTATGTTTCTGATCATACTTTCCAGGCGGTTAGGACCACATTTATTTTAAATAAAAATGCTTCAGCAGTCAAGAGTTTCTGTGGTTTCCTGAACTCTTTCCCAGTCGCTATAATCACAAGATTTATAAAACTAGGCTTACTAAAATTAATCAAAAAAATCAATAAATAAATGCGGGTGTGATACCACAAAGCAATATATCCCATAAATGGACTGTATGGTCATGCTGCTTATAGGAACATTACATAGCACACAGGGCAGCAAAGGGAAAAACAGGTTGACCTAAAATACATCCTTATTTTCCTTCATACTTCAGCCAAGTTATGGAAAAAGAAATTCCTGATGCTAAAATCTGGTAAATACTTGTAGTGAAATAGAGTTGAACTGTAGCTTTGTGATGGATGCTTTGCTTCCTTGTGATACCCTCCCAGCCTCTAAGAGTTGTGTCCTTAATATTTAAGAAAATATGAGACTAGTTCCTTACTTTATACTGCATTTTTGAAAGGTAACCCTGTCCCTTGAAGGCACATTCACATGATCATTCAAAAGGATGGGTATGGGGACCTCCTGTGCCAGTAAATTTTGCCTCTCCTTCACACTGTAAAGTGTATCATTGACTATATTTCTAGCCCATCCTAGGTCCAGAGGTTCCCACCACCAGCAGATCTGGTCGCTAGCTGTTCCCCAGCTGAGATGCAATGCTTACATCTGCATTTCAATATTCACAGACCTCTACAAAGTTCAGCAATGTAGCAGGTCAAGAAGGTAACTTTTGTTATTGTTTTTAGAGCATGACAGATTACACATTTTCTAGATAAAAAGAAATCCTAAAGAGTTGGTATCACAGTCACTGACTCTTTTTCTCTTTTGTTCTAGTTTATTCAGATGACTTTCAAGGTACAAAGCTGAGTTTTGCACTAGAAGAGGACCTATTCTTCCTTCATTGCACCCTTCCATCCCTGTGACACTGAGGCTAAGAATATGGGGTAAGGGTAGAGTAAGAGAAACAAAATACTTTTTTTTTCTCTATTAAAATAGAAGTAGTAAAATAATATCCACATTACACAGAAAGCACCACAACCGTATTGGCAGGGAAAGCTGCAAAGGCAAGAACAAACTGGACAAGGAAACTTGATTTATGCTTTCATTCCACAGCTAGATTCTCATTAACAATTCTAGGGAAATCTTCCACTTTTACTTATCCAGCAAGTAATTTGTTGAAAGACCATGTGCTTTCAAAGTGAATGAAGAAAGATGAGGGAAGAGACTATGAGGCAGGAGTGGAACTTGTGGGCTGAATCCCTCAAAACGATCAATTTATGATCCGAGGTAAATGACTTAGTGACTTGGGACCCAAACATACACACTACCTACATGCAAGTTGCACATCTAGGTTCAAGATGTGAAGGTGCTGCAGAAGGAAGTCTTCAGAAAAATGTTATTTCAATCACCTGCATATTTACTACAGGAGTTCTCCCTAAAAGGTGCTCATTAAAATATATATATATATATAAGTGCCAACTCTTCTTACTTTCTACATACCAAAGTATATAAAATAATCAGGGATTTCAGAAATTAAATACTGCACACCTCTGGCATTTGTTACCAAGGGAAAATGTCACATTCCCCCTGAAAAAGGCTCCAGTCTGGAGTTTACCTGAGAGAAAAAATCCGTTTAGATACCCAAATATTTTTCTTCCAGCTTTTTACATTTCATTACTTGCACATAATCAAAAAATAGAGTTTCCATGTCCCAGCCAGAAAAACAAATAAAATCAACACAGACATCATCTGCATTATGGAAGCTTTAGAAACTAGGAAACTAGAACATAATTATCCAAGGTACTCTCCAGCACAGATGGTCAAGGGCCAAAGCTAGTCAAAAATTGAATCATATTATATGGACAACATAAAAGAGATATTAATCTAGCAGAAAGACAGAAAAGGGATGCCAAGAGAGGAAGTAACATTCAGTTTGGAAAATAAAACCCCAGCTAAAAACTCCTCTCAGCTGAATCAAACTGGTTGAGCAAAGGTTCTTTTGCTAAAGAGAAATTTTAAGAAGTTGTCTGTTTTTCTCTCTCCACTCTCCCCACCACTTCCATGGCAAACTTTCAGCACCTATGAGGCAGCCTGCCTATTACTGTGCTAACGTGCCATAGGAAACACCAGAAAGAGGGAAAATAACATGTATATGCAGTATCTCCTTTCTAAGAGGGAACGTTTTTGCTCATTTTACCAGGGAAAGTTTGGAGAAGACGCTTCTAACTTTGGTTTACTGTTTTTTACAGAAAGAAAACATGCAAATGCCATCAAATCCAGAAGAACATATACAACCTCAAAATCAATCTGACTCAAGGAACTAGTCAGCTAGGTATGCAGAAGCATGTGTATAGAAATAGGCATTTAAACGACTCGTACTTCTGCAAAAATATTTACCAAAACAGCAACTCACCACTTCATGGATGGATCGATTGAAGCCATCATCCTCTGTTAGGATCAACAAAATTATGAGAGCCATGTAAACATGGTGTGAATTCCTTTCTTCAACATGATACAGGATTTCGAGAATTGGCAAAACCTTTAGGGAAGGAAAAATAAAAGTGGACATTAGTTTGGATTTTCAAGCACCTTAGAGAGTAGAGAGAAGATTAGAAACCTCCCTTGTACTACCCTGTCCCTTGATGGTAGCATTGCAATAACTCCCTCTAGAAATAACCACCGCTAAGCACTGACGTAAACCCTTCAAACACCTTCCATCTGTTTTCTTCGGTCTCCACCATGAAGTCTAAACAAATTCTTTCTTGTGGTGAGACCTGGAATTTCAATTCTTAATAAATGAGATTTCCAGCCATACCAGTTACCACGTGCACTCAAAGTTTCACTTTCCCTCTGAAATATAGGAGGGAAAAATATTATTAAGCAATATTTCCACCAGTTTAAGCAAGGAAACAGTTGTTTTTGACCATATTTGTTAAAGCAAACGTGGTCTAAAACAACGATCCTCATCAAACACGGCCAGGCGTATGACACCTCAGGTGCCCATTCTATGACCTGAAGCTCAGCTCCCATACTTGTGTATGGAGATAACCCTAGGAGTGAACCAGTTTGGGTTGGGTTGAAAGCTAGAAAAGGCCTGTTTTTCTAATTCGAGATGACACAGAGCCAAGAAGAACTGACACTATTACGAGAGTTCAGCCCAAGGTCTTGCAACATTTCCACCAGGATTAACAGCTTCAGCCAAAGTCTTGCAATAATAATGAAAAGGAGATTTCATTGCCACATCAAGCATACCTGAACATTATTCTAAACTTAATCCAGATGATTGTCTCTTTACCAATAGAAAATGAGCTTTCCACTGGCTCAGGGTGATGTGGCTTCCCTAAGCTGCAGAAATAGGCCTAAATCACCAAATACCCTGGAAAAAAAATTTAAAAGGAACTTGCAGAGGTGTTTTTTTTCCCTCCTTAATTCCAAGATAATGAATGAGACGCCAAACTCATTCCAAGAGATCGAGCCACCTAACGAGTTGCTGTTTTTAAAAACAAGCCGAGTGAAGCTGGATGAATCATGTGAAACCTATTCTGGGGCTATGCCAGGGCTCTCGAGTGCAACGCGAGGCTCTGGGATGGCCAGAACGTTCTGTTAAAAATCAACAAGTTCCAAAGCAGTTGGACCACATGGAACACACTCTGCCCGGCTTCTATTCGGCCCAAGGAGATTGATCTAAACACTGCAGGACATGAAACCTTCTGACGATGCTTTGCCCAGGGTCAAGGCAACCCCACTACAAAGGGGGAGAAAAAAAAAGTAGTTGTGCCTCCCCAAAGTCCTTCCTTTAGAATTTCAAAGGATCCTTAGGAAACTTCTCTCTTCTATTAAAATTGGAGTTGATTTTTTAAGCTTCGTGAATATAAACCTTGATAGCAAAGGTAAAAATCTGTTTCTGTAGAATATCAATATACCAAAAACAATTATCCCTTTCCTTGGTTGGGGGAAAAGGACGTTCCTCTGTAACCTTGTATAGATAACTTCCAGTGTTCACCTTCCTCTATATGAAGACTCCAACATGGTGGGTGAAGGAGCAGTTATTTCTAGAGGACATAATGCTACCAGAGTTCTTTAGTTAGGTGATGGGAGGGTCTATGTGTCACACAGCTCAAGTCAAAATCCCCACAGAATAAGGCTGGCCAGCCTTGCCCCAACTCTCCAAATCCCCATGCCCAGGCTTCCTTCCCTGCATGTACCTCTCATAATACAAAAACTGGATTGATTCATAGAGCTCCTCTACCTTTTCCTCCTGCAAACACTTTTTCCTCTGCACACAAATTGCTGTGCCAGGAAACGACCTATCCAGACCTTTGGTTACACCTAGCCCCTCAGTGTTGCTACTACCAGAAGAAAAATAACTCAACCAGACAGCATTTAAAAAGCAGAGTCATGACATAAGATAAAGACAGAATTCTAATGATGATAAAATTCATATAGAGCTTTAACTGAAACACATTTCTACACTTTTATATTATGCACACAAAGCAAAATTTGGACATCTCTCAGGGAACTGGCATGGGGTGGCCAAGTGCTGGGCAGCCCGCAGCCCCCTGTGTCCATCACACTTGGTGCGGCTCTCAGGCAAATAGGTGTCTTGGTTATAAGAAATATTACAATGATTCAGTTCTTAATTCTGAAAACTTGGGCACATCCTAACTTTCTCTCCAACGAACAACTCTCTGCTTTCAGAAACTACAAAAGACATGCAACAACCACTTCTTGAAATGCAGACTCTTGTCGATGCTCACGAAATTAATATCACTCCACTTCTCCTCCTCCATCAGGAGTAGCTTTTAATGGTAACATTTTACTAAGAAGCAGCCCCCCACTAAAAAGCAACTCGAAGCAAAGGGCAGGTAAAAACCCAGCGCTGATAACTACAGTGCAAGGTCAAGGGTGAAGAGTTTTATCATAGCTGATGGGCAGTGACAGACCCAACTCAAGACAGCACAGCCATTCCGGGGCAACATTCTTCACCCAAAGTTATGCCACTGGAGAAAGTAGTGCCATACCATCAGTTGGTATAAATGCATCATCATATACATCATTTTGACCTAAGCATTTTGGGCAGCAACAGAACAGACAGCAGCAAACATAGCACCACTGCAAGCTCAGCAGCCAAAGCAAAAAGGGGTCAAATGAAAGGACTCATTTCGCACATCTAGATATCCCACTAGTGATTTCATCTGAAATAACAACATTAACTGCTTCTGCAAAGAGGAGAAGGCTTGTTATTTTCCATCTGCAAGTGATGGTACTATGTTGAGGAAAAGAATTGTTAATTGCGTCTGTTTTACTGGTCCCACCACTTCCTGGAGAATCTTTCCACAGGCTTTCAGTAACAGAGCCAGATTCCAGCCAGGCACATCCCTGAAAGCATCAGAGGCTTAAAACAATTATTTGATAAAATTATACAAAGAGACATACAAAAGTTAGGGAAGGCACAAAAAGGTCTATTAATTCTACTAGAGAGACTATTATTATAAGGGGGAAAAAAAGATATGCTGCATTATTAATGATAAAGCAATATAGAGAATAATTGAAGATTACGTTTACATTCAGCTTGATTGTAGATTCAAATGCAAATTAGGAATCAAGTTGAGACAGAACTTGTCATAACAGGTAAAAAAAGCTCAGATTGCACCAATTTACAAATTAAAAAAAAAAAACAAGACACAAAAAGAGCAAAGGAAAATTAGAGTAAAAGCTAGGAAATACCACAGAACATCTACTAGTGATGCTTCCTGGGCATCAACACCTGCAGGTATTAAAGAAAAAAAGGGGCGGGGGGGAACGCAAGATCATTTTGTGAGGCAAAATAGCAACAACTCGTGCACCCTGCGAACTTCAGATAAGGACTCAGCGTGTCTGCTGACCTGCTCCCTCGTGTATCACAAACATTAATCCTGCACAACTACCATGCTCGAGTCAGTCATATCCTTCCAAAAACTCATCCGCCCTCAGTTGAAAGATATCCTTGTCCGGCAGCAGTTCCTCCAATGAGCTATTACCTGAACTGGTTTGTTCCCATCTCTCCCAGGTTGTGGGATTCAACGTGCAGCCTCTGGTCCTTACCATGCCTTACCGTGCAGGTCTAGTCCTTTCTGCTCAGCCTCTGGAAGGTACTTACACATTCAGGCACTTCTGAAACCTCTTGCTGACAAACTGAACAAAATTAGCTTTCTGAGCCTCAAGCAGCAAGTCCTCACAGTTGTTTTTTTTTTCTTTTTATTTTCTTTAAGCAAAAAAGTGTTTGCCTACACTCTCTGCATTTCGCAATAGCCTATACATATGGAGATGTTAGTGCAACACCAGAATAGCATGGAGTATGTTCACCCCACTCTTTCAGTTGCCATATACGGAAGCAGAAAATGCAGCTTATATTCCTGCCCTGTTGTCTTATTTACAATTTCAAGACTAAATTAGCTGCTTTTAGCACAGGGTTGGAACAGGGAGATCATGATTTCTTTGCCCACTAAATTCCCCAACTCTTTTCAGATCCTTCAGGATGTGCTCCAGTCTTCTTGTTCCTAGGAAAATTGCTCTTCATCACTGCTCACTGCTCATCCTTATCTACCAGCTTGCTAGAGGTGAGCAGATTGCAGCAAGGTGTCAGAGATGATCACAAAGCCGAACACCATACATGGAAAGTAACACCAAAAAAAGGGTAATATGAGACAGAACAGATGGATTTCACATTTTGGTATTAAAAATGAATACATTTTTAACTCTGCAATAATTCTTTTCTCAATTTTCTCACTCTTCTCAGAAGGTCAACTTTTTACTGTTGCTTTTACTTCTGATATTGCTGAAAGATTTTTGTCAATTTTTTTTCTTTTCTTCTGAGAGGGGGAGGAAAGACAGGTGATAATATACGATAATCTCCTCCATGGCACCATGCTTGAGCATCTGCATCTGAAGCTGTTTTGACATACACACTTTGTGCTTTTTCTCGAAGCTTTATAATATATGAAATACCAGAATTATAAAATAACACACATACACACCCCTAGCCTTTATTTTTCCAGAGAGAGAATAAATTTGTAAGTTTAGCAGCTGTGAAAGATGTCATACCGCACAGCAACAGCCCAGAAAACTAAACGTGGCAATTTGTCCACAGTATTCATGCAAAATGACTCAGCCCTGGCCTCAATAACCCGCAACAGACAACACAGGAGTTCAGTCTTGAATCGTCAGTTCACTATCAACCATCTTCTTCGAGTTTGCCAACAGTGGTGTCTATCGGCTCTGATTTTAGCAACGCAGTTATCTGCTAGAACTTGGACTGCGACCAAATGCACAGCTGCCATCAAACATGCATGGGATCTAATTATTTGGCAGAATTTCAATTATTAAAATGAAAAAGGTTCCCTATTCTGTTACCAATTCCCATAGACAGCCACTATATTTTTAAAGGAAAGCTTTTTAATAAGAAAGACTTCTTAGTGGTTTCTGACATTATTAAACATAGAGGGAGACAAAAGCTAGTTTATAACACACAAAAAAACCATGCCAGGTGGCTTTTACATTGGCCATCAACCACAACCTTGTCTCAAAACAGATAAAATGACAGTCCAGTTGCAATTCTAAAGAAAAACTACCAGTCCTCGAGGAACTTCAATCTCAGACATCTGCACAGGTCAGCTCTGTAGGACATCTGTCATATTAGTGAAGTTCCAGCTCATATTGTTAACTACTATGCATAAACACACACGGTAAGCTTGCTTTTTGGCCTGAACATCTGAAAAATAAAAAATGAGGTCACGAATAGGGCAGTATCCGCAACCAGTTCTTCACAGCCTGCCCAGAGGTCAGCAGCTTTTGGCTGGCTCAGTCTGGTGGCCTCGGGCAGCTGCCTTCACTGTAGCCCCATGGTCTGCACAACACTGCTGAGATGATAAAATGAAGGTGAATGAGTTGGTCAGAGCTGGTGCTGCCTTAGAATGGGGAACACGAACAGCCAGCAGCATAAAAGCTTCCCTGGATCAATCCCGCTGGAGTATCAGACAACACATCAATACTTACAAGGTTCTCTATGTCCGTGCGGGCCAAGACGTATGTGCGCACGTTGCTGTTCTGATGCAGAAGCATGTACAGAAGAAGAGTTGCTTGATCTGATTTCTGCTGCTCGCACAAAGCTGTGTATAGGCTGTTAAAGTTAATCTGGAAAGCATGTGGGTTTGATGAAGAAAAAGCCGTGTTATCTGAAATACAGAAACCAAAACACATATTTAACAAAAAGTATTTACTTACATGTTTGTTTTATAAAATCTCTGGATGAAATATTTTCCAGAGTGAGAAAGGAGCAAAAAAGCATATAACTCAGGACTACTATCACCAACGGCCTTAAAACCTCTGAGAGCTTCAGTGGTGTCCAAAAGGTGAGGCTGTTCTCCCACATGAGAGCTGGTGAGATACCTGCACAAGACAGATGTTTTTTAAAATAAAAGTGCTCTGATTTTCTAGATAGCATTTACTGTTAAAAAAAAGAAAGCAATCCCATGGGCTGCTGCAAAAGCAGCAGTTACAGGACCTTCATTATGAATGGGCCTTGCAACCCTGAAGCTAAAACTTTCCAGGTTTCACCTGCACCGAGGTGGACTCTCTACTCTCTCCTCCGGACTAGTCTGCATGAAGGGCTGAAGCACATGTTTCACTGCAAGGAAACTGAGAGGCCTGAACTAGAAGTGTTGCATGACTGTTAAGTATGCAGGATATTTCTTTAATGGTGCAATTAAATATGATTTAAAACACCAAGTCACAAAACCTAACGACACTCCAAGTAGCAGTAGCTTGTTCATATGTACAATATAAGCTGTGGCAGAGCAGGAAGTGAAATAAAACAGAAGAGTTTTCTGTTTCCATAACCCTCTGCAACAGCATGCAGTTATCCTTTCTGAGAACGCAAAAAAGCTAAGCACATGGAAAAATAGCAATTTCACGGCAAAAGTGTACTCTGGGGACAGCAATAGTTTGGGTGCTCAAGTATGCTATTGTCTGGATGCAAAAATTACTTCATTTCTACAAATAAGGTGCCCAAAGTTGAAGAATTTAACTAAAATCCCTTAGACCCTACAGACTACGGATCCTTGAATTCTTTACCTTCTTCAAGGAGAAAAAGAAAAGTGCATGAACTAAGAAAAGTTCTGCTGTAGAAAACGGTATGGCAGAAGTACCTTTTGCACAGTAATTTTTAGACAGAGGGAATTTTAAGGGAGAAAAGCCTCCAAAAATGAAGAAAAAAAACAAAGCACTCAAATTTCAAAACTTGTTATTTTACAAGCTATTCAGCTTGTACTACAAGAGCAGGCATGCTAGGCAGTACCACTGCATTTGAGCCTTCCCTTTCCTAAAGCCCCAAGGACGTGGCAGGTACTACCCCGCATCTCCACGGAAAATCGTGGGAGCATCTGCACCAGTCAGGTGACCGGGGACAGGAACTGGAAGCCAACACAAACTGCACGGCTCCAGGATTTCCTATCAAGCTTTTCCATTGTTCTGGATAAACCTCTATACTGGTAGAAGTATAGAAATTTCACTCGCTGAAATATGCGCTGGCCCCTTTTCCCCTTCTTTTCGGTGGATGTTGATAGCAGAGTTTCCAAAGAGCTACCAATTGCTCAGGACAGTTGTCAGATGGGGATGCTCATGGCAATTGCCACTTGTTGTATGCCTCCAACCTTTCTGGCGAGGAAAAAACGCTGGGATTGCAAGGGCTGTAGGAACCCAGGGAGAGCCACAACTCCCGGCATGTTTCCGGGAGCCGGCTCGTGCGGCGGCTGCTCCAGAGACGGTCTCCTGGCCTCTGCACAGGACAGCCATGGAAAAAAGCTGGACTCAGCAGGAGACACTGATGCGAAAAGTCCTCCTTCCTGCAGGAGCCCCAGCTCGGCAGGAGGCAGGAGAGCCGGCTCCGCACGGAGGCGGGATGCGGCTGGCAGCAGCTCCACGAGCCAACGCGGCCGCGCTGGGAACGCTGCCTCTCCCACGCGCTCCCTACCAAAAGGCAGCTGAAAGGCAGATCCCTTGGGCCTTTTCCCTGAATTACTGTTTCTTCTCCTTTCCTGCAAACCCTGGTTGTCAGTATGCTAGAAAACACTCCTGCTTCATAGAAATATTCTTCTTTCCCAGGTAAAATTTTGACATGGGCAGTAAAATCAGATCAGTGCTTTTTTAAGGATGCTGATGCCACCGATAATTAGCTGAGGAGAGTCCCCTGACCTTCAAGCTCCTCTTAAGTGAATTTATACACTACATCATTTGCATTCATAGCACTATTTATTTTATTAGAGAAGATTTTAAAAACCAGTAAGCTGTTTTCTAAATGTTATTAAAAAGCTTGTAGAATGCAGTAACAGCAATAAATCCTGTATGATTGTACAGAATATTAAAGCAACCAAACAAAAAGATAAAATATTCTTAAGCAGGTAGGAGAAAAGGATAACTATCTTGAATTTTATTAGCTCTGTCACCATTAAATTATATAAATTACTTTTTAAAAGCCACTTTTCCTATTTTATTATACTATAGATCATTATGACTGCAATCACCCTCTCTTTTCTATATGATTCTCTTTCTTCCAGACTCTCAGAAAGTTCACAGGAATGAAATTTAAGCTCAGGTATATGAATATTGCTAGTGGAAACAAGTTTCTGCTTGCTCAATAATAAGTGACTCTATAAAATACACACATTTAGGAAAAATACAGGTTTGCAAGCTATTTTGACTAGAATTGACTTATTTGACTATATCAGGCTTTAAATTTTTTATAATGATTCATGCATAATAGTTTTTAATGAAGCATTACTAGCTATCTACTAGTTGTTATTAGTCAGCTAGAGCACTAGTTATTAAACAAAGTTATAAAATAAGTTATTCATACAAGTTATCAGCTGGTTAAAAAAATGTATCGAGATCTTCATCTCAATTGCCCAAAAAAAGCTTTGATAGATGAAAAGGCCACATTAGGATGTGAATGAGCTCAGCCTGCTCAACACTTACAGTAGAAGTGTTTTCAGTATAATTAACCAAATTCTCCTCACATTTCCCATACAGGAAAGGACACGTCAGTTACTTCGACTCAGCTGATAAGACAATTTCATTGCTTATTTCAGCTCTAACTTGGTGTCTGCTAACCAGAAATTCCCTAAGTCCTATCAAGTTCCAGGGGACCTCTGCAGACTCTCAGATAGCTGACTTGTTGCCATATCTCCCATTTTTATTTATATCTTGCAAAATTAAGAAGCTTTTTAAAGTTTATTCATCCAGAAGGAAGGTGTCTTGTTTTCTCTCCATCCCTTTGAGTAAATTCCAGCAGCTGAGGAGCTCCACCACAAAATTTCCAGAACAAAGAATTATTCTGACACCTCCCTGGGCTTACGGGAGAGAAAATAAGTTTTAAAAAGAGAATATTTAAACATCCACAACACCATAGTGCCTCACTTTCATCAGTGTATGCTTAAAAGCAGAGCAAATACAAACCTTGCGTGTTCTTGAAGGACATAATAGCCTGTCTGTAGGGATTCGGCGTGTCTGGCGCGTCAGTGAGGTTGGCCAAGACGAGCAGAAGCAGGAGGCTCTGGTTAGCTAGAGGGGAGCTCTGCTCCAGCTGCGGCGTTGCTTTGCTCCCCACTCCCCCTAACGTGAACACCGTCCACAGGCCAGCTAGAGAGAAAGAGGAAAAAAAGCACAACCCTCTTAGAAAATATTATGCACATTCACATTTTAACGAATAAAGCTCCGTCAGAGATGGAGATGCCATCTGATGCACAAGTATGTAGGAGAGGGAAGAACAGCTCAAGCTGCACAACGAAATGATGAGCCTGGCTACTTGACTGCACAGAATGGAAACTTGGGGAGCAGCACAGTAGTGAGCACAGCAAGATGGGAACTGAGAGACTACTGAAAATCCAAGAAAGTTTATAAGATATGAAAACGAAATGAGAAGTGAAGTGAAGCACATATTGACAGGAAGAAGCTTAAACAACAAAATAGGTCACAAACCAGTTCTAGAGTTCAGGAAGGGACCCTGGTAATGCTATTATGTCAAGATAGAAATAGCAGCTTGCATGCTGTTTTTTTTATTACGGTCCATATTCCACCATTTTTCTTACGCATCCTAAGTTTAATAATCTCATTATATTTTAGGCAGAGAAGAGTAACAAGTACTAACACTGCTTAAAGTTGAACACCCAGATTTAACCCAGACCTGTAGAGGACATCGCTGCCCATTATTTGTGGGCAGACAGCACAGTACCAAATAACTAACTTCTTGGGGAGAAAAGAAAAAAAAAGGATTAACAGCAATTTAAATCCAAGCTTTATGCTATGTCAGGCTAGCCTTTTGTTTTTATGTTTAGACAGAAGATGAAACAACCTGAAGCAGCACAATACTTCACTTGCATTGTTCTGAAACTCCTTGTTAATAGCATATAGATATGGAAGCACAAAGTGTTTACAATAATTTGAAGTTAAAAAGCTGATCAAAATAAACAAAAGCTTAAGTACACAAATTAACTAGTGATTCTGCCAGAAGCCAGTCGGTCTGATTCCTCTCAAAAAACTGCCATGCTGCTTTTCTTACAACTGCCTCTTTCTTACATAAGAAAGCATAAAAATAACATTCATTTTACATACCCAAAAGTTTAAGGAGAAAAACATAAAATATCACAAAGAACTAGTGATCCTGCATCAACTCCTTGTGATTTGCTCACAAGCTACACTAAGGTTGCATGCTAGTATCTATCCACCCCCTTTACCTAGGTGCCCATATAAGATATGTGCACAGTTCCTGGAAACTGCTTGCTAAAACTGTCATTACTCCACTCGGTGGAGCTCACTGTGGAGCTTGGGCCCCAAAACACACGCTGAGTAATTTTCCAATGTAATACATTCAGCATTAAAAAATTAACTCCAATATGATAATGCTGCATTTGAAATTCCTGTTTTTAATTACAGCCCTGCTAGTGAAGCAGCCTTACTAGCTCCATGTCCTATTATAGAGGGACGAGGGAATGGGACAGGGAGGAGGCAGCAGTGGAGGATGAAGGCCCCCCTCACTCCTCTCCATCACACCCATAAATCTCCCTTCCCTTGCCACCACATTACACTGGGGAAAACATGAGGCACCAGAACCAAAGCAAATTCAGCACTACTGAGGAGAAAGCATAAGGAGAAAGAGTAAGATTTATCTGCTTTGGTGGGACATAACAGCTTCAGTGTCACTGGGGCTCTGCCCTTATCTTAACTTCCTACCAAAAATCTCATTTTACACTAAGCCTTAGGGCCCGTGTTTTGATCCACTGGTTCACATATCAGAACACTTAGGATGGAGATAACATGAGTTATCTAGAAAGGTAACATGCAAAGAAATCCTAAAAATAAATAAATAAATAAATTTTTAAAACATTATTTCTTACTATAAATTGAGCACATTTCTTCTCTTAAAGAAAAGCTCAGTGCAGTTGTCAGCCATGCCAGCATTTTTAGTTTTCCACCATCCCATCCTGCTGGGGCTGGCATCTGCCATGACTACACTTGGGAAAAGATGGATAAGGCCAAATCCTTGCCAGTAAGTTGAATCTTCCACCAGGGAGAATGAGGTAATAACGTTCACAGGGAACCCAGGCACTGATGCATGACCCGTATGGCCTCTGTCTCCGTTGGCAAGCAGCTTTCTCCAGAAAAGCATCCCCACGCCAACATCGTGCCACTTCCAAACTGCAATTTCAAATTAGGTGCTGAACACCAGTTGATTCTCCCAGTGTTTCTCAAGTCAAGAGACGTTTCTAAGGAAAATATTGCTCCTGATCACTAGCAACAATCGAAGTAACAAGCAGGCAAACAGCTTGGGAGGATGGAGCAAAAGCAGCCAAGCCTGTGGCTGTGTCTCCTGCGGTCACAATATTTGAGGTATCACATGTTGCACTTTTGTTGCTTTAAATTCATGTAAATTTTGAAGTTATTATAAAGAGTATTTGAAATTAAAATATTAAGTTTCTTTGCAAGGCAAATGTAAAAACAAAGCTATGCTGCATAAGCCCTTCAGAGCTCTCCTTTTTTTCTCTAAAAAGAAACCACCTTTTTAATATGCAAGTCAATGCACAGCTACAAGAAGTCATAATTGTACTGGTATTGGGTGGCACCACTGAAAGCACAGAATAAAATTCTTTTGCATACTTTTACATACATGCATATACATACTCACACGCATATACATAGTGCTCATATTTCTCTCATGTTTAAATTGCACTCTCAAGCTTCATCTACTCCTCCTACCATTCTAGTGAAATCCCAAGTGAAATACAGATTGCAGGAGTTTTCCTAAAGCTTTCTCTCTCTGTGAAGCTCTAAAGATGAGCTACAATTTGCAAACCGTCGCTGTTCCCTCCTTTCTGTGTTGGAGACACTGTTCAGGTTTTTGCTGAAGTGGTTACAACAGCCTCAACAACCCAACAAGATCACCCTTTTGGGGGCTTTTTACAGCTCCTGAAATCCTTATGTTATTATTTCAACTGCTGCTTTTACAGATCATTGATAAGTGCAACCACACAAACTCAAGCAGTGTTTCCACATGGCTCCTACTGTAATAAAAGGAAAGTTCAATGTAAAACCGAGGTATCTTTATTGCAGGGCAGAATTAGAGGTCTTTTATAAGAGGGCTGGAAATGCTGTTCACAGCCAGGGGATTTTAATCCAGGCCAACCTGTGGATGAGGCTTAAGGAGTGAATTGAAAATTATGACATTCCCACCCCACCCCCTTCCCACCCAAAAAAGGGCTTATTTGCACTAGTTCACTATTTAATATAAACAAAATGCTACAAAAAAATCTCAGTCTAATTATCCGATCTCTGCCACACTAACAAGAAGATACAAATGAGGTTTGGCCTTGTGTCTGCCTGGGGAACAGTTCAAATACGCTTATACTTTTCCTGGGATTAAACAATTTTAGCCGCTTGATTTCAAAGAAGTTTAAACTGAAAGACAGGTAGAAGGAGAACAGAGACTGCTTTAAAAATTGACTCAGTCAAGGCATTTCTGTTTATAGCCAATCTACCATCAAACACTTCATACCCCTGATTTTAAAAGTTAGTATACTGGTGAACGCCCAGAGATGCAGTATTTGTCTGATATTTGAGGAATCGGTTGTAATTCTTTCACAAGAGGCATCTTCCTGGTTTCCCAATCTTTAGTGCATGTGCCGGTAAAACAAGGCCTCTTCGTCCTCTTCCTGGAAGAGCCTTCAGTTAACACCAGCTTCCTCTGCACGACTTATTCCAAACTATTTTACTAGGAAAAGGATTTCCTTATTCTACAGCTGTTGCAAAACTGTAGTCGTACTCCAACTCCTACCTGGTTCAGATTCATAAATAAATGTTGTAAGGTCTTCCCTTGGACTGTTGACTCTTCCTTAAGTTTTAGCACAGAGTTATATTTGAATACATGCTGGCACAACCTTTTCACGGGTGCTCACTTCTGTCATTGCTGGAGCAGATCCATTTCTCCTCCATTCCCCTACAGACACACGCACCTCCCAATTCCTAATCATGTATCGTTATCAGCCTGGCACTGGATTTTATTGCTTTGGAAATTATTTTGCTCAGTGCCAACTTTGAGCCTTAAACACTTCTCTAGAGAGGTCCCAGAAGCAGCCCTATATGTTCCAGATTTATCTGGCAGCTACTTTTGAGACTGAAAAGAAAGAAAGAGTTTTGGTAGAGGTGAAACTTCAAAAAAAGAAAAACACTCATTGGTCTTTTACTTTCATTTTACCATTTTGAAATAGCAATAGTCCTCCCTTGCTGAAAAATTGAAAGGTAAGTCGACAAGGCTTAGGCTTAAGCAGTAAGTGAAAAAAGAAATATTAAAAGAAATCCATTAGACAAAAAACCAACAAAAACAGCAAGCCAACAGAACAAACTAGATTGCAGTGTATATTTCTACTCAAATCAACTTCTAGCTCCACACCTCATTTTCCCAGCTTTTAAAGCTTTGAGCATATGGATGACTGCTTAATGTTCCATGGATATTTAATATTGCAGCAAATACGGATTATGAAGAAGTAAAGCAAAAGTGATTCTCCACAGCATCTAGCTGATACTATCATGGTGTTCCTCTATCAAAACCAGCAAACAACATATTACTCAAAATTGGTATTTTATTCTTATTATGCTCGAGCAACAGCTCTGGGAACTCAAGTTTCTTTTTTTTTTTTAAATATATATTATGATTATTTAATGCTTATTGTATGTGCCACATTTCTTTAGTCAGTTCAATGGTTCTCACATTGTGGTCTGATGAACGCTTTCTGGTGGCCCACGGAGAGCTGGCAGTGCACGTTGTGCTGGCTCTTGGCCTTGTTTCCAGCTGCTACATTGTGTTAGAAGAAAGCTAAAAATACATAAATACTTTCCTGCTATTACTTTTCCATGTAAGCAATTTCTCAAGTTGCCACAGGGATGTTATGTGATAATGAATGGGAGAGGAAAAAGTGCTCCATGGAATCACAAATGAAACAGGAGTGGTAGGATCAGCGAGGCAACTCCTGCACCAGGGTGACAATCACTAACTCACAAGTTAAAGTCATTTTATACTCTATAAGCACTCCCTTAAGCTTCTTGTGAACTTAAAACTGGTATCTGTGAGGAGCACCAGGTATATTCGCTCAAATGACTACAAGACACCAACTACGTTAAACTTAGAAAAGGCCCTTCGCAAATTTTTGAAACATTCAGAAAGAAACCAGCAAAACCGGAACAGGCAAAACATGGAATAGTTTTGCTTTTGTTGTTGTTTCTTATGGTTAATGAATCTGTATGTTAAGTATTCCAGCATCCCACTATATCAAACCCACAAGGGGCATTAACTCTTTGACATATACACAAGCTACAGCAATGAATCCCACCACTGAAGTAAGGAAACAAACAGCAACCTGATAAAAGTTTAGACTATTTAGGTCTAAACCAAAAGTTTAGAACTAAAGAGTTTTTAGGTAGGAAAGTCAAAGTGTGGTAGGTTTTTAGGTAGGAAAGTAAAGTATAACTGTCTTTAAACCGATATTTACTTAAAAGTAAAAATGGCTGTCCTAAATATTGTGAAATAACATTTTTCTGACACCAGTTGACGCAAGTTTTTGTAAATAACAGATTTTTGAAACCTAGCATTATACCTGACATGGCAATACAAACAGCAGCAGCAGTTGTGTGTTTTCAGCAGTATTTTTCCTGCTCCCCACTGTCTGGCATTAGCATAGCAGAATTAGCCAAAGAGAGCTTGCGATGTAGAAGGAAAGACATTTTCAAGCTAACTATGAATGAACAGTTTCTAGGCGACACACAGTCTAGCAAAATAAATTCATATTTCAAGTACGGGTAGACCAGCTTCTTTTCAAGCCATCAGCAGATGACAAGAATTTCTGGGTGGGAAATGCTTGATTTTTGAAGAAAGCATGTGCAATGCTGCAAGCATGCTGAGACAACAGCCAAGTTGCAGGGCCCCTTCGCCCCATCACGGTTTGGGTCACCGTGAATACATGATCCGTGGAAATAACACAGCGATGCAGGATCCAAATCCCATTGAGTTATCACTTACACAGGGCTTTGGATCTCGGGCTAAGGCTAAAGTTGCTTGTCTCTGTTCCTTTTGAGTGGAAAAAAGACCATGGCAAGCGTTACGAAACTCCTAAACACTACCCAAAAATGTGCCCCTACTTCTATGAAAAGATTAAATAAAAAGACACTGCATTTTTAAAAGATACATTCTGGAAGGCATGTTTTTTAAAAACAAGTCGTGGAATCACTAAGACCGGCTCATTCGAATACAGGAGTGGTGACAGAGTTCGCGAGTTGTTAAACGTTTTTCTGCAGCTAATAATGCGATTCTGGAGGAGAAGAGGGCTTCCTCCTGCTGGCCGAGGAAAGCAGAAGGTCCCTGTGGCTGGGAAGCCCAGCTCTGAATGGCAAATTCTGCCACTTGACCCCACTCCTGATCACAGGAGGAAGCACACGGAGCTATCGGAGGAAGAGCGGAACTATCGGGAAAAACCGGCACAGCCCTGAGGGGCATTTCCTTCGCAATTGAAAGGCTCTGTCTCTCCATCAATCACCGAAGCAGCAAATTTAACCTGACCGTACAGACAACTTGCCAGAGGATCCTGCAAAACAGCCTTTTGCAATCTTCAAATAAACTATATTGGAAGTGGCATTACCAAGAAATCCAAACGTGTCAGAGGAGGCTGAGACCGTGATGTCATTAACACATTCTGGAAGCAGGTTTTCAGGAAATGAATCATGGAAGTAAATGAAATGCATATTATGTAACCATGTTCATCCCCTACCCAGGCAAAAGTGTTCCCTCCAGGACATTTTGTTATTCTATCCAGCCTAATTTTAAGGGACTAGTAATGGAGCTTGGACCACATCCTCTGGGAAAAGTGTTCCATAATCTAAACCTCAACGTTAAGATTTTTTTCCTAATATTCAGCCTACATTTTTACTTTGTTCAATTGCATCCATTTATTCCTATAAGTGTTTCTCTCCATGTAATGCCATAAAACATTTCTTCCCCAGTTCAATGTTTACACTCTTTTAAATAAAAGGTGCCGTCATCGGGCTCCTTTGTTGCCTGGCCAAATTATACATACAGATTTTTCTTTCATTTCTTTGCAAGTCTTTTCCACTTTGCTTCCTTCAGTAAATCCCAACACTCTGCATGACCTCTTCAACATCACTACATGAAAAGCTACAAATACTGAAGTGGGTAGATAAAATAAACAAGCATCTTCCTCATCTACTCCAAAATAGAATTTATTTCATTTAATGTATTTAGCCTCTTTTTGGTCATTAGATCTCAAATCCCTTTTTGCAACATCTAAAACAAGATTTTAGATCTAAAAAAACAAATTTGAAGCTTGGTTACTGAGGTGTCAAAAGCTTTCATGGGAATCCACTCTGGGTATATCAGGCCTTAAAGGTCTGATTACATCTCAAAAACTCTAAGGAAACATTTATAAACTAACTCAACACCTTTAAATTGTCCTAGCAAAGCTGTGTACATAACTTTAGCATTTTGGATGTGTTCCTCTTATCAATACCCCAGAAACATCTCAAGACACTGTTGATACCTGGATCACTATTCCGAGCAGAGGACCTACCTGGGGATGGACAAGAATTAAGCAAATTACGCACCAAATTTCTGGAAAAGCTACAAGGTTGCCAAATAAAGCTGAAAATAATGCTTATAAACCAACAATTCCCCTCAAGCACATATATTAAAAAGAACTATAGAAGGAGAATGACTTGCTTGAATGAGAACAGACATCTTTGCACATTTTTGGTTCCTCTGAACTAGAAGCTTAATATCTTCTGAGCCCTATTTGCTTTTCAGCTATGATGGCCTCAGGGCAGAGGGCTGGGATGTTACAGATGTTGTGTACAGCCCTGCCAACCTGCCTGGTCCTGTGCCTGAAACCACCTATTTCAAATCCTCTGCACATAAGCTGTGATTTCTGAGAGGGAACAGTATTTCTGATACGCACCTGAAGACTGTCTTGGGGGGGGAAAAAAAAAGGGGGGAAAGGAAAAAAAAGCCATAAATGTGATTGTATACACACACAAAAAGAAGTTTTACAGGATTATTTAAGGAGGCCATACCACAGCCTTATAATTATTTGAAACCTGGGAAATTAAATGCAGGTTAGTAAAGGAAAGGAAGAGCAGAGAGAGGCAAACATGAGAAATGTGGGAAACGGCAGCCTACTCGGGGTTGGAATCCATTTGACAACAACTGTCTGACTCAATCAGCTATCAGCATGGAGCAGCAAACCTCGAGCCAATGAGAAAGTCACATTGTGAGAAATTTAAGAGGTTTTTTTGTTTTGTTTTGTTTCCTTTCTATCTGGAAACTGGGCCTTTGCCCAGTGCACTGTTCTGGTACCGTGCTGCTGCAGTGGTTTGGACAGAGTGGGAAGGAGTGTTGTGAAAGTATGTAATTGCACTGACAAATCAGTAATATTTTTTGTCAATATAATCAGACAAATCTGGGCACAGAAACTAACATGGAAACATGCTCAAAAGTTGTCCTGGCAAGATGAGAGCAGCACTGGTTTTGACAAGAGAATGATCGTGCTAGTCCACTGAAGAAGAGCAGTGCCAGGAGCAAACCTCTGCCTCAGAGAAACCAGACTAAGAGGATGGAAAAGACAGAGCAGTTCTAAGAGCTTAGGTGAAAGGAAAAAAAATATATTTCTTCAGAATATAATCTCATAGGATGAGTCAGGCTGGAAGGGAGCTCGGGGGGACCCCAGCCCACCCGCCTGCCCCAAGCTATGGGGTGGCACCAGGGCTTCTTCCCAGGTGGGTCTTGAAGGCCTCCAAGGGTGGAGATGGAAACTGTCCCCATGGTCCCTGCACGTAAATATTTAAAGAAATAGGATATTTCAATTTCTTTTCAAATAGATTCTTCATTTATAAAATAGCAAAAAAGAAAAAAAAATCCTTCTTGCAATCTTATATGTACTTTTAGAAAGGAATCACATTTTCAGAAAGAAAAATCGGACATAGTGACACCTATGTTCATGAACTATACAATAAAGATTGATTTACTAACTTATAGTGTAACTGATCGAGGTGAATTTATGATACAAGAACAGATAGAAGCAGCTTGAATATTTTGACAAAAGCCGCAATCAAATTTTAAAAAAATCTTAGAAAAAAAATCCACAACGATCACCCTTATGCTCCCCTATACCATAATATCTATGCAGCTACGTCAAAAGTAGGCAGAAAAGCAGTGTATTCAGAGTAGTCAGTGTTGCATGTTTGAAAATGTCACAATGTTAAGACAATGTTTTCAGTTTAACAGAAGTCCAGCAGATGAAAAGCAAGAAGTCCCTCAAAGGGCTGGTGCTCAAAAGTGCTCCATGCACCAGACAGAGTTCACTTTCAGGAGAGCCTCTCTCCATTTCTGCCCTACGGGAGAGGTCTGAGGCTTTCAAGCAGCAGGTCTGAGAGAGCACAGAGCCCCATAAGAAACAACTGGAGCCGCTGACTGCCAGGCATTTCTGGAAGCCTGGCTGCTATTTATTGGAGAGTTGCAGCCAAAAGTATTAAAATAGCTCCTAGCATATTGCAGAATAGTCTGGATTTATCCTGATAACCTTGTCCTCAAATTATGCTTGGTATAATGTGCACTCACAGAACTGCAAGTATTTGATAGCAAACATTCCTGCACACCTTGACTAACCTCCCTTGCAGAGACAGAGGGGGCCTTTTAAAGACCACTCAGCAGAGAGGTTTGATCGAGTCGAGGACAGGGCTGCCAGCGTGAATCCACATGCTCCTTTATCAAAATGGCCAAATATTACATTAGCTTATAGGTTTTCTAACTTTTTTTACATATACCTATAAGTATATGCCATATACCTGTAAGTATATGCATATACACATATGCATGTAAAATGTTTTTAGAAATTTTATGTTGAATTCATGTTTTTATATCTGTGAAAAAGCAGATTATGAAGTATTTCTATTTCTAAACTCAAAATTGTAATACATGCAGAAGGGAAACTTTTTAAAGGATGAGTTTTGGAGAAGTATGTCTATGAACAGAACTTACGGAAGTTACATCTAATCACTGATATTTCAGAATTTCTGAAAAAAATGGAAAAAGGAGAAGCTGCCTTTGAAACCAGTGAGCACAATATATTATTTGTTAACCATTAGACCCAGGAGACCTTACTGAAATGAGCAATAAGAGCATGCAACACTTCCCATTCTGCTCCTACTGCAGGGCTCACTTCTATCATGAGTCAAAAAATAGATTACAGCAGCTCCTATGGAAGCAAAATACCCAAATTATAGGAATCTGCAAAAGTTAAGGCTGCTCACTATGTACTCCAGCTTATGCATATGTTACAAATATTTAAATCACAAGCATCCATGTTTTCTATGCCCTAGACTATCTTACCATGCAGGAAAGCTCTCAAGTTCTCTATCTGGTCACCATTTGCATGTGCAAGGCAATTGCACATGCCTTACTTCTCGGAGACCAGTATGATTTATAAGTAGCAATAATCATGGTATCAGATGCTAATTACTGCTTTTGAAGTAGAAGAACATCAAAAAACTCCATCCTTATATATGAGGGAAAGAGGAGAAGAGAAATTCAGCCTGCCCGTTGGCTGGAGTGCTCTGTAACTGTATCAGACAAAGACACGTAACAGATGGTTTTTCTAGAGAAGTCAGGATTTTATAGCACTTCGCAAGTTTGAGGAACATACAGTGAGAGGCTCCCAAGAAGGTTTCCCTTTAAACTGAGTTGCCCGGCCTTCAAAAAACACATAGAAGAGATGAGGGAAAAGGCACCATTGCCAGGCTCAGGCATCTAAAATGAGATTTCTATCTCCCCAGTTGCTGCTCTTCATCGACTGCAAACATGCAGCAGAGGAAACAAAGCCCAAATGCCCTTATGTGTTTTTCTGCATAACGTATGCAGAGGGCAAACTGCAGGACCTTGTGACATAGCCAAATTTAGCAAACTGCAATGGGGCTTGTGAGAGACGCAGTCCCGTGTCCACAGCGTAGCCCCCTCTGCCTCCCTCCAAATCCCGAGAGCCCGTTCCAAGGCATGAAGGCTCTAAAACGCCCCAATAAAACAGACCTAAGAATTCAGCTTTGGTAAAATAACATTTTTCCCTAACCTCATTCTCAGCAACAGAAGAGCTGGTTTTAATTAAAGCAGTTCCAAAAGGAAAAAAAAAAGGGTGGGGGGTGGGCGGGCAGAAAATCAGCTTAAGGAAGGCACTCAGCATGAAAAGTTTCATCACAACCTACCGACGTTTGGAAAATTATGATCAACTGAAAATTGGATTTCACTGCAGAAAGTGCTACGCAGCCTCATCGAAATGCATACACAAACTTTATTAAAGGTGTGTTTTTAATGAGAAGCCTTCTCATGGGCCTGAAGTCCCATCCCTAGACCGAGTGCACCAACCCATCCTGAGGTTCCTCAGGATCTCGACCAGCAGAGAAATGTCCCTTAAACCAAAAGGATCTGCCCTCCCTGCTCCTTGTCAAAGCAGCCCATAAATTACTGGGGACGGTGATGAGCTGTTTCGTGTTAGCACCTGCCCCCTTGGCTTGCTTCGGCGAAATGAAATTGACTCCAGAGGCATCAGCAAGTGACAAGGTTTTTGTCACCAGACACCGCAGGGGACGCAGAGCAGAGAGCCCATCTCAAGGGCTCTGGCACCTCAAATGCCCGCTCGCCTTCTGGGGCGGTGGCGTCGGCGTGTCAGGTTTGCTCATGACGAAAATACACTACGGGGAGGATTTGAAAACTGACTTTAAGCATTACTATCTCTGCACGTATACATAGAAATGCTTTCTTTTTAAGAAAGATTGTTGCTTCCAACATAAAAATCAATGTTTAGCATTAAAAGTACAGAAACCCTTGTCAACCTGAGCAATAAAGTCAAAAAAGTGAGCAAAATATATCAGGGAAACCTTGTTTCGCAACAGCAATTTGCTGATTATTAATCGTTTGTTGGATAGCATTGCTTATGTAAAGATTTGCATTTACCCTCATATGAGGAACTACTTTTCTTTCAGTTTGAGCACACTTTGTTCCAAAATGCTCCATCTTCTCCTCAGCACTCCAAAGCGATGATGGGGTAAGGGGTTCCTTAAGATTTGTCCGGGTTATAAAGCCCACTTTTTGAGAAGCAGAGGCTCTTCACCTTACCACAGTCACCACTCCACAGGTCACTTTGCAGGCTTTAAACTACTGACCGGAGCAGCATTCATGTCTCGACAGGTGCCGCTACGCTGAGGCTCCAGAGCTACTACAGAGCTTACCTGGGAGAAGTTGAGGGCTTCAGATTTCCCCTCAGCTCCCTGCTCTGCCAGAAGCATTCGGCCAGGCAACAAAACCCAACTCCTCCGTTACATAGCAGCTCTCCAGACCTTCAACACCTTCAACTGTTGCATCTGCAGCATGTCCCTCTTTAAAGCAACCCACTTTGGATAACTCATTTGGAATATTTTAGTGGGTTTTATGAACATGATTCCACTATCCTCAAACTATCCTCAACACTCACTCAATATTTGCTCAAGTCTTGTGTAAATAGTCCTGCCTGTCCTGCACCAGGCTGGGGCTGACCTGCTGCAGAGCAGGACCTGTTGGAGAAGTAACCATGAGCTCCAACGTGCCCTTGTGCCCAGTGGTCCTGGCTGCATCAGGAGGAGCATTACCAGCAGATCGAGGGAGGGGATCCTGCCCCTCTGCTCAGCGCTGGTGAGGCCACATCTTCAATGCTGTGACCAGTTTGGGGCTCCCCAGGACAAGAGAGATGTAGAGCTACAAAGATGATCGGAGTCTAGAGCATCTTTCCTGTGAGGAAAGGCTGCTCAACCTGCAGAAGATTAAGAAGGGATCTGACCAGTGTGTACAAATATGTTAAGGAAAAAAGTCAAGAGGACGAGGCCAGACCCTTTCATTAGTGCCAGCAATGGCATGAGAGGCAATGGGCACAAACACAGGAAGATCCACCTGAACATGCAGAGCATTCCAGACAAAGCACTGGAGCAGGTTGCCCAGAGAGGCTGGGGAGTTTCCATACCTTGGAGACATTTAAAAGCCACCTTTACATGTTCCTGGGCCGCTTGCTCCAGGTGATCCATGTTGAGGATGGAAGTTAGACTGAATGTTCTCTGGAGGTCCTTTCCAACCTCAACTCTTCTGTGATTCTCTGTCTCAGAAGTAGTGAGCAGCTTTGGCAGAGGCCTGACAGGGTGAGTTAAGCCAACGAGATTTTGTGACCAACCCCTGCACATCACTGGCACCAGAGAGACTAGAGCAAGGCTCCAAGGGCTGAGCCTTGGCAGGACAATGTCCCGATGGCCTAGACACCCATCCAAAACCTTCAAGCTCTCCTTTCACCCGCTCTCCTGCATGGCTGGGCTCTTAATCACAGTTATTGAGGGTGGTTGATCATACAGTCTCTCTCAACAGACACTTGCAGGCTCCAGGAACTTAAATACTCATCAACCGAAATACTCAATGGTATTTGTATCTATCAAAACTATAGCTGATCTGATTGCATTTTACCTTAATTATGTTATTACAGGGGTTCTTCAGGACTACTGGCAATACACTCCCTTGCAAGGGAAAAATGGGTATTAATTGCATATGTCAAACTCCACTTAACAAAAACTGCTATTAGCAAGATTAGACATGTATGTATTACATACATACACCTTACAAAATAATGTGAAGCTGCTTTAGTTGAGCAGGACTCTTATACAAGTTACCACATGCAAAAAGCAGTATATTTTATTAACCTCGAAGTGAGGCCTAGAAATATAATGATGAGGATAGAGAACGGGAGAGTAGAATTTTATTCTTCATTCTAATGTCAGTTCATTACATAATTTTAGTCAAACAGCAAGCATTTTATTTATTTCCTCATTTGTAAAAATATGAAATTTTGACTTAATAAAAGTGTTTACTTATATATGTCCTTAGACTGAATATGCTCTGTTTGATCTTGTTAAACCACTGAACATTAACCATCTTTTCTGAGAACCCAACTTAGCAAGGTACTTGAGCACAAGAACAATTTCACTGGCTTTGTCATAATTCAAGTTTCTCATTGAAGCAGGGAGCAAAATAATATTTCCAGAAACAATCCATAGCTGTACAGAGTAGATGCTGAGTAATTTGGATCAAATTAAAATATCAGCAAGTAGTCGGCTGCCCAACTTTCTGAATGCATCAGCAAAAAACAATGTCAGACTAGTAGGAAACAGGCATGAGATTGACTGTGCTACAGCTGCAGTGAAAAATTCAGTATTAAGGCAACAACCACCTAAAAAATATCTGATTTACTAAACACAGAATAGCTTATTCAGGAATGACAACTTTCTATGATAGGGTTCTGAGACAACTCCTAATAAAACTGAACAAAAAATACAGATAACACATGGAACAGATATAGTTCAAGAACTCCAACAGCAGAGAACAGAAGTTCCATGAACTTAAAATATTGAGGTTCAATTCAGAACTCAATGAATTATGCAAATAACCCGGAAGCCAATAGTTGTACTACACAAGTAATTTTTTTTCAACTGTATTAAAAATTTTATGTATTATCAAGTTTGCATTTCTATCTATTTTTATATATAATTATATTATAATTATTATGTATATTCTATATTAAATTTATGTATAAACTGTGTAAGTTACTTTTATTTATGTATGCAGATATATATAGTATTAGACACAGTAATTATGTAACAATGAACTGTCAATTGCTGTGATACCTAGAAACATCTCCCAATCTTAACAGAATTATTTCAACCTAGATTTTCCCTCCAGACAAGATTTTACTAAAAGCTCCCATAATTCGACTTTCCTTTCTCTTTCAAACGACTAAAAATCATGACTTTCAGTCAAGGTTGTGTTTTAATCTTCTTCTAACAAACAAAAAGCTCCACCAACTTCCCACACACACACCTATTTACATAAGTATTCCTAAAGTCTATTAACCATAAAATGTGCAGAGGATTACTCCAGTTCTGAAGTATCTCATCAAAATGGATTTTTGAATACTTTGCAAGTTCATCATTGACATGGTACATACACAAAAGATTAAGAAATATGTAAGAAAATAGTTTTAGAGGTCTTTAAAAAGAATTTTAAAAGTATCTTCATTAAACTGTAGAAGTGACAGACTATTAAAAAGCTGTTTAAATCTTTTCCAAATCATGAAAGAAAATAGGTACATAAACTTCGGCAACTTGAATGCTACTTCACAATAAGGCAGGTCAAAAAATAACTTAGCAACAGCTTGCTAGAGCTGTAAAAATTAACACTAGAAGCTTTTACGAACAACCTTAAACAGCTTCTCAGAGAGGCCAAAAGATGACTGAGGTGTTACCGCAGCACTCAGAAAAGATCAGGCTATAGCAGAAGAGCTAAATGAAGAATTTCCATCATTAGCTAGAAGCTTTGGGTGCTTTTCACACAGCAGGCTGAGGGGACAGTTCCATGTCCCAACTGATAAGAGGTTGGTAGCTTCATTTTCTAGTACACGGTGGCCACAGGAGCACCAGATTTGATGCAGAAGTGGAAGAAGCAGTTGATGGTGTCCCTGCTCAGGCCTTACTGTGACAGTCCACCTTCAGTCGGATGAGGCTCAGTCCTCAGATGACATTATTGTAGGAAATTAAGAGGAAAAAAGGCATTGGTTTCTAAAGGGCTTCTCTGGATGCAGGACATGACACCCCCGTTCCTTCACTCTGGGCAATGCACACGGACAGCTGCACTCCTGTCCGTACGGAGCTGCGCTGCCGGCCTCGCTGCCAGGGCACACGGCTGCCTTCTGCCCAGCCTGCTGTCCACGGAGACCCCAGGGCAGGTGGCACAGCTGCCCCAGCCAGGCAGCCCCATCTCTACCCCTACAGTCAGCATTTGGAGGGATGTGGAGCTGCTGGAGAGAGTCCAGCGCAGGGCCACAAGGATGATCAGGGGCCTGGAACATCTGCCCTATGAGGAGAGGCTGAGGGAGCTGGGCCTGTTCAGCCTGGAGAAGAGAAGGCTGAGAGGGGACCTGAGCAGTGTCTAGAAGTACCTCAAGGGAGGCAGTGAGGAGGATGGTGCTGGCCTCTTTTCAGTGGTGGCCACTGACAGAACTAGATGTAATGGCCACAAACTGAAGCACCAAAAGTTCCACAGGACCTTAAGGAAAAATTTCTTGACAGTGAGGGTGCCAGAGCCCTGGAACAGGCTGCCCAGAGAGGTTGTGGAGTCTCCTTCTCTGGAGATCTTCAAACCCGCTTGGACGCAGTTCTGTGCCACGTGCTCTAGGTGACCCCCCCCAGGGGGGTTGGACTGGATGGCCTCTAGAGGTCCCTGCCAACCTTGAGCATTCTATGATTTCCAGCCCAGGGGTGGCACTTGGCTTTTATTGCTCTTGACCTCCATGAGTTTCCTGCTGGCCCCATCCAACGTTCTCCTGAACCATGGCCCTGGGCTCCCCTGGAATTTGGGGTCACCCACAAAAGCGATGGAGGGGCACTCGGCCTCCTCCTGCAGCTCACACAACAACACGCTGCTCAGGACAGGTTCCAGCACAGATCTCTGAGGAGGCCCACTTGTAACGAGCTTCTAGGTAGGGTATGCGAACCTGATGATCCAGGTATTTTTTCACCCAGTGAATATATCCATCTAGACCATAACATCCCATTCAAAGATGCTGAGGGAGATGAAGTGTAAAGTAACTATAGTCAATGCAGACAACTTCCACTCCTCTTCCCCCTTCCACAAACCTTGTCATTTGACCACTGCAAAGGCAATCAGGTTGGTCAAGTAGACTTTATTTTTGATCCAGTTGTTTGATTGCTTTAACTAATTTATCACTATTAATACGGCTGGCCAGCACTGCTGCAATAGCCCACCAGATTGATAACTATATAATTTGGCGGTCAAGACATATGGCATCTTCAGATTATCCCAGCAGACTTGGGCAAGTTTAACTCCTATTGAAAAAACCTAAATTCATTGCATAGCCATGCTTTATACACTCAGAGTATGTCCATACATCACCTAATTTTTAAATCACCATTAGATACAAGCCAAAAGGATAAAAACAACATATCGTGGTGAATACTTAATATTCTTTAAGCAAACACAGCATTCCTGTCCTAGAGGAAGATGCGAATTAAAGGACTCCAACGTACATCCTGGACAGATTTTAAAAAGACATGTACAATATATCAACTATTATCTCCCAAGCTTTTATTACCTCCCACACTTCTCACGCAGACATAAGAGTTTAATGATAAGACACCCACACGCATGCATGGCTATGATTTATGGAGAGGGGACCACATTCAATTCTAGTTAAAAGCACTTGGCATTCCAGCAGACCATAAAATCCCTTCCTGCGCCTGAGAAAGGATGCAGAGACGATTTCCATAACGGACACCACACTTAGTAGGGAATTGTGTCTAGCACGACACCCACACTACCAGACAGCACTACACATGTTAATTTATACAGTCATTATTTCCTTCCAAAGTCTGTCTCCTAGGAGGATAAAGTCACAGCGAAAAACACTAACTCTAAACAACAAAGGAGTTAATTTGTACATAAGGTGCAATAATTACAAGTATTTCACTTTTCTCACTTTAGTAGTTGCCTTGTACTTGTTTAAAGTATGTGCCAAGCCACAGAGAAAATTTAATCTAAAATTAACTGGAGGGTTCTAAATATATACGGAAGCAAACTATTACACAGCTCACATGCTCCATGAACTGAGTACTGCAATTTGCAAATATGACAGTTCTTGACATATTGATAAGATGCTGAAAGCGATTTAAAATATCGAAAGATGGCATGAGAGTCATGGTGTAAAAACAGAAGAGGGGAAGGTACAGGAATATAGAGGAAAAAAAAGAGGCAATCAAAAAGACAGAAAGAAAAAGCAATTGAGAACAATTTATTTTGTACTACATTGATTGAAAAAAATTTAACAAGTTTTTTTTCCCCTCTTCTTCCAGTTGAAATACTACAAAGCCAAATGATCAAGATAAACATTTTCTACTTGGCAAGAATGAAGATTGCCGAAGAAACTACAAAATATGTAACAATGCATTAGCCTGACTAGGCACGCTACATGAGACTACAATTAAAGCCAATTTTTAATTTTTTTTAAAATGACCGACATAGAAGTTAATGATTAGATTTTATTCTCTATTTATTGCTCAAAATAAAGTTATTTAAATTATCATTCTTAAAAGACTGACAAGAAGAGAGAGCACACCAAGCTAAAAGCAAAACACTGGAGAAGGAAACAAGAGGCTTACAAAGTCTGCTAAGGCTTTTTCTGGTTCGTATCCCTTGATGTACTTGTTTACTAAACTTGCACAGTCCCAAGAGGGTCCCCGTTAAACATATTTTCAATCCATGAAATAGCCTTAGCGTAAATGACAAACACACTCAGTCCTACAATGGTTTTCCCTTGGCATTTGTTCATTTTAGTGCTGCAAATTAAATTATGCATTTGCATCAACTGCTGTCACCAGAACTTTCTTTTCCGACCGCTACAGAAGCTAAAAAACATTTGTTTGGGAAACTGAACAACTTTTGCAAAGCTTCAGAGCAGCCTAGAGCTCTGGGTAGAGAGTGTAAATATATCTCAGACAGGGAAAAACACCAATAAGCTCACCAATAAGCAATTACAACCAAAAGAGCTACTCCAGCAGAAAACGTAGTGACAGAAGGCAATGCAGTCTAAAGTTTACAGAAAGAAAACTATGAAGATTGTGGGATCAGAATAGGCACAAAGCTAATGAGCACATTTTCCATCTACACTAAGACTGTTCTAGGACAACTTCCTTAACTGCAAAAATGTAAAACAGTGCACTTTCAATTACATAAAGTCCATTCATAATAAGCAGTTGTGTAACCTAGATTGCATGTAATCCCTGGCCAAGAATCATTGTTACAAATTCAAAGGCCCTTTATTTATTCTGCTTTATCTCCCAGATTGCTCTGAACTAGAAGCAACGAACAAGACACCGGGTGATGACTATATTGTACAGCAAATGTGCAATTTAACCTTTAACAGAAATGACAGCACCAACAATATTCAACAGGGGGTAATATATATCACAGAGGAGGAAGAGTCATAGAGAAAGAAATGCTGCCAACCAGCTGGTTGTCACCTCCCATTAGAATTTTTTTTTCGATTGTAGGTGACAGCTTTGCAAGCAGCAGTTTCACTTAAGTCTATTCAGTTCTTTGAAATGTGTGTTTGGGAAGAAATCCGCCTGCTATAATCTTATACTTGCTTCCATGCTGGAACATATGATTTCCTAGCAAATCCTCTGGATAAAGAGAATAAGCATGTTTTTAGCAACATGCTTCACATTTAATAACAACTACTTTTTCTCCAAGGAAACATTTTCCCTCCTAAAGGAACCTTTGTTCCTGTGTTTCTGTTTTTGAACCTGTGCTTGAACAAGCACGGGTATTATTTTCTTTTGGGCAAGTCCTTTTTTGGATGCGGTAGCTTCGAGGCTCCAAAGCGCGATGCCGAACTGCACTGCACAGAGCTGTCTGACACATTCTAGTTCCTGGCCTGCTTACCACACACCACAAGATTAATTAGCAGTTTACTAATATATCCTGCCAAGCATCCTTTAAGAATTTTGTAGCTAATCTCGCAACATTTTGAAAATTGCATTTTCTAGACTTTTTTTTATAGCAATTATGATAATTCAGACCTTCAAAAATTCTCAAAGAACAGTTTCTTGTACAGGTAACTCGTTACGCATGTCACCATGTTATGCTTAATCTTGCACTACAGAAACCCAACAGAGTTCCAAAAGTTTTACTTCAAGAAGAGTATAGTTATGTCCTCTGTTCAGTAAAATTGCTTTCACCACACATATTTTGTTACATTTTCTGTATTTTTCTATATGAAACAACAATTAACATGAAAGACCCAAATGTTCAGCAGTGACTCGAGAGACACAAGCTCTTTTCAGTGTTATTTAATTATGCCGATATCAAGTGGTTTAAAATATCACAGCTTAATATAAAACACATATATTGAGGTTAAGACAAATGTTTATAATGGATGCGGAGGAGGATCACGAGAGGAAGCAAAGTTTGGGGGAAACACATTTGGGAGAAAACGACACTTCCGTCCTAGGCACTTGGATCTAACAAGAAAACAAGCGTGTTTCAAACTTTGTACCAAAATCCTCCATAAATACAAGAATTGCAGTTCTGGATAGAAACATCCACATTTAATCATGCAGTAACTAAAGATGACTATCTATTACACATAAAGACCAACTACATTTTACTTTGTTAGATTTTCTGCTGCTGCATGGCAGAGTGATGACTTCAACGCATGGCTATGTGGAATCTGTTGTTCCACTACAGCTGTGATCGTGCAGCATTTCTGCTTCTAAAAGAGGCTCAAATAGGTTTGAATCTACTTCCAGAAGCTGCTTCGATTTGGTTTTGTTTCTCATTTGCAAGAAAGTCAACTCGGTTATGTCTGAAGGAGTAAGATGTTAAAGAGACATAAAAAGACCAAGTAGACCATATGTTTTCTTAATTTAGAAGGCTCGTAATAAATATCTTAAGCATAACAGCCTGGGAATTTTGAAGTTAATACTTTATACCAACACTGCTTGCACAATCACTATCATTTCGTCAGTTTTTGAAGGTAAACTTTCTGAAAGGCAGTTTTACACAATTTATTGGCCAAATACCTTTTGAACTCCCAACCCGAACCAACAAGAGTGGCTGAGGATGGTTCACCCCAACATTCCTACCAGACGTCAAGGTGCTCCCTGTATGCTGTACCACATGACATCCTATGTGGTCTACAGCTGGAAGGTCACATCTTCCCTCTGCAAATGTTTAAATATTGTGACTTTAAAGATCTTCTTACTGCTTTTGACATCATTAACATAGAAGAAGTATTTAATCTGCTCTACTGGGAAATACAAAATGTACCTGTATTTCCTCCATCACTATTAATTACAGAGCAATATCAAGAAGTGTCACCTTTGTGCTCAACCTGTTCTTACAAGAACTCAGTACCTTTACCAAAAAAGTTGAAGGCTTAGCATGAGCTCAAATTAAAAAAGGAAAAAGGTTTCCACTGAAGTTAATGGGATACTGCATGAGTGCGATCACACCCGGCATCAGAGCCCTATTCTGTTTTAAAGTCATAAATATATACACTGTGTCCCATGGAGCACATGGAAAGGATGCATCCCATACCCTAGAATTTGTCATCGACCCCCGATCAATGACAATTTTCAGAGTCGGTTCTCCTTAGAGTGAGAGCTATACAGTTTCCAGTATGTTAACAAATGTTCAAAATCAAAGTATTTAGAATAACATAAGAGCAGCTTATACAACTGGAAAAGAGATAAGCCCTTGGGCACGCAGCTCCTAGTTAAAATTCTCTCTTAAGAAAAGACACGTTCTTTTGCTAGTCTAAAAGAAAAGCTTGTAAGCCTGATTATCATAATACAAGACTTTCCTTGAGAGTGCAAAGGAAAATATAACTATGATTCCTCTCAGCAAACAATCCACTTTTCAAATATTCCATTGGCTAGTCCTTTTTTATTATTATTTTTTCTTCAAATTCACTTCACCAAACAGTGTATTTGGGGATATACAAAAACTCCCCAAAAATCAGGAACAGAGCCCCCTGGAAGGCATGCCCATTGACATCTCGTTCATCTAGATGACATCTGATACATCTAGAAATCTCACAGGACAACTAGATAATCTTATGGGGGAAGGAAGAGAGATCTGCTCCAGACTGTCCTCTCAATATCCCTGTGCATCCCATTAGCATCATCTGGCGTTCTGGGAAGGTGGTTTCCCATTAATATCTATGTATATTACACGTACTTTTCTTCATGAGGTATAAGTGCAAAATAAATCTGTGAAGCTAGCCTTAAATACCTTCTAAAGTTGTATTAAATAAGGGCCATCATCTGAAGCTGATTTAAGAAAGTTTACTGATATAAGCTCTGGCATCCCTGAGAAATATAAAGACTTATACATAGCCCCTAGACACATATTAAAATTTACAAAAAGTCTTGTAATAACAACCATTTTACACAAAAATATGGCAGAAATAAGTGGACTTAAACGGGCTTTGAATGTTAAGAATGGTAGTATAAAACTATCTCACTTACTGCATTAGCTAATTAATGTCATTTTTGCTAAACTAAAACCACCAGAAAAGTAAACAGACAGCTCATTCAGATCAAGACTATAGGTCTAGATATTTACTTATTAACACCTTCTCATCATGCTGAGTAAAACCTCAGATATTAACAGGAAAAATGAGAAATTTAGCCTTTGCGCAATTATTAGGAATTACTTGAGCTCGGCTCATCCTGAAATTTTTCACTTGGAAGGAAAACCTTGGCTTGTTCCTGACCACAATTCACTTACAAAATTTAGTTTCCGAATTTATTACCTTTGCTATTCAGAAGAAAAGTGACAAGGTCTCAACTCTGTCATTATTAATATCCATAACAGGAAGACGAGGTTTGGATCTCTGCCAAGGAACAAGTCTGTCCATTGAACTCCAGCAGTTCCATGATAGCAAGTCCCCTGCAAGTCCCACAAAATGCTCCAAAATCAGTGGAAACAAGGGCAATGCTAGGAACAAGGGAAGAGGTAACATCTATCTAGAAAGTCCAAACATTGAAGTTATGCTTAAAATAAAACAAAAATAAAGTGCAAGAACCTGTTGGATCAAAATCCTTGGCATTTTGCATGAACAAGCACCTAACAAAGCTCCAAAAAGTCATGTTTATTTTTCAGTATCAGAACTTCAAGACTAATTTCTTTTTCATATAAAAACATTTCTGGTGCAAGCATTCACATGCACAACGGCCACATACACATAGGCAAGGACTTTCATGCCAGCCTACCAAATCATAGCTGAGTTAAGAGGATATGAGGGAGCCATCTCTGTTCTCTACATGCACATTCTGTCTTCACCAGGTCCAGGCTTCTCCATTCCTTCCATCACACAGGCCAGAAACCAAAGATGGAAAGGACAAGAAGATAATGCGAGACATTTGTGCAACCAGGGATTTGCTGCTGCATCTTCACCTTGGATGTCAGCAGGAATGTTTTTGAGCTTTCTAATAAGATGAGTTTGTGGAAGCTGTGCCATCTGAAGACAATTCCAGCACGTGGGTAGTGCTACACTTTGTGTACACCCTTCTGTTACTCCCACTGCGCTCAGTGCTTTAATAAAAGATACTGCCTCTCCCTACAAACCTTGCCTGCTTAGATGATCACAACTGCAACATCAGGACAACTTTAGTGCCATTTTCATACAATATAAAGGCATTCTTTCATGGAAAGCTTTGGGCACACAATTATATTATACCACCACCAGCAAAGCATTCTTTAAACACCTAAACAAAATTACTGAGAAACAAGCAAAAACTCATGCTTTCCTGTGTAGGTAACTGTTACATTTCCACATAAGACAACAACTTATTTTTCAATAATGCAAGTCCATTCTTTCACCAGGACGCCTACACTGAGGTGCCACATTCTTTTCCTGCTAATAGTATTTTTCTTTCTCCAGAATGAGTCACTCTGGAAAATGCCACTTACTTGAAAGAGAAAAATTGACAAATAAACCCAGTTGTGATGAAAAAGTAACTTTCACTGCTATATACTGCACACACCAATAACAAACTTCAGTATGGAAAATAGTTCCTCCTGCACACCTCCTGAACAACAGTTACTTACTTCGGGAGAAGGAAATAAAATTTACTCTGCAACTGTTTCTGCGAAAATTTCTAATTCACTGCAAAGCACATGATTTCTCTTTGGCTTTATTCTAAATTGGCTGGGAAATCTTTCACAGAAAGAAGGAAAATGTTTTTGATGGCTTGTTCAAAAGGAAAAATAGCCATTTATCAGGTTATGTAAAAATCTCATACTTGTGTTGGAAACTACAGTTTGGCAGAACACATTTAATTACGGTTGGCTCTTTTAAAGTATTAAGTAAAAATAACTGTGTTATAATCATATTAGGGTTCGTCTTTGTTGGTTTAAGACAAAGATTTTAGTCAAAGACCTCATTAAATCTTAGCTCCTCCATGGCTCTATAGAACAGGAAAGAACAGCTATAATTCATACAAATAAAAAAAGTGAAAAGATTTCCAAGCTTGTTAGGCTAAAATGTAAAGAATAACATTTTCTCACACAAAAATATGTGAAATAGAAATAGCTGTTGAAATTAAATTTGTCTCAAAAATCAACCTTCAAAATGAGAAACAAACACTTCAATCTATACACACAATGCACAGGGATTTTGCACAGAATTTAGGCCATTTAGGCCAGAATTTAGGCCACAGCACACCAGCAAGACTGCATCTTTGCAGAATTACCAAGTTAATACATATAAGATTTCTGTAGTATATTCACTTACTCTCCAAAGTAATTTTGCTTCACAGTGTTCAGATTAAGTGTACTCTTCACAAACTTCTCACAGTTACAGAAACATACCACACAGTTCACTTAAAATACAATCAGCATAGCAAAACATAGACGTGGCAGATTCATTGGCCTAGTGTAGGCTGAGAGTTTCTGCATGAATCTGCAAGATGGTGAAATTTCAAAATTCGGACATTGATGCAAGCAAACACTTTCCGTATAGGTTAAATGGATGTAAATCTGATTTTGAGTCTTGGCATGAGTGAAAATTTTGTTTCAGTAACAGATTTGTATTTTTCAGTAATAAATTTATTTGGTAACAGTTTGCATTATTCAGTAATAAATGTGCATTTCTTTCCAACATTTATATTCAAGAGGTAGGATGGCATTTTTTCACTTGCAGTAATGACTTTTTCTCCCCCAAATCCGAGTTCTTCAGTCACCTGTACGCAGTTCTAAGAGCCAAAAAGACAGTTATCACTTGCTGCAAGAAAAACTCTGCTGTCATTGAGTAAACCAACAGCTCAGATTAAGGCCATATTCATATACCAGACACATATACTAGATCAGATCTCCCGTGTAACTGCAAAACATCTGCTGCTGGCTGGAAAGCCATAAGCACTGCTGTATCTACAAGATGAATGCTTATGTTTTGCTGCTTTAATTTCATAATAGAGATTTAATGCAATTAACAGGTAGCAAAGTCATTGCTCCTCTTGTCCACTTCAAGTGACACATTTGCCAGCCTTATACAACTATGCCCCTGTGAGCACCTGCTCTTCACTTTTTTAAATTGCACTCTGTTTCCAAGGCAGAGGTGTTACCTCAAGGTTTTCTAGGCTTCTCCCCCAATAAAATTATGTATAAGGCCATTTCAGAACTTGAACTAATTAGAGCATGATCCACTGCTTGCACAACTGATTTGTCCTGCTCCTATGCCCAAATGCTATATCCATCCCATGGATAAACTCTTCTGCTTTCACCCTGTATCCATTAAAAAAAAAAAAAAACCTGCAGAAACTGAGCATTAGCTTTTATTTCAGGAAGGGCTTAAAAGAGAAATATTTTCATTTCATGGCAGATACACTAAAAAATCCCTCATCACTCATTTGGGGAAGAAGCAGGCAAAAGGACCTAAGCAGAAATACACCCCAACACACACTTTCAGCTTCATCTATGGGTAAAGTCCATAACCGATTGCACTGCAAAATGGATCAGGTTTGTGAAAATAGGTTTTCATTTCGAAATAAAACTGCCTTCCATATCCTTAAAAAAGGCTTTGGCGGTGTTCTTCGCCTCCTGGAGAACAGTAATCTTGACTGCCTCTTCTTTCGGAGCAGATAAAAGTTCCCAACTGAAGTCAAATCCATATGTGGTGTTTCCCTTCGTGCAAAAGTTAAGTATGTTCTCCGAAATCACCAGAAAACATTCACACTTTTTTGCATGAAACGAAAGTGGAAAAGAAATATTTTGGTATAAAGAACTCTTCAACAAAGCAGGAACGATTAGATTCTAAAGAGAAAATGCAAAAATCAAATGGCAATTCTAAAGAACTGATACTCCAGCAGCCTTCTGTAGAGAAGAAAAAAAAAAAAGAGACAGAAAGAGGAGCTAGGTAAACAGCATTTACAGAGGCTGTCAGTCCACAATGTAGGCTTTGCATTTATTTGGTATTTGAATATGACCAATAACAGAAAAACAAAATTCAGCAACTACAACATGTTAAACTGTAGAGATCAGGGAGAAGGCAAAAGAGCCATCTTGCTGTGCTGAACGTGGCAACAGCTCATCCAAACACTCTGATGTACGGAGCCTCCCACCAACAAAAGGTGTTAGAGACAGTAGCTGTACGACGGAAGAGAAATGGCTTAAACATGTAATTTATTAACAACTGTGGCTTTAGATGGAATTAATCCATTAGCAGAGCTGACGACTGAATTTTGACACAGAACAAGAAAATCATACCTTACCATACTCCTCAGCCCTGGCCAGAAAAGTAGCTCAGTTTCTCCTGTTCATTCATTTCACAAGCCGCCCTCCCCCTCAAAAAAGCTGTCAATAAGTAGGTATCAACTGTAAAATTATTTGTAACACACTATCAACATACCTGAAACCAAATACTCCATTTTTCCTGCCCTACTGAACAACTCACAAACCCAAATGTAAAGCAGGAGAGCATGTTTTGGGGGAAACACTAAAAATACACTAAAAAATATCAAGAATAATTGCCTTACAACTATATAAACCCAGCTGTGTTGTTTCAATATCCTGTATTAGTTAAAAAAAAAAAAAAAAAAAAAGAAAAAGAAAAAAAAAGAAACACCTTCATGGTCACATATTAATCCCTACATATTCTGTTATCTATAATCCAGAAGGGTGATTTTCAAAACATTTAAGCTTTGACAACACTCAAATGAGAAGTTCTGTGAGCCACTGAACATAATACTGAACCAAAGTGAAAATAAATTCAGTTTAATTCCCAGATTTGGGTCCATTTCTTGGATGACACAGCCAACGCACTTTACCACTTCGCGTTTTTTTCAAAAGTAAATTGGAAATAATTTTTAGATTTTATAGTATTTACAGTTTTTTTTTTTTAAAAAAAAAAAGCATTGTCAGATTTGTGGCTTAAACATGCTATGCAGGAATCAATACTTTTGTTGACTCTGGGTTTTTAAGTGAAGAGGCATAAACAGCTTTCTTGACATTCCCAAGCTGAAGTATAAAAGACTTTTCTAAAAGATCAAACTTAAAATTTAAGCAATTAGCTGTAAGAAGACTTCTCTACTTATATAAGTATTTTATCACAATTTCAGTTAACCTGGATTTCTCTAGAGTTAAGAGTTTGAAGTACAGGAATTTTTTTCAACAATATATTTTTTTTTCTAGCCCTTACTTTTGCAAGATACCATGCTTTAAAACTTTTAATGCTACAATACCTCAACCTGATTCTTGTTTTTCCCTAACAAGCAGTTTCTCCCATAAAATTAAAGAAAAATCATCAGTTTAGAGGCAATAGGAGTTGGCTGTTGTATTATATAAGGGGTTATTTGAGGCTGCTCAGTGTTTTGCAATATTAAGATAAATGTCAAGGAGATAAATCACCAATACACCTTGTGAAAATTGCTGCAGAGCTCCTAGTAAACATGAGAGCACACATGGTTCCCATTAGGATTTGCATTACCGGAGAAGTCAGCAGCTGTGGCCACGAACCACAACCGCACCGTGCTTTGTCCTGTCCATACCCAACGGTGACCCCTGTCCCAAGTAGCTTATGATCCACATATAGGACAAGAAGCAAAATGCACTGATAGAAAGAGATTGGAAAAAGAAAAAAATGCATTAGTCAACATAACAGGTGGTGTTATCCACCAGGAGTCTAGGCATTCTCAGGTAGAAATGACAGATGAAAGGCTTTTAAAAGGCCCTAAAGAATAAAAATATTTAAGCTTTGAAACTGCTAAGTACAAATTTATTGAGAGTTTAGAAGTTAGGCTGTGAGAGCATGGGCTCTGCAGCAGGATCCTAGAATCCCAGGATGTTTGAGGTTGGAAGGGGCTTCCAGAGACCATCCAGTCCAACCCCTGCTCCAGCAGGGACACCCAGAGCAGGGGCACAGGGTGGCATCCAGGCGGGTTTGAAGATCTCCAGAGAAGGAGCCTCCACAGCCTCTCTGGGCAGCCTGTGCCAGGGCTCTGGCACCCTCACACCAAAGAAGTTCTTCCTCACATGGAGGTGGAACTGCCTGGGGTTCAGTTTGTACCCGTTACCCCTTGCCCTAAAATGCTGAAAGGATGCTGAAAGCGTTTCAGGTTTATGCCGTTTGTCACAGGCAGTGCAAAGCGTGTGCTCAGCAGGTTCTACCAAGGCTAGGTCTAAGCCAGGCTCCTCCTGCAGCGGCTGCAAGGGCAAAGTTACTGCAGCCAAGGCCCCAGGCCCCAGACTTTGGGGCAGCCAGTGCCCGGGCAGGCTTCCAGAAGTCAGATTGCCGCATAGCTGTCCTATACACTTGTATCATTCAAAAACATGAAGACAAATTTGATTAAAAAAATAAAAACAACACTGTGTACATCAACAAAAACACATGAGAACCTGATAGCAAATATATCTCTGGCCTCCAGAGATATATGTCAGAGGCAATGCTTTTCTAAACAACTGTAATTAGGACAGAACATGGGCTTTATCTGTGGAAAAAAAAAGGAAAATAAAGATATTTAATGGAGACATTCACACCCCAGGTTGATACTAGCTCATTCCAACCTTAAATCAGCTTCCCTGGTACGCATAGCACTGTACATTGTATGCCACAGGTTTTGGCCAGGATCTAGCTGCTCCCAAATTTACTGCGCTCCCTGGACAGATTCTGCAGTTCAAACCTGCCACAGCTACATTACTGCTATTACTCTACTACTTAATTTCAATGCTATGTTTGAACTGCAGATACAGGTTTTGCTGCAGTTCAGATCTGCCTTTGGAGAAACTTAAAAACCAAAGGTAAAGAACTGGACCCTGATTCAAGCATAATCAAAGATACCCTGATTACTGTGACAACGGGGTGATGCTGTTGTGGACTGTAAGCAAGAAATAAGAGTAACAGAAATGGAATAGAGGTCTAAGGTCCACATTTTCATGATGATGAGCACGAACAGACAATTAAACATTTATGACAAAGCACCAGGGACACTGACAAAAAAAAAATCAATTTATGTAGCAGACTGTAAAAAAGCTCCATAAGGCATAATGAAAAGTTCTGAAAGGTAGAAAGATCCAGCATGAAATACATGTAACTAAAAGAAAAGTTCACCGGCTTGTAAGAAATGGCAAATACACATTGGTTAAAGTACTGCTGTGTCTTTGATATGTTTTATCTAGATATTGGAAACCAGGCTAAATAATGTGTTTTTCCTCAGTGACTTTCTATATAACACACTAAATATGAATAACGAGTTTTCTTGTAACATTAAAGATAACCGTGCAATTCTTTCTATTAATTAGAATATAGCACAAAAAGAGGAATAAATCAAGAGTATATGCAGTCACAGAGTTATAAAGTAGGTAATCAGTCTCCTGCAAGAACACTAATGATGAACGACATAACGCAGGCCAAAGCACACACCTATAGGAGGGCAAGCCATTAACAGGCAGGAATGTTTGTGTAGCTCCAACCCAAGAGCACTGTCATGAGAAAACAAATAGCTGTTGATCTTTGTACACCAAATTCTGCAATTTATATTACTGACACAATAGTGCACTTGTGGGCCAGATTAGTCACCTGATTAATTTTTGTAACTAAACAAGTCAAATCAGCTACAGCTCTTCATGATTTTCTTACATGTACAACATTCAACTCATTTCACCCACAAACACTTGAACTGTACAAAGTGAACATGACTACTGCTGCAGTAATTCCTAAGTAATTCAAGGTGCATTTGTTTTTGTTTTGTTTGTAAATAACAGAAAGCATTAACTGGACCAGCTATTTCAAGTGAAAACACTTAAACTGACTTCATATATTCACAAGTCATTTATACCTTTACAACACAACAATAAAATGTACCTAGGATATAAAGTGCCACTTCACATTTTTTTTGGCACACCTACAAAAAAGACTGCAATGATACAAAGCAGGCTTAAAGTCAAAGAGACTGTGCACAAGAACGTTATCTATGAGGTTAAAAAGCTAGAGTATTGTTATTTTCCATGGCTCCAAAACCACAATTGCTTACTGAACTACTGGATGATACATAACGGGAACAAAACTCTAATCAAGGTATTTTATATACAAGATAGAGAAACACATTTTTGCACACAGATAACTCATATGCAATCAGAGGCCAAGGCAAGGAGAAGTCATTGGTTGGAGGACACAGGATTTTGGACAGAAGGAAAGTGGCTACAAGGGATGAGAAACAAGAGGGGAAATGGTGGAAAAGGAGACCACAGGGCAGACATCTCAGTGTATGCAATTATCACTGCTGTTCAACCATCAGCAAGGCTGGGGGAAGGAGACACATGGTGCTTATAGAATTTTGCTGCTCCGCTGCTGCGGTGCATGTGACTGTGACTACAAATACGCGTAACATCATATAGGCTAAGGCGGGTGACTCAGACATCCAGTTTAATAACTGCAGTTTGCCAAGTTTGCAAACATTATCTTCAAAAGTTCTTATAAAAATAAAAGACTAAAAAAAAATCAGGCTATTTTCATCCTATGTAGATCGCATGAAGGATATTTCAATAAGATTTTTTAAGCATTATGTGCTTTTCAAAAGATGCTGAACAACTTACATGGAAGAACTGAAAGTTCACTTTTACTTTCTCCTGTAAAATCATATTCAGAGGTACTAAGGATGGACAAACACACCATTTAGTCTATTCAATGCTATTATATCCAAGTTTCATTTATAGTCCAAACAGCCTGAACAATGTATGCAGGCAAGTAATTCTGACACACACAAAAAAATAAAACGAAAAATAGCTAAACATCTGCGCACAAACAGAAGGAATATTTCTGTTTTCTAATAGCATGGTGGCATTTATTTTTTCTCCCTTCCCTGAGTGGGTCCTTTGAGAGTGTTTTTAAAAGTCTGTTCTACACAGAGCTTTAAGTGAAGATACTTAATGCACCAGAAGATGATATGGCACTTCAGGCACTCATGGAAGCAGCAACAAGACAAGTGTAGGAGTATGCCAAGGGAGTGCTCAAGAGAGCGGTTCAAGAGGAGTGAAGGGGGTGGAAGTGTAGGAAGAGACTAGAACAGACGTAGGCAGAAGCCTTTAAGAGTCTGCAGTAAGAAATGCAAATTTCATACACAAGTAGCAAGGAAAAGGTTAGGCAGAGATATGATATCACTCATATGATTAGGAACATGATTTCACAACAGCTTCTCCCAGCCTTCGATGGGGAATCTAGGAAAACATGACCTGTATTAGCTTTTATTGACCTAATAGTGCCTGTGAAGCCAGCTCGTGTTGCCTATTGTGGAAGACAGAAAAAGAGATCTCAAAACTTGGAGTGGCAGTGGCCTAATTCTGCAGGCCAGGGACTGCTCCACAGCAAGGCTCTCTCTTGGACAGAGTAAGGGGTAGGCAGTGAGTAACCTCCTACACAAACCTCGGGATGAAGGGTCTGGAAATACGAAGGGTTAAAAGGAGTATTACTGAATACAACCTGCTCCAGGTGAGCCCACAAGGAAAGAATAAATAAATAAAAGGTATTTTGTGCATGGCGTCACTAACAAAAATATACTTGAGCATGACTAGAGAGATTAGAACTAAGCTGAATAAAAAGATGAGGTAAATATAGAATATGCAGTGAAAACTACTCTCCAGTCATAAGCAAAAGTACAAACCACATATTGAAAACTGCTTTGGAAAATCAACTGAAAAGCAAATTTCCCTGGCAAGTGAAAAGGAAGAAGAGAACATACCTGTTGGGATTCTCAGAATAAAATGGCAGCAGTGAGCAATTTATTTAGAAAGAGAAGAGAAATTAATCAAACTGCAAAGCAAACATCTGTTTCTGTGACACGCCATGGGCACAGCCCAAACACAGTCTTGTCCTACGCCCCAAGAAGGCAAACTGGAAAGCAGACGGGAGCTCTGTGCAGCTTCGTCTTGCACAGAAGCTGCAAAGTGTTTAGGGAAACGCACCAAGTTAGAGCTGTGCTCTTTTACTGCCTCCATGAGGAGATCCAGATGCATCGTCACAGGCTGTGAAATAGTTCCTGGCAAACTCAGGGCCTGAACTTTAATATTCCCCCAGGATGCAGCCAGTGAAGGGATTTCATCAGAGACCAGAATAGATAGCAAACGTTCCTAAAGTAACCAGCTCACAAGGTGTTATTCAGTTTAGCAGGAAAAAGTAACATGTATCATTATTTTTCTCAAGATTATATGCACACACACATATATTAATAAGCAACTAAAACAATGTGCTCTATAACAAACATGAGAAACCTTTTTCTTACAAAAAGATTATATTAAGCTCGAATATTCTTCAGTAGATGTCCAAACTATTGAGAGCAAAAGCTCTGCGGAGAAAGACCTGGGTGTCATGGTGGACGACAAGTTGACCATGAGGCAGCAGTGTGCCCTCGTGGCCAAGAAGGCCAATGGGATCCTGGGGTGCATTAAGAAGAGCGTCTCCAGCAGGTCGAGGGAGGTGATCCTGCCCCTCTACTCAGCCCTGGTGAGGCCGCATCTGGAGTATTGTGTCCAGTTCTGGGCTCCACAGTACAAGAGGGATGTGGAGCTGCTGGAGAGAGTCCAGCGCAGGGCCACAAGGATGATCAGGGGCCTGGAACATCTGCCCTATGAGGAGAGGCTGAGGGAGCTGGGCCTGTTCAGCCTGGAGAAGAGAAGGCTGAGAGGGGATCTAATCAGTGTATATAAATACCTCAAGGGAGGGAGTGCAGAGGACGGGGATGGTCTCTTTTCAGTGGTGGCCACTGATAGGACTAGAGGAAATGGCCGGAAACTGAAACATCCAAAATTCCATAGGAACTTAAGGAAAAATTTCTTAACAGTGAGGGTGACAGAGCACTGGCACAGGCTGCCCAGAGAGGTTGTGGAGTCTCCTTCTCTGGAGATCTTCAAAACCCGCTTGGACGCAGTCCTGCGCCACGTGCTTTAGGTGTCCCTGCGTATGCAGGGGGGTTGGACTAGATGATCTCTAGAGGTCCCTTCCAACCCTAAGCATTCTATGATTCTATGATTCTATGAAAAGGTCCAACCACAAAAGATCACAAGCTACTCATACCAGTCATGAAAATAATCAGTCAGCTTCTCAGGATTGATACATTTTTTTTGTATCTAGACCAATTCCACATATCTGCTTAAAAGCTATCAAGAATGAAATATGAACATTCTCTGAAAATGCTTATAATTCTTCAACAGAGACTTCAAAGAATATTTTTTCAACATTTTAAATAACTTGAAGTGCTGAATTTATCGAAAGAGGTAACTTTTTTTTTTTTTATGTATTAACATTCGGAAAAAGAAAAAAAAACAAAAAGTTCATCAGAGCTACTTCTATGGCTTGTTCCCTTGCAGGGATGACATCTCTGCAAACACAATTGCTTCATATTGTAAAATATCTACAGGTAGAGACCGTGATAAGTCTCTATAGCTGATAGGTCAGCTTTTCTTTATAGAGCAGACACACTGATATCACTGTTTGAAAAAGAAATGGGCTACAGGTGTGTTTATAAGAGTGATCACACAGAGGGCCATATACTTCATAACTTTTGAAAAATTGTTTATAGAAAATATGACTCACTTGCCACCCCAGAGGCGATGCCATAAAGCAGTCCCCCTCCATCGGTTTGCTGATGAAAGACGTGGCTCCCTGGAGGAGGGCTTCTTTCTTGTCTAATGAAATTATACAGTAAAGTTTTCACAAGTCTGCTGGTGTATGGGAGACTGCAAAAGGAAAAGAAAACAGCTTTAATTGACTCAGAAGTTGCAAAATTCGGCTGAGCTACAAAGTCAAGGCTGTGCATCCTTTTGTTCTCTGGAACTAGACTATGCCTGGATTTTTAAAAAGTCTGATCACTTTTTCCATCTAACAGATAACAGATACTTGTTATCCTACCCAGGAGCCACGTGTTTGATTAGCAAAGTCCAGGCAAGGCACAAAAGCTGATGCTTGACATTAAGCATAGACTCAGCTCCTCGTGCTGAGTTATCTACCCACTTCTAGGTTAGAAAGGGAAACAACAGCAGGATTTTGCCCATTCAAAACTGCACTGGCTTTAGCAGAACATTGGGACCACCTTCAAGGGCAGAATCATGGAAACCTTCTTCGTTTATTTTCAGTTTTCAATATCACTTTCAAATCAACCTTTTAACACGTGGTATCACTGTATTCTTTTACCCAAGACACAACAGGAAAAATATTTATGCAAGGAAAAAACACCATATTCATTTGGTTTTTTTTATCTCGATGCTTCAGTCATATAAAGCAGGCAATAATAGCATTCCTCTATTCCCACAATATTTTCAGTGCTGTGTTTAGTGGGGGCCAATTTTCAAGGAGCTCTGGAACAACTGACTTCAAATAATCCTGAAAGGCGTACACGAAATCTATTGGATTTAAATATAGACTAAAATATTTCTAAAATAGAAGAGATTTTTATAGAAACAATTGGTTTCCAACTCTGGTGATGATCTCTAATTCTCTTCAACCCATGCCCTTTGAACTCCTCACATTATCTCAGATTCCTTACCCCCAAGATCTCCACCCCTCTACCCAGAGCCTACACATACAACTGTTTCTTTGAAAGCTGTTTTAAGCAGTCAATGAAATTATGCCAATAAATAAATAATTAAATAAATAAATATAGTTTTACTTAAATCAGCACTATAAGATTTAAACCTGAAACCTTCCAACAACTTTTAAGATAGATTTGTTTTGATGTTTTGTTTTCTTTTGGACAAAAACTGCATATCAAAATGCATTTCACCATGTCTTATTTTTAAGGACAAAGAGACTAAATGAGCCATCTGAAGGATTTGTCTTGCGATTAGCCACAGCCCCAGAACAGGACATACCAGCGACCACGCATCAGATGTTTATGAATGATGCTCTCTCGCAGAATTTCCTTGTGAAATAATTGGCAGGAGAGGAAAACTATCAGCGTTGTCACAGCCTCCAAGGAAATGCTGTACGTTATATCTCTGCAAGAAAAGGCAAATTTTTACAAAGGTTAATCCACCACTTTTGTTTACAAACTCCCTTCTGCCATAGGAACACATGGGAGGCTCCCATGTGGTTATACACTATGCAGCGAGTCTCAAGCGGGAACACGGAAATAACAAGTTCAAAAAACAGAAACACTTCATACGGACAATGGATTATTTTTCTTAGATGTAAGCGTTTTTCTGATGTGCCAAAGGACAACACAGTGTAAAAACAATGACATATCACCCAGAGCATTGGGATTTCGATTTTCAGACTACGCTTCATTCCAATACTAATAAAAATATCTTAGAAAATTAACTGGGCTGTTCTTTGTCCTGCTAAACACAATCGTCACCAAAGCATCATTCCAGGTCACAAAAAGGTTCAGCTTCCCAAACGCTGCTTCATTTGGCAGCAAATTGGGATCTCTAAGAATGAGGTAACACACAAATCCTCTCTTAACTATAAGAAATGCTTGGGATACCAACATGGCACACGTACAATTGTCCAACTGTTAAATGGTATTTGCAAGGCAAAGGTAAAGTACAAAACTTCAGGATGTTGCTGACTTCTACTGTCAATTCCAAAGAATGTATGGCAATGATTAGACACTGGCTGCACACAGATTAGCAAAGCTCATTAAGCTGGACAGGTTAATTAGGAAAAGCTGCACAGCAAACAGGACGGGAGAGTGATGTGCCGTTTTGGACACTGTGCAGTTTCTGTTCCCTAACTCTGCCTCAAGTGATCTTACTACGCATCATATTTCTAAAAAGGCAAGAAAAAAATGTTTTTTGCCTTCTCAATCAGTGAGAAAATTACAAATTACACAAAAAACTTTTAAAACACTACAGTTCCCTTCAGTATGAACCAGTATGATTATTGCTTTCAGTTAATATGGGCTTTTTTCCCTCCCCCAAATGGATGTCTCAGGTGCCTCAGAAACACCCCCTCGGCCATTAGAGATTGTTATTAAGCATTTTTAAAGTTTCCTCTGCTGTTACAGTTTTCACAGTATGCTTTAGGAGTTAATAACATTATGCTGTGTATAACAGGTATAAGGGGTCAATTAGCAAGTTACGCTGATGTTTTCCACGGAGCTTATAGAAATTGAAAGATCTCTTTGTATTTCCCAAATTCAAAGATTTTACGATATCTGTATTTAAAAAAAAAAAAAACCCTCCATCAGTCACACTGAATTTCCTTCTTGCTACTTTCTAACAATTACATTCTTAGCAATTGAAACAAATGTAAATACAAAACTGAGACTTTTTTCAAACAACGACTTACAACCTGTAGTGCAGTATCTCTAGAAAAAAGGTAAACACATAAGGAAAATAAACAAAACTGCTGCTCTTGGTCTCAGAACTCACGTAGTCCTTTCGAAAAGAGGACAAGCTTTTTCTTTAGAAGAAATCAGTTTAATTTTCAGCACACAGCTATGCTTGCATGTCAAATGTGCTGCTAGAAATGCTGTAAATAACTTGCATGAGTGTCAAACACGAGGAACAACAGTTTCAGTGATTATAGCATAGAGACAGCTTAATGAAAACACTTTTGTAGGAGCTCGAGGTCAGAATTTCTGGAGAAATAGAGTGCGAATTATTTGTCCTAAGTCAACAGCAAGCTGGACTTACAATTTCCTGGCTCACAGGGCTGTGCACAAGTCCATTGAGCCACACTGATACAAAAATGTTTTTGAAAGAGAAGGTTATGCAAACCCACTGTTTTTATTCTCTCATAATTTAAGCCTTTGACTCCATAACATTTTAAGTTATATGTCAGGAAAAGACTTGCTGCTTAAATAACATTCTTCCTGAAAATCACGAAGAACATTTTAATGCGCCTGGGTTTTGGTGAGCGACCTGACTTTCTGCCCACTGCTCAGAGCACTGGCCAGGGTAAATGTTGATAATTAGATCAGGCCAGAGGTTCTGCTGTGATCTGGTTCCACTGCAAATGCGGCCGAGCCAGGGACCGGACGGAGCTGGAAACGGTTCCCAGTTCCCGCCGCTCTGCGACGCTTCCCCACGGCTGCCTCTGAGTATCTCTACCCCTCAGCTCAACCTGCTCTGGGAGATAAAACGTGACTTCACGGCATGTTGCAACATTTGGGTCACTTTGCCAGAGGAAACAAGTTGCACCGAGTCTTTTCTCATTTCAGTCATTCATTTAGCTACTTTTCTGACCAACCACACAAGTGGAAATGCAAATCTAAAGGGACATTGCAAGATTCTTTCCCATTTTTAGAAGATTCAGTATAAAGAAATAAATAATGGGATTAATGTAACTTTTGAAAAAACACCCTTGTAAGTTTATTTCTTTTATTCCAGAGTTTTAAGTTTATGCAACTCCAGTTAGCAAGTTACTTTCCCATTCTATCTATTCAAAATCCAGTTAAATAACATTTTACTGCAAATCCAATCCACTCAACCTGTAGAAGCAGTTGCTTAAATTAATCCTGCTCTCATATAAATGCAGTCATAACTGCATTTATGTCCTAATACTGGGGTAGCTCTAAGAGTCAAATGTACAGTTTTAAGCCAAGCATTTCTAAAGGGTCCCAACAACTACCAGGAACTTCTTTCAACTTCAAAGAAAATATTGTTTATTTATATTGAGAGACTACAGAAAAAGTGGCTTTTGTTTTCAGTTTTTATTTTATTTTTTTTAATGCTGTCGTTCATATGGAAAGACTTTACATGGAATTTATGCTGATGTCTGACTTCCTCTTAAAATTGTTTGCTTGCAGATAAGGAGGAAACTAGAAATAATGAACTCATGTATCAATTACATGTCAGAATTCTTTATCTATTTATTTCAGAAAATCAGAAGGGTATGATGGTTTGAGTTTCTGGACATTTTTTCTTCCCAAATACCTTACAAAAAAAACCTAGAGACCTCAGATAAAGCTCAGGATGATTCCACATCCCAAGTAAATAAACTTTATAGAGCAATGTACCATACTGTAGAGGGCTCTTTTTTTCTGGATTATCTAGTTCAGAGATTTCAGGAGATTTCCATACATTTTCTGGTTTATTTTGTTCTTTTTCTTCTTTTTAATTTTCCTCCTCTTTATCCTTCCCATTAGAGAATATATTCCTAGATCTGGTAGACAAGCTATCAGAGATCCTTCTTTTGTTCGTCTTTTTAAGTCTTTTTAAGACTGTGCCCTTCACAGTCAGTCAAGCACCAAAGTCTAAGAAATCACAGCAACCTTTTCTCTCCTGCGTTTGGGCTACTTCTTTATTCAGAGACAGCAGCTTATAAGCAGCTCTTCTCCCGGCTTTCACATTTCACATCATGTGAGGTGGGACAAGTTCCTGCTCCTCTAACCAGACTGAGCAGGTCCAGTTCCTTGCATATGACACCAAACTTAAAATTTCTTCTGGCAGCAAGTGCTGCTTTGGAGACTATAAATGTACATACAGTCTTATCTAGTTGTGATTCACTTTGGTTATAAGCTCTACAGAGAAAGGGTCACTTTTCTGTTCAAAGTTTGTATTATCTCTGGAGCTCCAAACTAGAAGGCTTCTAAGTGTTAGTGTAAAACAAGCATAATTTAACCAAACCATCTTCTTCCTCCATTCAGAACTCAGAAGTGGATGTGGACAACATTTGACCACGATGATCAAGAACTTCAACCATCTACCTAAGTGTCATCAGACTGCAGCTGGTGGCCTCTCTCCAAGCCCAGGTAATGCTCGGAACTGCTTTCTGCACCCATCCCCATCATCCAGCCTTGTTCCCTGCTGGGGGGAAGAGGACTATGATGACTACATTAAACAAAACATCAACAAATCCCAACTAGGAACTCCAATTGCTCCTCAACTCACATACTTTTGTAAAAATCTTTGTTACTCGGTGAAATGCAGCTATTTCTACACCTTTGCAAGGGGAGGCTGAGAGCTAATATATGATTTCACACACACAGCAAACGGACTGAGCAGTCAGAAGCAAAATTCTGAATTTCAACTCATGCCATCACACAAATCACGAGACCAAACCCCCTCCCTACTGAAATATTTTCCTGAACTTTCACCCAGCCAGAGCTGTCTACTCTAAGTTTTAAAAGGTTAAAAGGCAACTCATTTGCTAATTTCGGAGAGTTGCCAAAAGGGCTGATTCATACAAAAAGCCTCAAATCATACAGGAACCAGGTTTCATTTCCCTGTTTCCTGAGGGCCCACCAGGAAGGTGAAAGAGGAGTTATCATAGAGAATAGGAGCAGGTTTGGAAGCTGAAAAGCAAGTAGAATATCTGGTTATCAGTCTCAGGATACAAGTACAACAACTCAAAGTGAACGTAATCTTTCCTCTTGGACTCATGCCTGGTTTTACACCCACTGCTGGCGAGTAGGCACTGTGGTGGCCAGTAATACACTACACTCACCACAGCTGACTCCAAACACTTGGGTGATGTCCCAAAGAGGCACTCGAGCAATCCGACTGCGAGCAGAGGGCATCCCAACCTCTCCTGTTACACCTTCTCACCACTGGGAGACAGAATTAAAGATTGAGATACAATAACCTCATACAGCTGGAAATATTCTGCAGCAACTATCTAAGCAATTAAAACAATTTTAGGATTCAAGATGTTTACACCCTGGTCTGTTCCTAAATCATCCACACTATACGGCTAAATACATTCTCAGCAGAAGGATGACCCGTGTGCTGAAAAAGCTACTGCAAAACCTGTGCAGAGGGCTGGCAGTGCCAGACCCATATGGATCATGTCAGGTCTTCTGGCCATGCAGCACGGCTGAAAGGGAGCCCTGCTCCAGTGCTGGCGGAGGAAGGTCTCCTAATAACACTACTTTTTCTTCAACTTCCTCTGATTTCAACACAGAGTCATCTTAAGGTTGCAGCACTCAGTGGCAATAACAACCTGTTTTGGTCTAATGCTTGTTTAGGTAACAGAGAAAAGAGGCAACTCCCAGAAAATGTACAGATCATCCTTAAAAGAGTCAAAATATTTTTAACCTGATTCTGTTCTTTCATTTTCAAATTTATTCTCAATGAAAACTGCAGTTTCATTGCAGTAACTGCAGTATTCTCAATGAAAACTCAATGAAATCAGAACTATTTTGACTACAGAAAATGACAGAATGTAATGGAAATACCAACTAACTTCTAGTGGCACCAGGGTGCTACTTAACAATGATGTAACTGGATCGTACTATTTCATTTTTCCTCCACGTGCATTTATAGTTTTTAAATGAAGTAAAAAATGTACTGATAACAACCAGATGTTCAGTTATGCACACCAGTTCTCAACAAGCTGCTGAAAGAGGCCTTTATTATTTAAAACTAGGAGCTCAATCTTGCAACAAAATTTTAGCGATAGTTTCTATGCAAAACAGATATGATTAAATACTGAAGTTGTATTTTTTTTTGCTGACTATGTAGTTTGATCATTAACATATATCCAGGACTGCTAATATTAACAAGACCAAAGAAAAAGCAGAGTATCCATAACACACCCAAAGGAGCCATAAATCAGAAGATCAACATACTGTAACTCAAGTCTTACAAGGGACTGCACAGCTCTGATCCTTAAAAAGCAATAATGCAGTTAAAGTAAAATTTCTCAAAATTAAATATATGAAACTTCCCTCCAGCATTTTGCACAGAATCTGCTTTGCAAAAGGGTAATTAATCTAAGCTCTTTTTAATAAGTCTCATGTAGAGGGTCACAAAGCTGTTGAGTTCCATGTTCCCACTACCACCTGCTTTAGCTATGCCGAGGACAACTTCCATAATGTGCTTTCATCCTTCTCAATGCAAGCTCTAACACAGACAAATGGATTTTTTTCATTCCTGATTGATAATTTGAGGATGCTTTTTCCACCTGTGCATGGCTGCACATCTCTGGAACTTTTCCAGGCAAAAATCAAAACACATTTCAGATCTTCAGTTATACCTCACAGGAGAAGACAGAGAGGTGAGTTACAGACTTGTGATTTGTCTTCTTCCCCATCACACACACCTTGGTTATTAGTTTCGAGCTTGACTGCCCACTTGCATTTTCCAAATGTGTCTACACATTATTTTGCAGGCAGACATGAGCTCATTTTGTCAAGACTCCGGGTGAAGCGAGCTCAGAGCAGCACAGGCTCTGCTCATGCTCAGGGAAGAGCTGATCCTGCATGACTTTGGTTAGACCAGTGCCCAGCCCAGTCAGGAACTCAGGCCAAGACTGGGGACTTCCCTGAATACCACCACACAGATGTACCCTTAAACTCTTCTCCCAACAGTACCCTCATCTTACACATACATCTTTTCAATGTGTATTCAAGACTGAACAGCAATATCATCATCTTTCTATCTTATTACCAAATTTCTCTCTGCTCGATAATCCAATCTACACAGCTTAGTCCAGCAACACTGGCTACTATTCAGTCCACTCCAACAACCTATTCCTTCCCAAAACTCACATATTAGACTTGATTTTTTTTATCTACTCCAGTTACGGCAAAACAATCTCTCTATATGTATCTATAAATACATATATTATTATCTAAGCAAAAAATGCTTCATACCATCTCTATGAAGAACAACAGAGCTTATTCCCCTTCTCTAGCAGTAGATTGTGGCCATTTTTCCTTCTGGTTTTAAATACAGCTACTTCTGATTTATAATTTTAACTATTAAGAAGGTAACCTTCAGCAGCAAGAGAGATCAAACCAATGAAAATCCTCACTGTGTATGTTTCATTGTGTATTAGAGCAAATTTTTCCGTATTTTACCCCTTCCCTACTTTCCTTTCAATGGCCTGGGAAAAAAAAAGTTATTGTTAAGGCATTATTACATTGTTAAACATATTACAGTGCTAAACAATACAATATTACACATTTTTATTAGTGTTACTACCCTACTTAACCTTGTCCAAATTAACAATGCAGTTAATAGCATACTACTTTAGGGGAAAATCAGCCAAGAAAACACGTTTTCACAAAATCTTTCCACATTTACCATGAGAAGAGTGAATGATTCTACTATAGATAAACATTAAACATTATATAGCAGCTATGTAACTCTGAGAGGATCATTATTATTACTATATCATATTGTATAATAAGTGCTTTCAACAACTATTTCCACTCACTGCAACCACATTCACACAGAACAGAGATGCTGACAGGTTCAAATGTTGAAAAAGGTTAAGAACAATTACGGCTGCAAAATAATTGCTGTTTTTCTGCCAAAAAGGCAGAATAAAGGATATTTGACTCTCTATATAGTGATTAGGACTTCAACAAAGTTTCCAAAATAAAGAAAAAAAGAAAAAGAAAACACACATGCAGGATTTATGAACTTGCCCATATATTTCAGTCCTTTCACCCCTTCATATGTCTTCTAATCTGTGGCAAACAAAAAGTGTATCTGTTCCAGGAAGTACTGACAAGCTTTGGAGAATGGCACACTTAATCATAGTGCTAAGCCATTACACAGTGACTATCCAAAACTCTCATGTAATGCTGACAGCACTGTATTTAATGAGAGCAATGTTTCAAAAACTATCGTATCTCTGTCAGCTTTCCAACCAAAACAGCAATCAGCAGCATAAAAACTAAATCAGAGATATGTACTATGCTATAACAGATAATCTGCAAAACTCTTTCAAAGATGTAATGCTTTAACTGCAACAATACATATTTTAGGTACAGATTACAATGCAATATTGAATTATTAATATTAAAAACAACAGATATTGCTAACACCATCTTTAGAAAAGTTGAACTTGTAAAGAAATGGTGAAACAAAAACAGAAAGGTACGAAAAACATTTTTATTCAAAAAAAGAAAACAAAGTTGTCTCCCTTTAATCCCCAGGACTGCAAGTAAGAAAAGCAAAGGAAGTTTCATGGCACACACCCAGTAGAATGCAGAATCAAGACATCTCAAATAAGACAGAAGCCTTCAAAAAAGAAAGCAAACACAACAATTTTGCCCTGGAGATCTACAGAAACATTCCAATTGGTCATGTCTTCCTTCTTCAAATATCAATTCATTGGTATTTCAGAAACAAATATTAAATGAGAATGAGCCACATGACTGAAGTTCAGAGTATAACCATTCCCAAGTAAAAGCTGGTAGTAATTTTCTGTGTACTGATAGAGGTACCCCAAAAAAAACAATAAGGCATCTACAAAACAAATGGGATAACTCCTGCTCCCTCAATTTGACTATGAGATGATGACCCTTATTCATTCTAATAAAATATTCAGGGCTGGTACTGTCAGCAGTTTGTCATCATCAGTACTTTACAATAATATAGAACATTCACATTCAAAAAAAAAATAACATTAAGAGCGCCATCATTTAAGTTTTATATTTGCTCAAATGTTTGGTTTATCAGCAGAAGCTGAAAAGAAACCCAACTTACAAGAGGGGAATTTCAACAATGAGCTGGATGAGGCAACACAGCAATTCTTCTATGAGGTCTTCACATTCTGTTCCTGAAAAGAAGCACACCAAAGACTTCCTGAATTTTCTAACAAAAAAAGGCATATATTTAGACACATAGGTCCAGACAATCAACACTATGAATGCACAAACACTAAGTTTCATTGGAAATTTCATACATTTATGAAGATGGCATTCTTATCCAAAATTAAGTATTTGATAAACTAAATGGGGGACTGGTATCATAGGAGGAAGTATGTTAATACTGAGCACACAAAGCCTTTCCCATTACCCACATGCTTTATTGCTTAGCTAATCTCCTATTAAACACTGTTATTACTAACAGCTTGGCTGACAGATCACTAGGGACTCCTAACAGGTCCATAGTTCAAGTCTCCTCTCAAAATTCCCTGCACTCCATATGCATTTCCTTTCACCCTCTTTTTAGCCCTAAGAGGAAGCAGACAAGCACAGAAAGCACATAGTTTCATTTATCTAACCTATACTGAGCAATATCCTAAATTGTGATCTTTTAAATGAATGCAGCCTACAGTGCAGGCTATTCTTAAGTGATTCAATCTGCGCAGCGTGTTCTGCATGCAGGTATGTTTATCTAGGGAAGAGGTCTCACACATCTCGGTCTCAACGAAAGATCACGATTTTCCAAAAACAACTGTCCAAAAGTTACCCCTAACTCACATACATAATGTGACAAAACCCATGACATGATTAAGAAGTTCTAATGACTAAAACTGGCAGCGTTTTCCGTTAAGTGTTGCAATTCTTAAAAGCAACAGGAACAGAAGCTTTATTGAGAAAACCATTAAACTACCCCCCCGTGCCATGTAATGCCAAAAAATAGAAGATACACCCCTTGAATCATCACGATTTATTTCTGTTTACAAAGCAAAGTTATAGAAAGATACATATAACACAAAATGTTAAAGATTCTACAGTGCAGAAGCACTGCACTGTGCACATGCAAAGCAGGCACATGTTTTCCCCCTTCAGATGGGGCATCACAGCACTGCACCACAATCACTACCCACACGGCTGTTTATTTTGCATTTTCAGACAAATAGGTCTCACTATAAATACAGCAATTACAGCCAAGTCATGGCACTGTTATTATGCTTAACCCAAGTTTGTTCTTAATTCCAGGACTCAATTTTAGGAAACACACCAGAGGGAATACTCACAATAAAACAAAATCATTTCTTTCCACAATCAGTTTATAAAAAAAACATTAAAAATTGTCACCTAGTGAACTGCAAATTCTACAGGAAATCACTTTTTTATCACGGAAACATGGTTTCCTTTATACAGAATTTCCCATGAGTAAACACAACGTAGGTCCTGTTAGCACAAAAGTAGGACTGCTAAGAGTCTTTTATCCAAGACTGAAACTATGGCAAATAATGGAAGTCCAGATAGCGGATTGTACAGGAATTTGAAGGTGAATCTCCTTAAAATTTTATGAATCTAGAAAACGCTTATGGAGGAATATGCCTGTAAGTTCCCAAAAGGCATCTAATGTTTTTCTCTTAATAGTGAGAAGGGAAGGGAAAAAGGGAATACTGTTTCTACCTCTCTATGCACAACTCGTTCGGAGAGAGCAAAGTGTTATTTGAATATGAAATAAGGCTTTATTTTTATTCTAAAGTGCAAGAAAAAGTGAGATGATTGGTTAGCACAATGATGTAGACTGGAAGATGTTAGTCTTTCTTGTTCCATTATTTTTTAAAAAACTTAATTGCTGTAATCAATGTCATTCAGCTGCAATAATTACTGTATCCTTTTCCCCATCGGGGCATAGGCATTCTTGTTCAATTCTTGCCTTGCCAAGACAATGAGGCGGCCACATGCCAAATCTATAACGTGAGAGCGAGCTATAAACAGGGAACACTATGTGTTTTCATAAACAATGTCTTTTTTCAATAGCAGGATAAAGACAATACATACAATAGTCATTCACATTAATAGATCACATACTTGGATTAAAGACACATGTAGACCCTTGGGGCAAACAAGTAAAGAGTGAATCTGTTCAGATAAGATTAGAACAGACTTGCACAGAGAGAAGTCATAGGTACATCAACCAAACTCCAACAGTGTAAATGTAACTGCAGACACACACAGTTAAAAAGAAATCCAGTTACAAGGCATCATTTTCCAATCTCCACATTTGAAACCTCAAGTATGTGGATTACTTATGCAATTTTGTTACTTACACAATACTGCTTGGCTTTTAACATCTGAAAAACTACCCACATTATAGACCCTGGATTAGCAGGCAATACAGAGGTAAAATGACCTCTCCAAAGCAACCCAGAGGTGCCATTAGAGGCCCCTTCTGCTAAAACCAGCTTAGCTCCTCCACTGTTCATAATACAGAATATAACATAGACACCATAAAATAGTCTTGCTTGCCAAATGCCGAACTATCACGTTGCCAAGAACCTGATGTAGTAGCTGGATGTAGAATCATAGAATCATAGAATGCTTAAGGTTGGAAGGGCCCTCTAGAGGTCATCTAGTCCAACCCCCCTGCACACACAGGGTCACCTAGAGCACGTGGCACAGGACTGTGTCCAAGCAGGTTTGAAGATCTCCAGAGAAGGAGACTCCACAACCTCTCTGGGCAGCCTGTACCAGTGCTCTGGCACCCTCACTGTTAAGAAATGTTTCCTTAAGTTCCTGTGGAACTTTTGATGCTTCCAGTCATTTCCTCTAGTTCTGCCAGTGGCCACCACTGAAGAGAGACCATCCCCGTCCTCTGCACTCCCTCCCTTGAGGTATTTATATACACTGATTAGATCCCCTCTCAGCCTTCTCTTCTCCAGCTGAACAGGCCCAGCTCCCTCAGCCTCTCCTCATAGGGCAGATGTTCCAGGCCCCTGATCATCCTTGTGGCCCTGCACTGGCCTCTCTCCAGCAGCTCCACATCCCTCTTGTACTGTGGAGCCCAGAACTGGACACAATCCTGCAGATGTGGCCTCACCATGTACCTAGTATCAGGAAGATATTGAGGCCTAGCAAGCAATAACCTCAGCTTAGATTATTCAGGAGAAGCCAATAGCTTCTCCTGCTCTGTTGCTCCTGTGCTTGCATAGATTTATGCAAACCTGGCCACCAGTGAAGAAATATTTTGTGTTACTTAGATGAGTACTTGAAGTCTCATCCATTCAATTAGTTACATAACAAGCAGACTGCAAGAAACGAAGCTTTTGGGGCTTTTGTGGTTAGATCTTCAGCTTCCAGGCTTCTCAAAAGCTTCCACTCTGCCTTAAAATACCAGCAAAGAGTATATAACCTAATTGCCATCCTTAATTTCCCTTATGTGACAAGTGACACCTCTGCAAGCAAAGCTGCATTTAAGGGTTGCAACAGGAAGATTATTGCTTATTCTCTCCTCTATTCCCATCCCTCTCAAAATCTGTCAGAGAAAAGACAAACAAACAAAAAAACACTAAATAGGGCATGTTTTGTAAAAACTCAGTTTTGTTCTCAGAGAAACTGGACCTTTTGATGATTTTCCTTACGAGTCTCACCCATTCTACTTTGGTGTTCCTTTGCACTTGCTATAATGTACCAAGGAAAGTCCTTAGTAACTCTGATGAAAATATTCTTTATACGGAATGAATAAAAATCTTATGCTATAGGTCAAAGGATAAGTTAAATGAGCTGACAATCTGATTGAGAATATGGAATATTATAACCACTCCTATGCTCCTGAATCATAGTATAGTTATTGTGATTATGATATAGGCAGGGGAAACCTCACCAAAACATGTATGATCTGCTAGCAAAACTTAGGGCCAGCTTCAGATCTGCATATGCCAAGGTCTTTAGTTCATCTGCTAAAGCAAGCCAAGAGAAGTCTGAACAGAACAAAAATATTGAGATATGGGCCCCTCTTAGCGAGGAACTGATATGAGCCGAGTTGCTTTACTCAGAATATTGTCGCTGTTTCCGAGGCTTCCACTGAGCATGGGGCAGGAGCAGACTAAAAACAGTCTGAAGGCTACAAAATCAGGCAGCCCAACAGAAACCAAGTAATTCCCTTGTGGAACAAGTGCCCACTTTCCTAAAGAAACATGCAGGTTCCACAAAATACTTAATTCCAAGTAATATATAGGCATTACCTAAATGCCAAGATAATATGGCATGGAAGATGGCATTAATTGCAAATTCATTAATATCAGGAATTTTTGATTGAATCTTAAAACACAGTTAGTTATGCGAGCTTGTAAAAGAATTTTCCTACAACCAAAATTATGCAATATCCTCCCATGAAATTTATTCACAAACTGCCAGTTACGGGCTAAGAGGCAGAAGCTTCTTCCTGTGCTCAGGATGGTTCCTGAGAACTGCCCAAAGCAGTAAACTTCTATTTATTAGCTGACTAGGAGGATATCAATGAACAGCATTGTAGTAGGAACTGCAAGGCGGGCTATAACTTATCCTTCCAGTCATGCCTACATCCTTACTATCAAACACTGTATGTTTCTGTCCGAAATATCAAATAATACAGAGCAGGTGCCAATGTTCCGACCGACTGCAGCACGAGCAAACTGATGTGCTGATACTGCACCCTCAATACACAAGCTGCTAAGTTTAAATTAAGAACACAGTGCTGGGAGATACGCTCTGGCTATAAGGAGCTGGGAGAAGTGATGGTCATAGTTCAAATAGGCAAACGCAGAGAAGTAGTCTCTGGAATTGTAAATATAATATTCCACTCTGGCAAATGAAAAAAAATCACGAAGGATAACTAAGAACAACTTATTTAAAAAAAATAAAAAGTTCTAAGACAGCACTTTCTGTAGTACTGATGTATGTGGCAAACTTATAAATCTATATGTTCTCAGACTACCAAGGGCACTCCAGTGATGTAAAAAGTGATGAAAAGGCGCACTTTATGAAAGTAGAAGTTACGTGTATGTAATAGAAACACAAGAGTAGAAATTATGAAGGTAGAAATTAAAAAAAAAATCATTTTTCCCCCTGCTCACTGTAAATAAACCCTAACACAGCAGCATTTTTACTATGCTCTTTTGATGGTACTTCTCTTTTCACAGAATGCTGAAGGTTGGAAGGGACCTCTAGAGATCATCTAGTCCAACCCTCTGCACACGCAGGGTCACCTAGAGCACGTGGCACAGGACTGCGTCCAAGGGGGTTTGAAGATCTCCAGAGAAGGAGACTCCACAACCTCTCTGGGCAGCCTGTTCCAGTGCTCTGTCACCCTCACTGTCAAGAAGTTTTTCCTTAAGTTCCTGTGGAACTTTTGGTGCTTCAGTTTCCGGCCGTTTCCTCTAGTTCTGTCAGTGGCCACCACTGAAAAGAGGCCGGCACCATCCTCCTCACTGCCTCCCTTGAGGTACTTCTAGACACTGCTCAGGTCCCCTCTCAGCCTTCTCTTCTCCAGCTGAACAGGCCCAGCTCCCTCAGCCTCTCCTCATAGGGCAGATGTTCCAGGCCCCTGATCATCCTTGTGGCCCTGCGCTGGACTCTCTCCAGCAGCTCCACATCCCTCTTGTACTGTGGGGCCCAGAACTGGACACAATACTCCAGATGTGGCCTCACCAGGGCTGAGTAGAGGATTTTCCAAATCTCAGTATAAAAATTACAGAAAGTCATTAGGAAAAAAAGAAAAAAAAAAGGAAAAATAAAAAGAAAAAAGAAAAAAAAAAAAAGACGAGAATCCTTTGTTAGGATCTGCAAGTGATGGATACATCCACACAGCATGATGTGAACCTCAATATCTTGGAGAGGATCACAAGAGTGATCTCCAAATGAAAACTCAAGTCAAAAGGAAAAATTGGCCCAAGTCCATGGTCGGGCAGTGAGAGCTGGCGAGGAACTCGCTTCCTGCCTTTCAGTCCCTTCTTCTAGCCAGCAGACCACACACAATTACCTTCCTAATCAAGAACATACAGCTAGCAATCTGCTCAAAGATAATTGCTTAGTACATTTGCCATCAATATGCGCAAAATTATCGCTAATAAATGTCACTGTGAATTACAGTCAAGTGCTACTAAACATTGTGTAAATAGGGATCTAGCCCGGTGACAACAGTCACTTTTCATATTACACTGCGAGGAACTCTCAACATCAGAAAAAGAGAGATTGCTATGGTTCAAAGTGACAAAACTTTCCCCCATTTCCATCTGTTCCAGTGTGCAACAGTTATTCAATTTAAGCAAAGGGCAGCCTTTCTTTTTTCAAACCAGGTATAAACCCACAGGCAGTCTGCAATGATAGCTTATTATAAGCAGGCATTGCTTTTTAATGTATCAGTTAGGTGACCTCATTCTCGGAGAGATTACTCATCACAGTTTAACTACATTAAACCATTTCAACATGTAGCACTTAATCTTTTGGCACCAGAAGTCTGATTTCCCCAGAGCAATGGCAGGCGCCAAGGAGTTAACCAGATTTTAATGAACCATTTTCACTATTCAGTGAGCAAGCAGCTCTTAGGTATTCTCAACACATGTCCTTGCCTTTTACTCCTTGGGAAAATCTGCATCAGTAACACGTTTATGAGCAGGTTATAGAACAACAACTAAAAGTATCTCATTCTGGTACCAGCCATTTTGGCTAGACAATTTTTGGTTTTATGCAATAATGACAAATGTCTGAACTCAATGGTAACTTTGCAATGAAGAGAAGGAAATTTATCATACAGATTCTCATACTAGCATTTCACGCATTTCATGCGTTCTGTGACGGTGTCATGATGGTGTGACATGAAAGATTTGTGACAGATTTATGATTTTTTTATGCTGTAATCAAACCAATTTTGAACACATTAATTCACATTCAAAAAGCATAACTTTAGGGGGCTGGGGTTTTTTTTGGTTTGTTTTTGTTCCTTTTTACTGTCAGAGCACAGAATAGGACAGAAGATTCTTAAATAACCCAGACATTCCTGCTATCTTTCATCTTGTTCAATCCATTCACTATTTCCTTGAGCTGCACTTACTTTTGAACATTCTGTCTAAGTTTACTTTTCTGTGATTCTTGTTCGAGAGATTTCATAGTATGAATTATTGTCTGCTAATTAAATGATGGCAATTTCCTTTTTTAATGGATCAGCTTTAATCATAGAACTATTTACTTCCCTCAGTATATTTCTACCATAGTACTATTTTCTATGACATTTCACCATTCCCCACAGCAGTCATAGGATAGTTTCACTCCAATTATATGTTGTTCTCCCCATCTTCTTAGAGCTCAAAGACTCTATGCTCTATTCATTCCATTCTGTCCCTCTCCTTACTTGGGCTGCAATCCTGTTCTCTGAACAGACCTATGAGAGAAGGGATTATGTTCAGACAGGGTTTTTAGGAGCAAAAAAGGAAAGCTCTGCGCATCCCTTCCTGTGCAGATTCTGTAACACCTTGTGTAATGGAGCACCTTGCACATAAACAAAAGAGGCACCAGAACACCAAGGCGTGTTCTGAAGAGGACTGTTAGTAATTTTAACATGAAATGCAATTTCATATTATGTCTACAGTCTATGTCTATCAGTTGGTAATAACTGTTTATAAATATCAAACAAAGTTTGCTAAGAAATGATCGCACTATGCTTAGAAATAAATCTTTGAAGAAAATAAACCAAATAAGCCCAGCTTTAGAAGAGGTTTATTTTGTTATGAGCACTTGTTACATGCCAGAATAGTGTACACCTACCGTATGACCCCGGCGTCTTCTCTTCGTAAGTAAAATGAAGTTGTAATTCTTCTTCTGACATTCGACTGATGAATACTTTCAGCAAACAGCAGATAATAAACAACGCGTTGTGAGCCTGCCAAATAAAGAGGTGACTAGAAAGGAAGCAAAAGCAAACAAGAGTCAGTAACAGTTTGTGAAAATACATTAAAAAAAGGATCACAATAAGATATATGTCAGAATGTCTATTCTTATATACGTATAATGTCTATAAAAACTTAAAATCTGTAAAATCTTATAAGAGATTTTTATAGTTGAAGCAAGCAAAGAAAAGCCAAAGTGCTCTGAAGTATCAGTTGAAAACACCCTGCTAGAGCAAATAAATTAGAAGTATATTTAAAGTTTTTCTTTTTCAAGCTGATATAGTTTTAATTTTAAATAGGTATTTTTAAAGATGTCAGAAGCGCTACTCTCTCCAAAGAGCTTACTAGATGGCTTATATACCCTTCTAAAGGTTTCTAGAGCCTGCAATCTGAAGTCTACCTAAAAGATGAAATTTTCCAACAACTTCAATATGAAAACTATTCTGACTCACAAACCTTAACGCTTTTCCTGATCTAGTATTTCTCAGATGACTCTACACACTTGTAGGTTTCAGGAGCATAACAAAGCAAAAGTGTCTTTTCCCAGCTTTCTGAATACAAAGAGAATATAGTTACACAACATTTTCTTCAATTACATCTATCGTTTAGGTATAAGAATATCAAACATCCCTGACAGGTCAGCCTTCCTCTTAGAGGTTATTTATGCTCCAAGGCATTTTGAGCACTGCTACTAACCCACTAACAGGGAATTCGTGCTGCATTTTTACTATATGTGGGGTCCAGAGAAAATTAAGACAGCAACACCTAATGAGTGCACAACAGGGAAGGCAGAAATAAGCACACAGTTATAAATCTGGATCCAGTCAAACAAATGTGGTTTATGTAATACACGTGAGAAGGCAAATACGTCTTTATTTGCCAACTGTAAATTATGTATCTACTATACTTCACTGTATGTGCTTGAAAACGTACTGAATATATCTTTTTGGGAACAATACAAGCAAGAGAATTCTAAATTTGGGTCTGTAAATATGTTAACTAGCAGAGCACAACTTCAAGAGCTAGAAACAAAAGAACATTTAAGAAGTAAAAGAGAAAACACAGCTTTACCCCATCTACTTACTTCTGACATTCTGCTGAAATTTTTAATTCTTTGGTTCTAGCAAGAAAGACTTTAATCAATGACCCAAGATTTCCGGTTCGAGGATTCTTCTCAACTAGATGAAGGATTAAAAAAAAAAATTATATAGCCTTTTAATTTGATACTATTTAGTTCAAACAAGACAGAATGAAAACAATTTTCAAAGATTCAAATACTTCTACATAAAGTATATTACAACTGGTTTTCTTCCAAGATTCTCCAGTGCATGCTTTACTGCTCTGTGATTGTTCACTAAACGTACTTTTCAGCCTAGATTTAAATATCCCACATGTAGCACTCAAACTGCTTCCTTTTCACAACTTCTTCACAGCACAATTATTTCCTCTCAGAAAAACAGATTGATTTTCACTGCTAACTGATCACTGATCACATTTATGAGCCCCAGTTATTTCTGTCCCCTGCCTGTCAGGCTTGGAGGGCAAAAGAGAAAGGAGGAGGAGGGAGGCAGTTGTTCTAACCCTTTCAGTCATTTCAACTTATATAAGATAGTTAATGATGGAAGTTACATTTCTGAAAGTTTGGGATATATAGATAAACATATGTCCTGTTTTAATCTCACTAGTAGAATGCAGAGAGGCATAGTACCCTAAAGATATGGATGCATACATGAATGTTGTTCCTTAATTTTTCTGATAAACCACAGAGAAAAAAAGAGTTAAGACATCACATTTCTCACCTAAAGACTTGCAGACTGAGATGGTGGCTTCTTCCAGTAGCTTTAAGTCAGCACTAGAGGAAAGCAGGGGGAAAAGAAAAATATCACTACAGTTACATAAGAAAATTGAGTTTCTGAGACTGAAGCAAGAATTCCCAACAAAATAGCAGGAAAAAAAAATCTATTAAGTAGTTTATTTCAGTAATCCATTAGATGATTTTAAATAATTACCTAGCAGCACAAGATGTATTTGAAATACAGTGGCTGTAAAACAGGAAACTAATATTCAAAAGTGAAATGTCTGACAAAGTGAGAAGTCAGCAGAGCATTGGTGCTACTGCCGTGCTTGGTCTGAACACCGAAAATAAGCACAGAGACGCAGCCTTTGGAAAGTGCTGGGTTTTGTACTAGAGCTATCATGTGAAGTAATGCCTTTTCTAAAAGCATAAATTACTGAATCCTCAACCCAACTTTTAACCCGAAGCTGAGCACCCCTTTCTGTTACCTACTGTTATACTTCTACAACAATCAGGGGTCACATACACCGAGTTTTTCATAATTTCACTAACAGACGGTTGGTACATTTGGACCAAAAGAAAAAAAAAATCAACGGAAAAGAATAACAAAAAGCTAAACAGGAACCCACCAACAACCACTGAAAGTAGACACTAGCTGTGACAAGTGTATGAAAATATTTTTACACACTTCTACCGCAAAACAGCAGAAGAGCATATGGGAAGTAGAAAAAAATGCATCTTTTCGTAACAGTAAGAAAGAAAATATAAATAATGATCAGGTATTTCTGGCAATGTCACAGTAAACAATTTGAAGGTGTTCCAACAGTAATACCTAGAGATCTAATTTCTTATTAATGCATATTAAAAGTAATACCAGAATACAAGTTTCTTCTCTTCCTCAAAGAACTATTTAATCAAAAAAATTATTAGGTGAGACCAGGTACATGAGTAGATTCAGACTGTCTAGCCATCATTCAGTTGGAGAAAAAGAGCTACCAAAAGTGGGATCTCCGAATGTCAGAGACATGGGTAAAGTGCATCAGTCAGTGCGGGATGAGTCCCGCCTGTTTTGTCCCAACTTTTTCCTGCCTTTTTTTCCCCCTCCACTAAGGGCTGCTGCTTTAAGTTATTCGGGGCATCTTTTCATGCCATCTCAAGGACAAGGGCTGTGTCACACTCACTTCACAGCCACCGTACCTCCCCACCCTTCCATCCGTCCCCACTTAGTTATTTCTTGCAGAGCTTCTCTGGGCTTTTTCCTTTCCCACATTTCAACCACCTCTGGGCTCTGTCATGCCACTAAAGCACAGGCCCTGCAAGAGTGGGCAGAGCAAAGTGGGTAGATGCAAACACCTCCTGCAAATGTTCCTTTTTAGACCTCAGCAGCATTAAAAACTTTGCTCTGGCTCCTTCCCTGCTGTGCTTGGAGGGCCGTGGACAGAAAGCGCTGCAGAACTGTCAAGTGGCTGCATTAATAGTTCACTGGAGTTCACTTTATGGCTGCAAAGCAGATAGAGGACAAACAGCATTTAGCAGTTGTGGGATTTCCCTGCAAATAGAGGGAATCCTCCTCTTCTCCTCTGACGAAAAGGGTCAGAGAACCTGCCCGGACCTCCTTTAGTTGAGCACCTTTTGCTCTATGTGCTCTCACACGTTCTCAGTTTGGGCACCCATGCAGTGATTATTGATCATTCTGCAGGTTCTCAAGGTAGGAGGGTATTAAAATAATAGATCCGCTCCCTATTAAAAAATCAGGAGATGTAGGTGAAAGCAGAGCTTCTGCAAGAGGCAAAATATAAAATAGCAAAAGCCCTGGCTGACTCTCCCACTCACCCTCAACCTAGATGAGGTCTGTGGCCCATCAAGGCAAACAGACAATTTCCAATGGTTGCCAAAACAAGACACCCCTTGGGAAAGAATACACACCTGGAAGTGACTTTACAGTAAGAATTACTGGGAAAGGAGAGTTTTTACAGCCCCTATACAGACCCAGTTAACATACAGCCTGATCTACACTAACGACAGTTGCTTTGAGCAATCCTTCAGAAGTTCCCAAATTAAAAATTCACTTTAAAAACATTTAATGCTTTAAGATGCAATTCAGGCCGAACAATTTCAGAGCTCATCTGGCCATATCCTTGCGATAAAAGGTAGGAAAGTCGCCCTACCCAAAAAAAAAAAAAAAAAAAAAAAAAAGGACTCAGAAAGACAGGAAAATACAAACAGAGACTAAGACTTCAAGAGGCAAGTGGCACAATTTCTGTCTAAGCACTCTTTGCATACAAAAACATTGCAAAATTTAACATCACTATTTAATATTGCCAAAGCTGCTGCTGCTTCCTAAGCATTTGTTTAAATTTTCCAACCAGTAACCTTGTTTATGTGAGGCTGAGGACAAAAGAGAGACTGAGGACAAAAAAGGCTGTGATTCCACATATACTTCTTTCTGTGGCACACTTACATTTAAGATATTTTTTCCCCACTTGCTCAACCCTATCTTAGTAACTATGGCTGTGAAATTCTAACAGACAGTAGGAGAGGGGAAAATATCCTCTTTCTGTTTTTAAATTTAGATTATAATCCAGTTTACAGCATAATCCCATAATTAACTGCAGCCGCTTAAAAGAGGGACCAGTTGTGGCTCTATGTGGGGATCCCCTAAACCAGCTCCAGTGATGAAAACTCCTGGGAAATTGCGCTCTTAAAAACTGTATGTCTGGGAGGCTGCCTTAAAAGAGTTCATCTGAGACAGTCTCTTAATCCAGAGGTCTCAAAAAGGAAGGAAGGGTATTGGCAGGAACAGCAATCACAGGAAATATTCCAAAGCTTTTCAATAGTATGTGCTTTAAGGTAGAGTCGAACAGATTAAATTAAGATGCCTATAAATTATCCTGCAACTCATACGGATTTACTGTGTAGCAAGCTGAGGGCACTTCACATAAGAGCACTTCACGCGCAGTCTAATGCAACAACAATTTCAGATTATACACATGAGCCCCTTCCATATCAAGCATGAGCATTCAAGATATAAATCACCTTGAAATAGAAGTTTTGGAAAGCACAAAGTGCACTATGATATATACATTAAAAAAATAGTTAGTCTCAAAGGTGGTCTCCTTTTTCAGTGTTAAAATCTGCAGAGTAAATGAAAGCAAATGGTATAAAACTACAACAGCGCCTCAGCAGCTACAAGCAACACAATATTCTAGGTCTGAATGAAACAAGGACTTGCACTTTTTGTTTGTTTGTTTTTAATTTTCTAAAATTGACCAGCTGGTGCTTGTAATCAGGATGTAATCCTTCCTGATAGTTCACAGGCTGGGAAAACACTATGCAGGACCCCAGTGCACTACTAAATTCTCAGCTACTGCATAGACATTACCCAACAGAAAGCAATCCTCCTCCCACCGTCTGCTCCTGCTGGGGACTTGCGATTTGTATACAAGATGAAGCAATTATTGTAGCTGCTCCAGGATTTAAACTTAAAATGCAGACATTAATTTTTAATGAAAGTCTATTTTTCTTTAATTTCTAAGCACTCTGCTTTACAATTGTAGAATTCTTGCAGCGCTTTTGCTTGTTTGCTTACTTCGTTTTCTTTTCTAAACTTCTAGCTATTCAAAAACACACGAAACCTCCAAATTGCACAGAGTTGCCTAATTCCCCCCATTTGCCAAGATCAAAAACACCTCCAGATGCTCAGCAAAGCTTTTAACACTACAGTCATCTTTTTCCTAGCAATATGAAAACCAAGTTTAATGCTTAAAAATCCAACTTAACCCTCAGCAAGATCAGTTAACTACTAGTGTGGCCTCGCTGCATTGCTACCTGTTACTGGAGTCACAGACCTTTAACCAATGGAACAACCATCCGGCAGCAAAGGCTACATCCGTAATCTGAATAGCCAAGACTGAGACTCCAGCCCCACACACTTTAGGGGAGAGGAAAGATAAATAAACGCAAAAAAAAAAAAAAAAAAAAAAAAACCATTTAACAGGAATTCCTGCCTCGTCCCATGATTTGGTTACTAACATTTTCAAAATCCTTAATAAAAACAAGAATTTATTGGCTCTTGTATATGGAGGGAAGTCCCACAAATCTCAGCAAAAGTGCAGTTAAGGACAGTGAAATTTGCTTCCTGACAGCATAGATTTCTTCAAAGAAAATGGTTTGCTCAGCTTTAATTCCCACACGAGGGACAGGAGACAAGAAATCAAAATTGAAGTTTAGACCTGCCAACTCAAATACTGCCCCTTTGGTACCAGAGGTATCATACCTCTTTTTCTTGATACAAAGGTTCAGACCCTCAGGACTATATTACCACGGAAATGCTACCTGGATGTACACAAATTCCAACATACATGATACAAATGAAAGCCAAAACTGTCCTTTTTTGTTTTTCATAAGTGAAAATACTGCAAAGACAAAACAAAAATTGGACTTCTCTTATGTGCAATGAATATTGACCAAGGAAAATATTTTATTGAAACAGTGTTCAGATTATACAAATTTTAATTTTGACTTATCAAAACTATTCTCATAACATTTAATAATTGATCGATCCTACATCAATGTTTTAATTCTCTTGCCATTTAATCACTTTGTACCTGCTGTTACTGCTCATAATACAAGTTCTTTATCAGTGAGCTAGTTTTCTGTCAGAAATCATCTTTGCAGTAAAGGTGAAAGGTGAGGAGAATTGTAAATTAAGCAGTCAATTGCTCAAAAAAAGATAATTTTTATTCACTGCAGATTTTTATTTTTGGCTTCAAACTATCTGGATAAAGCTGGATTCTGCGGTTAGCTGTTCTGGCAAATATTGACAAAAAAACTACTTTCAAAAAGAAAATGGATTAAAAAAAACAGTGGAGTTCATTTAGAGTGGTTGAATTTGTTTCAGTTGCCTTATTTTGGATTTACATTAGAGTAATCAACAGTCCATTCCACAGACTTCAGCAAAGCTGTAATTAATAAAAGACAGTGAAAGTTGCTTTCTGACAGCAGCGTCTTCAATGAATAAAATGGTTCAATGCCTTTTATTTCAAAGGCATCACAATATATGAGATTTCGGAGTAGTATGACTGCTGTTTTTAGATGTCAGCATGGCAAGTCATAAGTATATTTTGCATGCAAATGGCTATTAAAAGCATATCTGCAAGGTAGATAACAACAGGGTAAGAATAAGGCCCAAACCATAGTGAAAAACCACCCTCCCTGAAAGAAGAGAATAGAAAGCGTAGTTTTCCTGACATTTTTTCCCTCTGACTAGGCAGAGTTTTTCCCTTTGCCATTGAATTCAAAACAGAAGAATTAGCCCATTCAGTAAATTCATACTGTGGGAATGCTGACTTTAATGGACTATTCAAGGGAAAGACGTCAAAGAATAAAAAGCTGCTCGTAATTTATTGTACCAATTTAAAAATGTACCATATTAAGGCAACATAAAAGTTGCTCATTTTTATGTCTTTCCATTAAAGGATCATGCACACTATTCTTCAAGCAGCCACTCATTAAAAACTCCAGGGAAGGAACAAAGTGGAACAGCAAATACTAAGCATATGATTTTCAGCAAGTTCTGTTAGTTAACTCTGTTTTAAGTTTTCCATCATGAACGTATCGTAACCAACAACACTGCTAAGGAGGAGGTTGCAGTTCTGTGTAGCAACTCAGATGGGAGCCAAACGCACTGGGCTGCCGAAATCGAGAGACTCCAAAGTAAACCTCAGAGCCCGTGTTTAGAACAATAAACAAAATCTACAAGGAGTGTTTTCAGGGTTTGTTTTTTTTTAATATCCAAATTCTATTCAAACTGTTTGACATCTAGGAAGCGGCAGAATTAAGGGTATTTATATGATCTTAAATCAGCCCCTTCTATGAATCCATTTTGAAGTAAATATGGAACCATGAAGAAAAAAAGTGAAATGGTGGGAGAGTGAAGTCAGAGCACCAGGTACCTGAAGACAGGAATTCTTCAGAAGACACTCCTATAGCCCAAGGGATCCAAAATCTGAGACATGCTACAAGCAGTTGTTAGAGCAAGATCACAACATACCTTTCACAGTGAAAAATATGTCCTGGGCAACCTGTAATAAAATTGCTAGTAGCTCTGCCATTTAAAAAAAATGTATTAATATATTACTTTTTTCCTGTCACTCCTATATTGTCTAAGGCTTCAGTGACTTTGCCTGCCAAATACCAGAGATTTGCTCTGGCTGTTACACTCTACCACTCAGGGGCAGTTACAGGATTTATGAGTAGAGATTCACTTTCAGCTCTCTTTCTCTGATTATTAAAGGCTGATTCACAACTAAGGTTTCCAAAAACCCACAGATCAGACCTACTCCCACTCCCCCACTTAACATTCCCTGTAAATACTTGCTTTGGTATTAACAAAACCAACGCCACAAGATGCAACACACTTTTGTTTTTGCTAGGTTGTTTTTCAGGTAGATCAGCTCCCAGTGAAGTTCACAGTGCACCCCATAAACACCAGAAGAGATGGCAAAGGCAGGAGTTATCTTGCACCATATTGCTAATGCAGACAATAACACAGGGACCTACCAACTCTGCCGTCAGCAGTGCAGAGCTTTGGCCAAATTCACTCCCAAACTGACCTGTTCTTTACAGAAAGATATAAAGAAATTGACTGGACTGAAAAATAAGTCCAAGAATATGGGGCAAGCAAAAAACAACAACAAAAAAGAGTTTTAAGTGCTAAGAAAAGACAACACAAATGAAGAAAAACAGAAGAGCAAAGAAAGCAACACTGCTCATGGATCACATAGTTATCATTCCCTCATCTCCCTCTGGGCAGAAATCCAGTAATTCAGCAACTCTCAAAGTCCAGGCCCCAGGCTTCCGAACTGGGGGGTTAACCTTGGAGGTGGCGGTAAATGGAGGGTTACCTAAAGGCTCTGAGCTCCTTTCCCAGGTCCTGCCCAGTATCTACTGCATCTAACATGGCAGATATTCATCATATCAAATGCAGAGAAGTGAATATCTTTGAAGCAATCACCTAGCTGACACAGACTAATGGAGGGAAGAAGCATAATCTGAAAGAAGAGGAAAAGGTTTAATTCCATCTTGTTTGACAAGTGAAAACTTGGCTTCTTCCCACAATAATCAAAAACTACCATCTCGTTCCTGTCAGAAGCCTGACCTACACTCAAGTCTCATAATAACTAAACAGAACTGGCATGATATTTTGTGATCTTTCAGTCTCCAAAATGAACATTGACCTCTGCCGCTCTGTTCCTGCAGGCAAGGTCATGTGATTTACACAATAGCTGATGAGGGTGTTATGCAGCCAACAGTGTTTGACCTCATCTGTCAATGGGTCTCTCCCAGGTAGATGCGACTTGATGGGAAATTTCTGTCTCCTTCTAATTATTAAGCTGCATAGCTGCATAGAAAATAGGACTGTGCTTCTAAAAATATTTCTCTTCCAGCTGCCAGGCAAGAGCACCATCTGGTGTTCAGCTAATTAAACTTGCATCCTACTTTTGGATCACTTTTCCTTTTGTGTATAAATATATATGTATATATATATACATATTTTAAACAAACCTCACCTTTAAACAAACTGGTCTGACTCTGAAATATGCACACAAAAAAAGCTGGAAACCAAGCTATGGAAAACTCATTTATTTGATGGGCATGAGGAACAGAAGTGTAAGAGAACAAGTGAAAGAAGTTGCTTCTTTTTGATATATACCTATGTCCCCCTAAAATGCCCCAAAGCAATATGACACGGCTTCTGTCTTATTAGTCACAAGTAGACTGTAAGCAAGAATTTATGTAAGAAACTACTGTTTCATGCAATGCCAAATACTCCAAGAAATTCCCCCTCACAGTACTATAACTTCTTGCTACTTCCTATTATCCCCATGCACAAGCCAAAAATCTTTCCTCCTTTTCACTTATTAAAAAAAAAAAAAAAATCTGAGTTGTTTACCTTAACCATTTTCTCTCCCAGTCATCTAACTTCACTTACTCATAAGCACATTGGTACGAGCTGGATAGACTCTACCTTACCTGCTCCTAATTGTTATGAAAATAAATGTCGTTGCTCTTGGCCTTTCAGGAGCTACTGCACATCGCATCCAAGACCCGGCATGGTGGTCATTCATACAACAGGTAAATTATTATCATTAAAAATTATTAATTAATTATTAAAAACCTATTTTGAAGTCAGTTAACCACAGTTGTAAGCTTACATTACTACAGGTTACATTTTGTACTGCTGGAGACATGCTGTGCAGCCTTTCAGAAATACTAATCCTGTTTCTATCCACGCTAGCTGCTAGAGTGAAGAGACATGCAAAAAATAACCATCATGAGGAGGTGATATTTCAGTTATCTGCTACATTCTATAGTTTTGGTGCAAGTATAGTAGGGCTGTAGACCACAACATCACAAGAGAAACTTTATTATCTGTGCATTAGTGCCCTGAATTTAAATACTTAGAAAATATTTTCTACAGAGGCAACATATGAAACTACCCTTTAAAAGGTAAAGCAGAAAAAAATATAATTAAGGCAATACAGGTGGAGAAACTCGACAGCCAGCCTACAACCAACTCATGGCAGAAGCTCAATGCAACAAGAGTTGGAAGAATTAGCCCTGTGACCTACCAATGCTTAAACTTGTTAGTGCATGAAATGATAAATGTTTCAGAGGAAAGACCAGTAGAGGCTTATTCGAAATTAAACATGCAAAACAAAAACATGCACATCAGAACATAACAGACCTTTTTCTGATCATTTCTAGCTGCTAGAAGAACAAGTAGCAATTACAGTTAATATGTGGAGGAAAGGAACCCACAGAAAGATACGGCAGAAAGAGGTTGCAAAATTAGAAATAGTCCATTTTACATAGACATTTACTACCCTGCCACCTAGAACAGGAATAAAAACAAAAGCTTTTCTTCCTTTCCAGATCTGTAATTTTTATAAATATTTTACCAAGGTTTAACTCTTCACTGAACATCATCTCACCTGTTTGTTGGAGCAGTAAAGCTAAAAGACAGCAGCTGATTCCAGAATGGGTCATTTTCAGAGATTGGCTCTGCTCCTGATAATTTTTTTAAATACTCATTTTCTGGAAGTTCACTGATGCTGCTGCTATTTGCTCCCATCTTCTTTAGCTGGCAACTCCTCTTCTAAATTTTCATTTCTTAAAGAGAAAAAAGAAAAAAGAAACATTTGAAGTCCCTCATACAAATAAGAAATATACAGAGTTTCCTAAATTAGTGATTAATAATTTACTTAATTTACTACCTGGAACTACTATTGAAAAGTAGAAAATCAAGGTATAAGAGGCATTGAAATTACTGCCATCAAAATTAGGACAACTTTGTTGTCCTACAGTCCAGGGAAGTTAAGGGTTATGTGCTATGCTTCGGATTGCATAAATCGCACTCAAGAACACTCTGCTGCCGTTATATCAACATCGAGGCTATTACCAGTGGGGAAAGCCACAAGGAACTGACAATTTAAACAAGGATATTAAGTTGACATGCTATTCGAAAACATATTTTCCAAATGAACACGCAGGGGTACCGAGGCATAGAATGGCTTTTGACAAGAAAGGGTCACACAAATAAATCCCTTGGTGCTGTCAAGCCATGTACCATCCACTCCCACATTAAGTGTGGTTGTTATCACTGCTGCACAGCTAGCCTCAAACAAGCAAGCAAAAAAACTACCACATGCTGATCTTACCTACATGGGAGAAGTCTAAAAAGATAAGTATTTACAATCTGCCAGTAACTATGTGCCATGAAACAAATGCTACTAAACACGTGACGTCTTTCCAGGACATCGGCTTCAATAAACTTCCACCTTTTTGAAAAGTAAATATGTGGATTCATGAAAATTAAAAGAAAAATCCTTACACAATTACAACAAAACCCAATTACTGTTGAACTGGCATTAGAGGTTAAAAATGTAAGGACAGAAATGGCTATATTGGAAGAGGGAAAACGCTACCCATAAACTGCGTTTCAGTCAGTCCAAAGCTGTAATATCTGTTTCAAAGCAACCATTCAACTATTGATCCCCAGCCACTGTGACGAACACAAACATTGCAGGTTTTGGTTGCAGGGTGTCAAACAAAAGGAAGATATTTGCATGCTCAAAAAGAGGTGCTTCTTCCCAACAGTTTCTTTGGCTGCAGCATTCCCAACAGAAGGGAAAAGGGGTTTTGTTAGAAAGCAGCTCTGTGGAGAGGGATTTGCGAGTCCTGGTTGATAACAGGTTCCCCATGAGGCAGCAACGTGCCCTCATGGCCAAGGAGGCCCATGGGCTCCTGGCTGCAGCAGCAGGAGCGGTGCCAGCAGGGCCAGGGAGGGGATCCTGCCCCTCTGCTCAGCTCTGGGGAGGCACCTGGAGCATCGGGGGCAGCTCTGGGCTCCCCAGGACAAGAGGGACCTGGAGCTGCTCGAGAGGGGCCAGCGCAGGGCCACGAAGGTGATGGAGGGACTGGAGCATCTATTCTGGTTTTCTGTGAGAGGGGCTGAAATATTCATGGATTCCAAAAATACAGTTCGGTAGAGAAGGGAAAAAAAGAAAAAAAGAAAAAAAAATCTGAGGGCTCCCAATTCAAAAATGCCACCTTTAAGTCAAAAAATCTCCTACTGAGAAGTTACCTGAGGCACCCCCATCCACTCCGTCAAGGCTAGTACTCATCCCACATAGTCCCGGCTGGCTGTGGCTGAGGACTACACTGCACTAGACAAAATTGTACACCGATTGAGTACATCTACTCTTAGAATAGCTCTGCCCAACTGATAACTCTGCCACCAGTCAGGGAGCTCTCAATGAGCTTAAGAGGACTTCCAAAATTTGGGGTGACTATTTATACAGAACGAGTGCATCTTACCTGAATATAAATGTTAACAGCTCAAAGAAAAAGCATAGGAGTCAGCTTAATGCTTTTGAAACAGAGCTAGTGAATACTAAAGAAAAATAAATAAAAACAACACACACCATGCATGAGACAGAAATACTGGATCATCATTTAAAGATAGAGGACTTGAGGTCAAGCTTGTACGTGGCTATCTCAGCTCTGCAGGTCCTGGTGTGCAGCTCTCCGATAGCCCTAAATCCTTGGCCCCTTCTCCTAAAATGAGTCACTCCCACTGTCCCTTCCATCCAAGCTCTTGTATTAGAGTTTAAGCATTTGAGTTTTAAAAGTCTTTGTAAAGTGAGCTGGTAATACATTTCAACAGAAGTAACGCCATCAGCGCCAATGCTTTAACTTGTACACTTACATTCCCTATAAGACCTCCAGAATATTTCTAAGACAGATGTTCTTCTCCACTTACCACCCTAAATGATTTTCAGATGTACTCCTAAGCAGCAAATGTTCCTTTTTTAAAGCTGATACCCTTTAGGTGGTCACTAAAACAAAACATGTATCCACTTGAATTTGCAAACTGCTGATTTAAGAAGCACTACTGCGCAATGTGAGCTGGTCAAATCCCCACCTACCACGAAGTTTTGAGTCATTGTTTGGATCACAGTATTTTGTTTTAGCTGCATCCAGGCTTCGCTCCCCCATGATTTTCTCTAAACTTGAGTGAATTAAGAGTGAATCTCAGTTCCGAAGTTACTTGAAAATGAAAACTTCAACAGATTCCCATTTCTCCCCATTAGAAGTATGACAGGCACAAGAAACACCAAACAGCAGGAAATCTTGTTTCATTCCAGAGAGTTAGCTCCAGCCACAGCAATAAACTACAAATGAAAATAAAAATTTGACTTCTCCAAATACATTCAAAAATGCATGGTTCATTGCAAGGAATAAAAAATAAATAAAAGCAACTATTCTTATTGCTTGCTGAAAGAAAAAAAAAATTATAACAGGTCATTTAGCTTAACTACAGGTAATTTAGTTTGATACCGGACTATCGGAACTCGCATGACATGAAAAAATACCCTGTTTGTCACTTCAAATTTTTTTTTTCTATTTTTTTTCTACAACAACAGGAAGATGCTTCAAAGTAAGTGCTAGGGAGTTTGTATTGCACACCAGGACTTACTGAAATCTTCAACAGTCAGTGATTGATTACATTCTGAATTTATTGTGCCTTCTAAAAGATTTTAGTTATTCACGTGCACAAGAATATAATTTTTTCCCTCCTCACGTTGAAAGCCACTCCTCAACACGGACACTCTCTTTCCACAACTTTCATAATGATCTTCCTCATAGGAGGAATGGGGATGCTGGAGTTTAGAGGTGGAATAGTCTGACAGAATATCCATTCACCAATATATCGTAAGAGTGTTTTTTCCCCTCCATTTTCCTTTTTAAAAATGAAAATTATGTTAAGAATTTTTAATATTTCCTCACCTTTGGTGTCCACCCAAAGACACCCACAGCTCTACCCATGTCCCTTACTTTTCTCCTCTCACACTTATACTTAAGTACTTAAGTACTGCCATTTAACGAAGCAGAAAAACACATGAGCTCAACAAGCACAGTACCTTTTAAACACAGATCAAGGTACCACATGTGTACACCTGAACTCAGAGAAAAACTTGTCACACTGTAAACCTTCAGCTTACATAACTTTAGGGAAGTGCTTATAGTTCCACTGAGGATCAAGCCTTCTACTTCGCAGCTTAATTGCTGCACCCAACCCTTTATTAAGCCATCCAATAAAAGCAGCTCAGAGAAAACCAAATCCCCCTTTCAAAACTATCTCTGTTACAACTGTCTGGATGAGTCTGCAGACAACCTGAGTTTAAAAATGTTGTTCTTATTTTTTTTATACAACTTCAGTATCTGAAACTGTCACTCAGACAATTTTATCGGAAAGTCTGAGATCTGTTATCTGTTCTAACAGGGTTGTGTTAAAGACTTAACTTTAAATTATGAACTCATGATACCATGCATTTGCAAACCTAAGAGAATGTCAATTCCCAACATAAATCTCAACATACTTCCCTTTAAAATTTGCTGCTTTCTCAACTAAAACAAATGGGCAGTTTTCCTTTCATGCAAAATAGTATCAAGGATGGTAAGGTACAAGTTGCAGTGCTGCTTATTCACATATCAAGGAAACTGTCACACTCAGGTTTCAGCTGATTCCCGTTTGCATCGAGGATGACTATGTTTCAGACCACACTAGTGAGACGTTGAAAACTCCCACATAATCCTAACACAAAAGTTTCCAAACAGTTACTACACTATTGCAACATATAAAATTGCTCATGCGTCATAAGACCTAGGAGACTTAGAAGATATATTTTAAATGCCAATATTTGAATTCTACTTTCCAAACAGTATAAATAAATACCCTTTCGTTATTCATATTACAATCATATTTATATCAAGGATCAAATGCCTTGGGGGCTACATACCATGCTCAAAATTCACCTACGAAACTTATAAACAGAGACTGCATCCAGAGATGAAGAGTCTAAACAAAACCACTTACATCTGACAGATGCCAATTCACGTACAGGATCAGAGCCTACAGATTTTTCTTGCCTACAGATTTTTGTTTAATCTCCAAAACCTTTAAAATTATACTTTGGATATTCTCTCATTTTAAGGCAATCTAGTCTCTCAGTATATACTCTGGAGGCTGATCACAACCCACTTTAGATCATATTTGATCCAAAGCCCTTTGTACAACATGGCACGTGAACATTCTCGAGGCCAGTCCATCACTTTGTCAGCTCGCCACCATGATGTATCCCCAAAAACAAGGTGTCTTTGTTTTCCTCATAACGCAAACACAACTCTAAATGCTTCATTTCCTAGAGCCATTAAAAACGAAGACAAACCAAAATCAGTAAGACAAGTAGATCCCAGGTGATCTGTACTACTTTAATAGACAGATATGTGTTGTTTCATGTACACATGTATTGCTTTAATCCTCACCCCTTAGCATCTCCATTCTTCTAGGTTTGTGCTGCATTTCATGAGACACACAAAGGACTGAAGAGTCTTCAGGGCATAAGAGATGTTACTTCTGCTCCTCACTGAGCAACCCCACACTTTGGGAGATGCAGGAAACATTCTAAATAAAAGCTTACATCTAAAGAATCCAGTTGGCTGCTTCCCACTCCTGCTAAAAACTGGCATCTCCATACTGACCAACTCTAGGCTTCTGCCAGAACCCCCTATAGTGCCTATACAGAACAGTTTTCCAGGTGGGCACATTCAACGGGAAGGGGAATCGGGCACCACACATGATCAAAGCTCCAGAAGTGCAGGAAATAGGAGAAGGAAATATTGCCCTACAGAAATAAACACGGATCTGTAAAACCAAAAAGGATTGGTTTGAGTTTCAGCAGCTAATCTACACTTTCCTTTCTTACCCATGGAACTCTTCACTGTTTTCTGCCCACTTGCAAGAAAAAAAAGGAAAAAAAAAAAAAGCTAACTAACTAGAACTGACAATGCAGGTGTCAGGTAAGTTAATTCTCCAAGCGCATATTCTTATATTTAAAAAGCAAGCGACCTCAATGTGACAAAGATCCCTAATAAAGATGGCTTTGCAGCTTGTCCAACATATTAACTGATCATTAAACTCGCAGAATTGCTTGGGGAAAGTTTTGGTGGTATTAGCGAGGCTGAAAAACTCCAAGAAACATGTTCTGAAACTACCATAACCCTCAAATTAGGGGATGATCACTTTAGAAAGTAGCTTACATATTGCATCTGATGCACAGCATTCTGCAGCATTTTACCTATGCAATAACATTTTTGCAGCACAAAAAGCTTTATTTCTTAATGTGATTAAAATTTAACTAGTATTGAAGAAATGTTTACTATAAAGGCTACCATATATTCAGAACAAAATTATTTTACTGATACAGAGAGATTATTAATAAACTTCATATATATTCCAAAATAAGGAACAAAGACTTAATAATATTGTCTTTGGTGACCAAATTGGGCAGGGATCCATACTAGATCCTCAACAAAAGCAACAGAAATATAATGCAACAAGAATTTATGTCTCCAAAAACAGCCTTAAAAAAGAATCTTTACAACACTCCAAATTAAAATGGTTTCATATTTTTATCAGAAAAAAATATTTTTAAAAAACAATATTTATATTAAGGACTCAAAATACCAGCCAGAGTTTAATGCCTGGTGATCACAAATTGCAATCAAATGACTGACATAAATTCATGCTCCCATACGTAACTCAGTCACTTATAACCAAGTGAGAGAGGAGATTGCAAATGGACTGAACACACCCTTCTTTACTACTAACCAAAAAATAAGTGCTTTCTGCAGTTGCCATGTTAATGAGTTATGAGGAAAAAGGCCCATTTCTGCTCATTTTCATGGTATTGATTCTGAATTTTCTTCCCGTGTTGTGCAGGGCACTGGGTGACTGCCCCCTTCGCCAGCTCCCGTTAGCAGTGGCTCTCAGGTGTGTCCCTGCTAGGGAGGCTGTTCAGACCCACAGCAGCACGACACACAAAAACCAACTTTCTGCAAAGCAGGGAGAGAGAGGCAAATGATTTTCATGGAGCGATTTGTTTTGATATTTACTAAAGGCAACAGAGACCTCTCATAGGGTAGTGATGATACTGTATCTTCTGTTCCAGTTCCTTTTCACACGTGTTTTACGTAGGAGTTCAGTGAAAGCCTAATTCAGAGGAGCCCAATCTGCTCACTTCACATCCCACCTATGAGACACTTGCTCTGAGGCACGATTGAGGAAGGGTTTTTCAAGACCTTCTTGCTCTAAGCAGTATTTAGTAATCATTAATTACCCAAAGTGAACAGGACAAGAGCACATCGGCAGAGTGATACATATAACCTAAAAGAGTTGTAGAAAGAAACTGTGACAATTGTGAGGAGTATTAGAAATTACATACTTTTTTTGTTGTTTTAAGAAAATAAAGAGATTTAAACAACAGAGTGAGGTGATCCCTGCCAATATCCTCTGGCTTCCAGCAAGCTTTAATCCCACGCTGAATGACTCCAATCACTACCTGATTATCAAGGAAGTTGCTTCTGCTCTTACCTACTCCTGTAGCCAAATCTAATTTTGACGAGTATGGAAATACCCATCTGTTACTGTTTCAAAATAGCTTATTCCACATGAATTACCAGTCACCTTTGTTATTAGGGTTTCCTGAGTTAGAACTCCTGAAGCAAGGGTAAAATACCTTGGCAAAACTGTCTTCCTGGCCTTCCTGTAAAACTACATTGAATTGAGAGACTTTACAAAAAGTCTTTACCTCAAAAGAGAAAAAAAAAAAAAAAAAGAAGGTGTGGTAAAAAAATAAATAAATAAAGTGCTACACTGTGGCTCTGGACACAGCAGCGAACACATGATTCAGGCAAACAAACATCTTTAAAGCCACACATCTTATATGAATTTTCCACTGCCATTCTGCAAACCGAAGAAGCCAGTCTGCCGTATTTCCATCAGCCCTGGATTAGCACAGAAACTCTTTAGGTGAAACAATTAATTTACACTGAGCTTATTTGGCCTCTCTCCCCTCTAATGCTCTGTTAGAGGTGAGACAGAAGCACGTGCAAAGGTCCCAAAGGAGATTTGGCAGCACAGAGTGCATCCCACAAGCACCTTGCTGTTAGGAACTCGGTGTCACTTCAAAATACTCCCACTTTAACAGCTAAACAAGCACACCAAAATCTGAGGGATTTCTTGGAGCCGTTCATGCACATGCATCCTCCACTGCATAAATTCCCCAAGACGCATTACAGATTCTTTAGTTTTGGCATTTTTTAATGCTTCTTGTTACGCTTCCACACTACAACCACGTGCTGCTAAATCTCACAGAAGGCTCAAAAGCCTTTAAAATTCGTCACAAACTAACAAAATCTAAGCAAAAAACTAAAACAAACAAACAAAAAAACCACAACTACAGAGATGCCTTTTCTGAAGAACAAATCTTCCAGCGCTGTAGGGAGAATTTTATTATCAAATACAGGAACCATTTTCAAAACGACAAGTACCTGCCCAGCTGATCGATGCTGAACAACACCAACACTTTAAAATGGCTATTCTTTCTCCTTGGCAAAACTACCCAGAAAACAATTTACAGTAATTCACCCAGTTACTACCATACTTTACCCATAATTCACAGTAATTCACCCATACTCCCAAATGACATGGATTGTGCTAAGCACAGCATGATTTTGGTAATCCTAACTACCACTAACTTCCTACAACTGTCTCTTTATGGGATTTTACAGCTTGCATATATTTAAGACTTTCTCCCTATTTCCCTCGCAGACAAAAATAAAATTTGTCTAATAACCAAAGTGCTGTTTCAAAGAAGACAAAAGAACATAAAAAACAAAAAACTCATTTTTCATCTTGAGAAAGATGCTTAGCTGTTCATTAACGGGCCTGATGTTTTTAAATCCTGGTATCTTCTGATACATCTCAAAGGTTATACAACTATTTTGGCATCCACCCTCTCCCCACAACTGAATATTATGCAGTCTTTACAACAGAGCTATTTGTCTCAGTTTTAAATGTTTCCCACAGATAGGAATTTATCTACAGCATTAAAAAGAAGCATGCTGCACAGAAGGTCAAATGCGTTTTGAACATGTACATAATCTGGTATCACACTGCACCTCGTGATTTATATCACCTTTCTCCAGGCTCTGTTATAAATGAAGCTATCCTTGCCAAACGGTGTAATTATTGTAAGGTACAATCCACTTCCCGTTTTAGAGCGCATACTTTGTAGGTTTATCACAACCATCTTCACCCACCCTCTTTGACAACAGTTCATCAGCCACCAAACAGGATTTCTTGCTCATTGTATCTTCTCCAAACAAAAGGACAAAATTTCTTATCGGGTTTAACAAACTTGCTAGCCCAGCTGTCAGTCATTGGCATGTTAAAACACAGGGCTTTTCTTCCTGCCCACATGATAGAATAAGCAGAGGTATCAAAACCACTCAAGTTCAGTGGTATTTTGTTGCAAATACTTGGCTATTCGACTAACTATAAGGTGTTGAGGACTAGATGCTGTACTAGGAAAAAACGAGCGGCAGCAACGCAGAGGAAAACCACCCATTGAGGGCGCAGAAGGAGCCTTCCCAGAAGGGCTCCTTCTGATTTAAGGCACAATGAGGATTTTAAAGCATCCAACTGGAGGGACTTCACTGGTGTTAAATCAAGGCCCGACGTGGGATTCCGTAACACGATGCCCAAACATGAGGAGACTGAACCCAATGAGCCAGGAAATACCTGATGTTGGAAACATTAACAACCTACTTACTGCTACCAGTACCTCTGATAATGAATCCTACAGCCCAGCACATTATCCCTCCCGACACACAATGCAAGAAAATCAGATTATAGTCCCCAAAACTCACTACACAGAGCACAAGAGATTAAAATACGCAAACAACCAGTGCTCGCCCACGAGGCACACAAGTGAAAAACAATGCCCGTTAAAGTAGGGTTTAAAGGGCCTTTTAAATCAACATCCCCCCGGCTTGCGGAATAATCCCCGTCGCTCTGGCCCTTAGAGTTTCCAGCTCGTGACGGGTGAACACGGGTGCCAGTGCTCAGAGCTGCGGTGGGAAGGAGGACACACAACCGGCTAGTGGCCTTTGGGTGGGCAAGAAGCGCCTTTAATAGCGCAAAATCAGAGACCGCAGCACAGCCCCCATGCGCCAAAAGTCCCCGATTCCTCCCAAAGTGACAGCAGGGCCTGGAAACCGGCTCCCCAGGGAGATGAGGAGGAGGAGCAGAAACACCAGGATCCAGGGCAGCCCCGGGAACTCTCCACGGCCGCAGTGCTGAGGGCACCCGAGGGGCGACAACCCCGCGGGGCCCTCCCCATGGACAGGTAACACCAGAATGAGTAAAAATGCGCAAATAAAAACATAGTAATAATGCAGGAAGAGAAAAACAGAGAAAATAAAAACTGAAAATGAATAGAATGGGTAAATAAAATAAAAAGCGAAAATAATAAAAATAAAAAATAGAAAAAATAAATACATAATACAATTAATAACAAAAATAAGTAATAAACAATGAATAAGCATATAAATACACGAAATAACTAACGATAAAAGGAAATGGAGGCAGAGCAGCGGTGGGGGCGGCACCGCGCGGCGGCTCCCCCGTTCCACCTCGGCCTACCCGCACCTGGGCGAACGGCTGCGCAGGGGGATAACGAGTCGCCCCGGGGGACACCCGGAAAAGCGGCGCCGTTCTGGGGAGCCCTAAGGGGCCGGGGCGAGGCGAACCGCACCGCGGAGCGCGGGCGGGCCCGGGGCGCGCGGCACCTCGGCAGGGCCCGCTCGCCGCTGGGGCGTCCCCCGCGAGGAACCGGCGCGGCCAACGGCCGCAACGGCCGCAACGGCCGCAACGGGGGAGGGAGGGGGCGCCGCCCCGCGCCGCGCACGCGCACCCACCGCTCCCGCCGCCGCCTCCATCTTTCCACGTCGCCCGCGCGCCACGGGGAGGGAGGGTGGGGCGCGCGGCTGGCCACGCCCCTCGCCGCCGCCGCGAGGGACGCCGGGAGATGTAGTGCCGCGGCGCGAGGCACCCTGGGAAATGTAGTGCCCTAAAGGGCTTTAAGTTCATCCTTACATTGAGCCCAACGGGCCCCGGGATCGGGCTCGCTTGAAGTCGTCCATAAATCCTTCCATAAATCCAGTTTCTTGTGAGTAGCAACCACTAAGTGATTCTCGCAGTTCCATCTTATTTCTCATTTAAATCCCTAATTTCTATTTCCTTTAAAAATCTTGCTCTCTCGTGTTTTTCTTTGGCACATTATTTTAAGCATGAATCTGCTCTGCTCTGTGCAACCCAGCAAATGGTCTCCGGCTGCCCTGGCCAGGCTTTGGCAGCAAAAATAGGCGCTTACCACTTTCATCTGCTTTTATTATTATTTTGCCTATCTGATCGCAACACAGGTACTGGAAAGGGACAGAAGCAACACAGATCTCCTGCCAGGACTGTAAGTGAAGCTCCTTATTGAGGAAAGTTTTACAATGCAGATTACTCGTGTTAATGTTTAACTGCAGCTACTAGTGAGCTGCCCCTGCGGAAAGCACAGACTGTGCAATTTTACAACCAAAACAACATATTTGCATTGGCTGTTTTGCTTTTTGCGGCCACTGGAGTAGTTCTGGTGTTTAAATACAGTGCTGGTTCAGAGCCAGAAGTTCAAACTACAACACCATCTACTGAGTTTTTTTCCTTGTTATCGATGCATTTGCTTGAATAATAATATTCCAAATAATTCTGTAGAGTTTATAAACGTTGCTTAGGCTTGCTTTACTAGTGAACCACTGAAACCAGGTTATATAAAGCTGGCAAAGGGCATTCTAGGGCGCAGACATGGCAAGGACGTGTGGTGCTCTGTCTGGAGGCTGGCTGGGGAGCGAACCCATCGCTGGTGGTCCCTTCCTGTGTTTACAAGCAGGTGTCCCATGTCACACTGTCATTGCAGCAGGGCAAAAAGTATCCACAAGTTAGGGAACAAGACATTTCAGCATGGAGCCCTTTACTGCAAAATGTTAAAGCTTTTGCTCTACCCTTTATGTTCACGTTTGTTTCACTTGTGCTGTTAAATATCTCACTATCCATTTACTACTCTAGATTTCTATTATTGAAAAGCATAAGACCAAATAAATGAAGCAGCTTATTTTTAAATAAGGTCCTGGTTTATTATAATTTAAGTTATACAACTATGTTAACAAGATTTTAGCTATTTAAGACACATAACTGCATCATTTTAAACCACTGCAACAGAATATAAAGCAACAGTTTTCATGTTTTATGCCCTTGCACCTCCTATTCAGGAAGGAAAGGCACAATATTTCAAGGAAAAAATGAGGAATGGAAGTATCAGATCATAGAATCACAGAATGCTTAAGGTTGGAAGGGACCTCTAGAGATCATCTAGTCCAACCCCCTGCACACGCAGGGTCACCTAGAGCACGTGGCACAGGGCTGCGTCCAAGCGGGTTTGAAGATCAAGACTTTCTGCTTGTAGTAAGCAAAGTAAATTCTGCATATAGCATAATTCAACAGATTTCACATGATCATTTATGTTCTTCATAATTTGTCCATAATACTTATGTTAACTTATGCATTCATAGGTCTTTAGCAAGGGCAAAAATAGTTATAGTTCTTAAAGGGAAAGCCTGAACTACTGCACTAGCAGCCAGTGAAACTACGCAGCAACACATTTACCTTCCCAAGCTACATTTATTAATAAATTAATCTAAACTCCAATCATGTCAAATAGGTTTCAGAAGAAAAGTAGTTTCAGTGATAAAAATAAAGAATAATTTAAGACAGTTTTCAAATACTTTGAACAAAAAAACTGCTAGTTGCCATTATAGTAGCAGAAGAAACCTCTCCTACAAGTGGTAGGGGTTTCCATTAAGCTAACACATATAAAGAAAAAGAAGTCTCTAAATAAGAGAAATGTCACCAGTTCATAATAGACAAATGGGAGAAAAACCTTGTAAATAAATTCATTTAATCTGTTTTCTTGTCAGAAGCATCTGTGTCTCCCTTTGTAGCAATTCCATTTGCAACCCCATTGCTTTCAAACTGCAAATAAAAGACAGCATCATTAATAGGATGTCAAAATAAAAAGGACTTTACATCAAGAAACATAACATTTAGTTGATCACAAAAGTGATTTCTAGAATCAAAGCCAGTGGTCTATAAAGAAATTTGTAGTGATAATCAAAGTGAAAATTTAGGGGAGGAGGGATTTACACACAATTTTTATTTCAGGAGAAGGGGTGAGAAATAAAGACAGAGACAACATATACCAACCCCCAAAAATAACATGCACTTTGTTATTTTGTTAGAAGGCATACATAGAACCTGCACAATTTAAATGCAGGAAACATTTTCGCCCATCAGCAGCAGCACTGGCTGAAAAACTCTTTTTTTTTTTGTTTTTAATTCTGCTTCATGCAGCTACTGCAATTTATCAAACTTTTCACTTCTCTGAAAGAAGAGCCGTCTCTAAATATAATTTATTTATATAACATATAATTATATATATAATATATAATACAACATATATTTATATAAATATATATTTATATTATAATATATATAATTACATATTTATAAATATATTTATAATATAATTTAAATATAATTATATTTAACCCATCTATATGCACAAACAAGCTGTTTCAGAAAACAGAATTCCTGTCTAGGGTCTCCCTGAAGCAATCTTGCCAGACTGTTCATCCCAGTTAGATCAGTACCAATAACTCTCCTTTTGGTAACGAAAAAGCCCCAAAAACGTCCATAAACACCCATTTACACCTTCCTGCTGCTTTCAAAGAACCCAATCCGAATTACTGAGGTGCCCTTGATCTGTGGTTTGTGAGGTTAAGTAGACACATTAATCTTACTTTATAAATTCCAGATTCATCCTCCTGATCTCTTTTTGTGGCTGAAGGTGCCCGTGGGTTTCCAGTGCCGCCTCCCTGACCCTTTTTTGTGGCCGTTGTTTCTTGCACAGCTTTCTTGGGCCATACACGCTTAATGAAAGGTGCGATAACGGGATAGATGTACGGCTCAAGGAACTTCTTGTAGACCCACAGGAGAATTGGAATGACAATACAAGGAATGCACACCATGGCTCGCTCTTGTTCTACAACAAAGCTGTTGAAAAAAGACAGAAAGAAAAATAAAAAGTACAGAACAATTGATCTTGCTATCAGCTAAGAAAACAAAACCTTTATTAATGAATAAGGATTCTAGCTGATATTAAACTTATCTGATTCTTTAATACTAGATTGTTAAAGTTTTAAAAATGCTGTGATTCTTCCTTGAAAACAGCTTTATGCTTCCATGCCATAAAGTCCTCAGCAACATTAAGGGCAGCATTCTTCAGATGTTAATAACTTTCTCCAAGAGAAAGCTTGCTATTAATTAATCATCCATACACCTGGAACTGAGAAAACAACATCCAGAAAATGGTTTTGCTTTAATCACACAAAAAATTTCAAGCACTGAGATGGATATATTAAACCTGTTCTTACTATAATACAGGTTAGAGCTTGAAAAAAAAATTTTTTGCCTCTTTCCCTTCTCTTCAGGGTGAAATTAAACCACTCAAAGCAACCCAATGGCTCACTACTACTGAAAGGCATGTTGTGGGAAATCCTCTTCTCCTCACATTTTGGCTGTGCTGCTTCCTCACCCTCGCACAGTTTGAATACACTTGGCCTTGCTGTGCTACTTTCAAGAGACTAAAGCTCTGAAGAGGAGCTCATCCCTCTCTTTCAAAAGCAGAAAATCATCTCCCGAAATAGCAGCCCGATGTCTGCCATCACACAAGCAGAGACTGCATCAGTGCAGGGACAGAAGGGAAGAGCACAGCAGGGCCAGAACTTCTTCTCACTGGGGATGAGTCATCTGATTGCTCTGCTGCTCTGTGCAACTTGGCCCTTTGCATTTCTCCTGGCTCAGCTTGTGACACCTGAATTCTTACATGAGGAAGAAAACTGAAGTTTTCCAAGATCCCTTCAGGGAGCCTGAAGAGGCAGATGTACTTCATTTGGGATCATTGTTTAACTTTACTTAAACTGCCCTAGAGACTTACAGCCTCCGGCCCAGGGGAAGAGCCGAATATTGAATTCCAGCTGAATCTGTACTTTTGTATGAACATCCTTTCGGTTTTTTGAAAAGTAGCTTTACAGGAACCAATCCCTGAAATCAGAGAGGAATCTTCATGTGGGAACACACGAATGAGGCAAACCCTTAAAGCCAATGGAAACAACAATTCGGTGAATTCTCTCGGGCAAAACCTCGTAGTCACTAATTTTTCAAGAAAACGCTGAGCATCCAGCCACCAGCTAAAGCTTCTAAAGAGAGCAACAAGCTAAAAGGAAGGGCTTTCGCAGGACACTTCATCCCCAGACTTCAGACTGAAAACAAATCGTAGTTCAGCCAGAAGCTGGGGCAGGACATAGGAAATAGCACATTAAGAGCTCTAACATATTTAGATACTGGTCTCACTTTTTTTTTTAAATCATGATTAACAGGCAGCTCATTTTTAGGGGGTGGGAAACATGAAAAGACAAACACGCACATTTCTGTCACAAACTTACCTTTTTGTGGCACCAGCTTTTGCTTATTTCTGCACCAACACCACTCAGGGGTCAGCAGGGAGAACGGGCCTGACAGAGTCCACCCAGGCGCTGCTCTTTGTCCCTCACCTTCACGCAGAGCCGCTGGACAGTTACTGTCCTAGAACAGTGTGGGTGTGTGGCGGGGGTGCAGACAAAAGCGCTTTCTCCCCTTCACAAAGGCTGAATTGCTCTAGAGGGGTCACGTAAACGCGGCGGGACAGCGCTCAGGCCAGAACATTCCCAGGAGCCCGTTAACTTTCCTCCCCTAATCGGGGGGAAAAAAAGCGGCACGGCAAGGGTAGCGCAGCTCACTCCCCTCAATGACTAGCCATGACGGAAAAAATAAATAAATAAGTAAATAGATAGATAGATAAACAGACAGATAGATAGATAGATGACGCCGTTGGGAGGGGAAATGCTCCACCCCAGCCCCGGCCTCACCTCAGGCGGCGGCTCCGCGCCCGCAGCGACGCGACCCCGTTAACGGCTGCTCCGGCTCCGCGCCGCACCGGAAGTCGCCTCACGCGCTTCCGGCCGGCGCGTCACTGGGGCGGTGGCCCCAGGCGCCAATGGGCAGCGGCGTCGGGCGCCGCACGTGACTCTCGCCCCGCCCCTCCCTCCCCCCCCCCCCCCCCCCCCCCACCCGGCCAGGCCGAGGCGGCTCCGCATGGGATTCCCGGCAGGAAACGGTGGGAAGCGCCAAGCAGCGCCTGGGATGCCCGGCGGGAAAACCTAACCCGCAGCGGGAACTGCTTCCAGGGGTCCCCCAAAGCACCACTGAAATAATGGAACCGAGCGGACCCAGCGAGCAAGACAAGGCACAGACACCCGCGGCGTAAATCTTTTTCTGTTTTATTTATGTACATCTGCAATATTGCATTTACTCCCGCGCCATGAGCTTTTGCTTCTTCAGCTTCTTCTGGGAGATCTGAAAAATAAAAAGCAACAGTGGAAGTCTGCATGCGCAAAAAGGGCACCTTGCCAAACAAATTCTAGGACAAACTGTAATGTTTACAGGTTAAGTTATATTTAGTGAAATGTACCAAATTAAAATTTGTCAACAGAGTTATCTAAACAACCCATCGCCTTCCAACACGAAGGCCGCTACAGAGAGTCCATCTGAACCTACGTTTTGCAGCATGAACGGGGAATGTCCTAACAGGGAAAAAAAACACACGAGACTCTCATGCCAGTGGATCATCCACACACAGAGCCGTCCTGCACAGACACCCAGGAATTATTCCAGGCACAGGACCTCTGTGCGGTACTTATCACTGACAAGTTCTCAAAGCTGTATTTTCAAGATAGGCAGGTTGCTCAGAAATACGATTTTTTTTTCACAGGCATTCCAAAGGTGTCCTAAGATGGTCATCATAGCAACCACTTTGTTTAAAAAAATGCAAAATATTAAAATTCAGGTTTCTTGACAATGATATTTTAAGAAACAAAACACACAAAAAACCCACTACTCCTCTTCCTACCTTTTTCTTTTGAGCAACCTCTTCTTCTGGTTTCGGAACAATCTGCTCCTTCTCGGTGAGGATCATCTCAATGTGGCAGGGGGAGCTCATGTAGGGGTTGATCCTACCATGGGCTCGGTAGGTTCGCCTGCGCATTTTGGGAGCCTTGTTCACCTGGATGTGCTCGATCACCAGAGAATCCACATCAAGACCCTGAGGGACAAAATGCAGAGGATTCATGACTTATTTTCTAAAAATAAAAAAATTCTCTAACAAAAACTTCAATGACCAACTTGCCACAACCGTCACTGCCGCCGAACATCTCACAGTATAATTTGAAAGTTATCATGAAACAAAACATTCACTAAGCAGAAGCATGAATACATGAGTACATGACAAAGACATAAATTGAACAGAGGCATACAGAATATTTTATTTTGTACTTTTTAAGAGATTTAGCACACACTCCAATCGGATGAATACAGAATGCACGTCCTAGTTATCGATTAGAAGTTAGCCCTTATATTTTATCTTGAGGAACACATCATCTCATCTGAACAGATACAGCAAACCAAATCTTCTGACTGACTACACCATTCGGAGCTTCAGGCCCCGTCTGGCCTTTGATTTTTGAGCCACTGCCTCCAGGACTGATGACAGAGAAGCACATGCAAAATCTTCATTTACTACTGCCTAGTTAACCTACCTTGAGCTCAGCATTGCTCTCCGCATTTTTGAGCATATGCAGCAAGAACTCTGCACTTTTCTTGGGCCAGCGTCCCTGTGTCCAGCCCCACTGCTTGGCCTGGAACAAGAAGAGTTTTGTTTTTATCTTGGCTACAACATTAACTATTGCATCCCCTTTTGCTGAGATTGCTCAGAAAACAAAATTCTTTTCACGTTTAATTCAAAGGTGTCCTAAGAAAGTCATCACAGCAATCAAAATCAGCAATTCAACTTATTATGCAAAAACATAAATATCCCTTTGCAACTGACATATCAAAATCATCAACTTAAACTACTACCTAATGCTTTTCACATAAAACTGCAACCTGTCATGCTGCAGTGTTTCATGTTTTTTTACACAGAAACTTGAGAGATTCTCCTTACGTTTCACCAGCACTGACAGAACATTCCTAGTACAGTCTCAGCTCTGCTTTTTCTTTCTTTAATCAATCACACCCAAGCATCCTTCCTTCCCCCATTTTCACCCAGATCTCACCTGGGCACATCTACCAACTCCACCGTTGTAGCGGCGGAAGGGAACACACTGCTTCTTCAGCGTCACGTCCTTCAGGTACTTGGTGGCCTTGCGGATGTGCATGCCCTTGATGGCCTGCGCAGTCTCACGTGTGTTCTAACCAAAAAAAGTAAAAGAAAAGCTTCTCTCAACAATTCTTTCCAAATTAATACTGTAAGCAAAAGCGAATTTGCAAAAACAAATCTGTTTTTTGCCCCTACCTACCTCTCTATCTTTGTATGACTTCCATTATTACTGATTTTGTTACCCTGACATGTTTTTGTTGTTGTTTTAACAGTTAGATCATTCCAGACAGCAAAACTAAACCCAGGTCCCTTTAAAACACATTCTCACTTACAATAGGTCCTCTTTATCCATTAATCCAAAGCCCCAGGGACTGAAAGATAAATTCCTTCTAAAATATCTCACATAGTCCCTCACAGGAAGCAAGAGGAAAACAAACAAGCTACATTGATTCAAATCTATGTGACTCAATTATGAAGAGGGAGAAGGGAACAGCTTGTAAAGTAAAACCAGGAGCTAGGTTAACACTGCTCAGAACAGCATGCTAAATGCAAACTCAAAGAGTAACTTTCATCATGTTTGAACACAATAAAGAGATAAACGAAAATAAATCAAACATCTTAAGAGTCTTTTCATCCATACTATATATATTGCTTTGCAAAAGAGTATCTGTTCTGAACCCAGATTTGTGTCATTAACCCCAAAATGCCCTAAATTCACCATTGCAACTAAGTGCTTTTTAAAGAAATGTAATTACTCTTATGCAGCTTTCCTGCAGAACACAGCCACACTTCTTGTGCAGCAGTACAATCACATTAGCAGGAAGATCCTTCCAAACAACCAAAAACAAAAAATAAGACAGATGAAACACATCACTAATCAGATGCTACGCCAATTCTTACTGCTGCAACCACTGTAATCAACTGCAGCATTTTACTCTCTACTGCATTTTATTGGACAATAAGCTTCTTAGGAGCCTTCTTTTTTGTTTAACTTATTCCTGTGAATAAACACCTTACAAGCAGCTTAAACAAGTCTAAGCTGTATCCTTTGCCACCACCCTTCAGTAACTGACACAGGCAAGAAAAGGGCCATTCCTTTTACAAACTGCAATTGCTTTTTCTATTATGCACAAGCCGCCTACCTTGAAATGGACCCGCAGGTTGGAGCCCCGTGACTTGCATGCTGTGAAAGGAAAACACAAACGTTTTAATCGAGAGCCCCAATGGCTCCGTTAAGACTCCCCCCAGGAGGCATGTGAAGCGACTCACATTTCGTCGGGTTCTCCGGGTCCAGGGAGTAGCGGACCATTTTCGAGGGTTCCACTGTGGGAAAACAGCAAAGGAAAACGCGTTTTAAACGCCTGACACGCACATTTAAAGCTGCCAATATGCCTGCTCCTGCAGATGACCGAGGGAAGGGGCTGCTCAGAAACCGCTTTATTTTCACGATTAAATCCAAAGGTGTCCTAAGAGCGTCATCACCGCGGCCCCTGCCCGGGCCCTCACGTCAACAACCTCCCCCCCCACCCCCGCCCCCGCCGCGGCCGCCGCCATCTCCGTCCCTGTCCGCCCTTCCCCAGCGCCATCCCCGCAAATACCGATGGCGGCCGGCGCGGCGGCCTGGCGGGAGGGCCGCTGGCCGCCTCCCCGGCGCGGCCGCGGCGGGATGGCGCAGCGGGAAGGCGGATGGAGCGCGGATGGGGCCCGCGCCGGGGGCCGCGCCCGCCATGGCACCCTCACCTCAGGGCCGCGGCAGGGAAGAGGAAGCGCAGGGGCTGCCGGGAGGCGGATGGGACCGCGCGCTCTCGCGAGACGCCGCGAGACTTGGCGGGGAGCGGGAAGGGGCGGAGGAAGGAGGGCGGAGTTGGGGGGGGGGGGGCATGGCGGCTCTCGGCATGCCCAGAGGATGTAAAAATAATAAAAATAAAACGCGTTTGTGAGCATATGCGTGTGCCGGTGTATGTACGCGTGTGTGTCCGCGCCTGGGAGCGGCAGGCCCGCGCCTGTGCGCTGCTGTCGCCCGCCCCGCGGCCAAGGTGCCGCCCCTCAAAATGGCGCCGCCGCCTGAGGAGGAGGCGCGGGTGGGTTGTGGTGCTGCCGGGGGATCTTGCCCGCGGTGCGGGCGGCTGCGGCCTCTGCGGTCCCTTCTGCGCCCCTGGATGGCTCTGCTGGAAGCTCCTCAGCCTTTTCGCTCCCGGGAGCTGGTGCGGCGCGGGAAGGGCCTTGTTCACGTTTGCATCCTCGAGGGTGGCACGGTTTTGAGGGGGGCTCTTCATCTCAGTGCAGTGTGTTGGGACAAAGCTGCGGTGCCCTGTTTGGTGGGTTGTTGCAGAAAGGCTTTCTGCCTCCGTGCTCATTCTCCATCCTGTGACAAACCCTGCCCTGCACTGCATGGTCTGGGCAAGCCTGATGCCTCCCAGGAACATCATGAGTATTGTATAAGTAGGTGCCATAAATATTATACACATAGGTCACCTGTACAGCTCTTGGCTAGAGATACTTGCAGCTCTCTGAAACCACTTGCGGTGCTCTGGGTTAGGGGATTTGAGCTGCAGCTCTGCCGTGGCGGCCTGGGAGGACAGTGAGCCTCATGATGGAGAACACACCTTCAACAGCAGCTTCCAGGCTTGTGGATTGCTCCTTGTATTTCTAAAGGATGGGCTCTTGCCTTTGGCATCGCTTGGTGCCTTCCACCTCCCTTTGCACTTGGCATCCACCTGCCCCATGGCTGCACAGTTGGTAGGTACATGTTTCCTTTTGCAGAAGGCATATTTAACACAGCGAGATATCTGTGCTGCTCTTCCCAGGTATCCAGGCAATTCACGGGTATCCTGTGTCCTCTTCAGCACCATGTGGAGTGCAAGGCGCCTCATGAATGTAAAATCAGCAGTTTTAATAACGATCCTTTTTATACCAGTGGAAAAGGTTAAATTTACCACACAGTGGAGCATTATCTACTGATAATAACTGTTCTACTAGATGCCGCTCAGATGCGTACAACAGATTTCTGGACTTTGGATCTTATTCACATAAAATAAGTTGTGGAAGAGGAGCAAGAGATGATTTTTCGAAGCCTGTTTTTGTCTCTATGACACAAGGCACAGTTCAATAGAGCCCCTGGCCTCTAGGAAATGCAAGCCTATATGACTTGTCCATGGGTTTCCCACAGGAACACGCATACCGGGCAGGTGTTAGGTCAGCTTGAGAACATGCTGGGATTCGTGTGCTCGTGCACCCTGCAAAAACCCTGCAAACAGGCCGCTGTTATTGTCCTCGCCGGAGCGCGGATGCGAAGAACAAGGGTGCCTTTTCTCGACATTCTCCTCAGACGATGCCAGCTAAGCCAACAAGAACATTCTTCTGTTCGCATGCTTGCCCCTGTTGCAGGGTTTTGGCCTCCCAGCTATGCTGAGTAAGGAGTGGTTTTTCTTGGTTTTCAGTCAACACAGATGAACCGGAAAGCTCGTAGTCTAGAAGGGGCCTTGGGGAGGTCATGACACAGCACAAACTATCCCCAAATAGATCTGTTCATTGCTGGAGACATCGCTCCTAAATGTCAGATATGATTAAACCTAGCGGCTGATTAAGGAATGTCAGTGGTTTACGTCAGGACGTTTGCACCAGATGTGTAACGGAGTGGACAAGGAAACAGCCGTGGCGGATTCCTTGCTATGCAGGGAAAACACGTGTTTTATTTGGAAAAGACTAATATTACTGGAGCAAAGACCTGGCCTAGCCAATTTTATTAACCCTCAGTTCAAGGCCAGTGCTGATCACAAATTGATCCTAGTTCTGTACCCGGGACTAGAGTAAGGAGCAAGTCCAAGAGCTACAGCTAGATGGCAGTTTAGGATGAGAGTAGAGAGAAGGGAAAGCGCGGTAGGATGGAAAACGAAGCATACTGAAAGTTTGTACCTAAATAATTCATGTTTGTGAGTTTAAGCTGATACATACTGCAGCATTATTAGAAAGAAAGAAAGAACTCAAAAGAGATGCATATTTGTAGACAATATTTTCCATTTTAGACTATTTGAAACTAGAGCTGCTTGGGAAATTTAACAGGACAGCAGTTTAGTAAAACTGAAGCATTCCTTGGAAGTGGTATCCAGCTACAGCAAAACATTCATCAGGAAAAGCTGTCAAAATGGGATCTTCGTGAAAGACCAGGATTTTGGCAGCCAAGTCCTTAGCATGAGAGAGGTTGGGTTTCAGCTGCGGGTTTAAATAAGCAAGGTTTCACTGCCCACATAAATGCTCTGGCCACAAGGCTATTTTCAGATTTCTTGTTTAGGACTGAAAAAACCCAAAGCTTTGAGGCCATTATTTCACTGTGATGGTAAAAGGAAAATATTTGGACTATCGCAAATATTTATGTGGCTGGAACCTGCAGAGGACTGATTTTGACTGCAGCTCCATCCAGCTGTCTGAAAAGGTGCCTTTTGCTTTGATTCCAAAGAGAAGTTTTCTGCAAAGTCTCCAAATAAGCACTGCAAGCACTGATCCCAAAGCAAGCACTGATCCCAAAGTGAAACCCTGGAGCACTGTTGGGTTGCAGGAGAATACTATTTTTCACTTTGAAAATGAAATTCCTATGAAAAAGAAATCGGTTCCCATGTTCTCAGGAACGCACGCTAGCTTTTGCTTGTGGCTGCTTAAATTGAGATATTCAAGGTCCATTTTCACCAGTTAGCGCTTCCACCTTCCATCATCCTCCATGGGATTAGAAGCTGCTCGGTACCCAGGGCCCTGTCAGAGCACTTAACTGTCACAGCAGCAATGTGAAGAAGGGTCTGTACTGTCAGGATACACACACAGAAGCCCTCCCATGCCAAGCATTACTTGAGAAAAATAAATGGAAAAATGTCCCCTCTGGTACTCATGACTACAAGGAAGAATACATTTTTAAGGAAAAGATTTTGGATATGTATTTGAAAACATCCTTTGGGTTTCTTCCTGCTTTAGTTTCCTCCTCTGTGAAGTGAGAACAGTCACGTTTCCAAATGTTAATAAGTTAAAACCAGTAAACACTCTTTGAGGGCCTCCAGCACCACCCACACCATGAGCATCTCCCCTGGCAACCCATCAGAATTCCGTCTTCCCTTCCTGATTTCTCCTCTCTGCTCCTCACTTGCATGTACTCACAGGGCAGTAAACCAGCATTTCCCTGGGAAGCACCTTAAAATGCAGCTTTTTCTTAGCTACAGAGCATGGAAGCAACAAGACACTCAGAGAAAAACAGCTATTAAGCATAAGTATTTGCGGGAATCATCACCGGGTCATTGTCTATCAACTGAATGAAAAGAAAATGTCTTTTTTGTGTGTCACTTAGGTTTTCTATTTCCTTGACAAGCATTAGCCGTTGCGGATGAGCCTTGAGGAGCTGCAGCGATGGACGTGCAGGGTAGGAGGGCTGCGGGCGCAGCGAGCTCGGTGTCTGGGAACGAGACGCGTGTTTTCATCCCCGTTGGGGAGTTTAACATCTAGTTTAAGATCTAGCGCCAAGATCAGGGCCGAGGCAGCAGAGAGTGTGTGAGTGTGTGAGTAAATTGAGGTTTACCCAGATGATTGCCCCGATGCACCAGCTGCCTTGGGTATTTAGCTTACGTGAGCTGGCTCCAAAGAAGCATTTGGATCCTAGGCAGAAAATTTAAGTGCCTAACCCCCAAATGATGCCCGCATAGGAAACAGGTGCCTCCTTATCCTACTGGAATCTCAACTCCGTGGGATTTTACCTTAAACTCCCCCGCTGCCGTCTGTCCGCACTCCTGCCCATGCCACCACCCAGCCCTGCTGATTCAGCCCAGCTCTGCCTGTGCCGAGGGAACGCCTGGCTCCAGGGAGCTCGGCGGGCGTTTTGGGTGAACCTCCAACCATGTTCAGACCTGAACCACGCTGCTGCTTTGTCCTTTGGGTGCTCCCTCTGGAGCAGCCTCCTGGGAAGGCCTCTGTCCCAAAGGGCACTGGTGACTTTTACTTTCTCCCACGACGCGGCCGCAAAAAGTGGCATTGCCCATCTTAACGCAATGGCCGCAGCGTGCTGCCAGGATGTGGCAGACCCACTTTCCATTTCCTTCGAGAGCTTTCGAAGCCACATCCTGACCACGATTCCGGAGGCTTTTCTGCAGCACGCTCTTCCCGTCCTTCCTGCTGCAGCTCATCTGCTGCGTGGTGACCAGCCATGGTTTACTCTGTGCCTCTCCATGGAGGTGCTCCTGGCTGAGGTGGACAAGCAAGAGGAGCACGGGGGCTGCACGCTCCAACTGCCCTGGGAGATCCCAAACATGGGATATCACGTAAATCCTCTTATGGATTTAGCTGCAAATAAACAAGCAGCTTTATCAGTCCTACTGATAAAGAATCAGCAAACAGAATGTCATCCTAAGCGTCAAAGTCAACTCCTCTGATAGCCACCCTCCTTCCTGGCCAGAAACATGACAGAAGCCAACACGAGCCTAGTCCTCTGCCGCCTGCTTTAGCAGATGATATTTTGCTTTGAGCCCTCGCTTCTTGGCTTTGAGCTTGAGCAGCTCTGAGCTGCTTTTGAGCAGCTTGGGCAGCTGATGGATGGACATGTTGTCCCATAGGCAGTGACATCCACCGGAGGGGCAGCTGGAGCAACGGTGGCTCCACACTGCCTGTGGCAGATAGGTCTGTTGGGGCTCATTGGGCCAGCCGAGCTCTGGTGTTAAAATACACCATGTCTGCTCTTCTGTGAGGTTTTGCTGCAGTGATCTGTTCCGTGCTCAGGAAAAGGAGGCAATTCTGACTTTTTTATCTTACAGCCCCAGGTTTTGAAGTCTAGGGGTTATGTGGGGATATCAACTGTCATTCACCAAACTGTGTATGAATGGGCGGCTCTTTTTAATGATTACACAGAAAAACTTGAAGATGATAGCACCCACTGTTTGTTTTAAATTGGAATCTATCCCACAGTGCCTGAGTCCTGGAGATGGGAGACCTTGCAGCCTTCAGACAGCTCCCCAACTCCTCATCCTCCTGCCATACATGCTGCTTCTCCAGAGGCACCGCCAGCTCCCGTTGTCAGCGGTGTCCTCCTGCCATCAGCAAGGCGCTTGGGCACGTGGCTCTCTAGCTATGCCTCTCTACAGGGATATCCTCGAATCGGCTAGCCCGGGCATGGAGCCGTGGCAGCCCATCTGAGGCCCTGCAGAAGGATGTGCAACATTTCCAGGACGTGGAGTCACCAAGGTGAGCAGGACGCTTGAGGACTTCACTCCAAGTAGCTCTGTCCTGGTTTCTTGAATGGCTAGATTATAAACTCCTAGGACTTTAAAGAGAGCAGATGCTTCCATAGGCAGCCAAAAGTTTCTTACTTAACTGTGTATATATATATAAATATATATATATATATGTATATACACAAAGAGAATGCTTTTGATTCCGTGGGAGTTCCCCTAAAATACGGCTGATTCTTTGACAGGACCCTACAATTTTGGCATACCATCCAACAGCAATGGGTTCATCCACCCCCTGCACGCCCAGGGAGGGAATCACTGGTTAAATAAACCTTCTGTGTGCTTAATAACCTTGTAGCTTGTATTGATTCAGTGTATTCCCTGCTAGCAAACCATTTACGCAGGTCATCTGAGTCTAGGACTGCTCGTTCATGGCTTTAATTGCCAGATATGGATTGGCCAATCACAGCGGTAAGATAGCAAGCTAATAAAAACATGTGAGTAAGATGTAATAAACACTATTAGGGATAAATTAAGTACTTGGCTTGTATTGATTTAATCTGTCTGGATTAACTGCTCTAAATGTTATTTCGGTTAAAGGTACCAAAAATGCCCAAAGATTGTGCCCACGATTTGGGCACAAATTGAAATACAGGTGATTTCATTTAAACACGCACAAAAAAATCTTTTACTGTGAAGGTGGTTGGACACTCAAACAGGTTTCCCAGAGCGGCTGAGGAGTCTCCGTCACTGGAGATGTTCAAAACCCAACTGGAGATGGTCTGGGCCCCGTGCTCCACGGGACCCCATTGGAGCAGATGATCTCCAGAGGTGCCTACCAGCTGTGGCTCCTAGTCAACACGTCCTCCAAAGCCAAGTGCGCCCCACATCATGCAACGCATCCTTGAGCTTCATCACCCCATACACCCTAACCGAAATGGACCCAAGAAGGCTTCTCCTGTCTCTGTTATCATCTGCTCTGTCTTTCTGTGGCTGCACTTGTTCAACAGCTCCCTGGGCCTGCTGATTGACCGCAGTGAAGCCTGTTCTCCTCCAGGGAAACCAAGGGCTGCTCTGGGATTACAGCGTTTTCCTTTCTGAAGTACACAGTCTGTCCCTTTGATCCTAAGCCTCACCTCAGAGGTCATCCCTCCCCCCTTGCTTTTTCATCTCCCCCTCCAAACTGCCCAGCCGCCCGACCGGCGCTATCGCAGTGACACGAGTCCCCTCCTTCGAACCTCTCCACATCAGCCCATCCTCCCTAATCCCACCCAGCCTCCCCGCACCGCTTTTCCAGCACCGTCCTCCCCAGCGCACGGCCCAGTCACATGCTGGCGCTCACGGGGATCAGACGCCGGCAGGGCAAGGCTGCAGCTGGTGGCATCCGCGGATTTCCCCCCAGCAGAGCCAGGGAGTCCCCAGCGCGTGTCCTTCTCTGCCACTCGTGGCGGCCCCAACTGCCCGGAGTCACCTCGGAGCCCTGCGATGCTCCACAGTGAGGAAAGAGCTGCTGTAGGATCTGTCCATCCTCGGAGCGGGAGCTGCTGGCGCGAACATCGGTGTCGCCTGGACATCGCGGGCGGGAAGGCAAAAGCAAAGCAGTGCCCCGAGCTTTCCCTAATTAATGGCAGAGCAACTGCCTCTTCCTAATAAGATCCACACGGTCGAGCAATGCAATAAACGGGGAAGTTCAGCAATTAGGAATAAATGGCCAGAGGGGGAACCAGAGCCCCGTTGGGGAGCAGCGCTCCCAGAGACGTCCTCGTTCCTTCCCGCTTGGACGCAAACCCGGAGCTGATGCACGGGATGGGTTTCCTCAGCTTTGCTTGGGATGCTGAGGAATCAGCCTGCGTGAGATGATGGAAAACTGAGCAAGTGGGGGAAAAATAAAAAGACTGTTAGGGCCGGTGTCAGAAAAGCTGGTGTATGAGCTGGCAGGTAGCATTGCCCTGCTTGGATCTAGGAAGGGCACAGTTGGAAAGGAGAAGGTGGATGAAAAGCTGGATGCTGCACAGTCAGCAATACCCTGATCCAGCTGATGTGCAGCATCGACCTGTGTCGCTTGTTCCCCAAATTGTCACCGCTTTCTCCAAAATGCAGGAGACGGTGCATAAACCACATGCTTGTGGTTTAAAGCAGCAGCCTCTTGCCTTTAACAGGGAGTGTGGCCCAACTGGGGGGACAGTGGTGCCCAGAGGCAGGTACCGGCAGCCGACAGCCCCGGGGAATTAGCGCCTTGCAGGAATGCAGGGATTTGCTCCTGGAGGCGCCGGGTGCCCGCGAGCGCTCCGCGCTGCCGACCATGTGCTCCCTAATAACCCCGGGGCCAGATGCCAGCGGATTTGCCACGGGACGGGAGGCCCCACGTGGCTCTGCGGGCTCGGCCGTAAATAGGCAGCCGCAATCTGTGGCATCCGCAGCAGGATTCCGCACCGGGGACGAGCCGCTACTCCAGCTCCCGTTTATTTCCTCTCCATTCCTTTTTCCTACCTGGAAACCGCATGGGGATGTTGGAATTGAGTGGCGCTGTTGAAGAAATCACCTTAGGGGAAGCCAGAAAGGGGGCTGCTGTGGGCAAAGGGATCCTATCCAGGGGCACATCCACAGAGGGAGAAGTGTGGATAACTCCCGCCCAACCCCAACATCTTCCTTTTGGTGCATGGACTGCCCCAGGGCCTTTGGCCTCAGTGTGGGAGCCTCGAGGTCTCCTTGGTTGGGCTGGGTCCCTGGCTCCACGGCGCCTGGCTCTGCTGGAGCATGGTGTGTCCACGCTCCTTGCTGCAGTTTGAGCAGGGAAAGACAGTGTCAGTTTTCCGTTTTTGAAGGCGGAAGAGTTAAAGGCCAATTTTTGCTGCCAGGACACGCTGCTCATATGAATGAAACCTGCCCAATTTTGCACCCGGAGCCCTGGGAGCAGAACGGAGCTTTGGGGCACACCATAAACACGCTCTCGGTGCGGTACTTGCGCAAGGCGGTGCATTTACACAGTGTGCCCACTTGAAGCACTTTGCTGCTCCTTAACCAACCCTGCCGCTCTCAGCTCCTTCCTCCTTCCATCTCCCGGCACGGGTGTAGCGCAGAAGCAGAGCCCCTCTGCAGCACATTTTTTCCCTATCATTTCCCTTTAAAACGCCTGTAATTTCAAGACTGGTCCTTTTTAATTTTTTTCCCCCTTTTTTCCCCATTTTTCCATTCGCCCGCCCCGTGGGGCACCAGGACTCCCCTAAGGAAGCCGGGGGAGGGGAGGATCTCCCCGCATCTCCTCGCCCATCCCGACCTCCCCGCGCTCCTCATGGCCCCATTCCCGCACGCTCCCCCCTCCCCCCCCCGCCTCGCGCCCTCCATTGAGAACTTTTCCCCCCGCCCCGCTCCTGCTCTGACGTCACGGGAGGGTGTGACCAATGGGAGCGCCGCGCGCCGCCGGCCCCGCGGGGGGGACGGGGACCCGCGCGCCGCCCCCCGCGCGCTCGCCCTTAAAGCGCGCGCCCGCGCGCCCGCGTCCCCGCCACCCGCGTCCCCGCCGCCCCGAGCCCGTCCCCGCCGCCCCGGGCCCGTCCCCGCCGCCCCCCGGCGCCATGGGCGCGCTCGTCCTGCTGCTCTGCGCCGCCCTCACCTGCCGCGCGGCGGCCGGCGCCGCTCCGCACCTGCGGGAAGGTGGGTGCAGGCGCGCGGGGCGCTGCAGGTGCCTCGGGTTGGAGTGGGAGGGGGCCGCGGGGCTGGGACAAGCGTTGGTGTCCCCAGTTCCCCTCTGACACCCGCGCTTGCAGGCACGACGCTGGCGCCGCCGCGGGGAAGCCGGGACCCGCCAGCCGTGCCCCGCGTCAGGTTCAACCTGCGCTCGTCGCCCGATGCCGAGGACGACGGCTGCGAGCTCGCCGTGGGCCAGCACGGCGGCCTGCAGCTCTGCGGCTTCAACGCCACCGCCAAGACCTTCTTCATCATCCACGGCTGGACGGTGAGTTCGGAGGAGCCGCTGAGCTGCGCTGTCCGTGCGGAGCATCCCGGGCGCGCGGGGCGGCGTTCCCGTTGCGAGTGCTGCAGCATCGCTCCTGCTTAAAATGCTGGGAAATCACCCTGTTCGTTTGCAGCCTTTCAGGATGCCTTTGTGCCACTAATATAAGCCTTCTAAATGTAACTTTTGCAGTCTTCCTGAAAACACAACTAACTGCTCTGATGATGCTTTACTTAACAACTCTCCAGCTCGTTGTAACCCCAGCCACGTGCACAGAGTCCTCACTCTTGCGGTGCAGGCTCCCCTCTAAAGAAACACAGGGTGGACAGTTTGTCTATCTCTCTTCTCCTGTGCCTTATGTAACGGCGTGTGGGGCATTAGTGGACTTATCGGCTCTGCCTGTGCTTATGCAAACTGAAGTGCCAGGCCTGGAAAATAATTTTGCAATGCTTCAGAAATCCTGAAACTCTCAAGGATGGGGCGATAAGGCTTGCAGGTAGCAGCGCCTCTCCCTTTGCCCTTAAAAGGCAACAAAGCTACTTGCTCCCTGTCTGTCAAAACCTGTTTTTCTTACACCATTAGTGCAGTGTGAAGAAGCTTCAGAGAAGCGTATAGTAAAAGTGTAAGCTGCAAACGAACACCCGAGGGCAGCCCTGTGGATGTGCAGCAACGGGGCAAATTAACGCTTGGGTCTCTCCACAGATGAGCGGCATGTTTGAAACGTGGCTGGGCAGCCTGGTCTCGGCCCTCCGCGAGCGGGAGAAGGACGCGAACGTGGTGGTGGTGGACTGGCTGCCCCTTGCCCACCAGCTCTACACGGATGCTGTGAACAACACGCAGGTGGTGGGGAAAAGCATAGCCCAACTGCTGAACTGGTTGCAGGTAAAATCTGCCTCCAGTGCAATGGGCAATGAAAGCGGTTGCACAAGGGAGCAGAACATGCGCCACCCCTAATGCAAAGGCATAGGTGTAATCCTAAACCCCGAGGCCTCGGGCCTCCCTGGCTAAGGGAGGGGAGGAGATCAGTCTCTTGCATCTCCTCAGCTTGGCTTGGGGGTGCCAGCGTGGGAGCTGGGCATTCGGTGTTGGCGTCCCTTTGGTGAGAGGGGTGGAATATCCTAGTTGGGGTTGAAAGCTGGATGCTACAACTGAGCAAAAAAAAAGTGCCATGCAAACAGGCATTATGCATGTGTCTTGAGAAAACATGCAGGGAGAGAAAAAAAAAAGAAAGAGGGGAAAAAAAAGCAACATGTCTCCTGTTCCCTCCTATCTAGTCCTAGAACAGAACCTCAGAGTCCTGGAGATAGGAGCTGGGCAGATGTTCTAAAAACATCTATTTGTTTTTCCTTACAGGAGAACCCACTCTTCCAACTTCAAAATGTTCATTTGATTGGATACAGCCTTGGGGCCCATGTTGCTGGCTTTGCTGGCAATCATGTCCAGGGGACAATAGGCAGAATTACAGGTAAGTGGTTTTTTTTTAGTGGTCTCCTGCCTTTTAGCAGAGTTGTCCTGCTGAGATGTTTTCCAAGGAGACTTGTTTCCAGCATCCTTGTGTCACGGCATTCTTGCTCTCCACGTGAGAGCAGATATCCTTGAGGTAGGATACCAAATCTGAGGACAACCTAGTCTTAAGTAGGTTTGGATGCTAATGCAAAAGTCTTCCCACCAAGGTCTCATTTGAGGAAAACACTGTTTCCATATAACTCAGATTAATGGAAGTGATAGCTATTGAGTATAGTTTGTCCCATGGGGTGTTTGGCCAAAATCCTCTCTTTTATCAGAAGATATGTTGAGTAGAGTGCCTCAGATTCTGAAGATTCTGGAAAACGGTGACTGTTCCAATCACTTAGCTTTTTCTCTACCTAACTGCTAAGGTGCCCAATTTCAGGTCCTCAGTCGGGCTGAGGTTAATTTAAAGGCAAAGCTCCATCGTGCTCTCAGAAGCAGGAACTCTACTCTGAAAGTAGACCAAACATCTTCTCCAAAGTGGCCCTGGCTGCTAGCAGTTTTCGCAGTGCTAGACTTCTAGTGTTCAGTCATCTGCCACCTTTGGAAGTGTCTCAGATGTGTTGCTTCCAGCACACAACCAGAAGCCACCACTTCAGAGACTGAGCAGAGCACTGCCAATACTGGGATGTGTTGCACATTTAGTGTCAGCAGGCATCATCCTTGTCTCCTTTAGTGAGTCCGTGGTGAAGACATGTGGGGATGGCACCCACAACGAGGCAGGGAATGTCTGTGTAGCGTGTGGGTATGGAGGGCTCCTAGCACCTGTTGTGGATGACATGACCCAAGTTCTTACTGGTGTCCTCTGTGCTGCCCCTAGGCTTGGATCCAGCTGGCCCCATGTTTGAAGGGGTGGACCCCAGCAAGCGCCTGTCCCCTGATGATGCTAGCTTCGTGGACGTCCTGCACACCTACACTCGGGAAACACTGGGCGTCAGCATTGGGATCCAGATGCCTGTGGGTCATGTTGACATCTACCCCAATGGGGGAGACTTCCAGCCTGGCTGCGGACTGAGCGACGTCTTAGGAGCAATTGCCTATGGGAGTAAGTTCTCGCTATGTGTTTTGCCTCTGGTCACTGTAGACTTCTTGTGCATAGACCAGGGTTGGTGTTGGGGAATGATCCCATTTATGAGAGCAGAGAAAACTACTTTTCCTTCTAAACTGCCTGTTCTACTGGAGATAGCCGCTAGAAACTAGATCTGTTTTTAATTCTGAAGTAGCCTGTTTTCCTCCTAACACCTCATCAAAACCTCTGGCCTTCTCATGCTGGCTCTGGAATCCTCTTTAAAGCTGACTTCATGATAGAGACTAAGTGCTGAAGTGTCTTGCACTAACCCTTTTGAATTGCTACTGTTTGAAAAATGTCAAGTTTAGCCAAACTCGACTCCTGCTGGCTCCAAAAGGCTCAGCTCACTGTATCTTACGGCTGCTGAGATGACAAATGCTTAAACAAAATATATCCCTTGCAAATCCTAGCTATTGGAGAAGTTGTTAAATGTGAGCACGAGCGGTCTGTGCACCTCTTTGTGGACTCCCTTGTGAACCAAGATAAGCAAAGCTTTGCATTCCAATGTACTGATTCCGGTCGCTTCAAGAAGGGAATTTGCCTGAGCTGCCGGAAGAACCGCTGCAGTGGCATTGGCTACAATGCCAGGAAAACCAAGAACAAAAGAAACAGCAAGATGTACTTAAAGACAAGAGCTGACATGCCGTTCAAAGGTATGCTTTTCTCTTTTTTTTTTTTTTTTTTTTTTTTTTTTTTTTTTTTTAAAAAAAGAGTATCTAGATTAGAGATCATTTGATCTGAGTGGGGTGAGCCTTACCAAGAGACAACTGACATGAATGTAGATGTGGAAGGGTAGTATCACCTCCAAGCAAGGCAGTAGAGCCTGTTGCTGTTACCAGGCCCCATTCCTGCTCTGCAGCATCACTGAGCTTCCTTCCTCTATGTAGCATAACAAGGGCTCTGGCTGCAAGGACACACCATCTCCAAAGCAGGTCTATGGCTTACATGGTGCCTGCTTGCAAGCCCATCTCCACCTTAGTGTGGTGTGAGGCTTGGAGAGCCCTCCCCAATGTGGACAAAAGTCCTGTAACTCCATCTGTTTCTATCCCTGATCCTGTTTCCACCTGGAAAATGTCAACTTTGTAATCAGAGGCAGAGCAGGAAAAAAAGATGCATGATGTCTTGATATAGACATCTGTATGATCAGAGACTCATTTAGAAAGGGTTTAACTTTTACCTGTCAATGCCCTATTTAATAAAGAGCTATGCTTAACAATGCTGGCTCTTTGCAAACTTGCCTCCATCTGTTGTTCTTGCCTCCTTGCAGTCTACCATTATCAGATGAAAATGCATGTCTTCAGCTATAAAACCTTGGGAGCAGCTGATCCCACCTTCTCAGTCACCCTTCATGGCACTAATGGAGACTCCGAACCCCTCTCTTTAGAAATGTAAGTAAACTGACCTATTGTGCTCCCTTAAGAAAATAACTGGGACTAGACAAGTGCAAGGCAACCCAAGTCATTGACACTAACAGCCTCACTTTATTGTAATTCAAAAACTTTTTGTCAAATAACTTATAATGTCTTTCTGTGAAAGGAAACAGGTCCTCTACACATTAGCCTTCATGGCTCATTGTTGAAGTTTTATGATTCCTCCCCCATTTGGGTATGGTCTGAAAGTACCTCTATCTCTGGAGGGAGGTGTGGCTGTCTTTTTACCCTGTCCCAGAAGAAATAAGGTCTGAAATTCACCTTTAAACTATGGAAGGCTGTCTGAGTCAAGTAATTAATGCCTCCTATTAAAAAAGTGAGTTTTGATAGCTGGTTTAAAGCTATTCAGTAATTAACTGTTGACAGTTAAACAAAAAGCACTTGATAAGCTGCAAAAGGCTATCTCTAAAGCCTTGTGAATGACAGCCCTCCTGGCACTCTTCCATAAGGAAGAAAGGTTGAGTCTCTGCTTATCTTCCAGGCTTGAGCAAATTGGCCTTAATGCCACCAACACCTTCCTGGTCTACACTGAAGAGGACATGGGTGAGCTCCTAAAAATAAAGCTCACCTGGGAGGGAACTTCTCAGTCTTGGTACGATCTGTGGAAAGAGCTCAAGAGTTACTGGTATCGGCCTGCAAAGTCAACCCAGGAACTGCACATCAGACGTATACGGGTGAAGTCTGGGGAAACACAGCAGAGGTAAGTGGCTGTGCTAAGATGTGGGTGAAGCTTCAGCAGGGAGCTATGTTCAGAATTCAACAAGAAAAGTGCTGTTGGGGTTTTGACCTTGCTTGGTGGCATGAACAGTCTTTTTCATATTCAGCATTATCCCTGCCATTATGGGGCAGGAGCATGGGTTACATGAGAAGTTTCAATATGAGGTTATAGAATAGAAATAGAAATCTAGCTTTGCTTAAAACTCACATCTGACATGCTCTGTTTTATTTAAATATGATAACACTCTTGCCCATACGGATTGAATTCTTCTGTTTTAAGACGATATAGAGGCTACCTGAAGAGTTAAAATAACAAGTGCCAAGAATAAATACTAAAGCACATGCTAGCGTGGCTATTTTTGTTACATGTGTCATTGCATTGACTTGGCAGAATGAGCTGGATCAATAAACTACGCAAGCAGCAACATGGTAGTACGAACAACTCAAATGCTATGTTGCTCCTTCTGAGATATCCAACAGCTGAGCAAGGTGAGGTTGCTCATTGGCAACCAACAAGTAGAGGCCTCGTGTAAGAGAGAGTCTACACCCATTTTTCTGAAATCCGTGAAACACAAGGGAAGTAGAAGTAAAGGTTCCCATGTAAAACATGACACCAAGAAAGAAAATGTTGCAACAGCTACTCAGCACAGTAGCGGTGTGTCAAGATACTTCCTGCAGAAGTGTCAAACAATACAACTCATCCTAGAATGAACATAGCATATGGATTACAACTGCTATTTGTGCAGACAAGAGGTAACTTTCTTGAACTGTTTCTTCCTCTAGGTTTGCTTTCTGTGTGGAGGATTCCCAGCTGACCAGAATATCTCCTGGTAAAGAACTCTGGTTTGTGAAATGTGCAAATGACTGGCAAAAAAGGTAGGGGAAAACTAGCCTGGAGAAATCCTGTCTGATGCATGAGTAGAGCCTTTAGATTATTAACCTCCCTTTTATTTATTTATTTTTTTTCCTCCTTCCCTAACAAAAGTGGATAAATGCAAACCTAATTCCCAGCTGTTAGATTTAATGAAAGACTTAATACATGCATGAGAATTAACTAGCAATAGATAATTAGACACTGCTCATTTCTGGTCTCAGTTTGACTCCTTGTGTCTTTTGGTGCTGCCCCAACTCAAGATTCTTGCAAGAGGGGAAAGATAGTTGGAGGCCCCTCAGCAGGGCGTGCTAGTCCTGTTTGCCTCCGGGATGCTCTTCCAGACACCTAGCATCAGTCCTTAAATTTTGAGGCTGGCCCCAGCATGGCCAGATTGTTTGCTTCAACATGCCCTGAACAATGCTTCAGATGTGTCCTTGTTGTTTTGGCTGGATGGCAGTTGCCTTCAGACTAGTCCCAGCTTCTTGGCCTCTCTTAAATCTCAGTTTGTGTACTTGAGGCTTTGGAGCTCCTAATCAAGTGCTCCTTAGGTTAGGAAAGCCCCATGGAAGTCGTTTTTGCACAACCTTCTTGGAAAGCAGAATTCTGCTCACACGTGAGCTGATACTGTTCCAGTCTTGGCAGAAACTAGCAGGCTGTTTCATGTATAGTAGCAAACAACCTAATGAATGAGAACCCTCTGCAAAAAAATCTGCCGCTCTGCTGCAAGCAGTGAAAGATCAAGCAAATGCTCCTGCAGGTAAAATAAAAGGCTGTTTTGATATGCTTCTTGTAATACCCATTAAACAAATTGCTGGCAGATGTACCCTTCCTGCTCGCTGATGCAATGTGGCTTTCACGGGAGGCACAGCAGAGCTCCAAGCAGCTGGATTTCCAGGAAATGGTCCTTCCTCCCCGAGCCCATGAGCGATGACTGCTGCTGGACGGTCTGTTCCTGCCAAGTCCCTGAGAGATTATAGTTCCCTGCCTGGGGACTGTCTGTAAACATCTATATACCCTTGAACAGCTCTGCACAGGCAGACTCTTGTCAGACCTGTATTTTCTATTCGCAGCTATCTGCCTGCTTGTGTGCTAGGTCTGCTCCATTCCCGCTGAGTAGCTATTGGGCAAAGTGCTTTTTTTGACAGAATAAAATATTAACCTGGACTGCCAAAACCTGTTTCTAATATTCTAGCATTTTTATGATTTATTTGTTGCTCTGTGTTTAACCAGGTGTTTTTTCTCTCTACTTTTCTTAGGCCTTCCTCAAACTTGCTCTGAGGACTTCCCTGAAATCTTACAATTGAATAGCCTAGATGCATGAAGACCACACATGTGGGGTGATACTCTGGCAAAAACTCGTCTTGGTAGCACTTAAAACAGCTAGCTCTTCAGGACCAAACACCTTGGAACGGATACAAGAAACAGAAGGACTGTGGTCCTAGACCTCGAATAACTGAAACCACATTCCCCTTTTCTAGGGAGCCTGGTTTGTGCATTTAACCTTCTCTTGATCTTTTGCACTCTGCATTTCCTTAAGCAGAACTGCAAATGAAACCTTTCACAGATCTAGACCTCAGCAATGATCTACTGGCCTGCCTGCTGGCAGAGCTGAGAAGACAACCATGTTAGCTGACTGTCAAACTGCAGGTGACAGAGCTGCCAAGAATGACATAGTGTCTACCATAGGGGTAACTGAATCCAATAGCACTAAGGGCTATGGGAAGATAAGACCACCAAGCATAATAAGTTTTGGGGGGAGTATCTTTAGGGGATAGAATAAGCACAATGTCACTTATCTTCAAGCTGTCCTTTGCTTATCCTAAAAATCAGTTACTGTATCTGGCTGATACTCAAATCTCTATAGGTCACCTTGTGGAGGAGCTCCATTCTCCCTGTATCTAGGGCAAAGCAAGATCCAGCTACCAACTGATGGTGCTGGCAGCTGCCCCAGTGGATGTCTGAACCAAGCATGTGTGTTACTACAGACAGAGCTTTCTGTTAAGCTTTTTAAACTTTTTATTAAGGCAGCTGCCCATCTACTGACTGTGGAGGAAGGTAATGAGCTGTCCTGTTTTGGGAGAATGTTGCATTGGTCCTCTTCACTACTGAGAACGTGTTTGCCTCTGCTCCAATGCTGCTGCAGTATCAGAGCATAGTTAAGACCTTATTTTAGGCAAAGTATTTAACTGAGCCAAACAGACAACCGTCCACCCTCATTGCTGCAATGTCCTAGCTGGATTACCCATGAACTTGGCTTTTTTGGAGTTGGGGATATGCTCAGCAGCTGTCCTGGCTGCTACAGCAAATAGGAGCTTGTTGGAGGTGAACTAGCTCTTTTTTTTTGGGGTGGGAAGAGGGATACTTGGCATAACAACTGAGACTGCACTTGAACTTTGCTGTATGGAAAGGCAATCTCAAGCTGTGGTGCTGCCACATACATGGACTGAGCTCTGAAGACCTAGAAAGTCGTTTGATGCCTCTGGTTGTCTGAGGTTTTTTGGAGAACTTCAATCCAGGCAAAGCAAGCACATTTGGATATTTTAAATGGTTTTATGCAAAGGCTTCAATAAGCCTTTGGTAAGTATCTGTGACTTGTCACCGTGCCATGGGTAAAGTTGTTTCAAAGCCTTATTTTGTATATTGTGGTTTTTCTATGACTTAAAATATTATTTATTTCTCATGCTGTACATATGTAAAGTTTGAAACAGTTTTGAGTAAGTTTTTGTAAGCTTGAAGATGGAAAATAAAGCGCTTTGTGAGAATCAGTTAAGTCTTGTTGTTAAGATATATGCTATCCTGTGTCAGAACAGCACTGTATGCCCCTGTCATCTTTCTGCTGGTCTGCAGCCTGCAGAGGAAGGGACATGGAGGAGGAGCAGCGTTGGGGAGACTACAGAGCAGTAGGTGCCCTTAGCTGGTGAGCTCTTTCCAACCTTCTTGATGGTGGGATCTGGATGGGCTTGCTCTGCCCTCACTTAATGCTGAAGGAGATGAGAAGCCACCTCATCACGCTGCTGCTTATGGCCTTTAGTGCTCCTTGCTGGATGTGGCTGTCACCTTGGCTACCTGAGGTGTAGGGTAAGGTGCTGGATGCTGCTGCTGTTTTGGCAGGCTAGCCCAACAAGTTGGGACTGACTGCCCCTGCTTTCCCCTAGTGCATAGACTTCCTGCATTAATGTGGGCTTTTGTCTGTGTGTGTGTGTGTGTGTGTGTGTGTGGTTTTTTCTTTTTCTTTTTTTCTTTTTTTTTCCCCCTATCCCTAGACTGTCACTTTTCTGAAGTCTTTAACCTTGCCCTGACTTCCAGGGTTAGCCCAAGGGAGGCTACTTTGAGAGAACTTGCCAGAAGCTGAGCAGTGGCTCAGTCTTTCCCAGTTTCACTACCCCTGCAGCAGCCACACTGTCACCTCTAAGGCGTATCAGCAGGAGAGGGGTCCTATCTGTGACAAGCTGGTGGCACCCATCCAGTGGCAGAAGGACTTTGCAAACAGAATAAATACCCCTGAGCTGTGAGAGATTTGCATCACATTACTTCATTAACCTTTTCCTGCAAGAAGACCAGCAAGGGCTGATTGTGAAGAAAGCTGCACTGATGGGGCTGGTGCTGCTCTGTGATGTGTTTCCACTGCCCAACTTATTCTGTGTGTCCGGGTGTTGTCATTCTGGGCATGTGCATGGACAGGCCCCTTTTCCAGCCTCCCCCACAGCAACACCAGAAGTTGGTGTTCCCTGCACTGCAGTTTATTCTGCTGCAAGATCCTCTCCTTTAACAGCGATGGCCTCTTTGCATCTGCGGTGCTTCTGCTAGGACTGAGTTCCTGGTGAGAGCAAACAGACAGCTGAGATGGATGGGATTTTTGCAAGCTCCCTGGATGCTGCCGTGTGCATCTGCCTTCTGCACATTGTAAAGGGCAGGTTGTGAGTCCCGCACCCCTCTGCCAAGCCTGTGGTGAAAGAATCACATCAAGGCCAGGTCACTCGAGCTGCCCTCCCCCAGGGTTTTGGGAATAGCTTTTCCCTGGAGGCGCTGTTCGGGCGCACACACGCACAGGGTTGTGCTGTGGGTCAGGCTGTCTCCAGAGGAACAATGCATCCCACATTGGGAATGCCTGGCAGCTGCTCCATGTCCCTTCCCGGGCATCCCTGTCCCCCAATGTCCCTCCAGCCCCACGGTCACAATCAGCATGCAGCGCTCCAGAGCAGCACGCTTTGCCGGGATGCTTATTCAGGAGCTAGTCTGGGACAGAAAGATGAGTTGTTTTTTTTGGAGGAACAAGAATTCGAGGCTTTTTCAGCAGTTCCCAGTGACGACATCACCTGGCAGCCCCACTCCACCAGGAAAGGCCGGTTCCCAAGGGCAGCCTCCCCAGAAGGCGACTGCCGCTGCCCAAGGAACCCGAGCGGCTGCTCCACACACAGCCCTGCTAATGACTTGTAATTTTACGCCTGTTGCAAAGCTGACATTCCAACATAAATTATACAGCTCAGTGACTTCCAGGCAATGCCGGCAGCCCAGCGGCAAGCACAAAGCCCCTGGCACCTCCTTGAAACCCCTGCGAAAATATTGGGAGACTTTGTACTGCACAGAAGGAAGGGCAAAGCCGCTGGATCCCAAACTGACCCATATTTAAAACTAAGACCACTTTATTTGCTCAGTTTTTATACATACAGATACATACATGTTGCTTAACCTCTATTTTTTTTCTGGTGATTTGCAGCTTTTTCATGAAGCTTCAGGATTTAATGGCAAACCAGAAGAGGCAGAGCACAGAGGCTCTGAATCCTTTTTTTCTGACACGAGCTGTAAGGAGATCGGAAGAGGAGGGAAAGGGACCAATAAAGCGAGGCATTTCGGGCCACGCCACTCCACCTCTCCTAGCCAGCTGTCCCAGTTATTGCAAACAGGCAAACCGGTTCAGACAGAGTAAGAAATGACACAAGACTTGGACCAAACCTTACGGCAAATCTGGTTGATTTTTTTGTGTGTGTGTTTCCTCCTTTCCATATGGCTTTCCATATCCTGTTTTTGGCTGCAAACAGATGCAGCCTACCAAATTATCAAGAGAAAGGCTGCATTGAGCTTAGCTGGAACTGAGCAGCTACGCTGAAACAAGCTTCCTCCCCTGCCATAAAAGCTGCAGATGTGAGGGAGAAGATCCTTGCTTTGCCAGGCTCTGCAAAACAGTGAGATTTGTCAGTTCTTTGAATAGCCCATTAAGAAACACCTCTGGGAAAGCTGGATTATAGACCACCCATGCGTTGCAGCGGAGGCAGCTTGCAAGGCCAAGCCTCAAATACACATGTCCACGCCGTGAAAGGCACCGCTGTCAAACACACATATCCACTAACCCGCACTGCTGTGGATAACTATCTCCAAGAGCAAACGGAGGGCAGAGCAGGTCCATAGAATCATAGAATGCTTAAGGTTGGAAGGGACCTCTAGAGGTCATCTAGTCCAACCCTCATGGATGGGTTTGCAGTGGGTCCAGGGCTGTGGTTAGCCAGGCTGGGAGGACCCTTGGGACCAAGTGTAGCATGACCCTGTGACCAGCAATCAACACTTTAATATGAGAATCCTGCAAAATTAAATGCAAACACAAACTCATTGATCAGTGGCACATTGAGATTAGCGGGTTGGCCTTAAAAGAGCTCACCAAGTGGAGGACAAAACCCAAGTGTCCTGGCCCTGGACGACTGCTCATCCTCATGGAGTGCCAGTGCAGTCTGCTCTTCCAAACTGCTTTTGTGCATGGACAAATAGTTCCATTAAGGAGTTTATTTTGCTTATTGAAGCTTTCCTCTGCTCATTCATCCTGGTCTAATGGGATCTACAGTCCCCATCAACCCCGATGATGTGCCAAAAGGTAAAAGAAATGAGAAACTAGAGATGTGACTTGACTTAAGGGGTGGAAAAGTCATTCTGCATTGCTGATGGTTCTTACGGCACAAGCAGCAGCACTTTCATGTATTGTACATATTTTCTTTATGATTTCCGGAAGAAAAGCCAAAACAAGGGACGTGTTAGCTTTCCTGTGAGTAACGTCTGCAAGGTTTCCCATGTGCTGAGATGGTGGTTGCTCCTCACCCCCAGCCTTGTCCTGCACGAGGCTGGCTTTGCCCGGGGCCGGGATGCAAGGGCCCTGCGGGAGCCCCTTTGAAAGCAGCAGGAGCCTCCATGCTGGCTCTGGCGGAATTCCCATGGGATTTAGCCCGCGATCGGTGCTGGGCCGGGAGCAGGGTGAAAGGTGAGCAGAACCACCCTGGTGAGGGCACACACTGGCACAACCAGTTGCAAAAAACATAATTTTAGAAAATTAAAGCTTTATATATGCTTTCTTTTTTTTCCTGTTTCTTCTTCCCATCAGCCACAGTAACTGGCCCAAATTCCTGTCTTAAGTCCAAGCCACACACTGTCTCCAAGCCAGCTCCAGCAACAACATCAAAGTGCTGACCTAGCCTGATTTAGCATTCTGGCCAACAGCTACTTAACAGGACACGATGAACTTTATTTCTAGTGTATCTTTTCAAAACTCAGCCAAAAGAAGCTCCGGTTTTTTAATTTGATCCAAAGATCCCCAGCTAACCTTTGCCTTTGTATTCCTTAAAATTGTTCTTCCTTGAAAGACCATGAGAAACACCTGGAGAACACCTGCCAGCTACATGGGATAAGTGAAGGAACTTCTTGTATAAATGACCTGCTGTCAAAGGGACATGGAAGGAAATGGGGGGAAAAAAAAGAAAAAACAAATTAAAGAGGAGCATCTGTGTTTCCTGCTAGTTATTTCAGAAGTTATTAAGTAATGAGAGGAAGAAAGGGGAGTAAAAATCAGATGGACTTTTATGATATTTATATAGATATTATCTCCTTAAGATAATAATTTCTAATATTGAAAATAACTGTGACAGGAAGAGTACTCAGAAGCTTTTTCTACTTAAGCCAAAATTGTGTATTTCAAAAGAAATGCTGGAGACTGTGTTAATCCAGATCACATCATGCACAGGACATTGGAGCCACAGCCAAGCTGTGCTTTTTATCACTTGTTTCTTGAAAGACTGCAGAAGACTTTGCTTTTCTGTTAGTTCTTTGCAACTAAAACTCTCCATACTGCACATCTTGCCGGAGGCCACCTACAGCTGTGGTTGCCTGGCTGCAATTCTGGGGGTTTTTGGGTTTCCTGGTAGAGCAGTAGAGCCTTGCAGGGAGTGTCCTGGTCCTCAGCCCTGCTACGGAGCTGCGGAAGGGAACCCAGACCTGAATAACTGGCCCAAATTGGGCTGAGCTGTCTAACAATTACCTGGAGAATTAAATCCCTCAGGGATATGAAGTCTAAGCAGAGGCTATAGCAGCTGAGCTTACTGGTGCCCTCACTGTGGCTCAGCCCATGGGCAGTGCTCCACCACCACCCAAGCTGCTGCTTGGCTCCCATCCTGTCCCATGGCTCCTGGGTGAAGGTCTGGGATGCCTCACTGTCAAGGCAGCAGGACAAGACAATGTTCATGCTCCCCCAAGCCCAATTCTTTCTCCTTTCATGGTCTGGTCTCTTCCTTCCACCTCTGCTGTCTACCCCATGCACGCTCTTGACTCCACTCTACCATTAAGGTATCCATCCAGCCAGCCAGCTGAGTCAGCCTAATTGCTTCCAGCAAAGTGCCCATATATTATTACACAAGAAATTCTTGCTACTACCATTACCAAGGACCAAGCTTATGGCCCAGAGCTTACTTGAGGACAACACACCTTGCAGCTTGCTCAAGAGCTCAGCTGACACTCTTAGCTAGGCTATTGTCTTCTCATGCACTCAACCCTGCAAACTTAACTTCAGGAAGATTTAGAGCCCTTTCTCTCTCCTTCGGTGAGAAACAGGCAGGTGCGGAAGAAAATCCAGCCTTTGCAATGTTTTTTTTTTTAACCTGGATCTGGTGAGCAGATATGAGGACCAAGGAAAGAAATCTCACAGGTGCTCAGGCCAACTCCCTGTGAGGAGCACAGGATGAGGAACAAAACATCCGCCCCTTTCTTTTCCGCTCCTTTCAGTGCGGTGGTTGTGTTACGACCTGTCTTGGCCCCTTTACTAAGCCCTGAGCATGCCACCATGGAGCACTGGGAAGGTTCAAACCAGGGCAATCGTGGCCATCTGAGTTCAGAGCAGGATATACAGAACTAGAGGAAACAAACTAGACCGACAGAACTAGAGGAAACGGGCAGAAACTCAAGCACCAGAAGTTCCACAGGAACTTAAGGAAAAAATTCTTAACAGTGAGGGTGCCAGAGCCCTGGAACAGGCTGCCCAGAGAGGTTGTGGAGTCTCCTTCTCTGGAGATCTTCAAACCCGCTTGGACGCAGCCCTGTGCCATGTGCTCTAGGTGACCCTGCGAGTGCAGGGGGTTGGACTAGATGATCTCTAGAGGTCCCTTCCAACCTTCATCATTCTGTGATTCTACGATTCTATGTGCCACCTCTCTTTAAGGATCATGGCTTGAGCATCCTGAAAAAAACTGCTACTATTCACAGCAAGAATAGCCTTTCCTAAGAAATCCCCATAGATGAGCTGCTGTGATGATGCTGGCACTTTTGGAAGGACATGTGTGATAAGAGGTCACGCATGCTCATGAGGTGACAATCAAATCCCACCCCTACCCAAAGAGCACTTGAGGCCAGTTTGACAGCTAAAGGTTGGCAAATCTTTAGGCTGTTAGACTGGCTCCTTCTCAGCCAAACACCCTTGTGCGAGGGGGATAATTGCTCCCTGCTCCCTCCATCTACTGGGTCCATCAATGAGGCTGACACATCCTGCAGGATCTTGAGGGCTTTCTGCCCGCTTGAGCCTCAGCCCAAGGCAGCGAAACAGCTGCTGCTTGTCCGGGAAAAGCCAGGGCTGATTTACTGCCCTGGGAGATGGGCACGGGAGCAAGCTGGTTTGTTGGTAAACTGAGGATGATTTACTCCTCCTATTAATTCGGTATCCTTCAGCAGGCATGGTACGTCTGCACCATTCAGCAGCCCCTTTATTTATTATTTTATTCCTGGATGCTCTGGGCTCTGAACAAAGACGTACATTGTTCTGCCCTCCGGCTGACAAACAGACCCTGTTTTTTAAAATTCCTGCTGGGTTGTTTTCTCCTGGTTGTGCTGAATCAGCTTTTAACTTCCATTAAAAAGCTTTTTATTTTTTAGGAAAAAAGCAAAATCTGTTTTTCTAATCCCACTGATTTACCTCCCTAAACAGCTTCAACAGCATCATGTTACTCCAGCAAACAGGATGCTGTTAGTGCCAGGCTTCCCAAACCGCTCTGCCTATAGCGTATCAACCCCAGGCTTTACAGCCACCAAGCTCAACGAGCAAAATGACAAACCGAGTCCGTGCCTGGACTTGTCCTGACGCAGCTCCTCCAGGAAGCCAGCTTTCAAGAAAAAGGATCTCGGCATGCATTGCACTTACAGCATTGCAAAACAGACACCAAGCGTCTCCCTCCTGGGTACTGGGCTCCTCTTGCCTATCCAGAACCTCTGGAGACTACGCTGAAGCAATCGCAGATAATATTTTGACTGGGCTGGCTGACCACAAAAAGGGTCTCTGGTTGTAACAGAGAACAGCAAAGTAGATCCAAGGTTGGCTGTCAGCAGTGATACTTAAGGACAACCTTGAGGTCACTGTCTAACCCAGACATACCAAGAGCATTATAATTCCCTTGGCAAACAGCTGAAACCAGGCTCTGAGGTTGCACATTCCCTGTTCCTGTGCTTGAAGCTTACCTAGATATCCAGGACCTGAGCAGAGCAAGCTTCTTCATCATGGTCCCTAATGCTCTCTTCGAGCTGAGCCTGCTGCCAACCATCACTGGACAAACTGCTCCAGGGCTGGACATGTGCGGTAGGTAGATGTTCACCAGGTAGGAAAGGCTGTTACGGCAAACCAGACTGGCTGCAGGTGATTTTCAAGGATGAAGCAACAACAAATATCTACTTAAAAGCAGACAGCTATTGAATGCTGGCTCCAGATCAAGCTTGTGGTTTTTCCCTGTGAGCTGCAAGTCCGATGGCTTGTGACAATTGCAGGACCACAGCAAACGCAAACTGGTGTCGTGGCGTGTGTGACATCTCTGGAGGGAGAGGGCCTGGGTGCCAAGTGTGGCCCCTGTGATCACTGTGGCAATCGGCTGCACAGTTGTGTGCAAGAGACACGGTAAGCCGAAGGAAGGAGTCCCTCGCTGTCCCACCGTGTGACATCAAAAGCCCTGGGGTACCATCCATACTGGCCAGGTGTGAAAAAAAGACTGTGCTTACTTGACAAATGCAAAGTTTTACAAGTCTGGTAGCAGAGATCCCTCCTCACTGTAATCTGCAGAAAGAAAGGAGTCCTTGACTTTGGATCACTGAGCAATAGTTCTGAATTCCTCGCCTTTAGGATACAACCCGGTCTCCAGCATGTTATTTACATCCTCACAGGGATTCACCAGAAAAGGAACATTACTGCACCCAATCTTCTGGCCATGAGCTGCAGGGACAACCTTTGGGCCAATAAGGAAGTCCTGTAGGGCCCAGAGCATCTGACCTGGGTGGACATCATGAGCAAACTACTTTGGTCCTTTTTCAGTTGTGCTGAGGTTGCCCTCATCCAAAACACTTTCTAATACATTGTAATGACTCAATGACTTTTGGCTTTGACTTTTTTTTTTTTTTAATCTAAAAAGTATTAGTTGGCATTTTCTCCCTATTCTCTTTAAAGTTATAAAATACTTTATCACTCAGGGTCTGTTTAGGATCTATCCCACATGAGGACCTACCTGCATACTAGGTATGTCCTTACAGCAGTGGGAAAACAGCTTGCAGGTTTCAGTGTGGTAGCACAGCAGAGAGAAGGAAATGTTGCATATGCAAACCTACTATTTTGGCATGATTTTGTCAAAAGTCATCTATATCCAAGCTGTTTTCTAGAGAAAAAGAAATTCTACAGAAAAAAATATTGAAAAAAATATGTGGACATCAGGTTTAAAATGTAAATATTAAAACAAAGTTGTGAAGCCTGTGCTCCGGCTGCTCAGCCCACAGAAAATTAGACCAGGGAAATTCTGATGGGTTTGTGGTTCATCAGTGACTGCTCAGGGCAACTACAGAGTTACCACTTGACCTCTCAGGTTCATCAAAGATCTCCTCTTCTAGGAGAGCTACCAAATGTCAGGAAAAAAAAAATGGAGTAATAACCTTCATAAAGATATTCTGCATCCTTAGAAGCATCTCAGATGATTATCACAAAGGCACCAGCCATCCAGAGCAGAAGATAAAGGAGACCAAGCCAAACCTGTGTGTGACTGTTTGAGCATATGTGACATGGAAATTGCACAACTCTAAGTGATGTAAGACTAATGAAAAATGGAAGTAAAGTCTAAAAGTGGTAGAAGAAAGGAAGGGAGTAAATGATTGAGTGAACGTGGAGAAGAAGAGAAATATAAGAAGAGAATTAAAGAAAAAATGAAAGTTGGCTTTTGAATGTATGTTTGAATATGTATGAGTCATAAAGCTTCTTTGTACCGAGTTTGTGCTCTGAGCAGGTTTTCAAGATGGTGAATTGGTTCTTTGGTTTCTTTTAGATGAGAATAAGAGTCAGGCATTGTACCCGTCCTGAAGACAACATGTAGAGTGATTTCTGCTGTATCTGGGAACCAAGTTACAAACTCCTGTCTGACAAGGATGGTGATAGAGATGACTGAGTCTGCAGGAAAGGTATTTGTGTGACTGGAGAGGAACGAGGGCCAGAGTAGCTCTGCTCTTTGCTGATGCTCTTGGCTCCAACTTGCTCCCAGGCAGTTTCTTCTGCAGAACTAGAAATTCACGCTCTATGCAAAGCCTGCAAACTCAAGAAGATGGCATTGCTGATTTCAAGGGAAGAAAAATTATTATTAATAAATAGATATAACTCTCAGTGGGGCAAATGTCAGAAAGCAAGGCTTAATTTAGTAACACTTGAGATGCCTTTTTCAAAACCAGCTCTTCAGAGCACTCTTTTAGACCTAGTAAATACACAGGATGTGCATTAACATGCCTAAGTGAGAGATTTTTGCTCATGGGTTATTACAATAAAAAAAAAAGATATCTTTTACATTAAGCCAAGTCAAAGAAGTTAGCTGAGCAGAACTAATAGATGTATTTTAAATCCAGTGCTTCAAGCCACTGCAGTTTTTAGGGACTTGTTTAAGAAAAGCTCCTGTTATTATGCTGAAGACACAGTATCCCTACTGATGTGTCCTTAAAATGCTTGCCTAGTGAATTCAGAAGTATGTCTTCACATGCCGGAGCCATCATTTTCCAGTCAGATCTGACATGTTCTTTCCATGTTAAATAATTTTCTGTTGTTTGTTTGCTATGAAAAAATAAGGTAAAATAAATGTTAAGAATAGTTTGCTGTCCACAGCCAAGCTCTTCCCAGTAAATGATAAGTTCATCTGTATACAGATAACATATTTTCATCCATTTAAGCCCAATCCATTGACAAAGTCCATTTTTAGATGTTTTTTACCAATTGCTCTCCATAAAGAGAGAGAGAGCATCCATCATTTCCTGCAACATTCTGTCCTAAGGGTTGCCTTGTCCATCTCAGCACCAACCAGTAGATTTTTTTGCATTCTTTTTTCCTAGATTAAATATGTATTTACTAATTAGAACTTTCTTCTGTGAAAATATACATTTACATAGTCAAATCAGCCCTTAATCATTTTTCTGATTCAATAAATAGATAAAGCTCTTTAAACACAGCACTCAGATGCATTTTTCCCACCCCTTTTCTGTTGTCTCAGACCAGCCCAACTTTTGTGTACTCTGTGCTGCACCTTGCCTGATTAGTCCACATTCTCTGGAATAGCAGGTCAGCGGAGCTGAGATATTGGTCTAACTGCTTTATAACTTCACAGCTATAAAGCGACTCAGACACCAAACTACTTATCGGGCTTTATCCCTCCCATCAAAGATATGAATTGTTCTTCCAGGAGAGGGGAATGTTCTCCCATGGAAGTTTTCTGGTCCAAACACCTAAATATTCACCAGCATAAAAAAAAAAATGAACCCAGACCAGAGCTTCACAAAAGCGCTTTCTTTTTCTCTCTGGGCCAAAAGAAGGACTGACTCCAGAAAGACCTATAGAGGAAGAACTACCTCAGACCAGGTTCTAACTAGGAGCTGGATATCCACGATCAAATTCTTGCTCTGAATTGTGGAGAAAATCAATTTCTGAATCTGAATGTTCAGAGCTCCATCTGGAAGTGGTAGGCCTTGGGCTACTGAATATAACAGAAGGGAGATAGAAGGAACCGGTTTGGAAAATGGCTGATTTGGACCTAGTGACCACCTGTGGAACAGTGGCAGAGCTTCGGCACCCATCTGCTTGTGAGAGGGGAGGCAATGTTGCTCGGTCTCCTTAGGGAATCTGGGTTGCAAGAATATCACAGAGTACTCAGAGCTCCATAGTCAGATGCAAAGTTAGTCCACAAAGCGCCAAGATGAAGTTAAAAGGCAGCAGACCTCATGGGGTCTACATACTTGTGTGCACATCCAGAATCACTGACCCCAGTGATTTTTATCAAGGTCACCAGGCTAGCAAGTGCAGTTTCTCCTTCTTGGCCAAGGCTGTCAGTTGATTTTCTCTTTACATTGTGAACATCAGAGAAAAAGCAAATCTCAGTTGTTTTTGCTATTGCTGAATTCCAGTCTTCACAGCTGATTTTCCTAAGATCCCTCCAAGTGTTTTCCTCCCAGATGATTTCCAATGGGACAATTAGGATGATGGGTAGGGAAGAGGAAGTTCTGGACAGGCTCCTGCAGGGAGGTCCCTTCCTACCTGCTGTCCTCAGTTGATCCTGTGGCCGGCACAGTGCCACACAGCGCTGCTCAGCAGCAGGGAGCTCCGTATTTAATCACCACTAACATCATGTGTCAAACCCCTCTGTGAACTGCTGGCTTGGAAATCATTGCGTCACTTCAGGGCAGCACAATCCAGCTGATTTGCATCTTGGTGCATTTTTCCAGCAGGTCTAGCCAGGAGAACCAGGCTTTTAGAAATATTCCACATTAAGTCCTTGGTGACTGGTGACCCAGCAACTCTTCATGGGTCTGGCCCTAGGCTCCTGAAATCCTCAACAGGTAAGATCCCTCAATCCTTGCTCTGTGTTTTAACAGAGGAAACATTCCCAAAGTGTCAGTCACGATCTAGCACGCATCTAGTCACTTGATTTAGCTTATGTGTCAAGAGAAAACAGGAGTGCTTAGCCAATTCACACACTGTTGTTTGCTGAGAACTTGCCATCTGCAAATACGATTAGCTCTAAACCAGTGAATCAGTGAATTTGTAGAAGAGTCTGAAAGGATCACAGAATCACAGAAGGGCTGAGATTAGACAGAACCTCTGGAGAACGTCTTGTCCAACCCCTCTGCTCAAGTGGGGTCACCTACAGCACATTAACTCTGTTCATATGATGTTTGTACATCTTCAGTGAAGGAGACTCCACAGCCTCTCCGGGCAATCTGCTACAGGGCTCTGTCATTCTCACAGTAAAGGAGTTTTCCCTCAAGTTCATGTGGACCTTCCTGTGTTTCAGTTTGTCACTGTTGCCTCTCATCGTTTCACTAAGCACCAGTGAAAAGAGTCTGGCCTCATCCTCTTGGGACTCTCCATTAAGATATTTATACACGCTGTTAAGATTCCTCTCAGTTTTCTCCAGGCTCAACATCTCCAGCTCTCACAGACTCGCCTCAGAGGAGAGATGCTCCAGTTCCCTCACCACCTTTGTAGCCCCTATGCTGGACTCATACCAGTAGCTCTGTGTCCCTCATACTGGGGAGCCCAGAACTGGACCTAGTACTCGAGATGCAGAGTAGAAGGGCAGCCTGTCCCTTCACACAGGTGAAAGTGACTGAGTTTGAAGACAGTATTGACCCCTGGGGGACACTCATCTCCAACTAGACTCTGTGTCGCTGATCACAAGAAACAAAAACAAAAAAAAACCTTCTACCAAAATGGAGCTTAAAATATTCCTCAACACTTGTACCTGTTCCTCTTCATGGAAAGGCAAAAGATTCATATAATATGAAGAGAGACCAGAGTATAATGCCAGCAGATCAAAACTGTGACCTTCTGCATTTATAACAGGTGAGGGAAAAACATGAAATTGGAATTAAAATCATCATTGCTATGTGGTACCACAGACAGAAAGAGAGAGGATGGCTCTTTTCAGAGCTCTACACACTGTACATTTCTGCACCATCTCTGTGGCTTCAAATGCCACTTCGGCTTCTCCGCAAAAAGCCAAAAATCAATGTTTTGACACATTTCTGCCCCAGAAGGCTGAGAGACCCTCCTTGGGGCCAGGAAGGGCAGAGTGGGGAGGAGGGGGCACAGAGCAGTCCATCTACAACATGGCTGTCTCCAGCTGGAGGAGAAGCAGCACCAGGAGAGCAGGTCCTTCTGCAGGTCAGAAGCAATCAACCCCCATGAAGACCTTGCATCACAGGTGACCGCATTTGAACCCTATTTGCTACCAAAGAAAGCCAGATAACACAGTTTTTTCTTTGTCCCCGGTGTATCAGTTTTTCCTATAATGGGTTTCCAGAGTCTGGTTTCTGCAGGCTGGTGTTTTTCTTGAAGGATAATCCCATTCACTCTCAGCTGGAAACACCTTACACCAACGCACTATGCATTTATAGAGCACCTTTAATCTTGACCGAGCTGTTTACGGACCAGGGCTCTAATTTCACTTTCAGCTGCATCTGTGCAAGCTTGCGCTGGTTGTGGGAGAGCTGGATTAAAGCCGGTCTGAAATCACTGCAGTGTATAACAGACAACAAGGAATTAACTCCATACAAAGCTTCTTTGGCACTGGCAGGGCCTATTTGTTTTCTGTCAGTTTTCCTTTATTCCTGGCTATTCCCACTCCTCAGTGCAAAGAGAAAATAAGGAGGAGGCTGTAGCCCAGCTAACGTAACCAGGCAGGATTTGCTCCAGGGCACTTGGATAGACCTTGGAGGCCTCAGTTTAGATCAAATCCTGTTTTACCAGGTGCCATGCAGGGGCCCAGCAAGATAATTGCATGGAGAAACACTATGAAGAGTGGAAAGGGCTCTAAAGGTGCCGATGAAAAACTTCGGGCACCCCTGCAGATCACGTTACCTTACATTGTATCTTCCAAGTGGCATGGAGAGTTTGGAGTCTGCCAATGGACTGAGTTTTAAGGTAAAGAAGAGCCTGTCCTAATATAACACACAATGTTCCTGAAAAACCCAAATGCACCAAATATTTTGCAAATATTTAGTAAAACCCCTTCAGGCTTCAGAGTTGGGCCATGCAGAGGCTGCCAACACAGGGTAGCATTTGCTGTAAAGCTCTAGTGAGAAATGTTGGGGCTTGATCACGCTCTACTGCTGGGTTTCTGTTGGTTTGATGCTCTTTTGTGAGGTGGGATGGAGAAAGGGGATGGGGATGATGGCTTTTCTCCTTTGGAGTTCATCCCTTTGCAGATGGAGGAATCTCTCTGCATTTTAGACAAAATACAAGAAATAGGGCGTGCTCAGGGAATCTTGAAGCCACTGACAGCTTCACTAATACAACACCTTTCTCTGCCCTGCACCACCAAGGAACTTGTGTCTTCTCTGAGCTGGCCCCAAGGAGTCGCCGAAGCCCCCAGTGCCTCTCTCCCATGACAAGGATTGCGTCGGACACTGAGAGCAGGGATAAATCCCCGCTCGTGACACACAGAACAAGCCTCCCCTGCTCCCATTAATGCTATAATCCCAGGGTCCTCCTTGGTGGCTCCCGGGCTCTGGGAGAGGAAGAAAGGGCCCGTTTTGTCTGCAGGGTTTAGCTGAAAAGCTGCCAGGTGGAAGTCGGCCAAGAGGCGACGGACTGTGGCGAAGAGACCCGCACGGTGCGGAGAGCGCCAGCTCCTTGAGGGGAGATGCAGGACAAGGAAGACAAGACACACACAGGCAAACCACCCATCCATGGATCGGTCCCTTGTTGCAGGACCCCAAAATCCAGCGTTTGGGGCCATTGCGGAGCAGTATGAGCCGGTGCCTCCGCACGTGACTGCAATTTGTGTGTCAAGCGGATGGCCGAGGCCATTCCCAGGAGGAATTCCGCTGGATGCTTGGCTCAGCAGGAGGACGGCTCGGCTTCCCGGCTTGCCGCGGGACTTGGCACACACTGGCTCAGCCCCACGAGCCCCCTCTGATCTCCCCGGAGCACATGGTGAGCCCGTGGCTGCAGTTCTGCACAGCCAGGATGCCTCTTGCAGCCCCAGGGCAGAGGCCTGGCCACCTCCTTCCCTTTCACTAGCATTTTGAAGAGCTGAAACCTTTTTTGGCCAGTTTTGTCACTCCGGCTAGATGCTCTGGTCCTCCCTACTGACTTCTAAGAAGCCGCACCACCAAAATAAATACTCTGTTTATACAGCAATTCATATAGTTTGGGCAGTTGGGTATCAACTCCGCCAGCTTTCCACTATTGGAAGAGGAAGGCTGTGCCACACAGCAAGGCAAGAGCAGCTTCTTAATAAGTTGACAAGCCTGATCTTGATTTTTTAGTATTAGCATAGGGCATCATGTCCAAAAAGCAGAGAGACCCAGTTTCTCAAGAGGGGATGGTTGTCCCACACTTGATTAAGGCAAAAAGTGTGTGGCATATGTGCAAAAGCAAAGGATTTCTTATATTTGTTAGACAAAATGTTACAATTACCAAAGGACAACTGAGGTGGGACTTGCTCTCTTTTATCTTTTCACCTGTTCAAGGGTAAGTGCTTTTCACAAATTTAAAAAGTGCCTGCACCACAGAGCCCCTAATCCAGAAACAAGTATAAAATCCCTTTACATTAGGCAGATTTGAAAACTGGGAGAGGTTGGGCGATTGGGAAGATCTCTCTCTTTAGACTTGTGAGCTTGAACATAGTCTACACGACGCAACTACTGTGGAGGTGGCATCTCCATATCCTTGTTCTGCTATGACAACACATGTAAGATGTCCTATTTTTACTTAAAGGTATTTTAAGGATACTCTCAGTGCTGCATAGTTGCTGCTGGCCTTGTTGCATCCCAGCTTCCAGGTAATGGCAGAGCATCTTCATGAGACATTTCACTCTGTCTTGCAGATCCAAGTGAGAAGAACAACTCTATCATCTCAGCAGGCATAGGATCCTAGACATGGTGTTTGCCCCCATAAGATTTTGAAAAATTGAGAAAAGAAGACAAAAAGTTTACCAGGAATTTGAGGAGGAGTGGGGATCATCAAATCAGTTTCAGATCTATGGGGAATTCTTTGGGTCACTGGTGTATCTTGCTGAAATGTTCTACGAAATCCTAAACCTTTAAGAAAAAAATGGCAGCAGTAGATGAACTAGCTCCTACAGATTTCATTTCATAGGACTGAGACAGAAATGGCCCACCAGGGTTCAGTGAAAAAGCAAGGAAAGCATGTTAAAATCAAGTTAGAATTAGGGATGACTATGACCTTCTATTTTTAGGGTTGCTATTTTTGCATTTACAAACTGCAGGCTTAATTTCTGAAAGGAAACCTTCCGCGCTCAAACCTCTTCAGCAGTTAAACCTCTTCCTTCTCTGAGTGCCACGGCAGCTCAGATTTGGAGCAACACTGAGTGCCAGGAGTGCATGACTGTTCAGATGGCAAAGCTGCAGCAAAGGCAGTGATTTCAGTTCCTCCTCTTTGAGGGTGGTCTGAGCTCCTTGAAAATTATGTTCATTTTCTAAAGTAATGCTGTCCATGGCATCCTCACTGCACTAAAACACCTTAAGCACCAGTGAAAAGGGGAAGAAAAGTTGATTTAGGCCTGCAGAAAAACCACCGGTGGCCTCCTTGGCTCAGTGAAGATATGTAAAGAGAAGAGCTAGGCTTGGACAAGATGAGACGGAGCAGGAGAGGCAAAGTGGCAAAATATAAAAAACAAAGTTAGTTCCCCTGCCAAAAAAATAGCAGATCAAGAAAACCCTGGGCAGATAGATACAGATAACCAGGAAACTCAGTCCAGTAGAAAACAAGTGCGGGATGGGAAATAGGACAGTGTCTTGAATCTTGATTCATAAATATCACCAGTCTCAGCAGAATGGAACTGGACAGAAAAAAAAGCTCTTATGAAATGAGGTAATCTCAAGCAGAGCCCCAGGGAGACGTGGTGCAGGGTTTGGCCAAGGACATGGCAGAAGCTGGATGCAGGAGACACTCTGGAGAAACCCCAGCAGTGACAGGGAGGGCAGCAAGGGAGCAAATTTCAAAATGAAGTGGTACCGGCCTCCTGGACATGTCTGTGCTGACTCGGATATGTCCTCGCACAGTGTCCTGCATGATGGACGAGTGTCAAGGGCAGCCAAACGGCCGAGACGGTCTGTGGGACCGGATGTCACGGCAGTGTGCGGAAATATAAAACCATCATTTCGGGCTACAAATGATTGCAATGATGGGGAAAAAATAATCCTGATTCATGGCATACCCAGGCCCAAAAGCTGGAAAAAAAGCTGACACCAAATTCGGTTACAAGGACAATTATTTAGGCATCAAAATAATGCCCTGGATTTCAAGAAGAACTCAAGAATGTCGAGGCATGTATAAAATCTGTCTACAAAGATCAAAACAGAGGTTGTCCTTCCTTAGCAGCCTAAATGGGATCTGAACTTTTTAAAATCTCTTCCAGTTTGCAGCTGGAAACTTCAGCCCTGACCTCTTTAAGGCTGTGGCAACATTACAGGAGGAAGGACTTCTCTGCTCAGGCCCCCAGAGTAATGCAGGCAGAAAACTGATATATCTATCCACTGCAAAGAAATGAAAAGAGACCACTTTCCTTAATCCTTTAAAAAAAAAAAAAACACTTTTCCTCATGGACTTTCTAAGATTCATTTAGTGTGTTATCAGTTGCACGTGTTTGGAGGAGTCTGAGAGCTGCTGCCCTGGAGCAGCTCACGTCCCAGCACAACCAGTACCGTTCCCATATGGCAGAGCATCCCGTTCTGCATCAGCTGCATCCCAAAAGGAATCGTCTGGATATAGCTAAATACCTAAATGTGCTTTTCCCAAATCCAGCACTCACTGGATGAAAACATCTTAGCAAGCGCAAGCTTGGATATCCATATCTCTATGTGCTGATGTGCTTATAATGCAGCAAGTATGCTGTGCTTACTCACGGGTCAGCTTAAGGGCTCACTCTGCTTAGCTGGCTCTGCACAAGCATAAAAGCTCCACGCCAAAGTCTGTTATCTGCAGTCCAGGCTTGGGACTCAGGTTACACCGGACCCACGGGAATTCGTGGTTGGAGCTGCCCTTTTCATCTGACCACGTCTTTTGAGCTTCAGCACCTGGGATCTGTGTATTCAAAAAGCATTGGAAAAATATAATAGTAGGGGCTGGGGAGAGGGAGGGGTAACAATCAAAATATATTAAAACAAAAATCCCATCAAAACAGTTGTTTGAAATCCAAGCAAAAGCCTCAGTTTTGTCAAGAACTGAGCAACAAATTTCCAGTCTTCCAAGGGACAAAATTGAGAAGGAGGAAAGAAAAAGGTGATATCATTATGATTGTGTGAAGAGAAAGTGAAAAAATAATGTGGATGGATAATTGTTTCAAACACAGATGCCCTCAACTAAAATATCTTTGCTAAAGGGAACCGGACAGTAATCCACTGCCTACTGCTGTGACTGACAGTGTAGCTGCACTTTTTTGGCACTCCTAATCTGTTTGATATCATAACTGCACTTTTTTGGCACTCTTAATCTGTGTGATATGTTTTTCCCTTATATTCTGACGGCAAGGTTTTGGGATGGAGCCTCTCTTTGTGGTGTACGGAAGACTGGGCCCAATGGGGCTCTATTTCAGTCCTGAGCCTCCTCCAGACAATAACAATAATGATAAAGGCAACTCAACCTTCAATCTCAAACTCAACTACAAAAGAAGTGAGTTTTGGCAATGTAGAGACACAGATAAGAGACTCTTTCCTGCCAAAAATTGATCTTTGGATGAATTATGGTGTTAAAGTATACATAGGACCATTATCATTTCCATTTATAGGAAACCTACAGAAATTTGAGGCATCAAAACCACAGAATATGACTCTTCTCCATCCTATTTCCATGAAGTGCCATCACAAATGTGTCTTTCCAATGGTCACTCGTTACCTTTTCCTCATGCTTCTGGGACCATTCCAGGTAAGTTTGAGTCAAGTCAACCAGGCATCCCTGCTTTATCTTGCTTCACTTGAATTTTTTATGGATTGTATAATGCTCAGACAAACATAAATAGTCCTTATGAATATCTAATTGTTAAGGAGCATCTGTGTTTATGTCATGATGGGCCTTCCCTGCTAGGATCTTATTTATCTAGCCAACTATCTCATGTATATATTTTATTCCATCTCCTTCAGCCCCCAACTGAGGATCTACATCAAATTCTCTGAAAGCTCTCGTAAAGTTTAAAATTAGATCAGAGCTCCATGGGTGGCTCTTACTTCCATGGTGGATTGCATCCAAGTACGAGATGAAACTGCAGACAGTTTGGAGGCTGCTCTCCGTGGAGTCACCCTTGAACGGTGGCCAAAACCTTGCATTTGCCCAAAGCACAACTCCCAGAAATGCACCCAGCCTGGATTCAAAGAATAAAAGAAATGGAGAATCGCAGCTGGACTCTTAGTTCTCCTCAGCCCCAACACAGAGTACTAATTTCTTGATGGCAAACACACTATATTTGCATATTTATCCATTAATTGTGAATGGGTATTTCCCTGAGGACCATCAGGCCATTTTAGTCAGCTCTTCTACGGTATTCATGCCAAGCCTGGATCCCTGAATCAGCTGGTTCTTCAAAGAGCAAGGCTGTGTCTCCCTTTGTCTTTCCACAGCATCTAAGACAATAAAGTTCTGATTCTGACCAGGGCTTCCAGACAAACAATACCAAAAATAAGTATTGGTAGGATTAAAATGAAGCAATTTTCTTGCTTGGTTTAAGAGGAAAATTCATCGGAAAAGCACAGAAATATTTTATGGCAGAGGTGCCCAAGAAGCGAGCTAGTGCTTTTTCTTTTTCCCCTCTCAGTTTCAAAATGCAGATGTAATAGTGAGATTCACTGAAGAAATTTGGTGAAATAAATTTTAGCACTTACTAGAATGGACTGACTCAGCTCCAGCTGGATGAAGTGAGACCTAACCCACCACGTCAGTCACAACTTCTGTCTACTCCGCCAGATTTACCTGGAAAATCACAGCATTCCTTTTGGCACCACAGAGATTCATTGCCAGATCATAGACACCGACACCTGGTAGGGCTGCCCTGTCCATCAGACCTTATCTACAGGCAACAGATTTCCTGTGTGTATCCCGAAACAAGGACACTGATACTTGCAAGGCTCAAGGGTTAAGTAAGGACCTGCATCAAGCCCTCCTCTCGATTCCTAAAACATTTATGAACTTAATACTTAATCCTTCTTGCCCAAAGCGTGGTCCCTGTGGCCTGACAGAACATCTGGATCTTGCAGGACCAGGGAGTCAGGAGAGCACTGAGATCTTTGCCCTTCCTATGTCTCTATTTTGCCTCTGCAGCCATCAACAAAGGAAGTGAAAAAGTTGTTTTCCAAAGTGATTCACAAAAAGTGAAGTTGAATGACAGTTGCTTTTGTTATGGCAAATAAAAGCGAGGAAGCTGCTCTCGGCCTCTGCATGGCACCTACAGGGAAAAATTCAGCCCAAGGGTTCAGGCTCCTCACTGAGGTAAATGGTGTCGTGAGATATATTGGGCTACAGGAAAGGATTTGACAGGCTGACACGGGTATGACAAAAATGAGAAAAACCAGAAGGGCATCCCTACAAAGCAAGGCAGCACATGGATTTCTGTCCTGCTTGAGGAGCCTGACCTGCTGGGAACTGTCAACTGGTCTATCAGAAGATGGATGGTGCCTTTGGCTTCTATATTGCAAGACCAAAAAAAAAAAAAAATAGTAGTAAATTGTTTTCTTTTCCCAAGTTTTGGGGTTTTCCAACTTCTGGGTCATGCTCTGGTCATGTTTTTTAAGATTTCTTTTTTTCCCCTACAGTCAAGTCAGCCAGGAGTTTTGTTTATTTATTTAATGAAAGCTGAAATTTTTGCAAATCCAACATATCAGGCTTTAGAAAAGTATCACAGTGAATTGCAAGACTTGTGAAAGAAACCCCATGGCCTGGCAACACTACAATTATATACAGGAGTTCTTAGCTTTAAGAAATCAGTTCTTCAGAAGACGCATGTACTCAGAAATACAGCACTGCAGAGCCGACTTCAATTCCAGTGTGTAGCCAACCTGCTGTGCATCTGATCTCCTAAATCTCACCATCTTTGGCTTTCACCACGTTCCATAAAAACTCAGAGGAATTAAATGCAAGACCTTAGCACTCTGTCATATTTACTGAGTTCTTCATGGATGAGCAATGCCAGAAGTTAGATGCTTTTCCTGCAGTTTAAAGGGTATGCAGGCTGACTTAAACTGAAACTCTAAATGAGGCACTTGAAAATATAGACTGATAGAGATGCATTTAGGCATGTGTGTGTCTCAGTGTTTTTTTTGCTGTTTTCTGGAAACATCAGGTTTCCTGCTGCAAAGACAAGGGATGTGCGGCACATTGAGTGCCCTAAAGGGTTTCAGTGTACGACACTCTGGAAGTCTTGGGAGACTGAAACTCCAGATTATTCAGATCAGCTAGAAAAACCCGAAGATTTTTCTGGTACAAAGGCAAAGAATCCCCATAACCATTTGGTATTGCGAATGAGAACTGCTTAATTTTAGAAGAAAATGATCTATGAAACACTTTGGCATTCTTGACCACACTTTGCTGTTGTGTGGTTTTGCAACATGACAGAAAGCAGAGTGACTGTTTTTCTTTCTTAATATGTTTTTGGGAAACCAAATATCTCTCTATTTTTAGTTGCTTTTGATTTGAAGGTTTGTGAAATACAAAGTCTATGGGGAAACACATATAAGAAAAAAAAAAAATAACGTGCCCTGCTCAGGAAGTGAGTTCACAAAATTCATGCCTCATATCAGGTATTTATCTCCCAGGAAAGAAACAACAAAACGCAAGGAACGAAGTCATCCAAAATCCTGACTGTGCCTTGCTTGTCCAAATCGGTGCAAATCAACAAGTAGGAAATACACCCTTGAGGTTCAGGATGGTGACTTTAATTCTCATTAAGCTCCACACACATCAGCTAACCTGAACACCTCTTAATACTTCATGGTTTTGCCAAGCCTTGCCACTGATATCAACAGCTCTGCAACTCGCTAAAGCTGTCGGTGCAGACCCTGCCCACGTTCGGTTTGAAATCCTCCCCATCACAACCATGCCATAGCCAACGGGTATGACCAAAGCCTTGAGGATGTAAGAAAACTTTGTGTTCATCTGACACTCTTAACTCTATTATGACTTTTAAAATGAGGATGAAACTCACAGATGCAGGTGGTTTGAGCAGGGTCGCCAAGCCTTGTCATGGGAAGACGTGCCACCAATGTGTACACCAGGTCAGGGAAAACTGGGGAGTATTGGACTGCATGTAGAGTTGTGTATTGCTGCTAGACTTCAGAAAACAAGGAAAACTGCCCTCAGAGAAAGCTGCCATGGCTCAGCCCAGAAGTGCAAGTTTAGTATGAGTATGTAGTTACTGGGTGCAGCCTGCAAATGAGGAAAACTGGGCTCTCAGGGGCAAGTGATATGTTAATGGTACCAGTCCCTGATAGCACCAGATTTATGCTGCAACGCTCTGAGCACTCGATGCATGATTTGAACAAGCCTTGGGTCTGTTCCCACAGCTTCTTTCCCGTCAAGAAGCCCCATGGTCAAGGGCTGGTATCTCCCTGTGGGTTCTTTTGTCTATTCCTGAGAGAAAAAGAAAATAACCTGGCCAGTTTGAAGCAACTTGCCCCAGGATTTCAGGCACAAGGACAGCTCAGTATCAGCACCGACAGAGACTGCAATTAATTCACCTACTTCCCCCAACCCCAATATGCTCTGACTGCCTTTCTGCCTGTTTTGTTCCTGCATGCAGCATCACTGCAGTGGAGAGGACCCACACTTGCTGTCTTGAAGGGATTTTTAATGGATTCCAAGGATGATTTTAAAGAAAAGCACAAGGAGACTTTGCAGGGAAAGTAACTAGCTGGGTGTAGTGAACTGGAGGACAGGTGAGCTTGGCAGAATACCCACGTCCCTCTCCCCGGCTGCATCCTATCTACATCTTGAGTTATAAAGTGATGTCAGGACAGAATAAGGATGCTAGAAAGCCTGTAATGCTTTTCCACTTTTTTCCCCACAAAAAAAGTGGAGAGGTAATGAAAGAGGGAGAGCAGGCTGGTGTGAGCCATGCCAACGGCATCATGATCCTATTTTCCTGCATCAGGGCAATGTTGGAAAAAAAAGCATTCCAATCTAAGAATATTTGGCAGGTAAAGTCATAAATCAGCTAAAGAAAACCATTCCTGGCACCCTCCTTTCCACAAGCACAGCCAGGATTCCTGCTTTGACTTGAATGCTGGGTTTACCAGGTGATGCCAGACGTTCCTCAGGTGTGGGGTGTGTGGTCTTCCATTGGTGCCAGGGTTGTGCTTATCGGGGAAGAGCATTTCTGAGCTTGCTGGCTGCTCCTTTCCTGCCATAGTGCATTTTTTGTTACTAGAGGTTACAGCAAGTGCACTATGGCTTGCAACAAGAGCATAAGACTCAAAAAATGCCCTTTTTCCCTTGTGCTTGATGGTATTTTTCCATCAAAATGCCCACCCTGAAATGTGCCTCAATAATATAAACGCATAAAGCTGGCTTTTCACTTCACAAGATCCAAGCTTGAAAGTGATCCTCGAGCCGCCTGTGAAATCCGCTTCATCCCCATGCTGAAACGCGGCTCTTTCCAGACGATATGAGGCACCTGCTTTGTGGGATGCAGCACAATCCCAGCACGCCAGGGCAGCAAAACAGGCATATTACAGCCAAAACTGCCTGCGTAATGTCTGTAACGTGGAAGGGAATTTCTCAACAGGTCAGGAAAGATAGATTTGGGGTTAAAGACTGCTTGCATTTTTGTGATTGAGTCCTGAAGGGTGAACAGTGGTAAGACATGCTTGAGGAGGGCTTAGACATGGTCTAGGACATGGGAGTTCAGCATGCAGCTCTTGGTTTTGATGTGTGATTTTGAGGAAATCATTTAGGGTCTTGCTTACAAGAAGACTTGGTCTCAAGCCTTAGTTAACGGCAGCAAAGACCTAGAATAAGCAAGTGGACGTCTGCCTTGTTACAGAGAGCTGAGTCATTATTAGTCAGATCATAATTTCTACAGAAATTCTTCCATCATGAAAGTGTCTCTGGGGTTTCTTTCTCCAGGCTGAGTCAGAGAGGAGAGGGTTCCTGCCTGAAGCACCAGGATGTCTCTTGCAGAGACAAGCTCTATGTCATGCACCAAAAAAGGGACACATCTGCATGACCACCTCTTGCCGTGACTAGAGAGGATTTGTGTTCAGTCAGTATGGCTAGAGGCTAGGCAGTTATTACCCTAATTACAACCTTTGGAAGAGGAAAGATGATCTAGAGACTGGCCACACAATTAAGCAAGTCAACGGACTTGCTTGCGGAAGACGCTGGGACCTTTTGATTAGATCTCAGTGTGAAGCAGGAGATGCTGCTCAACTTCTCTTGCTATGACACATAAGAAACACCACAAAGAGGACCACATCTTGAGATGACGTGAGGCATATCACTGGCACGGATTGAGCAATCTCTTCTCTCATACTTGCATATCTGGAATTAGTAGGTCTTGTCCAGATTCAGCTCCCAGCTATGACTGATGCCAGAAAGGTCACAAAATTGGTCTTATTCACAGAGTAAGATTAAAGCAACTTCTCTCCTTCCTGGCTGCCAAACATGACATGGTCTGTTATGCAGGAACCCCAGCTGCTGCTAAGCCATAGAGCTGGTATACTTCACTGGTAGCATCATCCAGCACGTACGCCAGGACCGCATTTAACTTGCCAAATGCTCCCAGCTCTTTCACTGTAAGAGCTAAGACGATCCTGAAAAGCCCAACTGAGTCTTATTGGCACCGGGCTGTGCTGCCAACATCGGCAAAGGATGCCTCCAATGAGCAAAAGTGCATGAATGAGACAACAAAAATATGTCTCAGATCAGATAAAAGGCTTAGATTATGAGCTGTGAATGCATCCAGACAGCATTGGTAGCAAATGGAGAGAAGGCTCAGCAACCTGTCAGAGGAGGGGAACCAGCCTTTTCCCAAAACTCTTGGAGGCAACTGAAGAAGGGCAGCTGCGGCATCGGCCTCCAGCCCGGACATGTCAGGTTTCTGTGAAGGACACAGCTTAAGCTGTGCTTGCGAATGTCCTTGACTGTCTGGGTTTTGTTTCCATGCTACTGCAAACACAGTGCCAACACTCAAAGATAAATAGAAGAAGAAGCAGAGAAAAAAAAAAAAAGCTATGAACAGATAGACAAAATGTTTGTTAACCCTAGGCATTTGAGAAGTATGAGTCAGGCCCTATAAAACATCACAAAATTAAAAAATAAGAACTGTTACCTTGTGACATCTAAGACCTTAGGACAAATTTCCTTTGTATTTTCCATCGGTTTGCCTCCAGTGTGAGGAATACCTTATAAAACTGGCAACTGGAGTCTTCATGCCACTACCAAAACCCAGGGCATTGGACCCTGGGAGAGAAACTCCCCCTGCATATCGTAAAACCAGATCAAACCATCTTTTGGTTTTTGAGCTCAAGTAGTTCTCAGTGTAGGGTTTTGCTCTAATCACATCACTATTCAGTCTTTGAGTGTGCAAAGTGGGTGAGTGACATCGACCGTGTACAGCTCATCCTTGTTTGATCCTCTTCCTCGATAAGGATCATACTTGCACATGTGCTATTTTCACAGGACATGCAAAGAAAATAATCAAATGATGAAGGGACAGAATGAAAAAATACACCTTGTATCAAAATATTTCTTCCAGAAGAGATCCAAACCTATGGAGAAGTCGTCGAAGGTTTCTTGCGGGAAGAGACATGGTATCTCTTCTGCCACTTAGCAAGATATTGTAATTTATTAACTTACTGATGTCTATAAACCCATGGAATGGGCAGCAGTACAAGTGCCTCTCCCCCGCTTTTTTTTCTGTTATAAGAGGAGCTTTTCTTAAAAGACGTGGACATGCTGTGGGCTCCCGCTGCGTTTTGCAGAGGGCTCTGAGGTTGCAGACTAGGCACGTCGCCAGTTTTCAGCAGCTTTTGCCCCAGTATCAACAGCTTGCAGACGGTTGTCCCTCTAATCTCTGCAGTGCAGCTCATATCTAGAGAAGCCAAAACAAGGCAAATGAAAGAAGGAAAGCTGGTGGGCAGAGTTGGCTGTGAAGATTTGCACTGTTGCTCGTGGAGACAGATAGATTTCCCCATTTAAAGCCAAATTGTGGAGGAAGAGAGTATGAACTAAAGCAGCCTGTTTCAGGGAGCTGTGCAGAGTTTCCGATTCACAGTCAGGTCCCTTCCATTCCTGTTTTCTCTAATCTGTCTCTCTGTGATTCAAAACTGCATTTTCTCATTCTCTCCTACCTCTCAGGTACTCCAGTTCTCATCTGCTGGCTCTGACGAATAAAGCAATTTTTAGCTTTCATTTTCTTAGAAAAGCCAAAAACATCTCTAGAGACTCTATTTAAAGCTATATGCCATCTGCAGAGGCCCATACAGAAGAGGCCCCCAGTCTGTTTGGTGAAAAAGTGTCATCCCAGCTGGACATGCAAGCCCATCTGAAGATGTGCAAGGAGGAAGCACAAGCAGAGAATGAAACGGTAAACTAGAACGTCTTTGAAAGAACCTGCTGAACAGTCTACTACAGGAAAAGATGACCCATTCCTCCTGTTTTTCGCTGAATTTTGTTGTTGTTGCTTTTTTTGGCTTGTCTTGGTAGTGGCATCCAAACCACTTTTTTGCATGAGGTCCATTCCCACCATTCCCCATCACTTTGTCCAGGGAAGTTAAATGTATTTAAGGAACAGCAGTCCTACTTTCACATGCATTCCCAAGCTCCTTTTCTCCTTGTTCTGACAGTCCAAGATGAAGAGATTTGCTGGAAACATTAGTGCCAGAAATGGTTGTGCTATTATGAGTATCAACATCGAGTCATTTTTAGGTAAGGAAGGACATGGTGTTTACTGTTGCTGAGCAGCAAGAGAAATAAAAGTGTTTGCAAACATACTGAGCTAAATGCTGCTGGAGGGCATTGCACTGGTAGAGCAAAACTCTTTCCAGACCAGACATTACTGGCTTTTCTCCAATGGTGCTGATGGGCCTTCCTCTTCCATGGGAAGTGACTTTTGGTGGGACTAAAAAGACAATTTAGGGCCCCAGTAATTCAATTAATCATTTCGGGGGTAAAGTTGGGTGAAGATTGGTGATGCTGGTCTTCTGTCCAGCAGGAACTGAGAGAGCCTATTCCATCTCCCCAAAATCCTCATCCCATCAGCAGCCTGGTTGTGGGCTCTGATGATCAGAAACATGCTCTGAATTTCTACCAGGGTCTCGCAAATGTGCATTTGTGAGAAAACAGCTTCCTATAGGTTCCGTATGATGGACACTCAACCTCAGCCTCATGCAGAAAGTTATCTTATACCTAGAAGAAAATGAAAAAACATCTTATTAGTATACAAGTGAGCTATCTGTAGAACACAAACTGCTGCTCTGATGTAACAAGATGTTATCAATGCTCACAGCAGCCAGCACTTTCTGGTGGTTTGTATGAGCACACTCTTGTCTCCCGTAAAAGAAATCTCGAGCTGCAAATGAACAAACTTTCCAGGAAATATTGAAAAAAAAAATCACACGTGGCCTTGACCTGAATTTGGCTGCAAAGTCCATAACAAGGGGAATTTTTCTTGGTTAATAAAAGGAATAAGAAAGCTGAGTTATCTGTAGATGTTTACAGATAGAGCGCACCTTAAGGCATGGGCTGGTGGTGCTGGAACAAGAGAAGATGCTTTGGGAAGAGTACGACCAAAGCAGGGGGTGAATGGGGACCAAAACACAGCTGTCCACTCCTGCTTCCATCACCTCCAAGGATATAATCCAGCCTGTGTCTCAATATTATATATATGTATTATAATATACATACATATTGGTAAGACTTAATTAACCACTTGCGTTATCAGGTCTGCAGCCCTATCTGCAGGAACAGAGGTTCCTGTCCAACAGGAATGACCATTTGGCCTGCGTTTTCCCTCTATCACATTTCTTATAAAGCCTGGACATGGATAATGGCGCTGCTAAGCAAACTCTGTAGCCAAGAACATGCTGCAAATTTGCCTTTCTGTTTTCAGGAATCCCTGAATATTTGCAAGAAAGGGCTGTGAGGGATGACACCCTATCCCACGTGCACCCTTGTGCATAATCTTTAAATCCAGGCAACTGCAACAATCCAAAACATGTGCAATGGAGGATGTAAACATTCTCCCTGCCTTCTCTCCCTGGCTTTTTTTTCCCTCCCCTAGTCAGTCCTGGGAATAATCTGAGAGTGTGATGGACATAGGACAGATTTCGCCTGGTGGATGCACCCTTGAGAAAGGCACCCAAGAAGAGGCACAGGGAGAGCTCCGTGCACACAACAGGGCTCCCAGTGGCCAAGCAGCTTCTTTTAAGGTGCTTTGCTCTAAAGAACAGTAGATCCTGGCAAAACACTGCTCTGCATCTTGAGCGTCTCAGAGGAGTTTGGTGATTAAGGCTTCCAGCTGTGAGCTCTTTATTTTTTTTTTTAAACTTGCGTTTACGAGTAAAGCACGTGGTGATTTCTTAATGTTTGTTTTATCTGCGAAGTTCTTTTGCTTCCTGTTGTGTCTGCTCTGTGCGACTTTTTGCAGCCTTACGAATTAGCGACGGTCCCAGCTACGGTGCTGGCGGCTCATCCAAGAAATGGGCCTTGTGGGCAGATTTTGCTGGTGGCAGCATGAGCCTCTCTGGGGCTTTTTTTTTATCCTCTCCATTGCTGTATAAAGCCAGGCTCCTTTTCTGTGGAGGCCAAGCCCTCACGATGGAGGCCACGTGCATCTCTGTTGGGTATCGCAGGTTCAACATCCAGCTCTGGAGCAGGCAGCAAGTGGTCCCGAAAATTAGCCACTATCTCTTAAAACTAAAACTAAAACTAAAAAAAAAAAAACCTTGCCAAACAATAAAACAATGCACATAATGAAAACAGGAAACCACAAACACTGTCAGCCTTGGTGGTTCACAAAAATTGCACTCGGTTATGTTTTCTCCTTCCCCCCTTTCTGGCTGTTTGCTGCCTCCTGCAATGCCTCCAAGGTAGCATTTTGGCAGTCATCACCTAGTAATTTTGTTCAATGCATTTTTTTTTTAATTGGCAACTCCATCCTGCAGGAAAATGTAGCCCCTGAGTGGCAGTGCTAAAAAGATGGCAGAGGCGGCATTTCTACATACCTGTTTCTTTGAGAGAATTTGGACTAATACTCCCAGGAGGAGAGCAGGAAACCCTGGCACCTCAGAGCACCCAACAGCTTATCCATTTGTGAGGACAACCTGCTTCCCTCCCATGCCCTGCTCCCAAACCTCTTCTGCCCTCAATGGTTTTCCTTCCTCTCCATGGCTCTTGGGCCCACCACCCATCAGGGGAGCATGGGGAAAGTCACAGAGTCACTCAGGAGGGCTGAGGTGGGAAGGGACTTCTGGAGATCACCTGCCCCAACCTCTGCTCAAGCAGGGCCACCTGGAGCATGTGGCACAGGATCGTGCCAGGGTTTGGATGTCTCTAAGGACGGAGACTACAACACCCCTTAAGGCAACCTGCTCCAGGGCTCTGTCACCCTTGGAGTCAAGATGTTTTTTCTCATGTTCTGATGGAAAATAGTTCAGTATAAGGAAGTCTGATTTTTATATTAAGATTGAATAAAGATATCCGCAACCCCAGCCCAAAGTGTCTCTGAAAAGGGACTTCCCGAAAGCCAAAGAGGAGCCAACAGGATGGAATTCCTGCTTCTGCACAGACATAAAGCCAAGGCAGGGTATATTCTACTCAGATATCACTTAATGGCAAAAATCACTGAGTTTTAGATGTCTGCCCCGATTCTTTTCCCCGGTCTCATTCACATCATGCCATCGCACAACCCTCTCCCCTTGCCATGGAAATCCTTGCACGGCCACACAGATGTGCCGGAGGGCATCTTTGTGGGAGGGAAACCACACATTGTCCCTCACTGTGCTGGCACGACTGCCCAGGCCACTGCCAGCTCCTTGTGAGACGCTGTTTACGCAAACAGCACAGCTCAGCCTCAATTCATGCTTACGCATAACAGGATTAAAATAAAAATAATGCGAAAAGACCAGGCTGGGCGCCTACATAAAACCACTGGGTCTCTCCTCTGCCTGGTGGCGCTTGGTTTCATGCCATCTTTGCAAGGTGACCCCAAAGGTTTATCCATGCCACTCACATGCACACACTGAAATAATTAACAGCTTTCTAAGCTCAGTCTCCAGGCAGGCTCTAGAGGCAAAGGAGCGATGGATGTGCAAGCACATACGAGAGGAAACCTTTGCAGTGAGCACAAGAAAATCTCCCATGGCTGACAGGAACTTTCTCATAGCCTTTCATACTATCTTGGCTTCACGACAAGGCATGGATGGCTCCTCCATCCCTTTCTCCAGGGCATCGGGGTTTTACCAAGGGATATTTGAGGCTAGTGGCCTCCAAGAGTGCAAGTTTCCAGGGAGTGAGGGTGTCCTAGGGCCATGCAGAGGCCGACGGCCACCGCTTGAACCATTCTCAAGATGCATCACATAACAGAGTAATATGGGTATCCTCCCGAAGAAGAGGACTTAGGTGGGTCACTTAGGTGACTCCCTTTCCAAGAGGGAAACTTAAAGGCTTTGTAATCTGCTAAGACAAGAGGGGAAAATCAGGAATAAAAGTAGAAGCATCTTTGTAGAAAACCAGTTTGAGATCTCTAGAAAGGACCTCAGATTCTCCTCAGGAGAAAAGAAGAATCTAAGCAGCCATGGTACTCTCATGTGTAGAGGTTTTGTTTTGCGCTTCCTTTCAGTGATACTTCTCTCTCTCTTCCAGAGGGGGAAAAATCCACTAGGCAGCAATGCCTCGAAAAAAATTGATGATGTTATGTTTTTAAGACCATTTGCTATCTTTCTCAAGTAGCATAGGGATTCAAAAGATGGAGGAACATCCGTCGCCAGAGATAGTCAGAGCAGAAAAAAAAAAGATCTAAGCAAAGTGATCTAACTCTGAAGCTAAAGCTGATTGGAGCAGAAAGGTGAATAAGATAATCTCTAGTGGTTCCCTCCAACCAAAATTATGTGTAATATACCAAAAGCTAAGTTATTTCACTGCAGTATTTCATGCATTCTCATGACATTCTGCCTTTACCCCTTTGTACTAACAGGAAAAAGAGAGAAAGCGCTAGCACAGATTTTTTCAAATCTAAATTAGACATTATATCAGCATTCAGAGACCCAGACAAAACTGTCCTGACTGGCAGGGGCACGAAGTGGCTACAAGACCCCATGATTTTCAGCAGTAACTCCAGCTGACTCATTTTCTGTGCAGATTTAAGCAGTATTTCTGTCCTGCATGACTGCTAGCAATACAGAGTGGGCCAGGAACATGGTTTGAGGAGGTCACCCTTGGAGCGCCCTTCCTGACTGCTGCTCCGACAGCTTCACTGTGGAGATCCCCTTCATCCCTTGGGATCTGCCCTCTCCTGTGTCACCAATGCACATGAAAAATGGAAAACATGAGCTGTTTGACAGGATGGGGATGTCCCAAGAAGTCAGTGCAGCAGCTAGCATGGAGTTTCAAATGTGGATGTTCTGACGCGAAGCGCTGTTTCATCCAGCTCCAGCCATCAGCACCCAGAGGTGTTTGTAGAGTAGAGCTCATCCCAAAATAAAAATCAGCGTGCAGGAAAATAAATGGGCCCATCAGCTCTGGAAAAGGATTCATCCCAACATAAAAATCAGCACACAAGAAGATAAATGGCTGATCACCTTCAAAGTTATTCCTCTCCAGTGACTACACAGTGGGTCTGGATGACTAGCTCATACTAAACGCTTACCTCTTTTGGCAGCTGGCCGAGAGAGATACATCTCACCTCCACAATAAAGAAGAGATCAAAGATTATTTTGACATAATAGAACTTATATCTAATAACGCATCACTGTGAAGCAGGAGAAGAAAAATGAAAAGGATTTCATTCAAGGGTGTGCCTTAATTCCCCAAATGCCTAAAGATGAACCGTTTGTATGTGGGATGGCCTATGCTGAGACGTTACTAATATGGAGTGCTTCTGGGACTGTGAATTAGGAAATGATCTAATGTTTTATTCACAGAATCTCAGCTCATTTATTTGGTAGAATTTCTGGAATTTATTGTCTTTATTTCTAGCCCAACCAAAAGAGATTTCTCCTTTCATGAATGTATTTAGATGGAAAAAAATTTCCTAAATTATGATTTTATGAAAGTTGAGGTTCAAATGGATGTTAATCTCAGTGTAGTACGTACAAGATCTTATGAATCAATTTCAAAAGCAAAGATGCATGTGGTTTATATGGTCTGAATATACTTAAGCTGACAATAACTATTGTTTTAAAAATAAAGCAAAACTCTCACAGTTGAATCATGCTTGAAAATATTAGAAATGTTCATACTATATTAATGGGAATTGACTTCCTTTCAAAATTTATTTAAAATTAAGAACTTCCCCTGATTTTCAAGTAGCTCTTCCTTGCTTCCAAGAAATACAATCAGTCATACTCTATTAGCCGAGAAAAACAATATAATATTAAGAAAAGCCATTAGAATAGGAAAGGGAAACAATAAAAATAAAAAACCCAGGATATGAGTAATTCATGATAACTTGTTTTCCAAATGTTATGCACTCCATCCCCTTCCATTTCCATTCCAAGAGTTATATTAGACACCTTTAGACCAGAAACATTTCTCAGACGTGTCTGGGAACCAAGTAGAAGAGAGGTTCCAGAAAGGAAAACTGCCTAGTTTGTTCCTCAATAAGGAAAACACTCCAAAAAGGGGAAATTACACAGCACTAATCTCCTCCTCGTTTGCCACCACAGTCTATCAGAAACAGATGAAATGCAAGAAACCCTAATTAATATCATTAGAGATGCTGTGTCTTTCGCTACAACAAAATCCCACAGCTCACTGTTCAGAGATCATCACATCGCACAGAAACAAGCAAACACCCTTATAGTCACCTTTCTGACCAGCCATGAAGACCTCCCCTATCCTCTTAAATGATGATCACTAGCAAAGACAGAAAGTATTTTTGAAGAAAACCAATAAAAATAAAACACTTCTCCTTAAGGTGAACTTTTTACTGGGACTCGAAGGCCAAGGACAGCTGCCCAGCTCCTAAGAAGTTGTGTGGGCTAAAGAAACTACTGCCTACCTTGCTTCATTATCTTCCTTTCCTAGGATATGGTGCTGAACACAGTGGTGCTTTATTGGGAAGCTCATGGGAGGACTGCCCTGGTTGCCCCATTGGTAGCAGTAGCAGCCTTTGTGGCTGGAGGTGACCAGGTGTTGCCTGAAGATGGGCCCATATGGTCCTTCATAGCAAGAGCTGTTGGAGTGGTTGCTTCTACCTGGTGGGGTAATTAGTGGTGAGGTGATGAGCAGTTCAGCTAGCTGTAAGACTGTAATTACCCCTGGCCAAGGCCTTTTGAGGAACTGTCTTTCAAGGAATCACCACCATGAACACCTGCTCTGTGGTCTGTAAGTTCAAGGACTTCTAAACCACTGGACTCCTGTAATTCCTAGCACTATGGAGATGAAATGGAAAGGAATAATTAAAGCAAAACACAAGAGACTGTGAGGTATGGTTTTACTGCAAGTTTAGCTTTGTCTTCCGTTTTCCAGCCATGCAGCTGACCTCTGGAAGAAGCAGCAGCTCAACATGCTGTTTTGTATCTGGTGAATTCAATAATGTTCCTGGCTCCAATAAAGCCTTTTCTTTGAATCTCTTGACTGCAGTTGGATTTCTGAAACAAAAATTCATGTCCTCTGCTTAATTGGGCTTCTCACTTGGAAGACTTTGTGATAATTAATTGCATGTGTCTTTCTAGAGACAATCCATCATTATTTTACCCTACAGGTAAGTTTTTTCTTCTGCTGTTGTCTGGAAATGTTCTTAGAAGGTTGACTTTTAGCTGAAGAGAGGTACTTTATATTGAGATGAGAATTAACTTCATTATTGTGGAGCTCTTTATATGTAAAACAGCAGTTATTTATGCATTGCTGAGACTGTACTGATTAGTTTAGAGAGTTCCAGAAACTGGCGATGGAGCAATTACCTCTGCATTTCCTGATATGGCCAAATTCTCCCAGGTACATGAAGCAGCTTCATCAGGATTGCCTAAATTTAATGACAAGGAAATTTAGTTTGTAGGTGGAAGCAAAACTTCCGATTAACTCCTCAGAGTTAATTGATAACTGAGGTAATCCACCTGGAACCAACTATTAGCTGGCTTCCTGTGGCTATTGGAAAAAAAAAAAGAGAGGAGAGAGAAAAAAAGGTCTCCATTAAAAATAGAAGATACGGTGGGAGGGGATGTTGAGCTCATCCCTCTGGTCAAAGACTGGATGAATAGTGTCTAAAAACATCTTTCAACTCTGCTCCAGGGTAAATTCTTGTGATGACTGGAGAGAATGTAAAGGTTACTTCACATCCTGCATCCCTACCTCTTCTGTTAGGCAATGTCGTATGATGCTAGCTGCTTTGGCAATGGAAAATTTAGAGGGTTTTTGCTCAAGAACTCATCTTTGAAAATCTCTGGAAAGTTCAGAACGTTTCCTCATGTTGATATATGCTTGTCTTCCCTCCTGATTTTCAAACACAGATCAACCCTGGTTCGGTGTGTTTTAATCACTTGGACAACGTGAAGCACATCTAGATTCTGGAGAGCTCACCCCAGCGTGGTCTGCTTTGTGGCCATGTGAGAAATCCTGCCTCATCTTTGCTTCACATAGCTCCTCTTCAGTAATAAAAAATATGCTTGTGCTCCATGTTTGAAAGCAAAATGAGCTTTCCATTCAAAAAAAAAAAAAAAAAAAGAATTCCATAGATTTTTTTAACTAATGGCGTGTTTGAAACCTTATGCCCAGTGTGTCCTCCAAATTCAGCACTATTGCTATACCTCCTTGGTTAGTTATGCCTTAAGCAGAAAATGCTTTACTGCAAAAAAACAGGGTTACATTACAGCACAGTGAAAAAAACTTAAGCACATGTTTGGGAGACATGGTCTGTAGATGTGAGATCTAGATGATTTTTATGGTATATATAACACCCTAACATATCGAAATGTTGTGAGATGTGAGTGGAATAAAAGTGTCCAGTTTAGGAAACGTAATTACGTCGCTGTTAAATTTACTCTTTTTTAACATGTCATGTGCTTCCAATTAATCACCCCATAAGCTAGAGATGATGGAGATGATATTAGAGAGACACATTGACCTTACTCGTGCTAGATTGTTGCTATTGTTTGCATTAAAATTGAGGGAAAATGTGAATGACTTCTGGTTCAGGAGAAGCACAGGAGGTTTTCTTCTGTTTGCCAGCACAGAGACTGATTGTGAAGAGCATCCAACAAGATGACACCAAAGAGTACTTCACATTCCTGCAAAGAGACAGCACCATTCACATGTGACAGGAATGAACTAAAACCAACCTTGCTTCAGACTTTAAATTAAAAAAAAAAAGTGGATTCAGTGGTAATCCTGTGAAAAGAAAATGGAAGTATAATTCCAAATCCTTTAAAGGCAAATCTTCCAGCGTGAGGGAGTCTAATTGGTGAAGAGTTACTGCAGAATTTATCTTATAGAGGAAGCTATGAAGGCATAATCTGGCTACAAGAAGCGGTTCAAGGAAAGTAAAAAATTTTTAATATTTCACAAATAAATTAATCTGTTGAGGAAAAAAAAGTGTTTGGATGCAATTAGTCTGTACAGTTCATTGTTGCAGACACAGCTAAAGCCAAAAGCTTTGTGGATTGCCATAAAAGAGATGATGTTTAGTGGTCAGTGAGAACATCCTGTGCTCTCCTACCACGTCAAGAAATAAAACAAAAAGACTCAAAGAAAGGACTTTGGAAGGGCACAGTCAAATTGAGAGAATAGTTTATTCCCTGCAAGACTTTCTCCCTAAAACCTAGCTTTCCCAATTAAGGTTCTTGGCACTTTCCTCAGAGACATCCTGTTCAGGACTGCTGGAAGTAAGCTGGGACATGGTTTTGAATCCAGCAACAGAACTTTCTTATTAACATCAGATGAGTACCTCTGCATGAGTGGGTACTCCTCAAAACCTCCAGTGCACCTTTATTTTGAAGCAAATTTTTGGTAAAGTGTTGTCAGCAGGACATAAGGCCTGAATGTGAGCAGCAGCAAGCTTTTTCTTTATATTTTCTTTATATTATATTTCTTTCTTTATTTTCTTTATATTTGCTGTGATTCAGCCCAAGATTAGCGGCACCTGAACTGACATCTAGGTTCCCACCAGGGTCATCTGAGATCTGGTCAACAGAGGTGCTGAAGGCTGGAGAACATGGTTCGCCCCAAGGCTGACACAGGTGCCGGTTCTTCTCTGGTCTCCTGCTGAACTGATGAGATATTCACTGACTATGATGGGAACTCAGACACCTATCACACTCAGAGACACCGGTACCCATCTCAGTTTGGACATTGACAGTCCAGACCTGACTCCCACCCACTATGTCCTTCGTGATAACTTGCCCCAAATGGGAACCCACACCAGTGCCAGGTACCAGACCGGCCCTCCCAAGAGATTGGACGATCCCATCACCAAACCTGTCTCCTTGAACTCCCCCAAGCTATTTTCATTGGTATCTTTCATGCTTGAGTTCAATGACTGGAACATTTGGAGATGACTAACATTTTTTCAGGTGAGACTCAATTAAAATCCCCCTTTTTTTCTCTCTCTCTGAAGCCAATAACAGCTATTCTTTCCCTCTTCCTCTATTCTGTCTACATGCTTTAACACGGACTGCCTGGGAATCTGGACCAAGACACATCCCTTGAAACAAGGGCTGACAAGTCAGAAAGGTGACAATCTCCAAGGTACCAGTCACACTATCATTTCACTGAAAAGGTGCCCACAAAAATGCAATGCATGTTAGCACTTGCCCCATTCTGAGGATATTTCCTAACACTAGAGAAAAAAATGCACCCAGCCATTACCCTCCACTTCAAGCACCTGTAATATCATTGTCCAGGGAGTGTCCAAGTCCTTGGCAATCCTCCGAAGCCTGTTCTCATTCACCCGTTGTCTCTGCTAGTGCCAGAATTGAGCTGCTACGTAGTAGATAAAATAACAGGCACTTTTGGGGCATATTAGCTAAGGTCACCCAAGATGCGCTGTGTAGTTTCAGATCAGTTCTTCGCTGTTTGCACACAAACCCATGTTTATCCTGGTATATGTTTCCACTCGTACCTATGATTTCACCTGAATTTCAGACAAGAGGCGTGTGTCCACACTGCCTGCTTTTCCTTCCTGAGATTGGAAGTTTGCAGCTAAATAAGACCATTCCGTCTCAAAAAAACTTTGGAATCTCCCAAGTCTGCTCCTTGCACAGCTGCCCTCTTGTTTTTAAATATTTGCCTTCTGCAGAGAGGAGTGAGACGAGGCAGAGACAGGTCATCATGCTCCAATTCTGCATGAGACACAAGGCCTTGCCTGTCTTGCACTGTGGGAAAATGTACGAAATCCCTCCTTTTCTCATAATGCTTCATTTTTGCCCTGTAAACTCCCACGAACCCACTTCGAGTGGCCTCTTAAGGACAGATTGATGCATGGCTTTGGAGCACGCCAAGGATGTTCCCAGCTCAGGCTGGTGGCCTTTCCGCAGCGCTCGCTTCCCTGCTTGCAGGATGCAGCCCGGAGAAGGGAGAGAGCAAGTTCAGGAGCTGAACTAAGCTGCTGCAGATGCCCACGTCTCGCAGAGCCTCCCTGGCCATGTCTTGGGCTCTGTGCTGCTCCTTGTGCTGCAGGAGCTGGAGCTGATGCCACATCCTGGGACCAGGAGAGGTTCTCTTCCAAAAGAGGGAAATGCACCGACAGCATCTGCTGGTGCAAATTCAGGATCATGGGGCAGGCGACAATATTTTCCCTGGCCCAGTGCACAACACATGGTAACAACCTTCCTCCCAAAAGCATCCCAGAAAAAAAAAAAAGCAGAGTTTTCCCTCCATACCTAAACTTGGTACTGCATTTTGAGATGGCTGCAGTTAATACTTCGATTTGCTAAAACAGGCAACTCCCTCAACACAGGAGGGAGAATCTACCAGGTTTACTCCTTCGGCACCACCGTTCCTTGCAAACCTATCGGGGCCTGAGCAACCTTGCGCTCCATGCCACCGTGCCGGCCATGGACCGGAGCGCCTTTCTTCCCTCGGCAGAGCAGGGCTGTGTTTGAAAAGGCACTTTTCTTCGGAGAGGCCAGCAGTTTCCTCAGATTTCTCCCCCCCGCCCGCTCCCCTCCCACCGCAACCCACTGTCACAAAAGAAAAAACATAAATGGCTCCTGTAGTGTCTGCAATGTAAAGAATTAGCTGAATGGGAAGAAATGAACCATGGGCTTTATGTCCTGGTTACAGTCAGTGCAAACATTGCCTCTAATCCCTGTTGTTGGGGGGCCAGGGGGAGAGGCACCGGGAGATGCCCACTGGGAACATTTTGTCTCTCTCCATCTACACTTGAGATCGCATTTTTTGTGTAATAAGATTGAGCTGCATTAAGAGGCCTCCGTCTAACGTGGAGCTGGGGGGACATTGTCCGGTCGTTCCTACCGAGTGTAGCACCTACAATCTTCCTATTGCAGGGAGGTCTTAGCAACCCATTCTTTTCACGGAAGAAAAAGCCAGCTATTCATGCCCAGTAAATCCCATTTTGCCATGGCAACCCCCCCCTCCCCACCCCTCGCACACAACAGTTGTTCACAGGGGCTGTTTAAAACACCGCAACAAAAACAAACCGTGGTCCATCCCGCGCGGGCGCTCCGGGCTTTGAGCTTCCTGGCAGCGTTGAGGCTCTGCCGCCCGGAGAGGCAGCGCAGAATTAATCCGGTGAGCAGGGAGGGAAGGAGCCAACGGGCTTCGCTTTCACCCAGGGCCTCATCCATCCCAAATCGGACCGTTTTGGAGATGGGGTGGTGCTGTTAGCCCGTTTGTGTTGGATTCCTCCTTTCTCTCATCACTCTGTCTCCGGAGCATGTCCGTCCTTCCACTGTTGGTGCCCAGTGTGATCTCCCCAGGCATCCTCACCTGCAAAGCTCCACCTTGCTTCATCCCAGGGTGAGGAGACCCCAACCCAGATGTTCCCTGGACACACAGAAGCTGCCCTAAGGCTTTGCAGACCGCTGATCTTGATCTCAAAGCACAACTCAAGTGAGAATTTCAATCAAAAAACACCAGCAAGAGAGAAATTATTAATCCGCTGTCCAAGTATAGGAGACCCTCTTCCAGCAAAATGTGGTTCCTTGACACACCTGTTATCTGAGCAGAAGACCAATATTATGTTGAAAGACACTCATCTGGCAAGCAACAGAAGAGCACAGAAATGTTACATCTATCAAAACACAGCCAGCTGGGAAGACACAGTCTCCTAAAGGTCCATTCTGCAGGCTGTGCTGTAGATACAGCTGTGCTGCATCTGCAAGAGCTTCTCTGCAGCGGGCAAGGCCAAGAGCTGGGGTTGATCTTGGCACTTGGGTATTGCAGGCAAGAGGCTAGGTTTTCCTCGAGTTATTTTGTCTGTAAATGTTTTCTTAGAGAGACCACAACCTCTCCCTGGAGATTTCTCAAGTTCCTCATTTCAGGTGAAGAACAGATCAGCTCCTCTAAGAGATTCCGACTTCAAATTCAAGAGCAAGTGGGGATTATTGGCCTAAATTCAATTTCAGTAAAAAACAGAATTAGAAACTAGCTTTGTTTAAAAAAGCTTATAAACAAATAAAAATGCAAAACTTCAGGAAATTAAAACAAGTCTTTGCACCAGGCACTTCTAGAATAAGTCCCTGTGATTCCACATATTTTCTCCTACCCTTAATTGTTGACTGAGGCAAATGAAGTCCTTCTGGTGACCCAGACTTTCCTCCCATGCCACAAGCATAAACCCCATACTTTCCACAGGCAAACACAGTTAGTCTGCTGGTCAACCACAGTCTATTAATATGCAGATATTTTAAGCGCCATCCAGATCCTCTGGCAAACAACTGTGCCTGGGTTTTTCAAGGTACACAACTAATTTTCTCATTTTCAGGCATGCTTCAGATGTTTCTAGCCTCTCGTGAGCGTCCTCTCCTTCCCAGGACATGCAGCCCATGTTGATATCTACTCCCAGAGCTTCAATCTCAAGACAAGTAGTTGGGAAGCCAGTGGAGGGTCCTGTCTACAGAAGGCAACTTAGCTTTTCCTAAAGCAGAAATCCAATTTGGCCAAATTGTTACCCTTTGCTCCCACCTACTTCTCTCCATTCCCAGCAATAAGTGTTTAAGATAAGTGGCTCAGACATTTTTGGTTAGTTGAGATGGATCCCGCCAAAAAGCCTCCCTAGAAATAAATCCCTTAATGACACCGTTTGGCTCCTATGAGACATAGTGCAATCATCACATGGGTGAGGAAAAGAAACCTAAGGGCCTCTTCACTCTCAGATTTTCACTCAGAGGGCTCTGACATGAAGAAAGGCAGATTAAAACTAAGTGGCTGCAGGAATTCCTGCTCACAGCTGTCTCCCCTGCCTCTTTCCCTTTCAGCGTCCCCATACACATGCCGCAGACAGCCTGGCTCAAGCAGCAGCTGGGAAACCGCTGGAAATTTCACACCGATTTGGGGTTTCTTTCATATGCGGCGTGCAATGTGCAGCTGCCGGGCAGCTGCTCCGGGACGGCTTAGCCACCCGTGCAGCGGTGATGGGAACCCCCGGGAGGCGCGAGGATGCCTGCCGGCGAGCACAGCCCGCCGGGGCACCCGTCTGCATCTGCCTGTGCCGCCGAATCAAAGCTTGGCCCCATCCAGCCATCCTGCTCTGAGATTTATTCCAGCTCCCGAGCTGCGGAGGGGCCTCTCCGAAAGGCTCCTCCTGCATTTCGGGCTGGCACCGAGCACGGCAGCGCGTTGCTTTGGTGCTCACTGTGCTTTTTATCCTCCAGCTGCTGATGTCTCCCAAGACGTGGCTTTCCTAGAGAGCTTTGGCTCTGGAGAGCATGCACAGCACCAAGCAGCAGGGTTACTCCTCAGGCTGGAGAATCTCCCTGAGCAGAGGGTTGAGGATGCATATTCACGTGCATAACATACATATTCATCACATGCAAGCTGCAAGGACCTGGCTTGCTCCTTTAAGCCTTGTTAAAAGCAAACATAGCCTTAACACCTGGGGAAGAGGCCAAAAGGAGCTTGAGTCACCATACCGAGAAGCCACCGCTCTGCTGGAGAGAAAACTATTTGTATGCCACTCAAAAATACCAACAAGCTTTACCATTGTTGTAGCATTTCTTGGGATTTGCACTATCAGATGTACCCGAGTCACCAGCAAAGAGAAGGAACTACCTTTTTTCCTGCTGCTTCAGCAGGTTACACTGCAGATGCATCTCCATGCTTGCTTTTTCCCACCCTGCTTTCTGAATCTTTGTCTAATGAATTGAAGAGATGATCCAGTAAGATTATCCTGTGATCTTGTGGCCCTTCCAAAAAATGAAGCATGGCTATTGAAGTATAATTGTGGCCTCTTGATCAGGAAGAGTCAGTTTGACAATCTTCCAGGTGGAAAGATCTTTGGCTTAATTTGTAATCCTAATGATTCTAATTCATGTTCCATAATTTGGCTAATCTCTCTCATCCATGCTGGATGGGCTAAGAAAACCGAGTGGAGTATCAGCAAATTTCTCCTTAGAAAGAGCAGCTGAGTAAGTTATGTCTACTATCCTTCATAAAAGAGAGTTCCAGCTCAACACATCGTGATCTTGTAAACTGTATTTCCCATAGGAATTATCCCATCTTCTTTCTAGGCTCCTAACAGAGCTACATAAAAGTAGTTCTGCATTCCTCTGTCATGGACCACATATTTCCCCCATACGTTCACTCGAGAGCAAAAGGTTTTCCTTTCCTTTTAAAGGAAGTAACTAAGCGAAATTCAGGCTGTACGTCTTAAGGAACTGCACGCTCTGCAACAATTTTATTGAGGATACATATTAAAAATAACTAAACACTTGCTCCAACTTGTTACCTCATATGAGCCTTCGCCAAAAGACATCCCTGCCGATGCTGAGCCCTGGGGGTAGGAAATGCCACCAGTCTGGCGTTGCAACCAAGTACTTTCCAAAGAGAAGCAGTGGAAATTCGCTATTTGCGTGGGCTGTTTCAAAGCAGGAAGGGCAGAACCTCTGATCTACCCAGGCTTGAATTTCCCAGGGTTTCCTATATGCGTTATGGCATGAGTTTATCTATTCCCACCCTTTGACTTGCTCTCAAACTAGTGTTGAACTCTTGTGGATGGGGAGTACTTATAGAGGCTTGCAATTTTATTTTCCCAGAAACACAAAAACAAAGAAAAGAAATGCCATAATTTTACACATCTTTGGCCTCAGCTTTATGCGCTCTGCAGATATTCTCATGTGAGAGCATGGATCTGCAGAAATCAGGGTGAGCAGAAACATTTAAAACTTTAAACTCAAGAAACAGCTTGCCCAGTTCAACATCACCGGCATTTTCCTTTCCTTTTAAAGGAAGTATTTCAGAGCTTTGGAAGCAACTCCATGTTTCTTTTTTAGGCGTGAAATATTGCGGTGCTAACTGACCTTTTTAATCAATGATCCTGAAATATGCCTACACAACACTGACGATAAGATCAACGGCAGCTATTGCGGAGGGCAGGGCTGTCGCAGGGAGCGCCGAGGCTCCCTCTGCCAGCCAGACATATTCAGACAAATCCCATTTTCACCCAGCTCTATAGCCAATTGCAGCACAACAAAGAAGACGGGTTTTCTCTGCACAGCGGGAGCTGTGTCCAAGATGGTTTTGGCTGAAAAAGACCCAGGCATTGCCCTGGCCATGAAACTCCTCCTGGCCTCCAGCTGGATGCTATGGTGTAAAAGAAATGCATGCACAGAGCAAGAATGAGGGGTATTAGACTGGTGGCCTTTCTCTATATATACAGCACTGGCAAGACTAATACTGGAATAAAACCACCAATCCTGGAACCCTCCTTTTAAAAGTGGTGCTGTCTCCTGAGGCCTTTCTGGAGCCACCCGCATTCAAGGCTGTTCGGATCCAAAGCACAACAGCAACGTTCTCCCTCCAAGCCAATGGGTTTGCTCTAGGCTAACTGGGAAAACAGCTTAGTTGGTCCATGCTGATGCTGGTGGGAAGTTTGGCAATGGGACAGAGTTACAGGTTGAGCTCCTCAGCAGCTGGAAGTTCTCTAGGGAAGACGTCATCCTGCTCAAGCCTTTAGGCCCCACATACTTGGTCAAGAGAAAGATTCAACCATGTCTTGATCTTTGCACATTGACTTCCGGGTTGGGAGAAAGTAAATGGGTACAACTTAGTGCACCTTTGGTGGTGAGCTCCCCTTGGTAAGCGGCACAAGAAGTGTCCTCTGAAGCATGGTCTATCCCTTCTGGGGGGAAAAAATCCTCCTTTTTCCTGCTGTGCTCACCAGTCCCACCTCACCTGGCAGAAGGTTCCAGTTGTGTCAGGATTGATGTCATCACTCGAAGGAGAAACAGTCTGAAGTCATTGCCTAATGCTTCAGTCCTTCCCTGGCAGAAGCTGGTGCATTTCCAAGCTGATCTCTCACTCTGGGAGCTGAGCAAGCACCAGAGCACCTGCGACCTGGGCAATGCCAAAGAAAACCTGGGACAGGCGGAAGCGTTCCCAAGAAACATTATTCGTCCTTGACACCAGTAAAAATCCACCTAACTGTAAAAACTCTGCTGAGGGAAGTCAGCAGGACTCGGGCTCATGAGAAGGGACCTTCATGCGGACCTAAAGCGTAGGCTCCAACCACCATCACCAGGGCCATCTCTTGGATCAGGAACCTGCTGAGCATCAAAGCACTGCAAGAACCAGAACCAGACACTGCAGACAGAAAAGCCACCACCAAGCTAGGGGGGCCTGCAGAGAGAGAGGACCTTTCTGCTCAACATGCCACGTCAAGCTCTCCACCTGGTTCCTGCTAATGATAAACTGAGTGGAAGTGACGCACCCGCTTTGTTTAGTTTTTTAAAATTATTTTCCCCACCCAATTCATTCAAGCTATACAGGGGAAAGTTTATTTGCTTGGTGGCCTCTGTCGCAGGGTTCCTCTTCCTCTTGAAGGCCCCTCGGAGATGCTCTACAATAATTTTAGGCTTATGAAATTGTTCCAACCTCTGCAGCCTGGCCCCGAGTGGAACAAAGCGTTCTCTGTGCCCTAATGAATAGAAAACATCAGGCCATAGTGATGGAGCTCGAGCTAGTGCCCAGCCCTAGCCACTGCATAAAAGTGCTTTTCAGCATGCACTTGGGAAAAAAAAATGTCTTTTTTAATGCTCCCACAGTACTCCTTTTAAAATGCTAACGCCACTTACAGCTATTGATAGTAAGAAGTCAGATTAATCTTAGCAAGGGGTTCCCATGACCTTTCGGTATCTGCAAAACTGCAACTTTGAAAATTATCTTTGCGGGGCAAACAATGTAAAATATAGCAAAGGATTTATAGCAGACAAATGGCTACTTGTTAAGAAGCCAAGGTATTGCAAGAAGGGGTTTTTGCTGCTGTCACTGCGAATTGGGTGCATGGTTATGAATAATGAAGAGCAAAAGCAGTATTAGCCAAAGATTTCAGGGGTGACTTCTGCAACGCAAAACACACCAGAGGAACTGCCTGCCCTGTGAGGTTACATCAAAAGAGCTCTTCAAGTGACACGATGGGGATGAAAGCCTGCGATTCCCTTCCCTTTCTTAGCAACAAAAGGAAAAGAAAAGTTCAAAATTTCTTTGTGAGGGACCAAATCCGTGAAAGTTGGCAAGGCCTCCAGCCTCTGCATGTCTCTGGCGAGGCTGACTGAAATCTAGAGAAAAAAAAAAGTCTGTTGGAAGAAAATAGCAATTTTATCAAAGAAATGTGTCAAAGTGGTGCAGATTGCTAGCAGGAAGCAAGGCGGGGAGCCCCGATAAACAGTCTAAAGGCAGAACTGAAAGTGAAACACAGTTAGGTCTTCTGAAGCTCCCCAGATGTGTCACTTCCGAGAAGCAATACCGAAAACCTATACTGAAATAGCAGTAAAACCCTCTGCACTTCCCAAGTGGGAAGCGCAGAATTTCAGAACAAGACCTGTTCTGTCCATAAATGATGAGAGAAGCACCTTGTTTCTTACAGCACGGGACCAAAAGTAAAAAAAAATCCAACCCAAGACTCAATTGTTGAGTGCAATTAAAATCTTTTAGGCAGATACACCTGGATTTGACCAAATTTTCCCTTTATTGCATGTGGCATTTCTCGGGACTGTGCTGGTATACCTGGGGAAATGCTCAGGTTTGCAGCACCTCAACAGAGTATTACGGACACCTGAGCTCCGCGACTGGCCTCTCCTGGCTGGCACCCAAAGCAAATGCTGTCACTGGTGGCTCCGCATGTCCCATCGTGTGTCCTGACATGACCCCAGAACTGGTCAGCAAGTAGGATGGACTCGTGGTCACTCCTACCCCTCTACCCTCCCACAGACCCTGCAAAAATGTGCATAGATGCTGTTTTTTGTTTTTTGTTTGTGTTTTTTTAACAGAAACAAGTAGGCTTTTTTTTTTTTTTGCAAACAAACATGGAAGTTTAAGTAGACAATTAAACAAACTCCTTCATTTCAAGCAGGCTTTGGAGACTGCACTGTTCTCTCTTTACAGGCTCTCCTTTCAATAAGTTTTTTTCTACAGCTCTTACGAGGCAGGAGCTGCAATTTTTGCTCAAGCAAAACTCTTTTTCTGCTGTCAAGAAGCAGTTTTGTTCCAGTATAAGCAATTATTTATACTAATAACAGCTGTTGTCCTGGACCGGACCCAGAAGCACCCATTTCCCCCATGAGATGTAGCTACTCTGAGTGTGCCACCATCTACTTTGAAAACATCAACCTAAATTCAGCCTTTTTTTTCTAAACACAATCAGGCTAAAGAATTCGTAATTACTCAAGCTGTTAATTTTACTCTTATGCAAACGGCCTGGGGAGGCAAGGCATGAAGGCAGCCATGTGCTGGGTGGCATTGGGGAGACACCAGAGAGACAAGAGGACATCCCTGGGTGCAGGGAAAGGGTTCAGCAATGTGGAAATGCTTTCATGTATTCCTAGGAATTCAGGTGGGCTAAGTTCAAATTCACACGCCAATCAAAATGTTTAAAATCCCTACCTTTTTCTTTCATCTAGAAAAAAAAAATCATTTTAGTGCCACCAGCTTTCCCTATGTTGACCCTCCCGGCCTGGCGGTTCACAGTCCCCACTTCAAACGTCCCAATGGTGAAGCCCTCTGAGATGTCCTGGTCAGGATTTACAAGGATATTAATTGCCTTAATTCACTTTGTTTGCAGACTTCCAAAGCTGCCCTATAAACAAGGTTATTTTTGCTCCCCGCCTGACAGATGGGAATATGCAGCTCTTTGCACGCTGGCACTGGCAACTTGCATGGTCTTGGGGCAAAGTAAACACAAACAGACGTGCACAGCAATTACCAGCAGCCTCTCCTAGGCCGTGCAGCCTCAGTGCTAATATTTATCACTGGTAACCAGCTCTGGTTTTCTAGTCTAAACCTCATTATTCTCTAATAAAGTGACTTAGCACTTGGAGCACATACCTTTGGCTGGCTTTGCAAGCCACAAAGATGTTGAGAGCAGGCAAGTGCTCTGCAGAACCTCGCTGCTGTTGCTTGTCCAGTGTAATGTTGGTAAGTGTTGAAAGAGCAAAAAGCAGCCTAAAAAAATCACACTATCAGGAGCACCACAAATCACAAGTTTGGCAATTTAATAGACTTCAAGGCTAATTTGTTCAACCATAAACCTTCACTCATGAACCACAGATGTGGGCTGAGGTTTTCGCATGTCTCTGTTAATTTTTAACATAATGGGTCTGAACCCTACGGCCAGGATTTTTCATCTTTTATTATTTCTTGGGCCTCAATTTTTTTTCCACTGAAGGTCAGGATTTGTGTGCAGGAAAGTGCACTCCCTTTTCTTAGTTCTCTTGCACAGATGCCTTGCAGGCAGCCCATGGACATCTGCCATGGATCCACAGACACAAAAACAGGGCCATAGATGTCTTGGAAAGCTCACCAGCTCCTTCTCCTCAACTGTGGAAACACCTTCAAGAGAGGAATAAAGAAAAACACTCAAGTTAAGCACCACTTTTCCAATTTCACCATGCAATGTTGTGTCATTCTACGGTGCTTCTGGGGGGAAAAAATAAAGAAAATAAGATGATATTCTCGAAATTTTGAAAGTTTTACCAACATATCTTTAGACAAATAGTTAGGGAGAAGGCAGCCAGCAAAGCATTAAATAAGAAGTAAATGTTTGTAGAGGACTTCAGGAAAGCAGGACAATTTAGAAGAAAGAGCAGCATGTGCTAGCCAAATTACTGCTCCAGCTAAGGACACCCTCTGTAAGTAAGTATAATCTTAAGAAGGTGTTTTCTCATTTCATCTTGTTTTATCTTTGCTCCTTTACTCCAAGTCTATGTTTTTAGCTCCACATATTTGCTCATCTGCTCGTCCTGTCTAGAAATGTATCAGAACAAGATGTTCCACTCCTCCAAGAGCAGGGATCCTTAAAACTCAGACACAAGGACATGCTCAGTAGCTTTACCTCAGTAAAACATTGCAGTGGGCAAGTGGTTTGCTTTGGGTTGAACAGTGCTTGGGTCATCAGCCACCCAGCACACACAAGGCCTTCCAGCTCCAGCAAGTCACAACCGGTAATTTTCCCCATAACATCCCAATTTACTACATGGTCAGAAGAAAACTCATGCTTTGTGCTTTGAGATGAAGCTTGGTGAAATATGATGTCACACAGTGTCATTCCTTATTTCCTACCATCAGTCCATTAGTCTCCACTAGCAGCATTGCTCAGGGCAGCAACCTTCACATACAACAAGCTACTCTCCATCAGTTATCCTCGTGCTTTGAAATCCACCCAAAGATGCAAAACATCGACTTCCCCATCATTAGCCAACCATTGCTATTCATGATAATCTTTAGCTTCTAGTCATTCAGCAATAAACCTTTTTGTCATTTAATCCAGAAGAAAGGTGCCCAAATTCTGGCCAACAACCCATGTACATTCCACCAGGGCCGTTAATCCAGCAAGCCAACAATTTATGGCCATCCTCATTTTTCAAAATCCCTACAATACACTCAGGCACCTTCTGAGGCCTCATGAATCAGTGATTTATAGGAGAATAAAATTAAATAAATAAAACAAAATAATAAAATGAAATAAAATTCTTGAACCTTGACCCCAAGAGTGATTTTACATGTTAATCTCTCAAATATTCCCTAGGAGTCAAATTATATCTAAATAACAGGCTCAGACTCTTCAGAAACCTGTAAAACATAATGAAAAAAGGCTCTGTATTTGTGCCACAATAAAGGCACGAGGCTACCGAAAACCTATGGTGTTTGGGGCTTACGGTTTTGCCCGTCCTGGGAGGATGTTAGCACAAGCTTTCAGTCCCAGACAGGAACCACAGGCTCCTCTTAGTGTTTTACACACTAAAACTCATCGGTGCTGTAATATCCCTTCACATAACATTGGAAACATGCCCAAAGTAACTCCACTGTTGCTCTACCAGGCATCGAGCAGCAGAAAAAATACCACTGTTTCATTTCATACATCTTTTTTTTTCAACCACTTAAGCTAAAAGCACACCGAAGGCGGCATTATGTGCAAGCTGAGCCTTGCACATCTGAAGGTACCTTTTATGATGGGTAAATAATGAAATCACAGCTGGTTTACTCCTTCTAGCTGTTATCAGCTCCTGAGGATTATGGTGTTTAGTGGTTTCCTTAAATCTTAGCTGCTGGGCTTTTGTGATTACATAAAAATCTAGCTATCACCAGTACAAAACCAAATTTGCAGTTCTTGTGGTTGCTGGAAAAACTGATGGAAAAGCTCAGAAATATGAAGGTGAATAAACCCCACTGAATGCATTGCTTCAGACAAGCTCCTACAATTAAAAGAAATCTTTTGAACTGGTGATTTATGGGGAAGATTGGGTGGAGGAGAAGATTGAACATGATGAAGATTGGGCATGATGACTATGGAAGCTACACACTTAAGGTGGACACTGAATTCAGATGTTTGTGTAAGACAGAAGTGAGGAGTGATTTTTTTTTTCCAGTGACAGCTTCATTTCTAAAGATGTTCAGATCCATATGCAAATTATGGCAGGAAACTTGGCATAATTAAGCACATTTCTTGGGCTGGAAAGGCCAAGGAAAAGCCTCTGTAACGGCTGAATTTTGAAACACAGACATGCACTGAAAATGGACAATAAGAACCAGAAATACAACATCCGGCTACCCAGAGCTTCAAAGCTTCAAAAGAGGATTTAGGCCAAAACACGATCGAATATTTGAGGTGCAGATTTTTGTCTCATTTGAGTTAACTCAGCTACTCTATATGAACACAGTAGCTGGCTGGAGCAGAGAATGGCAGAAAGAAGAATATATTTCAGATGGATGTTGAGGTTAGCAGAGGAGCAGAGCATCATTCAGTCTGCAAGAAACATTTGGCTCCAGACTAGCGCTGGAGCCAACATTTAAGTCCAGGAGCTCCCACAGCTGTGGGACACAAAGAGGACACAAGGATTCATGGAGCAGCTGTGCCATGAGGACCTGGAGACCCTGTGGTAAGGCTAAACCCTGCGGAGACCTGGTACAGCCAAAAAATCCACTCTCTTGACCCTGCGGAGCTCCTGAGTACAGAAGCTCTCTCTGTTCCCATATTAGCACATGGACTTGCTCCTTTCTTGAGATCTAGTCTAGAAGCCCTGGTTTCTGGTGTAGTTTGGATCCATGACTCAACCTCAGACAAACAAACTCCAAGGTCTTAAGTTGAATGAAACTTCAAGGACATTTTGTGAGGGGTCTCAAAGACGTGACGCCTGTCCCTGTCCGCGCTTCCGAGCTCTCCGCGCACCGGCCTTGCAGGAACATCAGATCCCACAGCCCAAAAACACATCTGGAAATGCTCCCTTTAGACCCACGTTCTATGAAGAAGAGCTCACACACACAAAAGGTTTTGCAATGAGCTTCCCACCAAGCTCAGGATGTCTAAGAATTACCACAATTCATTGCTTTGCTTGTCGACTGGTTGCTTAGTTCTCTATTTTCTTGTGGTATAAGCACACAGAAGTAGAAAGAACTTTCTGGAGGCACAATTTCTGGTTTCTCTTTTGAACTGCACTGCACAACAAACCATCATCATCAGCTCTTTGTTTCATTTTTTTCCCCTCCCTCTCTGAATTCTGATGTCTACTAAACGAAAAACAAACAGCACCCAGGAATGGCTCTGCCTCTATAAAGCCTTAAAAGTAAACTCAGAGTGTGGAAATGATGAAGCAGTGAGAAAAAGGATTTACCCAGTGTCTATGTCAGCAAACATACCAGCTCTCGATACTATGTTGTTTGAGGATTAGGGTGAAGGGACATTAATCAGACAAAGGAATAATTTAAAGGTAGACCATTAAAATGGATTATTTCATTGCTGGGCCAGATTACGGCATCTACCTCCTCCTATGTCATGTCTGACTCCTGCTGTCCTTGCAAACTGCTTGTTGTGAGGATGGAGGGCAGGATAAGGCCCCAAAACACTTCAGTGCAGGGGAGGAACATGCATGTCCATACGAAGGCTATTCATATTTACAGATTACTTGGAGATGAAAGAAGAGAAAGGAAAGCTGTGGTTTAGGATGCAGGTTGCCTGAGAACAGCAACAGTAAAGCAGGATAACAAGAAGCTTTGATAACCAAAATTAACTGATCCACAAATGTACTTGCTGACCATGTAAAGGCAAGATGAACACATCAGATGCTCCCCAAAGCCAAACCTCCCAAGCTTGAGCACAACTGATGCAGCCATGGGACGGGGGCTCGGTGGAGATTTTTACATCTCACAGATAAGGCTGCACTGTGGGTTTTCTTTGAACGGCAGCAGCGGATGGCCGGAAACCAAATTCCCCAGCTAGCATTTCAAGGAAACGAGAAGCCTCGCAGCCCGCGTTGAAAGCCGGCGCTGCGCGGCACAGGCATATCCGCTGAGTTCATTCTTTGAAAATCCCCCTCCGGATTCAGAGTGCTGAAACCTTCTCAGAAGATGAGACTCAGGGAATTTCACTTGAAGTCAGAAATCTGTTTCTGTCAAAGGGAGCGTAAATTTGCTGAAAGAAAGAATACAGCTATGTCAAATTTGCTTAGAGAAAGTTTTCATAGACGGGTTTCCTTTTAAATACTGGTGCTGTTGAAGGCATTTCCTCCAGCCCTCGGCTGCTCTGCAGAGGGAGAGGGAAGCCCAGGAATTCTCATAAGCCTGTAGGACAGGATTTTCTTTAGTGGCACCTGGCACTTTTATGGCCTGTCAAATTCCAGTATCGCCCTTCTTACGCAAACACCAGTAACCCGGCGGGTGAAGCCCTGTGATCTGCATTCAGCAAAATGTTAGCCTTGATCGGGATGGTTTATGGCTTTTGAACCGTGGGCAGCCAACAGGGAGCTGGGTGCAGGTCCTGGGCCACACGACCGCTTTTGGAGCGGTCCTGGTCCAACCATGGGCACCATTGGGTGACGGAGGCGCTTAGAGCGCTTCTACAGGCTGTGAAATCAGGTTTTCTCTGGTTTCTCCCTCCTGGTTTTACCACTGGTGGGCCTGGGGCTACAGCTCTTCCCACTGAGCCCTGCAAGGGAGACCCAGGTTCTTCTAGGCTAGAGTCTCCTCATCCAAAAACACATATAAAAGATGGAGCGTGATCAATGATGGGACAAGGTAGCAGCAATGGGGTTATAGACATTTCCTACCTGAACAGCTTCCAGGCAAACGCTCCCAGGTACCTCCACCACCCAGCTACATTTTCCTCGCTTTGCTGTGGTTTTGGTTGACCTCCATGTGCTTTTGCAGTGGTGTCTGCGGTGCTCCCCTCACTACCACATAAAAACTGCAATTAGAGGGTTTTCTGTGTCCTTGCTGTACGCAGCAGAGCTGGCTACGTTATGCACTTTGATGCGGACCACAGCAGGACTGATGAACTACACTGACCAGTTTGGCCTCTTCCATGGAGACATTTGGCTGGAGGATGGTGAACTTTGAAGCCTTCCAGACCAAACTGCCCCCAGATGCAGGACAAGCGGGAATGGACCATGCTTTGAAGCACAGTGGGGAGCAATCTTTGCTATCACTTCTCCCTGTAAGGGGTGGATCTCAGAAAGTTTTCTAGCTCCTTTCCAAAGGAATGAGCCAGTCAGGAAGGCTGAGACCAGATGCACCTTGTTTCTTGAGTAGGCAGCCAAAGGAATGAGAACATCCTTTCCGATGTGCCTGTTTTACGGGAAATGACTTAATTCAGTGCTGGTAAAGCCCAGGATAACATAGCATTAGAGCAGAAGTTGAGGGGATCTTTCGGGTCCTGAAGAAAAAGACCCAAAGGAAAAAAAAAAAAAGGCCTATTCCACAATACTAGAAGAGTATTTGCTTGTAGAAATGCTGAAATCAGTCCAGGCCTGGTTGCTGAGGTTAGTGTTGGATTATCTACCTGGCTGGAAGATCTCAGAGTGCAATTATGTAGGAATATGATACCTCGGATGGGATGGGCTCTGGTCACAGCTTGAAACCCAGCACATTTTGCTCACACTCCTCTGACACAGCAGTGGGCCCCACAGGGACATCGGCTCACAGGGAAGTTGGTGGCAGGTGGCCGTGCTTGGATCAGGGGGAAAATGCCTTCTGTAGGCAGAAAAAAGAGTTATCCAAGAGCTGGGAAACAGCAAAACCGTGGTCCCGCTCACAGCTCCTCTGCTTTAACTAAATGCAGTTTTAACCAGAGTGCCACTGCCCTTATTAAGCCATTTTTGGTCCCATTTCAGCAAGTCACTCTTCCTTAGCTTGCCCCCTTTCCTACCCCCTGGTTGTCACCCTTGGGCTCCACGGGGTACCTGCTGCTGCGACAGCAAAGTCGCATCCAAACTGCACCTAAACCCGGGGCTTGGTGGCCAGGGCTGGTTCGTGCCCTGCACACTGTGGTAAGGGGAAGCAGAAGGGAGGGATTCCCAGGAGCTCAGGCAGCTTTGTAGCAGATAACGAGAAATATTTTCTCCACCAGAAGGCTTCCAAAGACAGAAAGTGCTTTAACCCCAGCGCAGGGCGAGTTGCCCCAGCCCCACGGAAGGGTTTCAGGTGCGTGGATGCCGCGGAGCGATTGCAGTATCGCACTGCAGCCGTGACTCGTGTTTGCAGCCACGCGATTCCCCCGCGCAGCCCCAGCCCTCGCTTGCACCTGCGCCGGGGCGAGCGTAAAACTAGAGGCACTGTGTTAATACAACGCTTTTATGTGGGTTTAATCATCTCTCAGAAGCTGCCAGACTGCAGAGTTGAAACTCTTTATGAATGTGACTCATGCGGAGAGCAAATGCTCATTGGTCGACAATCTCTCCTGATTTCGCCCCGTAAAAGTACTTTTCCTATTGGAAGAGAAGGCCTGAGGTGTTACCTAGTCACTACTGGAAGTTCACTGACTTGGAGTAACCCCAGATATTGGTAAAGTGGTGTCACGTGCTGCAAAACTGCTCATTCATCGCCCAGAGGCCTTGCAACAAATACCCACCTCCAAACGCTGGAGCTCCAGAAGAAATTCCCCCTTGCATGGGAACAGTTGTTACTTTTAAGGCCAACATATTTTACAGAGTAAGACTATCTGAAAGGTTGGGGGAAGAAAAAAAAAAGTTATTTTGTTTTTCTCTCCAGCATATTAAACTTCCAGATTTGCCATGGTGCACTTAAAGAATTTGATGAAAAGCCTCAATCTGGTTTGAATTTCCTTTAAGTATCAGATCCCACTTAAGAGCCAGGGCCTGACCTGGAGAGAAGAGCTGGAGATAAAGGGAGCGTGGAAAGAGATGAATGAATTTTAGAAATATTTCCAGAGCCAAGACGAGGATTTTGCAAGTGATTCATAAGGACGTCTGGGAATTTAAGGTGTGCTTTAGTTCCTGAAATATTAAAATGTACCAAATTGCTGGATTGTGCAAAGATCCCTCACGTTTCTGCTCTTCTGCCTCCCTGGGGCAGGTTCACACATGCAAGTCATGGAGCAGAACAGACTAGGGAAGAGGGTGGAATTGGAATTTGGTTGTGTCAAGAGGCAGGTTTGATGGAGGAAGAGGATGCGAGAGGGTGGAGGGACGGAAGTCTAGGGAGGAGGTGGCATAAGGGAAGGGAAGGAAAGGAGAGGAGGGTGGGAGGAGACACTGCCCCTCTCATGCACCTTATGGCCTTGACAAAATGATTCCTTCCCTGAAAGAACAAAAAAAAATTTTTTTTCAAGTTGCAGCTCAGCAGATGGCACCTTTTTCCTCATCAGCAGGAACACTTTGTCAAGGGGAAACCCCTGCCACATCATCTCCCTGTTTGCCAAGACAGAAAGTGATTGCAAGGTGAAGAGAGGAAGAAAGTAAAATAAAAAGGTGATCAGGAAACGTCCAATTTTCCCAAAGCCACCCACCCCGGCTTCGTCTGCTAAAAAGGGTAATAATTACCAAGGGAGCTCTCACTAACTCGCAGCGTAAAACAGAAGCACATCAGATGGACAACATGCCCTGGGACTTGTGTACATGCACTCAAGTCAGACACTAAATAAATAAATAAATAAATAAATAAGTCTGAAGCTGTCTTTTTTGGGGGAGAGTATCGTGTCTATGTAATGCACTAATTTATGTTAAATAATGAAATAATGAGCTTGAAATTTTCTCCTGCTCCTCCATGCAGCTCCCATGCTTTCGCCATGTGCTGAGATATTAACAACTCAGGGCGAGCTCTTCCTACACCATCTTGATAGAAAAATCACATCCACACAGACACATGAAAGACAAAGGCACTCATAAACCCTTCCCCAAGGCTGAGCCAGCTACACATCCCCAAAGCATCCCCTAAATAAGATTCCCCATGTCAGATTATGCTAGGTATCTCATTTTTATAGTCATTTTTTACCCTTCTCACTATTTATTCCAGGCGTGCTGGAAGGCCAAGTCTAAATCACTGCTGAATTCTGGAGAACATTACTTCAAATCAGACACTGCTTTTTCCATGCCTCTCAAAAGCCCTTGCTACCCCAGTGCGTCACGACAATTACTCAGTTACTGATATGTTTTTTCCCAGAGCAGACATCTCTGTTGAGGGCTTTTTTCTTCCCTTCACTGCAGCCAGCAATAGAAGGAAGCTGGTGCTAAAGGTCAGAGAGACGTGGAAAGTCCCAAGGACGGATGGAGACGAAAAGGAGCCTCCTCTCTAGCTTCTGCTCTGGACGCTGTCCCATTCATTCTGAATATGTGACAGGTTTGATATTGCACAGGGAAGGCCACTTGCACAGTAATTTTTCCGGTATGAATTTGCACGGCACATCCAGTTTCCCAGTGAGCTGTCACCAGGACAGCAATTGCAATCCCAAATTCCCCACTTAGAGTCTTTGCAAACACCCACTTCATTCTGCAAGTGCCAAAACCAAAACAAAAGAAATCCAGATCTCCGTGCGGGGGCAAGACACACACATTTTTGTGTCTTACTCATGAATAAAATCCTCAATTGCCACAGGCAATTAGCAGGACTCATCTCTTAGGACACTGGGGAAAGAAATAGTTTTAGATCAAAATAAACGCACTTGTTTGGTCATCCTGTCCTCAAGGATGATCGTGCTATTGTTTCATCATCCAATCCCCTGGACTTCAGACACGTGCATGGATTACTGAGACCCCCGTCATCCTCACGCAGCTTCCAGCAGGGTGATGCCACAGGACATCGCGGTGCTCTGCCCCACACGTGTGTCTTGGACATGAACTCGGGCAGCGTCCCCTGCTCCCCACATCCATCCAACACAGGAAATGGGGAAGACTCACAAAACCAGCAGTTTAACCGTTTCCTTAATGTCTTAGACGCTGCTATGCAAGGAAGCGAAGGGCAAAGCAAAGCTAGTGATAGAACAAGCACCACGTCCCAAGCTTCACATATGCTCAGAAGAAACATTCACAGAGTCGCAGGAAGGCTGAGGTAGGAAAGCACCTCTGGACATCACCTAGTCCAAGTCCCTGCTCAAGAGCACGATGCCCAGGACTGGATCCAGTCGAGTTTTGAACACCTTGAAGGATGGAGACCCAAAACCTCTCTGAGCAACCTGCTCCAGGGCTCAGTCACCCTCACAGTGAAGAGTTTTCTTATGTTCACGCAGATCTGCAGTTTGTGCCTGTTGCCTCTTGTCCTATCACTGGGCACCACTGACATGCAATATTCGTATTTCTCTCTTAAAAGATACCTTACTTGTGATTCCCAGGTTGGAAGTAATTCAGTCCTAATATCTGCATTCACTAACACTCTTTTATGGCTTTGATTTGCTATGATTTACCTGCAAGGTGAATTTCATTAGCTGGATTCAGCTATAACACAGAAAACTATCCCCAGCTTCACTCCCCGCTGCTCTTTTTTTCCTTCAGAAAAGATGAAGCAGGGCTGCCGCCTCACTCCAGCTAACTTCAGAGAGGTCGTTATGGAATTACACACTACAAAAGAGGCTTTGGTTTCTTCATAAGGAGACGGTGTCTTGGGAAATCATCCAAGGCAGCCAGAAACCCAGCGCTGGCCATGCCAGAACATGATGCGCGCTGGACACGGTCCCTCCCGCAGCTGCCAACTCGCTTCTCCAGGCCTGCTGCTTTATTGGATGGCAAGTTTTTCCATTCCCCAGGATCCAATTTAGAAATAACGATCCAGCTAAGTGAGATAGATACAGATGGTTTCGTTGTTAGGAGAGAAGGACATACGGATCTTCTGCTTTACAGAGCACCTGGGGTCCAGGACTGATGCAGCCTGGCCTCACGCCTCTCTTGATTCAGGATGGTCACTCTTGGGCAACTTTGAGTGGACTCAGGATGCTTGTGGAAGAGCTACAGCCATCCTAGAGCAAAACTAAGCAAAACCGTTGAGAAAAAACACAGGGAAAGATGAATATACTTCTTACAACCATCAGGGCTGGAGCTGGATATTGAAAACTTTCCTCTTGGCCTTCAGTTAACCATATTATTTTCAAAGAAGATCAACTATGAGGAAATTTGTATCTACCACAAGCACGGTCTGCCTCCTTATCTCCAGTTTCAGCACCATTGCTGTGTGACCCTTATGTTTATGTGCCCCACAGGTGCAGCTGACTCCCACCTCTCTGAATAGCCACCACATGCTCCAAGAGGCTTTGATGACTGCTGTTTTCCAGTCATTACATTTGCAATAAAATCTGAGCAAGCCTATAAAAAACAAGGGGGAAAAAACGCACTTTCAGTTCAGGTTCAGCCCAGGGAGCACTAAGATTTCCACCAGGTTTAGCTCAGACGCTTCAGACGTCAGCCCAGGCTCAGGGCCAGGCCCTGAAGCTTCCTGCAGACCCAGCCCAAACACAGGGCTCTATCCTGGATTTGGATTTGAAAACCAAATGGCGGCTCCAGGTGGCCTTTTAAAAGGTGTGGTCTGAATCAACACACCATGATCTGCAAAATCAGTGGTTACTGGTGATAAGGTGTAGGTCCCCTCTCAGGAGATGGACAGGGGTTCTCCGACTGGGTTCCAGAAGGTCCTGCACATTTCAGTGGGGTCTCAAATGGCCGTACAAGCTCTTCCTCTTACTCCAGCATGACTGCCTCAAGATCCAGGGGAAAGATGCCAGAAGGAGCCCAACTTCCCACTCCCAGGTCCCACTTCGGATGATCTGGGATCTGCAGAATGCAAAACCTTGGTGGGTCAAGGCACCTCCAGCATGAGGCAGTAATTGAACGGGAGCTTAGGGAGAGTTAAACATTAGATTTAGGGCCTAAACCTCATCTAAATCCCACCTTATGTGCTGTCACGACAGCTGGAAAGCTGGTCTCCATCTCACCTTGAGGTTCTTCTTCACCTTGAGGTCTTTCCTTACCTTGAGGAAGGACCAAAGCTCTGGGCCTCAGTTTCCCTACCTGCATTACCTGCAGTAATCTTCTCTAAGTGTTTTTACAGTCCACCAGTGACACTAATGTCACCCACAAGATGGAGACATCCTTGCAGAGCAATTACAGGGATAATTTCCCTATTAAACAGGTCTCCTTCCGAGAGCACTTTCTCCACACCCTGTTCATCAGGAAGCAGAAGGTGCCTGCAGGGAGCTCTGCTCAAGTCGCTGCTGCTTCGGGCCACATCCCGGGCTCTTCTACCACATTTCGTTCAGGAATGCAGCAAACGGAGCGTGGGAAGCACCAAGGGACCAAGCCATTGATCCCGCAGCACTCGGAAGGCCCCGTTGTGCCTCTTCTTCTCAATGGCCTCTGCTGCTTTGTAGTCGTGACCTCTCACTGGCAAGGCCAGGCTCTTCCTCGGCAGCACTTCAGGGCTGACCAGGGCACCGAATAGAGAATTGGCCAGAACACAGCGTTCTTTGTCGAATTACTTACATTAAAATGCATAAAGGTTGGTGTTCTTGCACCACTGGCACGTAGGCATCTTCAAGTGGCAAGAGCCAGAGTGTACCAACACATGTGCTTGTGCCCAGTGCGAGCTGCTTTCCTCCATCAGAGCCTCCCAACAGGGCAATTCCTTTGCCTGGAGTGAAAACACCTGGACACATGATGTTTTGGAGGGCTGTAACTCCCTTTTCTCCTTTGCTGGGGGGCAATTCTACATCCTTTTTCCGTGGTATTTCCCAGTCCTTTGTGCATCCAAAACATTGTCACCATGCTGTGGAAAAAGTGAGGGACAAAGGGACATCAGGAAAGCAAGAACAAGGAGCAACAAGATTTATTAGGTCTGGACATGTGGCAAAATATCCCATAGCATGTTAGCAACGTCTGAGATCCCTGAGCCAGCTCTGGTGGGTGATGATCTAGTGTCAAGAAGAGAGGACACATAATTGCCCCCCAGCAAAGGAGAAAAGGGAGGAGAAAGGCAGGGACTCACAGATCGTAGCACTGCCACTATCCCCATTGCTCCTAAGGATTTTGGGGGTACAAAGCTGAGGTTTAGATAGCACCTGCTGCTGGAGGTGGCAGAAATAGGGAGAAGAGGCCTCATTCACCTCGTTCTTCCCCATCAATGATAAAATAATCTTTTGGGGCCATCGACTGCTACACAGGGGGCTTCTTGTACTCAAGGGCAGGATGTCACCTGAATCTCAGGATTTGTGCCATGGTTTGGTCAACCTTGTTGATAAACAGGAAAAAAATAAACAGGGTACATATGTTACACACACACATATATATATATATAAATATATACACACATGCACACATAAAAATCATGGTTTGACTGAGAAAAACAGAAGCCTCTCAGTACACCTGGGAAGGGAGATCCACGATGGATCGCTGGCTGAGTGGAACCACCAGAAGGAAAAGCAGGCAGGGTTTTTGTTCCATGCATCCCATGTCCCACTGCACACGGCTGTTATCCCTCTCGAGAACAAATGCTAAGGTTGAAAGTCTACAAAGAGGAGAACAAAAGAAGCCAAAAAGGAAGAGGAGGAGGCAGAGGGGGAGGAGGATCAGAGGCCAAAGGGCACTCAGGGCCCTGCACAAAGTGTTTCTCTTTTTTGATCTTGTTGATCAAGCAGATCAGTCCCCCTTTTACAGAGTCACAGGCCATACTATAACTTGTTTTCTTGGCTGAAAGAAATACAACACCAGGTATTTGCAGAGGAACACGAATCTTGTGTGCAAGCCCAAATAAGCGGCACATTTCAGTGAGGTTGATGTCTACTATACCATAAAATGAGAGCATAAAAGGTGCCAAAAGACTCTAAAGGTCCTAAGAGAGACAGAAAGTCTAAGAGGCAGAAAAGCCCTGGGACTTTTGGACAGAGATCTCTGAGTTCAGATCCTGTAATTATTTCTGAAATGGGGAAAACCCCACGCAAGCAAGACTTCACACTGCATTTCTGGTGGCAAATCCTTAAAAATATCTTGACCTCAGGAAAACTTTCAAGCAGAGCTCAAATCTTCTCAGATATCAAAGTCAGTCTGTCTCAAGACACAAAACTACAGCAAGAATACGCGTATTTCTCCTCTACTGAACAACGTGCAGGAAGTGCAAAAACAGATTTCTGAAACATACACAATTCAGAAAAGAGCTTTTCACCAGGGACAGACCCAAGACTCATTACCGAGCCTGTCTGGCAGCCTTAACACTTGATCACGAGGTGCTTCAGAAAGGAATGGGCCTTGGAAGGTCTCCAGTCCAACCACTGCTCCAAGCAAGGTCAGCTATGGAGCTAGGTCAGCTTGCTCAGGACCCTTATCAGAAAGTTGGGTCTTGAATATCTCCAAGGGTAGAAGCTGTACAACCTCTCTGGACAACCAGATTTTCCTTATATCCCATTACTTGTAATTCTTATGAGCAGAAATACATATAGATTAATTGCAAGCGAGTCAAGGACATCTCATGGTCAGTGTGTGTCCATTTATCGCTCTGTTTAGGCTCCGTATCAGCACTTGTTAATAGGAAAATACTATCAGAAGAACAATATTCTTGGTGGATCCGAGAATAAAATTTTCATATTTTAAAAAACATCCATACAAAGTAAAGGACCACGTAGAGTTTCCCCCTCGAAAGCAACTGCATAGAAAAATAAAAATCCATACAATATACACAGCAATCTCAATCTGTAAATGTAGCTAGGAAATTGGTACCCGTTGACAAAGCAGCACTGGCATTTTTACGTGCCAAAGAGGAGGTTCCTGATCTAGTCTGCAGCTCCTGCATTGCAATGCCAGCGCTGTGGAGATTTGTGTTGCCTTTTCTGGGAATGTGCCTCTACCTCTCTCCGGCTGGCCCTCGGGCAGGTGGAACCAGCAGGTTCAACTGGTGCAAGGTAGAGTAGGTGCAAGTCATAGCCCATGCCCAGGCTTACTTCACATGCCACACTAGCCTGCGAAATGATCAAGATTGACAAAGCATTTGGCAAGACCAAATGCATCTTAAAACTAGTGATGCATGCAAAAAGCATCAGCCCCTGACTCCTCCTAGGAAACGGATGGATACATCCATAAATGCAGCTACACAAGACTATAGGCTATCACAGACGGATGTTGGTCTTGGATAGAGAGCAGATTCTGCCCTATCGTTTTTACACTGGCTATTTCTTAAACTCTTATATGAAAATAATCATCCATTTCCAAGACCTTGATGCACACTTTGCAAATAGAGATAGCAGGAACAGAAAGGTCTAGATCCCGATCTTAGAGAGATAAAACTTGGGTGGCCTCCTATATGCATGCCAAGGGATGTTTGGGCTCACCTTCCACCTCCCCTCTCCGTTTCTTTATTGTCGGCACACATCTCCCCACGAAACCCAAGGAGGATAATGAACGCAGCTCCACCATATGTGCTTTAAATTGCTACCCTATTGACATAATTCTCTAATCCTTTCCTGCACACACCACTAAACTGTCTCTAGAGACCCGTACCTAAGCATAGGACAGCCTGAGTGTTCTTGTACTTGTTCTAGACATGGTTGCAAGAATATGGATGCCACCCTGTGCCCCTGCTCTGGGTGTCCCTGCTGGAGCAGGGGGTTGGACTAGATGATCTCTAGAGGTCCCTTCCAACCTCAACCATCCTGTGAACTTTCTACATATCTTGTGAAGCTGCCTGTGATCAAGCTGCCAGCTTGAGGTTTCCTCTGTCTGCAATACACACCTGAAAGGTCACCCCTGGGGTTTTCACACTCAGGTGCCTCCCAGGCATTAAACTCATTAACTTGACTGGTAGAGGTTTTTCTTTGCAGACTTGCAGTCATGGTCCTTCCAGGACTCAGTACTTAGGAACAGAGTCAGCTTCTCTACCGCCTTTCTTTCCAATAACTTCCGAGATCTGTTGTCTGGAATGAAATGTTTGGAATCATCAGGTTGTCTCCTCTCCAGCTGGTGATTCAAGCAGCTGTTTTTTGGGGGGTTGGACTAGATGATCTCTAGAGGTCCCTTCCAACCTTAAGCATTCTATGATTCTATGATTCTATGTTCCCCTTCCCTCTTCTTCTTTTCACCATTACCTCTTTCACCCAAGTGCTCAATTTGAAGAGCACCACAAGGCAGATGACTTGACTTCTTGATCTTGCACACAAGTTAAGCTAAATTTTCTTTGGGTGTCCAAGTTTTATTTATTCCTCTCTCCTCCCTTCCCTATTAAAATATTCATTTCCTGATACTATCACAGACTTTGTTACTGCTGCCCCATTAGCACTGTTCCTAGTGAGGAGACCTTCTCCCACGCACCACCCAAGAACAGAGGTACGTTGGCCAAGGAAGCCTAACCAGGAGCAATGTTAACCTTGCAGAGTTCCCAGAGGACCATCCATGGAAAAGGAGTTATTTTCCTTCATGCTTTCCCATTTATTAACACTGAATCCCTCACACTCATAAAACTACACCTGCCAATCATTAGTGGTCTCCCACATATTAGGTATTACTTCACATATGAGAGCCATTAAGGACTTGATAAAGCAAATTACTTAAGAAACCAGGGTTTTTTTTGATATCTTTCATATCATTCCTTTTTTATTATTTTTCTTTAACTAAAACCTTCCTGGAAGTGCTATGGCAGAAGTAATTTTATTTCCTATCGATTTCCTCGAAATAAGGAAACGTCATGCAGCACTTGGCAGCCCGGTGGAAGCAGCTTGTACTTTCTCTTCCAAAAACAGCATGTTGTTGACATTGCCAGTTGCAACATTTTCCTGTGTAAAAGCTCCCTTAGCTGTCACCAATCACCGCCTTCTTTGAATAAACAAACACCAAAGGCAAGAGCAGCAGGTCAGAAAGATGTCACAGCTGTCCTTACAGCTGGAGGCCAAGTACGGATACGTATCCGGTGCCAGTGCCAGGTGAAAAACTTCATGGAAGTTCATGGTGCAGCCCCAGAATTCAGCTTTCCAATGGAAGCGTCAACACACAAAATAACTCTCTCCTAATGAGTCTATAAAATACTTTCTGTGTTAATTAGTCCCCAGTTCATAGAAAATGCATTATTCACCCCTCTTCTTTTCTGGAAGTATTTTAGGATTCTCCGAGGGGATGACCAGGTGTGATGCATGTCCAAAGGCTAAGTCATAACAAGGGGGGCAAGTTGTAATCATCAAATGGAGCTGATTCTCAAATATCGAAATGCTCAGGTCATATGGAGCCACCCGCTCCTTCTCAAAGACACTAACTTCAGTGTCCACCGCTGCTTTCATTAGACTGAGCCTTGGTTCTGCTCAAAGGTTTAGCAGTTCCCACCTGCTTTCTAATGGCCAGCCACAGAAGAGAAGGCCGTGGCACAAGAGCAGTGGTAGAGGAGACATTATCACCAAAAACACTTACTGAAGTCCACAAGCATTAACTTCCTTTTTCCTTTGAAAAAGACAGATGCTGTTAAACAGAAGATTCCACAGAACTGGTGGATTAGAGCTGATCTCCGCACTGGCAGGGTTTAAAAAACAAACACAAGTCTCCAATAAACCAACTCCATTAGAATGGTGTGTACCAAGAGGGAGGAAAAAAAAAAAAGGAATATACAATTACATGGAAGTAAGACATAACACCAGAATAGCTTCTAGAAAGCTGACTCTTAATTCTAGAATTTCCCACTTCCGAAGTTTCACCTGTGACAACGTATCAAGTGTTTTTTTAATATTTTTCAGCCATGGTGATGGAAAGCATACTCTATGCATAGCAAGATCCAAAGCTCAGGAAGACAGGCCACAAGCTGTGCATGTTATTCTATATATTTGTGCCTAATTCGGAGGTCAGCGCCTGCCGTTGCCGGTCGCGGTCAGGCTGGGAGGGACCTGCAGGAGCCTCGGGAACACACGCTGGGTTCCTGTGGCTCCGGAGGGAAGGCAAGCATGGGAAGGGCGAGGAGGTGACACTCTGATGGCTCTGCAGAGATTAACCACTCGTGTTACTCTCTCTGTTTAACATTGCTGGCCTTCGGAGCGCCTTCCAGCTCCCCCGCTCTGCTAGCAGCACACAGGCTCCAGCACCCCGGCTCTCAGCATCACTTTGCAGAAGTGGCTTCCAAAAGAAACATCTTCAAAGAAGAACGGCCTTCAAAGAAGCATCTCAAGTTCAATGTGGGAACTACAGTTAAATCCCCACAAGACCCACAGGGAATGGGAAGCACCAAGAAGCAACCCCTTTCACCGCTACCACTTTTTACGTGGTCCAGCACCTCACAGAGTTCTCCAAGTTGAGGGCACTTCTCGTTTTGGAGTCCCCACCCTGCGAGCAACCAGCAGACCTATCAACGCACATGGCTTGTGTGTATGTGAGCCTTAACAAACCAGATCAAAGCCCAGGGTATCTGCATGACCCTCTCCCTTAGGCAAGTGACGCAGTTGGTGGGTGCACCATACACATCACCTCCCAGGAGAGCTGAAGTGGTTGGGATGTACCGAGATGCACTGCAACATGCGCGTGCAGTTCCTGGGAAGGCCTTCCCAGTCTCGTAAGCGTGACCAGGAGACATGTAGGCGCCTATGGAGACTGGAGGGTTAACACCTGGGAATGAGAATCCCGGGAAAACGGCTCCTGTTTTTATTGCTGCAAAACACCCTCACCACAGCCCTCGCAAGCGAGCGTCTGGCCCTTCACCAGGGTCACACACCCCACAGCGAGCACAGCAGGACCGCAGCAAAGGGAAGAAGTTCATCCTCGTATTTTCACGCTGTCGTGCCAGCTGCCGGCTTCCCGCTCACGCCGCCAGCTCCACGTCAGCGCTTTGCAGGCTGCCCCGGGAGGCGAGCGGGGGACGCGGGGAGGCAGCGCTGGCGGCCGCGCTCTGCTCTGACTCAGCCGCCGCTGACATTTGGGCTTGGCGGGGCTCAAGTTTCCCTCTAGCAAGACATGGGCTGACTCGGCCGCAGCCAATCTTGCTCGGAGGCCGGCGATTACGCGGGAGGGAGGAGAGGCCTGGAATGCGCCCGGCGGAGCTGCCGCGCGGGCGACCTCCGCGGCCACCTGCGCCTTGCGGGAGCCTCGCGCCCGGCCCGCGCTGCAGCTCGTCCTCCTCACCCTTTTTTTGCTTTATTTTATCCCGTTGCAAGAGGATGAGCTTCCCGTCGCTGTGCCGGCTCCTGTTGCAACTGGAGACGAGTGGGAGATTTTTCCAAGATGAGTGTAGAATTTCCCGACCCGGGTCGGGCTGGGTGCAAAACGACCAGCAGCATAAAGGGAAATCCTTTATGCAAGGCAGAGTTTCAGGAAAAAAACAAAAAAGAAAAAAAATCCCTCACTCACAAAACACAGTTAAATGGGAGTTTAAGCCAGCTTGCCGCATTGGCCCAGTATCGCAAGGAGGCTAAGTTAAAACTGCAACTCCAGATATTTCTTCCCTGGATGGAGAAAATCAGAGTCAGACATTCGTCCTGCAGGCAAGCCTTCTGTGGGGGGTGTAACCCACAAAAAAACCCACTGCTCGTGGATGTGTCACTGACCAAGCCCGGCGGGGAGCTCACTGCAGCTCATCTTTCTTTGATGCCTAATGGCATAAACATGAGCTGGTAAAGAAACCTCACGGTCTTGGGAAGGTCTGCAGAGCACTCCAAGCTTTATGTTCCATTGTTTTGGCCACATCCAGACATGCTGCTCCTTCAGAGAGTTCAAGCAAGCCACAAGAAGATAGGGGAAGAGCAGTGCGTACATTATAAATGCTAGCATTAGGGGTGGTTTTTCAATGTATCACCTGTTCCTGATGTGAAAATGAAAATCCTCCTCTACACAGTTTAAAAGATGCAACAGAAAACTTGAAGTAAAATTCCATTATTATCCATATTTTGCATCAAACCTTTCATGCCTATCATGTTCCCACAACTCTCCCACCCGCTAATGCTCTGTCCCTCAGACCCCACTTGTTGCCCTTGGTGGTGGGTCACTGAAACGTACAGAGTTGGTTGTGTAACTTGCCTGAAAACTAAGTCAAGCAGCAACATAAAAGCATCTCTTGGATATTGATAAACATTAGGAACTGCGAAGTCCCACCAGCAGGTAGGTACTCATTCAGAAACCTATACAGGGGCCCTGTTCCAGTGAAATGGGTGGAAAAATTCCTATCAACGCCAATCAAGTTGCTCACATCATGCAAGAAATGCCACCTTTCTGAACACGGTGAAGACCCGAGACCCCCATACGCTCTGTGAACATCAGCTGGGCTGATGGCAGCTCTGACCATGCTAACATGGACTCATGATGTATATGAGTAGTCCGACCTCACCAGTTCTCCAAAGAGAGCTATAAGCAGCTACCATGTCCATTAAGGGCATTTTAGGGGGCTAAAACACAGGTCTCACCTCTTTTCAATCACCCCAAAGAACCTCTACTGGTCAAGAAAGTGCCAGGCCATCTCATGATCTCCACCCAATGCTCTGTTAGTCTGAAGGCAACAACCTAAGGACATCGATTCCCTGATGAATATGCTAGAGAAGGCCTCATTCTGTTTGGCAAGAATCCATAGGTGGTGGTTGAGCAGGTGGTAGCTCAGGTATAACCTGCTCACACAGGCTGCCTGAGGACGCTGAGCACATCTAAAGACACAGCCTAAATACAGTCCAGAGTGAGCAACAAGGCGACTCACGTCCCCAAGAAGCGGTTTTGCCCAGGTTTTTTCCGCTGAAAGCTCAAGCCACCAAAGTAGAGTAAAGATATCTCCCCAATGAGTATCGCTGTCGCTTTGAAGGTTCATGACCAAGGGGATGACATGGTCCACGCAGCATAGAGATTAATACCAAGGGCTGAACTCTAAATATGATTAAATTACTTGACTTTAGATCAGACACTAATTATTTTTAGTCCAGTGCTGAGATGGCTGCAGATCCAGCTCTGGGTAGTGCCAGATAAGTAGCTCTGTCTCTCAAGAACTAGAAAGGCAAAACTTGTCCCTCCCTTTGGGCAGGAGGGGTCTGAGCTTTGGTATCAATGTTTTTCCTGTGGTCCCTTGGGAGATGGCCACCAGGACAACACAGACGTGGATGTCTTTTCATCCTAAGGGACCCACATGCAGGGTACAACCACTATCTCCATCATCTCCCTGGAGGGCAAGCAAAAGAGGTGGGCCCGTTGTTGACTGTCTGTCCTTTAAAAGTGTAGATAAATTTATTTTACGCCGAAACAAAAAGTGCAGTTCAGTTTCCTGCATTACCTTAGGGCTGACACTGGATGAACTCGCCATGTTCAGCAAATTACACTCTTGTGTACATGTAATTCATGCTTCCATCGCTCAGGTACCAAGCTGATGGGGAACAGAGAGATCTCCTTTAGTTCGCAGCACGGAGGAGAACATTTCCAAGACATCTGCAAGAGCCAGCAGTGCCTCAGCTCATGCAGTGCGTGGCCATCAAGCTGTCAGCACAGCATTAACACACTGGGAGCCTTTGGTTGGACATCTAACAAACTGCTCAATAAACTGCTGAAAACATTTTTAGAAATACAGCCGCTATCACAGAAACATCATTTTCCCTTGAAAATGCTCACGCTCTGCTTTCCAGTTCAGAGCTTCCATGAATTTAAAGGAATAGGGAGTGTTCCAGCTGCAAGTTCCCTATTAATACAGTAGATATCACTAACTTCAGGATTTTTATGGCTGCTGTTAGCTTAAAAGATTTAATTTACACCAAATCCACACTTAAAAGAGCTGAGAATCACTTCAAAAGCCTGCCAGACTAACCCTCACGCTGACCTGAGCTCACAAGCTTATGTAAGGAATAAAACTTCGGCACAGGACAAACAGCTTGGGCACTTTGTGACCACAGCACACACCAAAACAACCTCCTCCTACCTCACTCAGACCCAGGGGTTTTGCAGCACAAAGAGGTACACGATCTAAAGCACAAGGCCGAGATGAAGCAAAGAATGGCACAGGACAGGTCTGCAATCACAAACCTGCCCTCAGCCTTTTAGCACACACACAGCTGCCACATCTCCCTTCTTGAGGGCAGAGGCTCCAGAGTCCTAATTACCTGCTTTGCTCTCTGGAGCCCTTTCATTATCACAAGCAGATCAGCAGCTGCTCCACTTTGCAAGGCTGCATGTGGCTCATCTGAACATCAGGTGCTCATCACACCATGGCCTTCTCCACCTGCAGCCTGTTATTGGCCAATGGGGAGAGGACTCTTCAGGTCCCCATTGGGAAACAGGCATCTAACACACCTGATGCCAGGGTAAGCCTGAGGATGGGCATGGAAGATGAGATCAGGGTCATGAATCCGAGATCCAGACTTTGATTAACTGTTTTTTTCTCAGCAGAAGTAATTGAAGCATGCCAGGTTCTGACATCCACACGCAAAGTGCCAGTCTACTGGGTGGTATCAGGTGCCCACTCTGACTCCACCAGCAATTTGCAGTAGCTTAATGAGCAACCTGTTGAAGGGAGTCATTTAAAAAACCTGATGTATTTTATTTATCAGGAAGAATATTTCCCACTATTCAGCATTTAGCCAGTGGTTGAACTAACAGCTCTGCCTCCTGAATTCCAGCCATAACCCTGTAACCTACCAACTTTAGCTCAAGCTCTGCACAAATGCTGTGGAAAGTGGTGGGCAAGAGCTAGGAGAGAGGAGATTTGCAGTCCAGCCCTTGGCAGCTCCATTGAGTCAGAAGATGGACCAGGGCAGCAGTGAAGAGAGGAAGGAATGGTTTGAAGCTACAAAGAACATATTTTTTTCCTGATGCATTTTGCTTTCCAAATCTCCCTTGTTACTTACTGCTGTGCAGATGTTCCTCAGATCCGTGAATGGGAGACATGAGGGAACGACAGGGGCCGACATACGACTTCAAATCACAGAATCTCCTAACGCATAAACCCTGCTTCTAGTGACAGGCCTTGAGAATTAGTCTGGCCTATAATGATGATTTCACCAAATCTGCAGTAATTTCTTGGAGAGGTTCATTCCAGCCCCGGCACATCTAGCGATCTCTCTAGCTCGAGCTGTCTCAGGAGGCTGTGCTGACAATTGCACCGGTGTCTGAGCAACCTGGGAACAAGGAGAGAAAAGGGAATTAAAGGAAGAAGAAAAGAGAACATCCCTACATGGGAAGAGCCCCGAGCTAATTCTCCTCTATCACATGTGCACTGGTGGAGTCACTGACTCTTGTCTCCCCTGGATAGAGTCACAATGAAATTCTTCACATCTCACAAGCTGGTGACTTAGACTGGAATTACACTGGTGGTAGCAACATATTGCAAATTCCTTGGGTGTGATTGACTCTGAAATTACTCTAAGGGTGTCTATTTTTAGGCTTGCAGTTGCGTTTTCCCACAGCCCTCCACCACCTCCCTCCCACCGCGCTACTACGCAGAGCAGAAATAACCTTTGCTCAGGAAAAGGTTATTTTTCCATCTTCTCAGCTCAGTTTGCATGAGAAATACTATCCGCTACAAAACCCAGACCAGCAATCACACATGTATTTCACAGGCTCGACCGCCCATCCACGTAGTGCTTCCAACTCGGTTCTGCACACAGGAATCCTCAAGCTAATGAAGCCGTCACTGGTGCTGCCCCCGTGGAGCTGTTAGCAGAAGAGCTGCCCTGCTATTCAAGCCCGAGCTCTGGGAAGGATTAATCCCCCCTTCAGTCCCCCCGCTGACCCAGCCAGGCAGCACTGACGCCTCGAGGAGAGGCGAGACGGAGCCCTGCCCAGCTCCACAGCCTCGGAACACATGGAAAAGTCTGGATGGGAGGAGCAGGGAAGAGCTTGTCACAACTGACCAAAGCTGAAGCACTTCAAGATTATTCTTTTCTTTTTTATTTTTTTTATCTGTATTTTTTTATCTGTATTAGGCTTCCCACTAGCAGCAAAACACAATTGCTAATTTGTAATCCAAAAATCAGGGCAGCAGGTTAAGTCTGCCCCTAAGAGCGCCCTGCTTTTTCCCTTTCTCTCCTATACTATTGCTTAGGGCTAAGGTATAATAAGGTCATTTTCTGGACAAAGAAAAGCCATAATCTGCTCTCTTCATCTCCAGTCAGGTTCATCGCTTCGTTCATCATCTTGTTGAACCAGCCCTCTCCAGCTCTGGTTGGAATCTGCTCCGTAAAACTGCAAATGCAATTTCTAAACCACTGGAAATTCACTGCAGGGTTTGAACTGGTGTATTGGCACCTGCCTGTTTGAAACTCACTAAAGGAAAAAGTTGGACCTGAAATTTTGTGTAATTCAGATTCAAAATTAACCAAGCCCTGAGCTGTAAGGTGTCTAAAATGCACCTCCCTGCGGTAGAAAGTTGAACTACATTTACGAGCAAACCTGGAAAGCTTTCCAAGCATAGGGAATGCTTTCTACAAGTATTTTCTCTTCTAACGTATTTCAGAAAAAAAAAAAAAACAGCATTTTCCTTATACTGTAATATAGCTTACTTATATGAAAATATATAGTCCTGAACCTGAATAAAACATACAAACTTGTGACACCCAACAAATAGGTTTTCCCCTTAAACCTTCCCTATCTTCTGCTCCTTCTAGGCCACTGTTTAATTTCTCCAATACAAACTAATGTCAGCAAGTTTTCCTCATTTCCCAAATGAATCCCATAATAGTAATTCTACAATTACTATTATATACATAATATATAGCCAGGAAACAGGAAAACATACCTTGGAATGATGTGTAAGCAAAGAGAAGTAACTAGCAGGACATGCAATCACCTGTGCTGATAACATTAATAAGCTGCCTGGAAAAAAGGAGTGAATATCATGATGCTTTTTGTAGAAAATAAATAATTATTCAGGATGAGCAAATTCAGATGTCATGGTTGGAATTAAAGGTGCATCTCAATACATTGAGTAATAAAGAGGGAAAATAAAGTCATGGGTGCAAAATAAAGTGCGTGAAGGGGCCTATTCTTTATCTACACTGTGATGAGCTCTGAAAAAAACTGTTGCTCCTCAGGGAAGAGATCCTGGAAAAACTGAACAGATCTCTGAAAATATTAAATACATTGTGTCCGCAGGAAATTCCAGAAAGAGGGATCAGCACACTTTAACTAATTCTAACAATACTTGCTATATTCCTGAATTTCCTGCAAAGTTGGACAGTCTGGTTTTGAATGACCTCTTTCACAATCCTTACAGCTCGTCCCAGCGGAGTGGCAGGAATAAGCTGTAGTGAAACAGTATTTTGGTGTGAATAGAGGATAAGAAAAAAAAATATCAAAGTACATTTTAAGTCTTTGCTACTATTCTAGTCCAGAAAGCACAGTACAGGCTATGGCAAATGTTAGGTGACCCAAGAGAAGGGCAATACTGTAAGAAGTTAAGAAATGAGTGGCACTATGCAGCACTAGTTGTATGCAGCACACACTGCCTTGGAAAACTTGCGGATTTCTCAGTTCTCCACAAATTACCTAGTAAACACCAGTCACTTCTCAGCCAGTAAAAGCAGCATCTCAAATAACAACTACTAACTAAATTCCCACAGTATTTCGCGTTTTAAGAAAATCAGCAGGCTTTTTTTTTTTTTTTTACTTCCATTTATTGTTCTTTTGAAGGCACAATGGAAAATCAAGCTTTCTCACGTTTTATTTTCCCCTGCAAAGTAGCAGGGTACAAATTACAATGCATATAATCTACAGTCAGTACATATTTCAGAAGGTCTGCAATTAAATTTGCACCTTTCCTGATGGCAAAAGAGATACATGTATCAGGCAGCAAAAGTAGCTCAGAGAAGAAAAGTCAAAGCAATACTTGCTCAAAAAGCTGTACTGCTGTTTTAAGGCAGGCTTGGTGAAAGATTGACAGGCATTTTCCTCAGGAAATTATGAGTATTTTGCCTATAGAAATACATTTACATTGATTGAAAAGAGGTTTTTAGAAACTATTTCATCAGTGTAAGATTATATTTGCTTTACACTTTATTTGGTTAGAGAAACATAATTGTTTTTCAGAAGTCAGACTTCTCAGCCATTCCTTCACCTTGCAAGAATGGCACAAAATGAAGGGGAGGTAGTGAGGATTTATCTTCAGGCATCTTTTTTGGGGGAGGAATTACAAATCTGTGCACCACTGAAGTCTCCAGAACCTCTCAGGCTGTGTTCTCAATCAAGACAGCAATGCCTTGTCCACCTCCAATGCAGGCTGACCCAACTGCGTATTTCCCACCGCGACGCCTACACGGAAAAAGTAACAGCAAAAGTGAACTTTATTTATAAGACCACAGCAGATCTCCTGATTTTATGAAAGAGAAGTAGCTATCAACTATTCAAATGTACAATTAAAGATGGGGTTTCAGAATACGTACAATCTTCATTTTCTGAAAAGGTAGGATAAAGCCTGAACTGACATTGAAATATTTCTGCAGAAAAACTGCGTACCCACCTTAATTCATAAACCAGATGAGCTGTGATCCGTGATCCTGAAGCAGCCAGAGGATGACCGACTGCGATGGCACCTCCGTTGACATTAGTTTTTTCGGGGTCAAGGCCCAAGACTTTTTCAACTGCCAGGTACTGGGGTGCAAATGCCTCATTCACCTAAAACACCACAGAAACGACACAACTATTCATGCTTGAGTATCTACAGCAGCTTTCGGCAGCATGTTTGCATACAAGGATGAATGAGGTACACTTCTGGATGTTTGAAGTAAAAAATGCTAAATCCTGTGTTTTTAAAAGTGTATCTGGATGATGTAAAAATTGCCAGTCCAACTCACTGTAAGTTCAAATCCTTGACACAGTGCAAATATGTAGCATACTTTATAGAAAAGGTGTGATATATTCTGATGCAGTGTGTTTGTGAAGAGCCTAATTTCTAGGGAAAAAAATGGCATTGTTCAGAAATGGAGGGTTTCAACTAACTGAAATAAAACATTAACAATCCAGCCAACAGGGTAACCATATGTCACCTGAGGATACTTTCTGTTTTGCTGTCAAATGATTTTCAGTTTCCACGTGCCTGACATTTTTGTGCTGCCCATGCAACTGCATGGAAGAAACCGGCTGGACAGGAGGCAGGGATGTGAGTCAGGACAAGCAAGCTCTGGGCACGCAGAAACACCCACGTCGTTATGACAGGCTGCGCATTGCAAGGGGAATGTTCCTGCTCAAAAGGCCAACAAGAGCCTCCCCATTCCTGTTAACCTCCTTACCTCCACCAAATCCATATCCTTCAGGGTCAGTCCTGCCTTCTTCAGGACTTCAGTAATTGCATGTACAGGGCCTATTTGGGAAATGTACAAGCAATTAATAAAAAAAGGAAAAGGCTTTGAAAAATGTCATTCATAGCATAGCCTCATACCTAGTTCATGACCCGTCACTGCACCAATGAATTCTGGATATGCCAATCAGTTGCTGCATTGGGTGGTAAGAAAACTCCTACATTTCCCTCATCTTCCTCCACACAGTGCCAGGCAGATTAGAAGTGTCATCACTGCTGCACAGCTAGGTTGGTAAATCAAGAGGACTGACAGCCACCAAAACAATCTCAAGACTCTTCTGAGCTATTCTGTCCTCCAGGAGTCTTTGCCTCAGCCTCTACCACTTGCTGCCTCCAGATAAACAAAATAAAAACCAAAAGGCAATATTTATAGAGATTGGTGGAATATGTTTATCTTACGGGGATTACTGATTTGGTGTTTTAAATACAACTTACCCATAACTCTTCTAGTTTAAAAAATAAACAAATAAATTCCTTCGACCCAGATCAAACCAACCAACTGAAATAATTAATGTTTTTGGAGAATACTACTGAGTTGGATAATAAAATCATTCCCTGGAAGAAAGCAGACATCTGCAAATTTATTTATTTCACTAAGGGAGTTCATTCTCAAAGCACAGCTACCTAGCGAAAGAGACACTTAGAGAGAATTTGAAAGGGCTACTTAGCTATGCACCTGCAGGACAAAGATATCATGGTGTTAGATTGAAGCTAATCATAAAACAAACGAAGCAGGGAATGAAAACAATCCCAAAACACAATTCAAGCATCTCAGTACCCAAAATGGTGCTGGGAACTCAAAAAATGAAAATAATAAAAACAAAGAACTGACCAAAGAGACAGGAAATGCTCTACATGTCCCTGCTTAAGCAGGGGGGTTGGACTAGATGATCTCAGAGATCCCTTCAAACCTCAACCATTCTGTGATTCTGTGAAAATTCAAGAGATGAAAGGGCGCAATACAAAGTTCAGTGGATCATTAGAAAGATACAGGCTTAACACTAGATCCTTTATGTATCTTGTTATATACTGCTTTGAGCACACCTGTATGTGCAGGAGTAATGGGAGGATCTCCCATAGAAAATATACAAACAACCAAGGAGACTTTAAGCTAATGATTTCTTTCACCAGAAACTGTGAGGAAGGACTCCCTAAAACTATTCATACGTGACAGGGCAGTTGCTCACTCTAAATTCCTGTGTTCTCAGAGCCATTTCGACCATGTCTATGAATCTCATTTGGGCTCTCTGAGGAGCTGCAGACAAGCTGTGGTGTTTAAGAGTTACGATACTAACCATTTCTCCATGTGATTTATGAAGTTTTTAAACAAGCTAAAAGAGTTGCCTGACCTGGGAAGAATGGGCTAGTTTGGAAAGCACAATGGAAGCATGAAGTCTGGGGAAAGAAACATTTGCTCGAAGAGCTGGGTTAGTAGGATTGCCTGAACAAGAAAGCAAATCCGACAAAGCTTCATTTGCATTTCCACGGCCACATGAAACCAGTCAACAATTGCTTCTCTGGCAGAAGGGAAAAGAAATGCTGGCATACAATGCTGTCTACATACTGAAAATAGGGCAAAAATCCTGGGGTGTCTGGACCAGCTTTGAGGGTTCATTTGCACTTAACAGCTTGATTAGAAAGCATAAAATACGGGGCTAATGAAAAAAGCAGCTGATTCTCCACAATAACACCTCAAGTTGTTTACTGAAATGCATTCTTCGCTGCACAAGTAGTAGCTGAGTAGTGGCTGAAACGGATGCACATAGTAATCAGCAAGCAGTGATAAAGACAACTCAAAGTTATACATATATAATGGGATTTAAAGCTTCTGGGAAAAGCTGCAGGTGGATTGCGGGAGAAAATAGTCTTTTAAAAAGATTGGAAGAGCCCCTACTTCTTTGACTTACTGAATAACAGAGAGGGTAAGGAAAAAAAAAACAGTGCATGGCAGAGAGTATAGTCCAGTAACTCGGCGTTAACGCCTATAGGTCAGGCATTGCATATACGCTATAAGCCAAATTATGTAGCTCTCTGTGGTAAAAGGGACACTGATAACAGTGAGGGGGACAGTGTCTCTGAAGTAAGTCCCTGTCAAAGCTATCAGACTCAGCACACCGCAGCTTCCCTTTCTTTTCCTTATAATGCTCAACACAAGAATTCTTTAACATGGCTTCACAAAAATAATGTGCTTTATTGCAGCTTACCGATGCCCATTATGTTAGGGTCACAGCCAGATGCATGATAAGCTACTATCCTTGCCAGTGGAGTGAGACTGTGCTTTTTAAGTGCTGATTCACTGGCAATGATGATTGCTCCAGCGCCATCACACACACCCTTGGAATAAAAGAGAAAAGCATTCTTAGTGAAAAAACACTTTAAACTAAATATGCTCCTCTTAAAAATAGAATCTGGCATTTGTTCTTAATTTTTAACATGGAGAAGTATTATTTTACTAAGAAAATAAGCCACAATCTTCTACTCAGTGGACTGTGAAACAAAGGTAAATACAGGTATTTACTTACTTTAAATATTTTAAAAAGTAAATCACTTTTTTGCCACTAAAAGTCTCCCTTGCACTGGTAACATCATTTTGTAGACTTGCAAAGACACTACTGATATACTTTTCAGACAGCAGAACTTAGTGTGGCTATCAGTTATTTTAGGCAGGCATTCAGACTATAACCCCAAGCCCATCAATCAACTGGTTAAGATAATGCTTGTAAATGGAATGGCCCCTAGTGACACGTTGCTAAACTCCCGGTCTACACTAAGTAGGAGAAAAATGTGTTTTGGACCACAGGGGATACTAACTGTGGTACAAAGCTGAGCAGCAATATGCCCAGGAAACATATCAGTGATTTTGAAAGTGAATGTTCAGTAACCTCTAAAGGAAAGATGAACAGCTAATTCCAGCAGAGTCCTACACAGTCACAGCAGACATCAATTACATATATATTCAAAGCTGACGAAAAAAAGTGGATGTCTTGACAAAAGACAGAGACACCACAAAGTATTTTAGGACATAGGAGCAGGCTGAAGGATGCTTCAGCATCCGGGGCTGGAATAGTCACCCATGGGCAAGCTGCGTGCTGCAATTCAGTGGCAAAATTAAAAGGTACTCCTGGCAACAGACAACTCTGACAGCTAAAGATTGCTCAGGATGGGAGAAGTACAGTAATAACAAGCCTGGAGAACCTCATAGGTGACACCTTGCAATCCAAGACTTCGACGTACTCACTGAAGCATTTCCAGCAGTGACTGTTCCATCCTTCTTAAAGACAGCTGGGAGTTTTGCCAGTTGTTCCAGCGTAGTCTGAGGCCGTGGGTGCTCATCCTTTTGCATGCTTTCTTTCCCTTTTTTTGTTTTCACTTCAACTGGTGCCATCTCCTCATTGAAGTAACCAGCATCAGAAGCTACGATCACAAAAAGGAAAGTAAAAAACCTGTGATAAAAATAGTGGATGATTGCCCAGAATGACCAATAATCTCATTTTCATGTATACACAAGTTTCCCTCTATTTGAAACTGGAGTTCAGGAACGCTTCTTTATATTTTGTTTAAAAAGACTATTTGGGGTTTTACAGTTTGTTTTTTTAGAATCTGGTTATAAACCATACAAAACCACTCTCAAAATTATCTGAAAAAAAATCTCTGAAATTACAGTGCTATTTCAGGTTTAAATAACTGACTTATTTTTTTTAAGCACTAGATTTATATTTGCTACCAACCTCTGTGATTTTGTTTTATTCTATTATTCTGTCACTTATCAAAGGGCCAAAAAGGTACAAATTTCACTTGGACAGGAAGAGGGAAAAAATACTGAGCCACATCTTCTCTACTGATAACTGGCATAAGGTACTGGACATCAGCTAAAAATACAGGCCTAGCTGCTCCTCCAAAGGCTTCGGCATTCCAAGTTGGGATCTTAGCATGGGAATCAGTTGCCTAAATATCCTGGGACAATTCAAAATACTGCAGGTATCTAAGACACCCATAAGAGGAAGCAAGTTAAAATGGTAAAAATCACATGCAAAACAAGAAAGAAACAAAAACCTCCTTTTCTTGGCAGGAAATAGTTATCAATATCGGCAGGGGAAGCCACAGATTTGTAAGTAATTAATAGAAGTTACAAGTAGCATTACTGTATCCACTGAAAAAAATATAAAATCCACCTTGAAAAGCAGCACCCATTAAAAAGCACCAATATTATAATCTAAAAGTATACTTAGATCCTTGCATCTTATAAATGTGGAAGTCCTAGGAAGGAACTAGGTATTCTACTGGCTTATGGCCAGCAAACCATACTGTTTATGTCACCATAATCTAATAATACCTCTGAATTATGGCTTTATCCACGGAAATCATTAATGTTTAAAGATAAGATCCCAACGAAATAACTCTTTTTTTTCAGATACCATCTGCCCTAATGATAATGATACTCCACAGATTTTTGAAAGCCTACAAGTAAATAAATTGGCCTAGTACACAGTGTAGTTACCCATATTACAGCAATAATGTGACACATCAAGATGGTTAACAAAAAAAAAAAAAAAGTTCTTCAATTCATAGTGATGTTGGCTAGGATTGTAGAATAGCATTTATATATATATATATATATGTCTTATCATATATATATATATATATAATTTCATCAATTATAGCTCATGCTGAGGCGCCGAGGACTCATTCCTCAGCCTGCTGATAAGACACTCCACTTAGTATTTTCATTTCAGCCCTCCTAGAGTGGGTTATTTGTATCACAGAACAAACAGAAGATACATGAATTACAGTATCTTTGTATCAAAAGGCAAATTACACTAAGATGTTACAGCTAACAATACCATCATAGTAAGGTTATGTTTATTTCTCTGATCTTTCAGGAGCTTTTCCTGAAAGCGAGTGCAAAAATACACCTGTGTTTTCAACAGAAAGGCTTTGAAGTGAATCACTTAAGTCTGTTGTGTTTATAACACTCTTGTAAACAAATGATTAATAATTGATACAGCCAAACAACTGCATTTGCTGTAAAGCAAAACAACTACACGCACCAGGCCATTCAAGATGCATTTGTCTGCATATACAGAACAACTTTGGATTTTAAAATGTTACCTTTTTGCCTTTTTAAATCTTTTTTTCAGGAGATAGAGAAAGGTTCTGCAAGATACACTATTTCTATGCCTTGGGACTAATCTGACTCCTCAGTAGACTGTAAAACAGGAAAAGGCTCAATTCATATAATAACTTTTGCAACCCTTTTGTGTTCAAAGCAAAATGCAGTTTGTCTGGCTGAAAAGGAAACAAAAAACTGGAACAACACTGACTTCTTACAAGAGAGCGTGGTATCACACCTACCAGCAACATACAACTATGTTTTAACAAACAGAGGAATAATGTTCCTGTTCAGACAGAACAAAGGGAATATACCCTTATAGGATACCGAGATTAAGGCAGTATATACACCAGCATAGAAAAGGCATGAACGTTAACGCTTTCAAAAGCAGCATCCACAGTACATCTTGTTAAACTTTACAATGATTCCAAAGATAGAAAATAACACTAATTTTACAGTCTGAAAAACTGAAATGAAGCTCAAAGATCAACAGACAGTAGTCAGAGAGCAGCAGGAACACAGGTTAGAATTACTGTTGGTGTATATATGCCCAGTAAAATACTAAGAGAAAACACCTGCTAGAGGTTTTACATCTGACTTCACTACTTTACATGGTGGTAGCTGTTACCAAAAAAATCAGTAAATTTACTGAATAAGATCACATATATTTAACCACAATAAAAGTATTTTTTTTCAAAAAAAATCATGTTTTGCTGCCTATTGCTTTAAATAGCTCTCCAAAACGTTTAGAAGCACGTGATGGCCTCTTCCCACCACTGAGGGAGCTCCGTTTGGTCCAGGATCTGAAGAATAGACCTGTGATGTGGCACTGCTACTACCATGTTAACAATCTTTGATGTCTACAGTTGTGTATTTTATCGAGGAAACTGAAAGACCACACACACACACCCTAAAGGATTTTAAAATTACAAAAATTAAGCAGTGTATGAGCTACAAGTTAATATATTTTGAATTGATACTCTAAGCTAAACAGATTGGAAATTGATACCATGTAACATTCTACTCTTGGATTTACTAACCAGCTTTGAACCTCTGTTGTGTTTTCAGAGCGTATCGGTCACAGTCCTCCCGTGTGATGTTGTATTTTACTGCCAGATTTTCAGCTGTAACTCCCATAGGTGTATTAATGTGCGTGTCATTCACAGCTGACCACAGTGTGTCTTCCATCTGCATTGGACATAATTAAAATTATCATGCAGTGCAGTTTTAACATTTTAATTACTCACTAGCTTCTCGGAAGCCAATGTCTCTTTGCAAAATTAAGTCGGGTTACCTACAGATACTTCAATTAGAACAAACAAAAGCAAAGTTGCATGCAAGACCTTGGGTATTATTTTAATTACTCTATGTTTTGTCCTAGTGCAGCTCCTTTCATTTATATTATCACCCTAAGAGGTTTGGGAAAAGCCTGGGATTTTTAGTTTTTCAGTGTATTTTACTGCTATATTTACTAATGAGCTATGAGAAAACGTATCTCATAGCAAGAATGAACAGTGAGGAAGTGTGAAAAACGACAGCAAATTACTGACTCTGGCTCTTCCTCTAATGCCAGTTAAAATCTCCACCACACTTGAGTTAAGATTTTCTGTGGGTAAAAGATCTCAGATGAGAAAATACCTAAGCTGAAATTTAATTCATCTAATAAAGACAAGCCCAAGCAGTCCAGCTAGCTGGTCCTCACTTGTCTTTGACAAGTAGATTCTGCAAGACTCTTACACTTGTAATTGTGTAATTCAGTTATCTTCACAATAAGGATCTTATGACACTTATGGAAACTGAGTGCAACCAACAACTTTCCAGTGGGCTTTCTGCAAAGACTGAGGCTGTCACAGTGCCACAGAGGCTCACAGGAAGGGCAGTCTAACGTATTTCATAGTGTAAAAACACTGCAGAGGAGAGAAAATAAAAAGCTGAAATATTTAAAGAACCTAATTTAAGAATTTGATTTGGTTAAGGCCTGCTGAGTAAACAGTAATTATCACAGCAGAAGTGCTCCCTTCTGCAAATTTCCCACTGTATTCACTAAGAATTCTTCTTCAGAAGAAACTGTTAGAAAAAAATCTCTGTCACTAGATTTAACTTCAATTTCTCAGGTTTAAATTGAAAGATGCTTACAACTGGGAGGCTTATGTGTTCTCTACCAGTCTAATGCCTCACTGCTAGCTGTACTAGCTTTACCTAAACTCTTTATGTGTTTCTCTCACCCTCTGACAACAGAGAAGTTTTTGTCTTACACTTATATACACTATTTGATGGAATATACCAAGTGAACTAGGTTTTGTACGCAGGAGTTTAATGACACATTTCACATGGACAGGAATTCATATACAGTTTTCACAAAATCATATATATTTTTGAAAATGCTAGAAAACTGGTATACTTAGGAAAAATTACTGTAACTGCTTTTTTAATGTTTGAATACTTGATAAATGCTTTGAACAACTGAATTTGGATCTATCTCCAATGATTTCATCTGAAAGACTATAGCACCTATGTGTCCAATACTTCTGTTGCTCTGTAAACCTGACTTTATTCATAGGAAAAAGAGAACAGTATTAAACCTTCATATCTACTCCTAATTTGGTTCCAAAGCGAACATTTCGAACAGCGTAAGGAGACTGGCTCATATTTTCAGCTCCACCACACAGAACCACTTCTGAGTCATTAAGACAGACTTCCTGTTAACACAAAAACAAAACAGATCCAGCAGTTAGTTTGCAGTTATCATAAGACAGTAACAACTGCTTTAGAAAAGTACTTTGTCACCTGGAAAGACACACACAGAATGAATTCATGCTCATTTATGCATATATTTATGCAGGGTCTAACTTTCTATTAAGAGGAGGTTCTACCACTTTTAATATGTGCTCATTCACCCAGCTGTCAATGCAGTAGGATTATACCCATGAGGGCAGCAAGAGAACAAGGGTACCTGCTTATGACAAGACTAAGGAAGAAAGCCAGTACAAGTATTGTCATGCTTGTATGGTTGGGTTAAAAGACATTTGGCCTCATTTTCTTTTTAATATTAGTACAACAAAACCAAATATTAGGGTTTTTTTGTGTTTTTGTTTGGGTCGGGAGGGTGGGATAATCTGTTTCCTCTCTACCTGCAACCCTCTCAGCAGGAATAGAAATCAAACCTCAAAACCTGAAACTGGGCCATACGATTCTCAAAAATAAAACATTGTTTTAGAAAACATCAGTCATGTAAATTGTCAGAAAAAAAATAATAATACAAAATTTACACACTAATTCATCACTGCCATATCACTGTCCCCTAAACGCATGTCCTGGCAGTTCAAAATACTCCTTCCTTAAAATGATCCACTTAACCAGAATATTTCTGTAGTGGAATGGAAGCAGATAAAATTACCTTGACACACATTTGAGATGACTAGTTAATATTTACTAAACAGTAAATATTAGTTAATATTAAAAAAAAGTTAATATTTACTATTCTTTAATAATATCTATAGCTAACATTAGATATACTGAGGAAATATATTTGGAAAAGACCTTTTGACTACTCTTTCAATATAGGTGATCAAAAGTCTCCAAATGATTTTTTTAAGCAGAAATTAATTCTTCTTGTATGTGTACACTTTTCTAGATCATTGCAGGAATATTATTGTAAACTTTTAACCTTAACTCTGCATTGTCTTTCACACTATTCCTTCTAGAGGATTACATCTGAAATAGTTCCCCAGCTAACAGGATTTTTTATTAACTATATGGCTGTTCAAGCATTTACAAAAAAACACTCCAGTTTGCACAGTCTCTTTCCTCCTTGACCAACCAATCAAAAAAAAAACCAAAAAAATCACCATAATGACTAATTGCTACTTGGGTAAAAAGTATGTGCTGTTTCTTTTCTAAAAGATAGAGTAAAAGCTATTTTTTATTTGGCAGAGAGTAAACACTGTGTTAAAAATAGAAAACAAGAGCAACACTTCTCTGGGATCAGCAGAGACAGTTCACATCAGCATTTTTACTTAAAAAAAGCATTAGTGACAAAATGAACAATAAGATTTGATTGCAAGTATACTTAACAACAAATCAACTGCGCTTGGAGAGTGCAACTGCTGCATGACTGAGTTAGCACTTATTGCACTCCTTCCATTAAACTCAAAATAACTCCAATGATGATTTTCTAAAACTATCCACAAAACCAGTGCTGTACTAGCTGGACTACTGAACACAACCATGCAGGACAACAGGAATTCTTGACCAGTGGTAACTAAAAATCCATGATAATACTCATCCAAACACACACCACATGTTTCCAAACAAGTCTCTCCTCTCAAGTTAACAATCTGACGAAGATTAAAGCTAATGCAGAAATACAGAGAGAAAGGGCTTTCTACCTGACATCCATTGGCAATGGACTGGAAACCAGAGCCACAGAGTCTGTTGACAGTGAGAGCTGGAACCGGGACAGGAATTCCCACACGTAAACCCACATGTCTTGCAATATAAGCAGCATCTGAGGAGGTCTGCAGACACAACAAACAGGAGGTTTTATGTTCTTATCCTTTTGGAAAGTAAAAGCCTTGTGCGAAAGTCTGAATGTTGTGATTGAATTACTGACAAAAGATAGCTCTATGCTTAATAGCAATTCTACTACTTATAAGAAGCACTCTGACTCATTTCAGAAAACACCTCCCCTTAGGATCAAAGGCCAATGTCTAAACACACATTTGAAAGAAACTCTATCCTAAGAGACAGATATCATGCTGAAAAATGTATTGCAGCTGGAAAGATTCTGAAGTCAGTCATTTAACAATATCTTATGTTTTCTTTATCCCTTAATTTCAGATCAGTTCAGACACAGTGTGATAACAGAAGACTAGATACGGACTAATAAGCAATGATTATATCAAGGTAAACTAAACCTGCTCAGATTAACAGGGATAGGCCCTCCAAGAAAATAGGCAATGAGGAAAGACACCACTGTTGCTTCATCTCCACTTTGTGAAATTTTATACATATGATTTTTTAATATACGTTGCTCTGTTCTAATAACAAAATCTAATTCATCCAGAACTTTTCAAAGATGGTTATATCATCTTTCTATTTGTACCATACACAGATGAGTCTGTGTTAGATCCATTCCTTTTTGCCACAATAAGCCACAATTCATCATGGGATAAAACAAAACGTGATTTGGCAGCGGCATTCTGACTGCTGAGTCAGCACATGACTGACTAGAGCACAGGAACAGCTCAAAAGGCTGAATTACAACAACCCTGCTAAAGACTTGTTATGGATCTTTCCAAACAGAAAATTGTTCCCCAAGATCATGGCCTAAGCTAACATATATTACTAAGACATAGTTCTGCGCACAAAGCTACCTGAAATGCAAGTTCAGGTGAAAAGTGTAACCCAAGACCGTTCTGCTGAAGAAGGAGGATTTAAAATGGTCATAGTTATTTATCCTTAATCAAATAATACTTAAAAGCAAAACAAGACTAAGAAAAGAAAATCTATTGTGGTGGGGGAGGTAGGTATGAAGCAAGGGAAAGGAAATTTTATTTCAATGTGAAAAGATTCTTTTTGTAAGATTTTGTAAGAAAAGATTTCTTACCAAAAAAAAAGTTGAATAAAAGAAGCTCAGCTGGTAGCTGTAAGAAGAAAACAAAAGCTACCTTTTTGGTTGAAAGTTCTTGAGAAGGAACAGAACATGTCTGTTCATTTATTGTGAAATTTCTTGGGTATTTGTTTCTTCTGCACCTTTAACAGAGTAAACACTGCAAGCAGTATATCAGTACCTAATATGGTGAAGTCAAAAAACAAAACAAAACAGAAAAACACTCTTGGCTTTCTTGTCTAAAACAAAGCCTCTGATCAAGATTCATGGATAATTGCAGTTTTGCAATGCTAGTGCAATGCATTCAGTTGCATCTACATCACAAGCCCGCTGGGAAAGATACGATTCCCAAACGCTTCTGCCAGTCAAGACATGTATTCTTCAAGATCAAAGTACAATTATACTCACTTAAAAAAAAAAAAAACTATAGAGAAAACTCAATGGGAATGGGCTCAAACCAGTTAAGTCTCCAGAAAGAAGAGGATTTATACAACCCAGTGACAACTCACTGTTCATTATGTTACACAGCTCAGGTTGTTAAAATAGGAAAAATGTACCACGGATTAGCCACTCAAGGTTTACTAAATCCACATTTTAGAGAGGATCAGCTTGTCCTACTTTAAACTGACTCTGAGGAACTAAAAAAGGAAGATAAATCTTGCTATGGTTGTGTCACAAATCAAGTCCTACAAATTTAAGTCCTTTAAATATGAACAGGAAACACCACACTATGAATGCTTATTCACTCCATTTTCATCCCTTTGATTATTCTTGGCTGCAAATCAGAAGTGATTATCTACAGAATCACACTGAAATAGCTGTCTGAATAATCAGTAACTAGTACATATTCCATGTCACCAACCTGCATGACATTGCCAACAACGACACTGTCAACGATCTCAGGAGACACCTTGCCAGCTGCCAGAGCTGCCCGGGCAGCGTGTTCTGCCAGGTCTATGGCTGTGAGGTCCTTCAGCAAACCTCCATAGGTGCCAAAGGGAGTTCGCTTCGCTGCAACAATGAACACACCTGCAACACAAGCAAGGATTATCCGTATGTGTGGAACGGAGGAGAGGAGAGTTAAGTTCCTTTATATGTATTTATGTTGGCTATCAGACAGATCTGTGGCAAAGAGAATGAATTTATCAAAAGGTTTGTACAGGTAAGCAGACCCAGCGGCTAAACCAAGCATAAAATCAGCAGGTTGTCCTGAAACAAATAATTCACTAGAGGCTTTGTAAATATAGACAACTTAAACACTACACAGTTCAAGATAAGACATGGGTTACAAGCAGCACTTTAGGCAGAGAAGGTACATGTAATCAGTGGGCAGAGGGAAAAGCTGAGAAGATGCTGGGAATAACTCTTTTCCAATAATAGGTTTGGAAAAAAAAAGAAAAAAAAAGGAAAAATAAGTAGTTTGAATATTCAGCAGACAAAGCAGGCTGCCATATCACACCAGACTTCAGTGTTACTGTACTAAAAACATCAGAGCGGGATTCACAAAATGTCATTATGGCCAACTGTGATATAATCTGTTAGTTAAGGAAGAAAATACAAAAGGTTTTTTAGAAAACACAAGTTCCCTCATCCTACAGAAAATCAGCAAATTGCTGGTTTATATTCTGAAATGTAAACACTGACATAGTTTTCACACAAAGTAAAATTTAAGATCCCTTTTAACCTTGATTCCTTTAACTTCGGAACAAAACCATTCTATAATCAAAAGCATAGTGATGCCTCCATATTGATATAGATCATCTACACTGTCTTAGCTGCCTTCCAGGTTCTGAGGAGAAAATGCAGCTTTCAGCAGAAAGGAAAAGCCTGTGTAAGGTGCATGTGCGTAAATGATTTGGCCAGAAGAGCCAGTAAGAATTTCAGTGTTGTCTTTAAATCAAACCAAAGATCTCCTGACTATCTGGCACAGCAGCTCCCTGCCACGTGAGGCAGCCTGTGAACTTTTGCCCAGTTAAGCAGCAGAGCTCACCCGCCCCTTCTTCCCTGCTGCTGCCATGAGAACACTTACAATTATTTTAAGCAACACTATAGGGATACATAAGGATGTAAAAACGTAGCTAGAGGAAAACACCTGTTCCTTAAGCTAGATGTGAATGCTATAGGGTTGCTTTCAGGCTGTTTTCTGCAAGCTGTGCAATGCAAACTCTTCAGCCACTTTGGCAGACAGGGGTGCTCCCCTCTGCTGCTCATCTGTTTGGAGCCCAGATTGCATGAGTTACAGAAGTGGTCTTTCTAAACGGGTGAAGGTCACACTTGCTCCACTGACAAGGACAGGAATACAGTGTTGGGATCTGGAACACAAAATGAAGGCACTCACAAAACCGTGTAGGCTGGAAACTACTAACAGACACAACCTGTGAACCTCCAAGGGTATTTTATTCATCTCAAGCTTACTTCTTAATTAAATATTATCAACACTTTTTTTTTTTAATATATATATCAACAGGTCAGGTCAGAATTTTTTAGCTCTTGTCCATTAGGCCTGTAAGGGTTATCTCATGTTTCTAAGCTTACCTTTCCCGGGGCAAAACAGGCCTTAACACTCCCACCTCCTTTTCCCCACTCCTCCTTCCCACTGATTTCTCTCCCTCCATCTCCTGGTTGCAAGGCTTTGCTGTGGGCCAGCTCAAAGAACAGATCAAACTTTCTCCTCCCTTTTGGCTAGGTGGTTGGTTATCCACGTTATTTGCTGAATCAGCTACACAGTGTTGCTTTGTAATCAGTCTGGAGGTGGAATTTACTTTACACCTTTCTCTTACGCACACACATATCTCCCTTTCTTTCATCAGGCTGCTCACTGCAGCCTGCTTCTCTCCAACAGCACTGCAGGCCAAAGACTAATCCAGATCACTGAGGTAGCTGAAAATTAGTTCAGAAACAGGAGAAAAAGAGAGGTTAATTTTCATTTAGATCTGTTCCTGTGGTCAGATTTACTTTCTGGCGGATGAATAAAACAGCAATTCCAGACTAAAGGCTGAACTACCAGGGCAGAAGAACAAGCACAACCTCTTCTAGTGCTGAGTTGTGCTTGTGCTGAATTAAGTGATCACAAAGCTATTGCCCAAGGGGAATTACTCAAGAGCCTGTCTGAATTTGCATGATGGGAGAGAGATCTACAAACACCACTCCCTCCGTGGAATAGCAGAATATCAGGAGGGGCAAAGGGTAGCTCAAGTCCTGAGCAAGAAAGGGCAGCAAGAAAGCACAAAAGGAAGAGACTCCTACACATTTGTTACCACTGCAAGATTCCCAAGGTCATCACTAGTTTCCAAGCTGATACACACTAGCAGAGGGCAGACTGCTATGAAAAACATGCAGACCCGAGCTCCCAACTTTGGGGGCTGCAGAGAAAGGTCACCCTGAATCTTTGCCACACATTTGATTCAAGGCGTCTGTTAATCCAGGTTTGTTTGTTTGCAGCCATTACTTAGTTAATGTATTTACTCATGTGGCACTGAAATATTCCTTAACTCCTCAACACTTCACATAAAAATATTGGTCAAATCTTATTTGAAACATCTAGAAATCCAGCATTAACCTCAAAAAATTAAGCCACAAGAATAGTGCATGAAAAACACAGTGCCAAGATATGAGAAAAGATCCTGAATTAAGCACGAAAAATATCAAATAAGTAAATAGAGGCAAAGGTGCCCTCTCTACCATCCAGTTCTGCAGAGCAAAACAAAATTACATAGAAATTAACACAGAAAACTTAGGAACTGCGAGAAAGTACAAAAGACCTTTATCTTGCACTATTCCTGCCAGCAGAGCCAACTTCAAAAAGGAAACTTTACACATAGAAATTTCTAGGTTTCTCCATGTAGACAGGTTTAATTAACAAACATAAACGCACATCCATGTTGTTAATCTAAATCGCCCGTCCCGGGGACCCCACGGCGCCGACACCTCGCAGCAGCATAGCCCCAACGCGACCTCCCCTAGCAGCCAGGACCCCTTTTTTTGCCCCTTTCCCTCCTCTTTCGACCCATTTCTCTCCTCTTTCTGCCGGGTCGCGCCTCACCCCTCAGGAGCGCCATGGCCGCGCCGCCTCAGCCACTGCCGCCAACGCCACCCGCCAGCCTGCGAGTCCGCATCCGCGAATTCGCCACGCGGCCGCCGCGCGGTCAGGTAGAGCGGAAAAAATGTGGTTTGTTTTTGCATTTTTTTTTTTAGATTTTATTTTATTTTAGATTTCAGGTTTTATCTCTTCTTTTGTTTTTCCTCGGTCTTCTGTTTCGACAGCCCCCACGCGCGCTCCGGCGAATCGGCGGCTGCAGAATCGCAGGGCAGCGCGTGGCCGTTGCCTGGCAACTGCGGATCTGTGGGCCTGTCCACCCGCAACTTGAACCTCATCCTGTATTACATAAATATAATATATATATATCGTGTATATATGTGATATATACATTTGATATATGTTTATGTAGGATATATACTTATATTTCATATATTTTTATTTATTGTTATATATTTTATACATCATAAAATATATAAAATAAAATGATTGTAAAATAATATAATTCTAAAAATAATAAATATATAAAATAATTTTATGTTGTATAAAATATATTAAAATATATATATTAGAAAAAAGGATTACATTTCCATTTTTGATCCAAATTGACGATTCCTTTAAAAGTATTTCACAAATTTTCTCTATTTTTTTAACCACAGCTGGATATTACACTGATTGTTACAAGCATTTTCCTATAAACAAAGGTGTAGTTTACAGATTTGTTCAAAATGGCAGCGTAATTTCCCAAGCTGTAGCATTTATTTCATCCGCAGCATTCATTCCCATGTATCATTCAGTTTTTGCAGAACGGCCAGACCTTTGCTACTTACAGTACAAAGATGTCACGAACCCCAGAAAAAAATAAATAAAAAAAAACCCAGAACAAATAAAAAACAGGCATTGCACTGTTAGAGCATATTTTTGGGTAATTTTGTTGCTTCTCACTCCAACTTAATTTGAAAGTCTTTGTTCACTGGTACTTTCGCTTTTAAAATAAATTGCTTGCTCTCTAGGGAACACGCTCTACGGATTGTTGAATTTAACATTCACATCACTGTAAATCTATTGTGGAAAGGGTTGTTTAGAATTAATCTAACTGAGCCAACGTTGGAGGCAAAGGTTCACGGCTGTTCACACAAGCTGTTTCAGTCAGGTGGCCACGTTAACATGCAATCACAAAGTGTTAATTTTGCAGTTAAACACAGATTGCAAGAACGAATTTGCATAGTCCACTGAGTTTACGAATGCAAGGGGAGGAAAACAACCTGCTGTTTCAAGTGCCTTTCTATTACTTGTACTTTTTTTTTGGCGAATGCCACAAATTGCAGGTCAGATTTTGCAAGGAAGTTACCTACGCTGCCATTGCAGTAATGTGACTGGGCAGACTGGACTTTATCCTCCCTGCTTATACGTGTTTTTAACTAACAGCAGCGGTAAAGAGACATGGCTTATGCCATGCTTAAACCCTGCCTGCCTCTTGTTATTATTTCACTCATCCAAAAAGTCTCACATTAGATTCAGGAAAGTAAGTTCTACAAGCAAAATGTTAATGACACTGCGTTGCATAAATTCACTTTTTTTTTTTTTTTTTTTTTTTTCCCTCCGGATTTTCCCAGATGGAACTTCAGCAATCTTAGCTACAAAACTTCTGCCCCCAAAATAATCAGTGAAAAAGAAATGTGAATGTGTGTCCCGGGGACGTCTCCAAGACACCAAATACCTACATGAAGTTACCTTTGAGGAGGCAGTTGGTTTGGTTTGGGGCAGAGATGGAGAATTTCCATACTGTATTCATTTCCAGGGAGACGAGGATTCAATCCTACTTTTCTGAAGTACAGGATCCATACACAAACCCATATGGGTCAGTACTGTTTTCTTCCTAGTGACTTCAAAATTTTCTTGCTGACCTTCTCGGAGCCATATTTTTAAGAAAACTTCTATATCCAGAGAAAATTTTCATGGCAGGGTAATAAAAATATCCTCGCAGTTTAACACTTGTTTTGGGAACACTTGGTGAGAAGTCAGTTACCTTAGTAACAGCTAAAGACACACAATGGGAAAATGCTCAAGTTAATAATCAGTATTTAAAAATAAAAGGCACGTGGAAAGCAGGCAGCTTTCTCAAAGCCATGCTTTGTGTTAAATTTGCTCCTTAAATAAAGAAACGCTAATCCGCGGCGAGCAAAGCATGCTTGAGCATAGCAATTTAACAAAGTTAATGCTTAAAAACAAATTCAAAAAACGATAACAAAGAAAATTATATATATAAAAGATGTTTAATACAGCGCCCTCTTCCAGGCGAAGTTTAATGGAAAAAGCTACATTATTACAGATCAAGACATTATATCCCCAGTTCTTTCTATACATACTGACCATTTTTAAGGTAGTGTCTTTATTACACATATAAATTATGATCCTGAAAACTGCAGTGAAAGACCACTATTTGCTAGAAGAGCATGAACCACATTTCGTAACCGATCAGCAATAAAATCGTTGTGGAAGAGGATTCTGTGGCAATTTGTCATTTAATCTGACTGATAAGCAGTGGTTTAATCAGTCTGTTGGGAATAGTACACTGAATAATTTACGACAGAGAGAGGTAGAGACCTGAAGAGCCTGAGAGGAAACTGTCGGCCTAAGATGACTTCTGAGAAATAGCATTGTGTTATGACCCTGTTGCACTAAAAACTTCAATTTAAAAGTTATTTCTGTTTTGTACTGTGCCAAAGTACAAGCAGTACATACTACTACTATTATATGGGGGGAAAGAAAGGGATGTGATTTAATTGGAAAATTAAATTCAGAGCATTTCAAAAACATTCATCTGCAAAAGGTGAAAAGAGGTAGGTACAATAAATAAAAATATAATAGCTGAGCAAGTGAAAGAAGAGTATGTGTTTGCGTAGAGCACTGGTGGTGTCATCCCGACTGCATGCGAAGGGGAGATGAAGGCACTACTGAAATACGTGGTAGATGCAGATGCTCACGGACTGTAGGTTGGAGGTAGTGCTGGAACTGTGCAAGCAGTAAATTTTCTTCTATAATTAGTTGGGTAATCATTAGAGGAAAAGATAACTGCTGACTAGGGAATGGCTTTAACTCTGTCCTTCACTGGTAATAGCAATACTAAATCCTAGTCCTCCCTTTGCAATACGGCATTTATCATGAAGCATAGACCAACACAATTCTTAACATCACTCATTTTTTTTCCTTTAAAAATGTGCTTTTGGGTAGTAATACACATTTATAGTACATACAGAACTATTTCAGTTTGTATATAGACAGATTATATACATGATGTTTAAATCAACACAAGCACTATCCAAAGGGGCAACCACAACATGGTGTTTTTTTTTTTTTTTTTTTTAAATGTTGTGCATCTTTAAGTGCCTTTATAAGTTTTAACCCTCTGAACTGACTGGATAGCAAATTATTAGTTTGCTGCATGGATATAATTTACACAAAGAAAAAGCAGCCTGAACGATGCTGAGGAGTTTTCCGAGAGCTCTGAATCATCGTAAAAGTGCTCATATAACCAGGACCAGAACTACAGAAACCAGTATGAAAAGATCTGTGTAGACAAGGCTATTACAGAATGGAGAGACCAAAATGCTCTTTTTTTTCCCCTCTATTTCAGGAAGCTAGTGTTTTTCTGCAGTAGTGACTGCAGTGATTAAATATGCTAAGTACTGAGAAAAATCAATTCCTACTTTTGGGAGTAGCTGGCTCCTTCTAACGCCCAGCTAGAGGTCAGAAGGTTTGTTTAATATAGTGGATGTTAAAGAAAAGAAAAAAAAAAAAGAGGCTTAGTAGTCAGAATTTGAACTTTTTTTTTTTTTAGTTTGAGGTGGTTGCAGATAAAAGAATCATTTGCTTTTCTATTATTTTTTCAAAAGGCTTATGTTACCAGCACAGCAGCTGATGACATTTACTGTAAAATCATTTAATTGCTTAGCCATTCCCTTCTGCTTTCAAACATTTTTTTTTCCTCCTTCTTAAAGTATTCTTCATTTATCTAAGGTACTGGCACTGCTGGTAAACTTTCCAATTACTGTTGATTTAAACAGAATTATTTTTTCCCAGCCCTTATGCTATGGTTAGGATGAATCCCTGAACAAAGAAGGATTGGTGACAGATTTATTAAACTGGTTTGCACTTTCCTGATTTACTTATGCGTAAGCTTCTGGTATTGGCTAGGTAAAAGAATGGAAATAGCTTATTTTCTTGGGCTCAACCACCTTCAATCACTGCATGAGAGTATTTGACCTCTAAAAGCATAGGGAGAGTCAGCAAGAGCGGGTCAGGATGGCACTTGGCTGCACAAGAAGCAGGAGGCCTCGGACAGTCCCTTTTCTTTTTCTAATATGAATTTTGTAACGGAAGAAAAGTCCAAACTGGAGGTTTATTTGGCTTCCCTGTAGCGTGCAAATAAGATGTGCTGTATGAAGCAAGGAAATCAACAACATTTCTGAAACAAAGAATTCGTGACAAATTTCACATCCGAGGAAAACAGCCACTGTCTGAGCCTGTTACCTTAACCTGAAGGGTAAACACACATTTGTACCTTCTGCGATTTAATTTCTGAGCTATTGTGATACAGTTGCTAGCAAAAACAATAGGCAGAATTGCATATCCCCATTATTAATATATACAGACCACCTAGAGATTAGACAAATTGTATGTCCTTGAAGGCAACACAAATATCTAGGATTTTGTTTTAGATTTTTAGCTGTCATTTCTTCATAGTCACCTATGAAGATCAAAGTAACCTTTCTCTCAATAATCAGTCATTTTTGTTAGAGGCTTTTGGAAATTATTATGGGCTTTGAACTATGGCAGCATAACAACAACAACAAAGTATTTCAAGTATTCTTATTCTGATCTACAAATTACCAAAAAAAATCACATATAGATCTTTTTTTTTTTCACTGTGCAGTCCAATTATTTCTGTATATTGGCTCTTCCATAAACTTATTTGGTCCACATTTAAAGAGCTCCTTAATTCCTTTTTTTGATTTCGCTTTTTTCTTTTTTTTTTTGCTGGATGTCTCCGGGTAGAAGAAATGGATTTAATTCTATTTTCTTCAGACTTTATTGAGAAATTCCAAGTTGAGAGAAGCAGGGAGATGAATAGAGTCCATGGTTATGGAGGATGGGTTGAATGGGAACAAAACTGGGAACATATACTTGAAGTCTAGCAGCAGTTGCGGAGGATCATTTCGCTCTTGCAAGTTCGCCTATGAGGTGGGGGAGAAGAAAACAAAAATTTAGCATCAACTGTTGTGTTTTCTTTGCATTTGTAAGGTCTAACACACTCAAAGGTTTGAGTGAGTAGGTATATATAAAGATATTAGAGAAATGGGTTAATGATGCTTTCATCCAAAGGGGCAGCTTGTTTTTCAGTGCAGAGTGGATAACATAGGTAGAAACAGTCCCTGCCTAATAGCTGTCAATACCAGATGTAAGTACCTTCCATATGCACAGGTCAAGCTATACAGATCCCACTCTTCTACAAATTCTGGGATTGACAAAGCTGAGACCATTTACAAAGGGATTTTCTGAACTACACACTACAGTAGGTTTAAAGCTATTTCAGAAACAGGGAGAATTATTTTGCTGTATTTTATAATAGCCTTCCTCCAATCAAATACATCCAGAAACTCCTGCAGAGGCTATTCGAAGCTTGGCTTCAGCAGAATCGAGTTAGATATTTTACACTTTCTTTCTTTAGTTGCCAATTTCTGCTCTTGTATCTCAGAAGTAACTCGGTTTCAGCAATACTTCACTGACTCCTGCAACCTGAACCGCAGAGAGGAGGCACAAAACACATCTGTTTTTTTCTCTCTGAAAGTCAAATTTGTGTACTAAAGTCCAAGTGAGCAAGGCTCAAAGAGCGGGTCCAATCACACAGGTGCATCTTTCTGCCAGGAAAACCCTTCGTGGGCCTGTTTTTCTGTTACCATATGTGCCAGGACGCTGACTGAGCTGAACTCACGTGCTGATCTCAGCCTTTGGCCCTTTGCTATCAACAGCCAAGAAGCCTCTGCAGCCCCATTTTGCAAGCAGGTGTTCCCAGAGCACTGCAGACTGCATTACACCCAGGAGAACACGCAGCTGCAAACCTGTTACGAAGTGCCTAAGCCACCACTGATGACAGGACAGAATATTACTGTTAAATCAATACCATTTCCTCCAGTTAACAGCCCTTCACATTTACCTGTATGTTTCGTATGAAAGCTACTGTAACACGTTCTTCAAACTCGTTCACAGGAGTGTAGAGATTAAGTATTTTTACAATCTGTTGAAAACAAAGAAGGACTACAGTCATGAGAGATCCAACTTTTCCAGAATACAAAACACCATTAAAATTTTAATATTGTCTTGATATGTCACAACAAATCTCACATGAGACTACCTAGAATGAGAAGCAGAGGATCAAAACAGGACCATTCTCAGTGCTGTGGATCAGCTTGAGATCTGCACATAATTGATGAAATACAATAGCCAAGCAAAATCTGCTTGCAGAAAGTGAGATATGTTATGCTTTGCATGTTTATACACATTGCTTACAATATGCATGTTTGCCCAAGGTGAACCTGTCCTAGGAAACAGCCCAAATGTCATCTTGTGCTCCTTTGGCTGCTGTAAATGTTAAGCCTTTACATTCCCATCAAAATTCCTTCTTATGACAATACTTATAAGCCAGGAATAAACTTGAACAACAGATTTATCTAGGTATATCCCTTGGGTTGGCCCATGGGGACTCAGGGAGGTTCAGAATTGCTGACTGCTGGCCCAGTACAACTGACATCACCTCCACAACCCTTCTCCTGATCCTAACTCATGCCCACTGCAAGTCCTCAACCTCCCCTACCACCACTCACCTTCTGCCATGGTCAGCTTCAGAGTATGGAGAAGGACATATAGGAAAAAGGACCCATGAGAATCACTGAAGATCAACTCATATCTCCCTTATTTCAACATTATCAAATAAATGGCACACTATCCAACACCAAAGAACTGGGGATTCTTACTGTTGGACTGGAGCCTAAAAGCTCAAGTCAAAACCACTCAGTGCAATTAATTAGTGCATTAAGGACTGCAGTTCCCAATGTCCTGGCCCAAACATGAATTCTTGCTGGGGATCCCACAGGACAAGACAGATAAGAACCTAGCAGAAGACAACTGGTGGCTTTGTGAGCTGTAATAGGCATTTGCTGCTAAGGCAAATGCTGGTAGGGAACCCAAAGGCCAACAGTGAATCAGCTCTGAAACCCTGATCCCAAGCAGGTGAAATATTCCAATCTGCCAGAAGAGTTACCACTAAAACATGTCATATGTGCTAAAGCAAAATGACCCCTCTGGCCCCTACCTGCTGGGTGGTGAGTGAGGTACACAAGGAGCAGATGGCCTCGGCATCCTCCAAGGTCTTCTTCTTCAGCTGCAGGAGCTGTGCTGCCTGAATCAAGGGCTCCAACGTCTGTGCCGCTCCGCTTTGATGCAAGTTCTTCCCACGCAGCCACTCCTCCAGCTGGCTTATGTTAAACCTGGATAAATAGCCTGGGTCAGACTCGTATCAAGAACCAAGAGGGAACTCATAGCCTCGAGCCCCCAGCCCACCTTAGCTGCATGCCAGTGCTCCACGAGCAGACGTCCTTCCGCAGCAGCAGGTTGTTGAGGGTGACTGCGTTGACCATGTAGAAGAGCTGCTTGAAGACCTGCTGGATTATCTCTGGGTCCAGGCCCTGATCACACATGATGCTGTAGAAGCTGTTCATCTGGTGGATGACTGTGTCCAAGCTGTACGAGCTGTCGCTGTCCTCCATGCTGGAGGAGCGATTCCTGTAGCCCATTGGTTTCACGCCGGAAAGCCCCTGGATGCTCTCATTTTCCAGCATTGCAGACACTGGGACAAGAGGAAAAAAAAATAAGAGAAAAATCTGCTCATCACAAGAGGCGAGAAATTGTTCCTTCTGCGGTGAATTTTATGGGCTGTCATAAACACAGAGCAGTCTCAAAGTGGTACAACACGCTGGATTCTGGACAGTCCCATCAGGGAACAAATCCACAAATTGGTTTCTTTCTGCAACACACCTTTCTTGCCCTTCCTTTGGGGAGAATCATTGCTAGCACTGCAGGAAGGTCAGAGAAACACTCAGAGCATCCAGTTAAAGCTGAAAACCCTCCTAAAGGCTAATGCACAGTCCACTGACCTATCATGGGCTGCAATATTCCCTCGGCTATCTTGATGAGCTGCTGATAGATCTGGATGGAGAGATCGCTCAGCACCTGGCGGTACTCGGTCAGGTCGAAGTTCTTGAGACAGTGCTCATTCTGCTTAGCAGTGTTTTGGGTCATAAATCCCTAAACAGAAGAAGATTAAAACAGGTTATTCATCAGCTGGTAAAATCACTGTATTAAAAAAAAAAAGTTCAGAATATAATTGATCCAGATATGTTAACAATGTATGTTTTTAGATTCTATTATAGATGTGAATTTTTTGGTAATTATTGTGAGGACTGGTTTTTGAAGCAGTAAGTAGTCATGAAGCAGCAAGCTTGTCATCTGAACTTTAGTAAGGAGAAATACACCTGCATTAACTGCAATACATATCTGAAAGAGCAATCTTGACTTATCAGAGTCCTGAGAAACTCTTTTTTATCCATTTTTTTTTTCTATCTCTGAGCTTCAAAATTTTTTGGCAGCAACCCCAAATATTTCAGTTGGAGATTAAGCTTCAGAAAAGGAAAGCTTAATATCCTTCCATGAAAAAAGGGAAAACAATTTAGCCTAACCATGTGCTTCTTGACAACTTTTTAAACTGATTGAATTACAGCCTATAAATCTGCTCCAGTGGCTGATTCTTTTCCCTAGTCTTTAGCTGAAAAAGCAGGGGATTCCCTAGTGTTGCAAACAGCTCCTGCATTAAGGACTGGAGCTATTTTTGCTCACAGAGGCACAGGTGACCTCACTTAAATCTGTAATTAGTGCAAGTGCTTTAATCACCCCACTCACATAGTAATGATTCCCCGTTTAGTGTCAAAATGACAGCTGTGCTACTATTTTTTTTATTTTGCTGACTAGCAAAATGCAAAAATATGACATTTTGAGCTGCCCTCCAAATTTCACACTTTTCTACCGAAAGAAAAAAAGAAAAAAAAATTATGCTCTTGGAGCTGCAAAAAGTCAAATTTGCTTGGGGATTCCTTTTAAATTCACTTTCTTAAAAATCACCTGGGTTTCCAACTAAAGGAAACTTTATTCTGGAAACCACTCAGATGGGAACGATTCCTCCCCACTCTGTTTTTGGACACAATCATCAACTCAACTTGAAAATAGCTGACTCAGCTGACACTGCACAACCAGAACAAACAACATGAAATTTAAGCACCTTTTTTTTTTTTTTTTTTTTTCCCCCACAAACGGTATTGTGGAAATAACTCTCAAATGCAATGTTGCTATCCAGGCAGAAGGGGGCGAATAGCAGCCTAACTATTACTAAGTCTTACCTAAATTGTTACTATTTAAATTTAGAACTTCTACATACAGTTTTATAAACCAAAAAGTGTTTTTATCTGAGCAGTTAAATTGATTCCAAGACAACTTTGCTCAATTCTTCTTTATTCTTGAAGCTTGTTAGCTCAATATATCTAACAACACAAATCAAGAGTAAATGAGAAGCTGCGCAATTTGGTTTTATTACAACTTTAATACCAATGCCAATGATTATGCAGAAATAAAACTGCAAGAGTTTGGAACGCTTTTTCTCCAAGTAATGAAAGGACAGAAATAAAGGAAACAATCTTCAAAAGCAGCCTACCAGGACAGATTTCCCAGCTTAGACGAATCACATGGTAAGATTGGCTACAAAATTCAAAACACTGCTAGTACTGCTCAGAAAAAAATGTGAGTTATGCTATGAGGGTCCTGGTTTGTGCTCTTAAATGTCCTGACACTGTGCTATGTCTCATGAGGCTCTGCTGGAGCTACCTCCTGCATTATCCAAATAAAAGAAAGAATCAGCCAGCAGCCAGAGATGAGCCCTGGGAGAATGATGCTATATCCACAGCAAAATTCCTGGAAAAATGTAAATTTCCTGAAGTTTCTCACCGCATCCCCGCTGTATTGCTTTAAGCAGTGCAGGAGGCGACATGTGTTAGCCAGCCAAAACGATGTCATCTGGAAGTCCTCGTTGTGCTTCTGCAGGAGCAAAGAGAACGGCGTGAGACCCCTCCTCGGTGGCACTTGAAGGCATCACTTTCCTGCATTACTGAGGACATTCCCTTCTTGTTCTCTGCAAACAGCTTTTTAATCTAACTGCTTGTAAGTGCAATTAGCAGTTCCTTCCTTGCATAACCTGCACTTTTGCTTTTGGAAAAAAGTACAGGCAGCAAAAGCAGTGTGAGGGACACTTCTTGCTCTAGAAGTGGTGCTTTTCTCAAAGTTGAAATTTGTCATGCATTTGCCCGATGAACATAAAGATGGAGACACCTTCACCTCCTGCATCAAATCTGGCAAATAAACTGGCATTAACAAGATCTAGGGTTTATTCCCAGCTTGGCACCGCTCTGGTGGGCAAATCATCCCCTTGCTCTTCTCAAAAAGTAAGCAACACCTTGAGAGCTGAACACCAGACACCACGATGTGGTCATACCCATCTCACGGCAAGTCTAAGCCAACCTGCACCCACCTTCAGTACTTTCTTAATGCCGTTGATGGTGGAGGTGAGCAAGGAGTGCACCTTCTGGTCATCGTTGATGTAGTCCGCATGCCTGATGCACATGTAGAGGATGTAGGCAGGGAGGCAAGGGACAGTGGCAGACACCGTCTGAGGCTTCAGATCTAGAAGTTCAGCAAAACACAACTCAAATTTGCTGGATGTCTGCTAGAGATGTCCCTGGGAAAGACCCCAAGGAAGCTGAGGTTTCAGCTTCGTGGTGCAGACGTAGACCCAGAGGTGCAATAGCACTCGCTGGAGCCAGCTAAGGCAGGAGGATGGAGCACTGGGATCCAGGAGGCAGCACCTTTTGGAGGCACTCGGGGTAGTCAGCAGAACTACATCTTATTTACCTTGCGAATGGCTATCTGAGCCAGCACACCTATCTTGGAAAACTCCCTGAAACTCTCAGGAAAGCTTCATGCAGGTTATAGAAAAAAAAACAACTCTAACTTTACCACTCATTTTTTCCTCAGGATATGGAATCTGGACAGTTTCTGCAGGAATTTGAGGCCTCTAAGGCTAGGAAGAGCCCATCTAAAGGAAGAGCAGAAAAAAACCCTATCTCCAGAGTAAGAGCAGCAGTAGAATAGCAGTGTCTGTCTACACAAAGCACCACAGAGTGAGGAATTAAGGAATTATACTACCCCATTCTCCCAAACGTGGGGAGACCAAAGCATTTGGGTTGGGCTGGGGAAAGGAGGCTGCAGCCACAGGCCCCTGTCTGCTCTTCATGGTCACAGTTCTCCCCAAAGAGCAAAAACATTTTGCCAGTTCAGGATATTAGCTCTTTTCTGCTCTGGCTTCAAACCAGCACAATCGTAATTTGCCTATTTTCAGGTTTAAAACCTCTCTTGGTTGAGTTTCCAGTTTACAATCTTGCTCAGCATGAGACACAGCTGCTGAGCAAGCTGCTCACCTATGATGAGGTTTCGCACGAGAAGAGGCTCGTCCTCCTTGTAATATTCCAGCATTCCCTGGAAATCCTTCTCCTTTCTCTGGACTGCAACCTGCCGGTTGAGCTGGTGCTGCCTCCTCTCTGTCTGTACCATCGCTTGGGATGCTGCAAGGAGAAGAGACAAAATGTTAGAGCTGATCTACTGGCGTTAGACCAAGCACCAGGCAAGATTTGTTTTATATAAGTCCAAAAATCTTCTCCGCTTTGGACAGATCTTTTAAAAAATAGATCTTGAATTCCAAGCCAACCATAGTCCTGGCTCAGAACAAAATAACAAATGCAAAAGTCAGACCTAGGAACAAAAGATGGAGCAATTTTCTACTTTCTAAGGAAACCCAGACTCCAGTTGGAGGGTGTTAAACCTGGGAGAATCTTCTTAGTGCACCACTTTCATGGAGGAAAAAATATATCTGAAAAAAATATCTGCAACACAGATAACATCATGGCACACTATCAAGCATCGTGCTTGCATACAATTTTAATAAGTTGAAAGACTATGAGACTCAAATGCAAGCACTGCAGGAAACATCAGCAGGATGCATACAAATTACAGTGACAAAGACCAGCTGTGCTAGGTGTGGAACTCCTCCATTTATCCAACTTAATTTCATTTAATGTCTGTTTTTCAGAAATTAGCTCATGAGAACTCAGTTCTCTGGTTAATCACTGTTTCAACAGAGAAATAAATGCTGTTTTTATACAGCACAGATGTCTTGTTTGAGATGTTGAGCATGAGGGTTTTTTTTAACTAAAAAAAAAAAAAAAAAGGCAAAAAACCACTAAGTATCTTTAATCCTCCCAAATTCCCAGAACAGAGGTTCCTGGTAGCCACTGAAGCTCTTCTCTCAATCTCTGCTGGGGTGACAGCACTGACTGTAATAAAGTGCCAAGATGTGAAATACCCCCTGGAGCTCAGCACAGGGAAAGCGTCTCCACCACCCTCACTTCCCCAAAACCTCTTGTAGGCTTCACGGGAAGCATGTTGAAAAGCTAAAGGAGGCTCCAGGCCTCTGGACTGGGTTGTTAATATGTCCCTATCTGATCAAAGACTCTAGCAGAGGTGGGACATTTCTCCCCTACTGGCCCACTTTTGGATTCATGTCCAAGGTGAAGGTGGAAGCAGCAGTTACAGGGATGAGGCTGAACCACTTGTGGGCTTCAACTGGACTTCCAGTTCTCCTCTCACTTGAACTAGTATTTCTTACTGGAAGTTTCCATTTCCACTAGCAGCTACTCAATTTGCTTGTCTCTGTTTTATAGATAGAGTCCAAATGGTACAGTCCAACAGTAGGACCCTAAACTGCTAAAATAAAACACCAAAAAGGAGGACATCAACAGATGAGTTGCCTAACATTTGAAGCCCAGATAGAGTCAAGAAAAGAACACATTATTAGACTGAAAAATTACAAACACAGCGACTCTAGAGCTACGATCAGCAATTGCTAGGAGAGGAAGCAAAAGCTCTGAGTGAAAATCTGCAGTTTTCTTAGGCTGGCCAAAGCAGCAAAAGCAGAATGCTACTCCTCCACTCACGACCTCCATAAAAGCAAAGTTACCTTCAAAATCTTGGACCTTCTTCATGTAAATCTTTAGCTGTTTCTTCAGCTTCTTTTCATTCTTCTCCAAATTTTCTAGTAACTCTTTGAGATCCTAAAAAGCAGAAGATATGATAGGTTTAAAAAAACAAACCCAAGCAAACAAAACAAAACAAAACAACTAACTTCTACAGGGCTATGTAAGAGCCACCTTGTTCTGCATCGGCTCTACAGGATTTCTTGGCGCTATAAATCAAATCCCATTGCTGGGGTGGATAATTAACTGCACAGGAGAGCAATAAAGCGAAGACTATTTAATTCTGCTGAAGGATACACTTCTGGCAAGGCAGGAATGGAGACAAACTGGCCTCTGTGGGTTTTCCTCCCTTGACAGTTTGAAGTTTGCTTTTGCGAGTTTGAAGTTTGAGTTTGCCTCACTTACCATGAGGACCCTGGCTGCTCTACACCTACTTCCTCTTAAAACAGCCTGTAGTAGGCAACTACTCACAACATACCACCGAGGGAACTTTGTTGCTGCCTGTTATTTGTATTTAAACAGTTCCAACACTACTTAGGCTCAACAGGGTTATTGAGCAGCCCTCAGCCCAACTCAGGAGCAATCAGTGTTCACTCTGGACACCACAAACACAGACACAGGAGGTGTGGAGAGGTTAAAAAAACCCCACCATCACTTGGCACTTTCCAGAGGGACACAGGGCCTCAACTCTGCCAATCAAAGCAAGGAAATGCAAAGCCCCCAGGGCCGTGTCCTCCCCTCTACTTCCTATCTCATCTCTGCCAGCCCATTTTCAGTTCCTTGGGCTACAAAGGACAGTGGGGTTTTTTTTGCTTACTAGATTCTCATTGGTGAGGCGCGTGATTTCCTGCTGAAGCCCAAACTCCACCTGGACCTCTGGAGAGAGCTGCAGGGTCTGCAGGAAGGCCTGGTGCTGTCTCTCCATCTCTTCCTTCATTGCCTCGACTTGGCTCTTCAGAGTCTCGACCTCCTCCTCGTGCTCTCTTTGCTGGTCTTGGAGCTGCGCTTCCAACAACCTGAGGAAAAGCACATTCCAACCATCAATGATTTTGGTACTAGGCTGGTAACTACCACTTTGAGTCCAGATCCTTCAAAGTCAGCCAATCTTGGCTATGTCTCCATGGGAGCAAAGGGACTTCCCAGCGACTGACGCATACACACGAAGTGGGTGCCACGGCTCTTACTGCAATGCTGCCTTATTTGCAGTGCTGGAGATTAAACCATGCATGGGACACAAACATGCTCCAGGCAGGCCCCTAAAGGCAAGAGCTTTGGAGAGGCAGCAGGACAGCCTGGACCTCGACCCGGCTCAACATGTCCTATACAGAGCGCAGCAACGCGAGCGCAGAGGGGAGCCGTGACCACGAGCATGCATGAATGTTTTTCCAACTGGAAAAATCAAGGTGACTGATTAATCAGTAAGAACAGACACTAATCATACACTTGAGCCATCATTCCTGGGCTCTGGCCCCTTTCAAGGGTCAGGTTTTGCTCTTGCAAACTGAAAGATGTGTAACTCAAGCTGCTTCTTTGGGTTAGACTGCCCGAAGTTAGACTGGGCTTTGCTGACTGGTGCTGAGGGTCTTTAAAAAGGCAGAAGCCAAACTCTTTTATTTCTTCCAGTTGTTTGTATGACTCATTTCCTTATCTTTGTTTAAACCTACATATCTTTATATTTCATGTATGCCTCCACACTGTCTTTCATCACCTACCCGAGGGGCAATGGGCAAGAGGGAACTTCCCGCTCTGTTCCAGGTTGCCAGCTCCACAGTCACTTCTGATTTCACCAGGTGTTTTCAGTAGTGTGAAAAAATACTAATTTCCTCACACTCCGCTACATGCATGTACTAGCACTATGACATGCTGTGGACAGGAGTCACCAAATCCAGACATTCTCCTGCTTTTCCATGGTCATTCCATCTTTTCAGGACCTTCATGGGGTCGATGTATGGACCACATGACATCCCTTCTCTTCCTGGGAGCCACCAGCAAGGCATTTAGTCACTGTTTTGTACTAAACTAAATCAGCTGCTCAAAAATCAGGTGATTTAAATAGCTGTTTTAAATTTAGGAATGAGAACAGGGAGGAAATGCCAATGAGAGCCTGCCCCATCTCCTGCTCTGCATTAACCCTGGCCAATTCCTTGAAGGATGCAATGCCCAGTGGGAAGAAAACTCCAACGTTGATACCTTGCCCAGGACATGCCTCGACTGCTGAGCAGTGCCAGCGGGGAAAAAGCTACAACTCTTCAAGTCCCGCTGGTAAATTTAGGCCTGTGAACTAGTTCCCTGCCAGCAACAATTCATTTTTTTTTCCTTTTTTGATAGAGTGCATCAAAGAACACTTGCTTTCTGCAGAAGCTCTCAAGATGAAAAGTTTTAATAATTTTCTAGTTCGGGGATTTTTTGTTGTTGTTTTTTTGTTTGTTTGTTTTTAGAAGATACAAATAACCCAACCTCTCCTCCAGCAAGAGACAAGAACATGCATTTCTTAATTATAAAAACACGGACCACAATGCCTTCAGCCTCCTAATCATACTGTCAGGAGTTGTATTCTTAACGGCTGGAAAATACAGGATGTTGTTTCAGGTGGACCTAAGCATTTATTTCATGTTTCAGCTCTTTACGTGGGTTTCAATTAACTATATGCAGCCCTCAGCAACACACGTTTCTTCTACAAACTTGGGTTCCCACCTTCCTCCGAAGAATAAATGAATCACCATTATTTTGCCTGCCGCTTTCTAGAGGTAGCCTGATCCCTCCAGGGGTGATGGCTTTGGACTACCCTCTGCAGGAGACCTCACACATTGCTCTGATCTCCGTTGGCGTGGAGGTGCAAGACCCTCCCAGAAGCAGAGCTCCCGGCACGTTCCCCACCAGGAGAAAACACTTTAGGGAGAGCTCTCCCATGGACAACAGCAGCTCCGAGCGAAGGAGAAGGAATACACAAAAGCGCAGGCAGAAAGGGCATGGAGAGAGGAAGCAGTGGGAAGAAGAAAAAAGCATTTGACCTGGCAACTTGCTTTAAGCCTTGATAAGCCAAGCCGAGCTCTCCATCTTCATTGAGATAACCCCAGTCCTCAGTCTTGCTAGAAGGAAAGGGCAGAAAAAAGAAAACGAGAGGATAGAGAAAGACAAAAGGTCAATTGCAACAAAAGGGGGAGAAATCCAGAACCCTTATTACATCCATATTTTTTTTCAAGCACATTTTCATGGTGTTGTATTTTCTTTTCCAGCATGATAAATGAGATGAGAAGAGCCCTGTCTGGCTCATGAGCCTCCAGTTGTGACCCAGAGGAACCCTTGAAGGTTCCTTCTCCTTCCACATCACGGACACCATCGCCTTGGGTGCTTCTCCAGCCCTTTCCTCCCTGCTCCTAACAACAGCACCAGCTCGGGAGAGATCTCTGGAGACCACCTGGTCCAACCTCCTGCTCACAGCAGGTCTAGGAGAGATGCTGCATAATCATGATTCTTGAGTCCTTCCTGCTTTTATGAAAAGCCCAACTCTTGGGGAGCAGAACCTGAGTTTTCATTTCTGCATGGCCAAATGGTTTCCCATAGGAATGCAAGGAAACACTTTGGGGACAAACTGGCTAAGTCAAAAAATACGTTAAAGTCGGGCTTAAAATCCATCACAGAGAAACAAGAAAAAAGAGTAATAAAGTGAGAGAGCAAAAGTTGGAAGAAGGGGCAGGGAAGGGGTGAAATGAGAAGTGCAGACAGCGGAGCCTAAGCCATGGTATTGTGACTAAGGAATAACACCAATGTCCTATGGAAACGCCTGGACAACAGAGTGAACCCTCTTTGAGGAGAAGCACCTCACACAGCATAAGGAGGCTGCAAAATCCTTCCGAGGAATGAGGTGCATTTGTAAAAGAAAACACATCTGTGGGACAACTGGATCTGGCTGGATCATTATATCAGAGAAATCTATTTTTTCACAGGCTCCTCCCAGTACCTTTCTTGTGGTTTCACCTAGTCCAGCTTTAAACAACAACCCACTGCAACTGGGTACTTTACCCCCTTCTCTCCCAGACCTCCTTCGGTCAAGGCAGGTCTCACCAACAGGACATTTTTCTGATCACGTGAAGGACAAATTCAGCTATTTCCTTCCTTCTGCACCAACTTCCACTACTCTAAAACAATTCTCTGCCTTCTGCATCAATCACATCAATCACATCAATCAATAAAGTCAAACACATGAGAGCCTTTCCTCCAAACAACCTTCAAACTGAACCACCCTTTGATGCTTTTCTCCTCAATTTCCTTCAGAACCATTTAAGATACAATCTCTTTCACATCCCCCTAGGCAGAAAAATGCCCAGAAAATCCTCCTCTCACTTCATCAGTAGACATTTTCCTTTTAACACTCTTTTTTAAATTATGAAAGGCAGGGAACTCATTTATCTTCTTTAATGAGGTGTTGAACACACTGCAAGTGAATGAAGTGAGCTGGTCAGCCTGACCAGGACCACTCACTACAGCAAGATTTTCCAAGATTTTTGGCCTCCATTTGCATTTGAAAGTCTTTTCTTTTTCCTTTTTTCCCTTTAGAAATAAGGAGGAAAAAAAAAAAAAAAAAGGATCATTAAACTTCCAAAGAGAAAAGATGCATCACCTTTTTCAAAAGGAGATGCAGTTTAGTCTGTATTTCTCAAGATGGAATTCCCTTCTCCTGGAAGTCAATAGTGGCTTATTTTTTTCTCCTTTATATTTTTTCATTCTTCCGCCAAATAACCCTGCATGAGTACCTGATTCTCAAAGTCTTCCTGGTGACCTGCACTCTGCAAAATGGAAAATGGAAAGAAATTCCTGTCCCAAATGCCTCCCCTCTCCTTCAACCATCTGTATAAAAGTAGCTTAAAGGAGAGGCCAGCATACTAAATTCTAGAGATGTTAATGTTAGCATCATAGGCTAATTAATGTCTCTTATTAAAAAAAAAAGAAATAAAGGGCATTTCATCTGAAAATGCAGATATGCTTTTTTTTTTTTTCTTTAAAAAGTCCCAAAAGTCCCTGCAGAGTCATGGTTAGAGTTAACTTTGGACATGAAGCCCAGAGTGCTTTGAGCTATCAAGTTGCCTCCTCTGACGTCACTCGCTGTTTTTTTCTGAGGTTCTACCCTTCAGAAAGAAAATCCCCACAATTGCAACAAGAAAGATCCCAAGAACTAGAATGGAGAACAAAGCTCGCTTCGCTTTACATCCAGTTACTGAGGCAGAAAATTAGCTGGGAATTAAACTTGGTGCTTTTCCCCTCCATCTCCTTGCAGTTAAAAGTCAGAGAAAAAAGAAAAAAAAAGAGGGAGAGAAAAGGGATAAAAAAAAAAAAAAAAAGGAAATCTGAGCTCACTGCATTTATATGGGGTTGTTTTTAATTCTAGCTCCCCCTTGACCTGGCACCAAGCTCCATTCCCAGCCCAAGCAGCTGAGACAAGCTAGGAGCAACCTAGGAGAAATGGGAGAGGGGTTGGCTCTTGCTCAATCCCACTTCAGCATTTGCATTCCCACTAGGCAGGCTTTCTCTTGCAATATTTATTGATTAAAAGAAGATTGAAAATAAAATAGCGGTTTTATTTCTCATACTGCCACTTTCAGGTACAGAAGCTTCCTATGTGCAAACTGCAAATTTGTGCTGGAGTGAGGAGGGAACGTTAATTTATACCCACAAATATAATAATCTGCCTTCCCCCAGTGTTTGCTTCCATCTGTTTTACTGCCATGGTTGCAGCCCACAGCTTCTAAAACAACCCAATATACAAACAAATGCCCAGGACATCATGTTGCAGGGAAGGTGGTGGTGATTAACAAGTTTTTGGATAACTCACGGCAGAAAACTGCCATATTCCAGCCAAACATGGTATGAGAGGCAAGCAAGAGCCAAGTATTCCCAGCAGGAGTGAAAGGAGGAAATTGTACCTGGACGCTCTAATGTCTTTCAGAAAATTAGATTGTTTTAGTGAGTTTGATGATTTCTGTATGATCCATGCTCACTGGCAGTACTACTGCTATTACATTTATGCCATTATATATAAACACGCTATTACTTTTAACCTGCTTGCCAGAGTTAGCATCTCCTCTCCAGGAGCTCCATCCTTGTTAGTGATGGAGCTGAAACAATGTAGTTTTTCATATGATGTTCTAAGGTGGTAGGCTTTTGCTCATATTCATGTAGACATTAACAAAATCCCATTACACCACTACCCTGCCCAGCTGGGGCTTCTAACAACTTCCTGCAACTGGTTTAAGAAGTGGGAACTTAACCTCACTTACTAGAAGCCAGTAGTCCACAACAGTTACGTCTTTTTACTACCTTGCTGAATGCAAATTGCCAAAGAAAAAACCCTTAAGCACTAGTATTTGTCAAATAAGCAGGTAGAGAAACAAAGATGAACATTCAATTCCCTTGCAGTAAAATAAACATTGGCTTTACATATTATCTTGCTGCTTAATCCACATAATTTTCTCCTCTTGCAAGTTGCTATTTTTTTTTAAGCTTGCCTGGATAGTTGCAAGGGCTGATTTTAGGCTCAGCAGTACAAACTCCCCAGTGTAACAGAGAAAGACTCATGTCTGCAATACCAGCTCTCACTGGTACAGGACAACCTGTAATCAAAAGGATGTTCTTGGTTTTCATTTCAAAATCAGGAAAACCAGTAAGGTGAGTGCTGCTGGATTAGAGAGCATTTGGACAGAGCTGCCTTCCTGCTCAGCAGCATCATCCCTTCCCTGCCTATGCTCTCCCGTGGCAGTATGAAAAAACCCAGTTTTGTTCATGGCAGTGTTGGTGTTCCAGCCTGTCCAGGACCTCCACTGCCTTGGTTACACACAGGTCCAAGGACGAGGACACCACAACTCATGATGAGATGTGGACCTTGGCCTCAGCTTCACCCCCCATCCTCGAACAAGATCCTGAACAGACTCCAGAAGCTAGTATCAATATCTCTTTTAATTTTGGATGGCATCCCACCTGTGATGATTTGGTCATCCCTGTCCCCGGCTCTGCGTCACACTTACCGGTTCGTCTCACACATCCCTTGGTAGGCCTCGATTGCATCCTCTTGGGCCACGTTTTTGTCACTGTTGGGCCAGCTGGCATGGGTGTTGATGTTTGTTTCCTAAATACAACATGCAAAAACAGCAGTGTGAACTCCAGCACATTTCTCCAAGTCTTTCCAAGCTCCAGACACTAAACACCCCCCAGTCAGGCTCAGTGGAGCTTCCTCAGGGCACCAACCAGGCTGCCAAGTTTTTAGGGGTTCATTCACATATGGACAGACAGGGCAGAGGTGGGCAACTGGAGGATGAGTGCAGTGAGCCTAGAACAGAGATAAGGGTAGTTTGTGGTCCAAAACATTAAACATGCTAAAATCTTGAAGAAAGGTAGGGCTAGTAATTAAGAAACGCAAGTGGGAATTTTGGAAAATACATCTTTTGGTAGGAACAGCTTCTCTAAGCAAAAAAAAAAAAAAAAAAAAAAAAAAAAAAAAAAAACCCTCAAGCAAATGAGATGGGCCAAGCTCTCTTCTTGTCTTCAGTGCAGCAGAAACATTTGACCTGATCTGATCACCACACTTTCTTATGAAATAAGGCAGTTACCACTGAACAACACCTGGACCATCTTACACAACCCTACCTTGATGGGGACAACCATATGTGGGATCCATCTCAGACAACTACACCTGACAGAATTTTTTCCTTCAGTCTTACTAGGCTTTGTCAGTGGTGTCAAACACCTTCTAGCACTACAGGCACCAACTGACACGTGGTCCTGGGTTGTCTGAGGTGAAATCATGGACCATAACTTATCCAGAGGATGGTCCTCCTACATCCTCAATACATTTTGATGCCCAGGCCCTCCCAAAGGAGAAACATTATTTATCACTCAAGCAGGTGGTGGATTCCCAGTGACAGTCTAACAAAGAAGGGGAAAAGAGATACTCTAAATTACCGTATTTTTGCCCGTCTCTTTTTGCTGAGCCGCCTTCAAAATCTGTGTCCTCAGGATAAGGACCTCTTCTTTCCGCACTTCCAGCTCTTCGTTGGATGACTTCAGCTGGTTCAGCAAGAGCCTGTAGCTGTCCTGGATGTCGTTGGAGTTGTTGTTCTGGGTTGCCTGCTCCGCAATAGCCTTCCTCAGCTCGTTCAGCTCATTTTTCAGCTTCTTGTTCTCTGACTCTAGTTCTTGCCTCTGTAAAAAAGCCAAGCCGTGACCCTACTTAGACAAACTGGTCTGTTTCTATTATGTCCCCAGCATGACTCCATGAGCACAGCTGACCACACAGTTCATGCCAACACGGAGATTTTGCTATTGATCCAGGCCAGAAACGATTTTTGTGTCTTCCTGCACCTCAGTTGCTATCCAGCTGCAATTGGGCGCCTGATGCCACTTAATAATAATGCCACAGAAGTGTCACATGGGAGAATTCTTACCTGTTGCTGCTATTTTTAAGCACAAAACAATTAGAGAGCCTGAACACATCTGTTTCTCCTTCATCCAATTCCTTCCCAACCAAGGAATTGCCACAAAAATCCCAGGACATTTTACCCACCCATGCTTTTCATCAGAGAAGCCAGGAGAGCTGATTTTAGGCATTGCTTTCCCTGGCTCCCTTCCAGTTAGGTGAGTTACAGCTCTCTGAATCTCCATGCTGGCTTTTCGACAACCACACAAGTGTGGCCACTTTTGTGGAGATGACCAAAGCTCTGGTTTGCTTTGGCACAGTGGTGGAAGAGAGCATGGATGAAGTTTGACAGCTAAAACAGCCCAGGCAGGACCCGGACCAAGGGTGGCAATTCCAAAATCTGGATGGAGCGACAACCCACAGCTTTCACTATTATAACACCAAAACACTGAGACACAAGCGAGGTAAAAAACTAACTGGCAACTGATTTGAGGTCGGGTCTTCCCAGCATCTGCAACAGCACAAGCTTCTCCCTCCAAATCTGCGTACTTCTCTCCCCCCTTGTCTTTTGACTCTTTCCACATTTTTCTCCTCTGATCCCACTCATGCAGGATATCTGCCTCCACATGGGCTTTGGCTGAAGCAAATCACCGGCTCTGAAACAAATGGGTAATCTAAGCAGGGTGTGGATGACACAGCTGCAAAGCCTCATTTCCATAGGCAACCAGTGGTATAATTACCAACTCCTACAAATTATAAATAGCATGCTATATCGCAGCAGAGGTGTGAAGGGAATAGCTGATCTGGCATCTGGATAGACAGCATGCTCCAAGCTGAAAAACACCATCACTGCCAGAGCATCTTCAGCTATTTTATACCATCTGTCATTAAAAAAAAAAAAAAAAAAAAAAAAAAAGGGAGGGGGAGAGAGATAGAAAATGATTTGATCCGGTAATTCCTCCATATCTAGGAGGAGCAAGATCACCTCTGGTAGGAGGCATCTTCCCATTTCCTTCTTGAACAACCAGTAATGACACTGCACACAGGGAGTGCTGCCACTTCACCTCCCTGCGCTCCCTGATGGACATGGAAAGATCTTCAGACAGATATTAACATCTCCATAGACAAAAGCAAGATTTTACACTATAATATTAATGAAACTGCTCCATGGTATAAGGAGGAATGAGCACGAGAGGTGAGTTTTGATCATCAGCCTATGCTCATGCCAGCTCTATCTCCAAATATACGGATGCCAAAATAAAACATTTTGAGCTCAGAAAGGGAGATTTCTGCTTGGGCTGTGAGAAACCATCCCGTTCCTGCATGGCACTCCAATGCCACAGCTCTACTCGGGAAGTTACACAGAGTAAATATCACAAACTTGTGCTCACACTTGTCCCAGTGTCAAAGTCATTGCAAAGACTTCTTGGGGCTTTCTTGCACACTCTCACTTTCCCAGACAGAAAAACAAGCCAGAAAGTACATCTTTTACAGATGATCTTTTGCTGCACTGGCATAACAGAGGGACACATCTCCTAGCTGAATCTCCCCAAGAGAATAAATGACTTGCCTTGCATGCCCTATTTCATGGCTAATTCAACACCTTCTGGGCATATTTTGGGACAGAATCTACTTAAAAGTCTATTTAAAAAGGACCCATAACTTGCTCCTGCTCTAAGTACATTCTTAATTAGTCCAACAAGTTTATCAAATTCCCTAGCAGCACTACAGGAAGCCCAAAATTCAGATTTAGCTCTTGAAACATCTGAGGACCCTGGCACACCCACACTTCCCTAGTGCAACGCCTCCACAGAGGTCTATGTGTGTCCAAAAACAGCATCTCAGCCTGGTTTGCAGGATGGATGAACAAACAACTGATGCCAAACCTGTGCTAAGAGAGCATAAACACCCCTGCCAGCACTTGCCTGGCAGCTACTAGTGCATGGGCATCCAGAAATGCTCCTACATCCAACAAAACTGGGAACCTATTCAACCAAACCAGATAAACGGGCAGATGCCACTTGATGAAACATGATTTCCACCAGTTACCAGCACTACTGATTCTATTTACCTAAACTGATTTCTATACTTTATGCATATTTTAGAATGTACATATGTATATTTACATTCACATGGTTTGTTGTATTTATACATATTTATATGAATATTTCTCCAATATGAACCCTGGACAGACTGTGTGGACACCATGGATCATCGGCTCGACAGCAGAGCCGATTTTCCTCAACACATTTCTCCATCTTCCCCCAGTCATCTCACTTGCTCTGCTGCTTCACATGCACTAAATGGAGAGACTGGAGAAACTCTGTGATGGAAAAAAACTCTTCCCAACTCCCTGTCTCTTGAGCTGCCCACCCTTTGCTATCTGCACACTCCAGACACCTGAGCCTCATTGTGAGAGATAATGACTTTTTAAATATCTTAACCCGACAAAAAAAATGAGTTTAATTACACAATTCTCTTGAAGGAGCCAAAGGCAGTATAAATATTTGAGATATAAATGAGCAGGAGAAAGACACTATACAGAAGAGAGGCAGAGCTCTGCTATATTCCCAGAAGCAGCTGTCTTGGGGAAAGGAGGGAGACATGCTGCTGCTGTAGGTTGGACATCGTTCACGGTTCCTAGAGGCACGAAGGAGCGCGCGGCCCACACGGGTGGTACCTCTGCTCTAGGTGTCCCTGCGTATGCAGGGGGGTTGGACTAGATGATCTCTAGAGGTCCCTTCCAACCCTAAGCATTCTATGATTCTATGATTCTATGGTGCTCAAAGTAAGCTAGAAGTCACTCTTTCATTGCAGATTGTGACTTTAGGTGACGTTCTACATGGAAAACTGGAAAAAATGCCACAGCTGGCTGACCATGGGGAATATCCGTTCTTTGCTCCAGGATTAGGTGCTTTCTTTCACTGCTTCATTCCAAGCAATTGCTCCTTGCTTTTCCCAGGGAGATCAGCCTTCTTACTGAGCACAGCATTGAGATAAATCAGTCTCTTAGCTCCTTGCTGCAACCTTCAGCTCAGGTTCATGCAACTCCAAAGAAAAACAGTGCAGAGAAGCTGCTGCCTTGCAGCTTTGCTGAAAAAGCAAATTCTGAGAAGCTCTGTTTCTTTGCAAGTGCATTTCCCACCTGTTTCAGGATAAACATTAAAGAACTCTGCAGTTTGCAACTCCTCCTATCTCCCTCTTCTTTTGAAACCATAGTGAGAGATGGTTATCGAGGTTTGCTAAACAGGAACGTAGAAGGTGGAAAAGCCAAAATGAATGTTTTCATCTGAATGTGCACCAGGGTTAAAACGTGAAGAAAACATTTGTTTATTCACGCAAGAGTCACAACTCCAGAAGCCATCTGAGAAGCTGGCACTTGTAATCTGCGAGGTATCCCATGCCAAACCACTGCTCTGCTGCACTTCACATCTTCAAGAGCTGTGTTTAACTAATGACACTTGAGCAAATCCTGGCCATTCTGCTCCTCCAGCAGCTGTGCACGAACACTGACAAAACTCAGCAGAGATCAACTAGAAACGGGATGTCTAACGTGTGCAACACAAACACCACATTCGGAGACTAAAAATTAAATGGATTAAATGCCCCCAAAAAAGCTACTTCTAGAGATCTGCTGTTAGCGAGGATTGAACACTTACCCTTGCCATCTCTAATTGCTGCTTTGCTGCATCCTTAGGTTGCAGCAATATCTGCAGAAATAATGCAGATGGCAAAAATGGGTGCTATTACTGTCAGGTGGTTTAGTATGAGCTTATTCTGGGTAGCACATTTCCACCCTGGATTTGTCAGCTGTTATTTCAATTCCTGTCAGAGGGTCAGGGATTGGACATTTAGGTCTGAGCTAGTAATAACAAAGAGAAACCCTTGCAACCCTAGAAACCAGATCTCCAAGGATGAGCAGGGTATAAAAGTGAAGACCCAATGCATCTGAGTGCAGAGCGGAAGGACCACCCATCTCCTCCAGAAGAGCAGGATCCAAATGGCAGAGCCAGCAAAGAGGTGGATCAAGTTTTCCTCCCAAGAAGCCAGCCCATGTTGGGCAACATTGTACAACCCCATCCTGGCCCAAGGCCAGGTTGCTGCAGGAGAGCTATGGGTGCTTTCACGATGCCCTACGGTTGAGATCCCTCATCCACAGATCCAGGCACAGGAGAGCTCGATTCATTACCACTCTCGGGTAATTCAATTGGTAGAGGCAGGTCAAAGGGGACAGTGCTACGTACGTGTTCCTCACCTTCAGGCTGTTGTATACAAGATCTTCATTGCCTGGAGCCACTTCAGTGTTCGTCTCAATTACCTGTGAGGATTAAAAGGACAAACCTGTGTCTGAGAGAGGCTGGGGAACTGGCACAGTAGCTGAACAACCGACCACGGGCCGAGCAAATAACCTATTACGATTAGAGTTTCCTCTCAAATAGTATGCTTCTCCTAAATCATGTCCCTTGTCACTGAAGTAATATATCTAATCCCAACCCAACTTCTGCCATGACAGTTCAACTCAAACCACAGGTAATTCAGTGCAACATCACTTCTGATGCCCTAGAGCAGGGTCACAGAAATGCAGACAGGACACAAAGCCCATGCAGCTCCTCAGGACTCCTCTGGTACAGGCACAGCAGTAGCTTTCTCTCCTCATTAAACAAAGGAGAAAAGCTCCTACTTCCCCAACAGAATCAAATGTGTAAGTTTAGACACCTAAAGGTAGACCTGTAGCTTGTCTTATCCATGGAAATCCAACCGGCAATGAATAAAGCCTTGAACTATTCTCATGGGAGCTGCACCTAGATGAAATCTGAAGGAAGACCTCAAGAGAAAATGGTTTAATCTCTTATTAACGCCTTAAGGACTGCAACTTTCATTGTAATTTTCAAAGCAGCACAGTCATTAGGGTAGCAATCTTCAACACACTGTTTTTTTGTTTATTATCAGGCTCTGTAGCAATGAGGAGAGAGTGAAGAAGTTCCCCATTTTGTGTATTTTGCTGCAAATCACCAGCAATGATCAATAAGAATATCTGGTCATGCAAGTAAGCAATCACGGATGATGATTTAGTCGAGGCTCCTATTGCATCAATCAATAGATTTCACGCTGCAGAGAAACAATCAGAATAATCACCTAACAACCCAAGGAGAAACCTTGGGTGTTTTAATTACCAAGCCCAGAGCAATGGCATTGGCACAGCGTTTCATACAAGAATTGCCACCAAACCTGCCACTAAACCACCTGCACGCCAAGCATTAGCCTAGAAAGAGTCGTTTTTGCAGACTCCAGCTCTAGAAGCCAATCTCTGCCCTCCAGTTACCACTGAGTAATATAGTAATTGGTAATATGGATTTTTTAAATGACTTTCAGACAAGCCATCTAAAAAGTAGGAAGATTTTTTTTTCACAAAATAGAAAGTATATAAGAAATGAAGATGCTCTCTGCAACAGGGAGACATGTTGCTATCTTGCCATTTCTGATTTGCAGTGGCCTTGTTTAGGCTGTATTGCTGTGTGATCATCCCTGAGGAAGAATATCACATGGATAACATAAAAACACCACGCTGGGGACACGAGCCTGACGGATGTGCCCTCAAACTGCTTATCAGCTCATGCCACCCAGGGGGAATCAAACATATGCTGCAAAAACTATAGGCAGGCCTGCAAAAAATATGGCTTTTGCAACAAAAATCCACAGAAAAGGGAGAGTTGCTGGGCATGACTGATAACCAGGCTCCTTGATACACAGTCCCTGAGTGCTGCCATGCCCCTAAGTTTGATCGAGCCAAACGGCTGTATCCGAAACCATCAGATTCCTGTCTTGCATTCCTAATGCTGCAGCCAGGACTGCTGCTGAGGGTCCCTTTCCCCTCTCCAGCCTCTGCTAGGGAAACTCAGCTCACAGCTAAACTTTCCCCTGGGACACGTAAAAACAACATCAGCAGCGTGAGTTAGGCCTGCAGCAGGATAAATCACTCCCAACCTGATTTTTTGTTTCACTGATTTCAAATGTACTGAAAGAGATGACAACCAGGTGTATTCCCTAATCATGACCAGCACAATTACGTGGGTATTTGGAAAGAACATTGCACTTTTCCAGAGATGTCTGTAGTCAGAGCAAAGAACCTTGACAGATCCTACAGTAATTTTAGCCCATCCTAAGAGGATTTCCATGCTCTGAGATACTGGACATCCAACTGACTGGCTCATTTCCTCTAAAATCGATGGGAGAGAGGCTCCTGCTAAATGCAAGTTGGAGGGCTACATAAAGCCTCCTCCTTCTATGCACTTTATGGTATGTAGGAGGAGAGGATGAGCTTGAGGAGACAATGTGGTTCACATGAGTCTATGCAGCCAGAGCTGCACAACCCATGGTGGGGCTCTAGCACCTGGACATTGCCGCTGTGAGCCTCCAAGCAGGAGAAAAAGCCCAGAAAGCTCTTCCCAGAGCCACTCTCACATTGCTGCCACGGGATAACACGGGCTCCTCCTCCCCTCTTCCACTGTCTATCTCTCCTTTACTGCCAGAAACGTTTCTGCCCATCTCCCAGATGAATTTGCCTGCCCCATAGCTGGAACTCATCGCTCAAACCTGACTTCCTGCGCTGTGTCCTCAGGCTGCCACAGAAAGTCAATGACAAGCATGGAACACTAGCATCAGACACCTCTTACCTCGGCTTTCTTGGCTTCCTGCTCCTTTTTCTCCAGTTGGGTTTGCAGTTTCTTCCTCTCCTGCTCCAGATCCCTTACTCGCTTCTGCAGCTTGAGGAAGAGTGTCATGTCCATGGCTGCTTTCTCCATCCCAGCCTCCTGCAGCAGGTGAAAAAAAAAAAAAAAAAAAAAAAAAAAAGGAAGACCTCAGTGGAGTTTCACAAACACGTGCAACACCCATTAGACATACCCGTTAGACTACCACCCATACCCAAAACCTTTTTGCAGTCCCCAGATCCAGGGGGAGCTCATGCTGCAAGGCACTGAAGCACTTTCTTTGGTCTACTTTACACTGATCTGCTGCAAGCGACTTTACATTGAAACATCACCAAACCAAACAGGAGATGACAGTTCAGATCCGACCTCTCCAAGTTACACAAATTTGTAAGAGGCTCCAAATCTCGACCAGGCATTTATTTATTTTTTAATTGGCACTTTTAATATCTAAATCAAAGTATAGTCCTGCTAGGGTGAGGGCAGACCTGAGGAACACTCATCCTCCATCCATACGATGCAGGACCTCAAGTTCATGAGAATAGAGTTCAAAAAGGAGCCTATCCACATGTAAGCAACACCACTCTCCTTTGGCGCAGGGTTTCTTAATTAATTATTCTTGACAGAATCATTTAGAATGTCCTTAACCAGCACTGAGGGACTGTTGCTTACAGTGACTGTGCTGGCCAGCAAAGTATTTGTAAAAACAGACTAGAATGAAAACGCTCAAGGCAAGAAGTAATGGGATCTGTAATCCTGCTGGAGGACACTCACTACATAGATATTGCCATCAGTGGCAGTAATAGCTGCAGCAACACCTGCAGTTTGCGTACATCTTCATAAGCCTTTAAGCCGGCCCGGGCACAACGCAGCACTTTATTATTTTTAGAGCCCTATTTAAACCTAGCCCAACAAGTAAGTAAGTGTTTGCTACAGCATCATTGCTTTGCAATCCCTTACAAGCAATTAGCAGGATATTTCGGCAGCACAAAAGCCAATTTTCTCCTTGGAAATGCCAGGCTCCATCCCACATGGGCTCCCTGCAGAGCAAGACCTGGGGTGCTCAGTCCCCAAAACGAGGAGTGAGCTGCCCAAGTCACCCTACCTCCACTTGCTGGATCACATCCTCGGTGTCCCCGAGCTCAGAGGTCGATATCGATGGGTAATTGGAGTCAGACTCCAAGCTGCTTTGGTTGGATGAGTTTCTCCCGTGGTCCGGAGATTGCTGTCAAAGAGATGCAGACACATCAGTGCTTTAAGGAAGGGAACACCTTAAAAGAAAATCCTTCAAAACAAAATGTAAAACGATGCAGAAGTTTTGTTTAAATATTACACCACATGAATTGCAGTTGCTCATGCAACAGACAGTAGTGCAGTGTGAAGGTGCAAACCTATGCTCATGATTTCTGCTTCCTGTGGTGCCCTAACAGGCTTCCTCCAAACAGCTTTCCAGCAAATCAACGGCCTTCTCTAATTATCCCATTGTATACTTCAATACTAAAATTTTAGCACAGCTGAAAGGAAAGGCTGAGGCTTCTGAAATCTGGGAGATTTTCTTTTAATTCAACTTGACATGTCAGCATCACTGACACCAACAAATTAAAAAAAAAAAAAACACACACACGCAAAAGTACAAGCCAGGTTTTACCAAGATGCACACAAACCTCTATGTTGCAAGCAATGGGGAGGCTGGGAATATCAGTATCCTTCTTCCAGAAATGCACGTGCTCTGCCTTCAACCTAGACCTTCAGTCTACAGTGCCCAAGAGTGGCCAAGTATTTAGGGAACATTGTGACCTAGACAGAACAAAACAGGTCTAACTCCAGGATTTCTGTTACCTTTATAATAGTAATCTCATCCCTCATGTTGTCATATCTCTGCTCCAGCCTCGAATACTCTTTCACCAGGTTCTGGTACCGAGACCTCTCTTCTTCCAACTCTTTCTTCATCTGCAGATTTTCCTCCAAAGTGTTTTGAGCAAATTCATCTTTAAAATAAGAAATGGCAGAAGTGAAATATAATCTTCACCCCTAAATCTCCAGCACAAGCAAAGCAGCTCTGTGATCACAAACCCACTTGTGAGTGAGAGCAGTACAGGCTGGAAATAACACTTAGATTTGAGAAGTGCCATGGGTATTCACCCCATTTCAAAACATTTTTATTTTTATTTATTTTTATTCCCTTACATGCACAAGAGCCTTTTTGGAGACCGAGGCTTTGCCCAGACTGTTTTCCCTGCAGGTTTCTTTTTCCTACCTTGGGCCTGACCCAGGATCCTGTGGTTCAGCTCCTCTTTCTCCTGCTTCAGGAGTGTGTTCTCCTCCTCCAGGTCTGCTATGCGCTGTGAAACAAGGCAGAGTGTTAGCACAAAGCGCCGAGACTCTTCTCCACGATTAAATTTCACCTGGCCGAAGATGGGAAGCTTTTTTTCCCCTCAGCTTTTCTTTGCCATTCAGGTATTCTTTGTATGTCAGATTGAAACACCCAGCAACTCCGACAAGTTTTTTGCCCCATATTCCTTGCATGAATCTGCTGACTCAAATAGTTCCTGGCCAAGCACCTGCAGGTCCTGCCGCTAACAAAACCTGCAAAATCCAAAAACGTAACGGCAAGGGGCAGAGATAGGAAAGGGGCCGTGAGGATAAATGTGACTTCCTGCCCAGAAAAACAAAACCTGCAGGATTTAAGCTAGGATTTCAGCTAAAGGAAATTAAGAGGAACAGAGATGTCAGGGATAAATGGAAAATCTGCTGGCTGTTGCAAACAACATATTATTTAAGAAGGAACATGGTGCCAGGGAGCAGCTTGGAAGCCTAATGGTAAATGTGTCAAGCCTTTTGTCACTTTTTAGGTTTTGTACCCACTTCATGCAATAGGAATATAGTCATTTTAACAAAACTCTCCTTCATGCTGCTTCAAAACTCACAGCAGGGTAAAGCGCAAGAGAAATGCATGTATAAATTATTAACAACAGTAATCACCTTGCAAAAATTAGTGACAGCAGGAACTGAGTTCTACTAAATACTATTTCTCTTTTTTTCCTAGCTTTTCATTTGAAATGAAGGAAAGGAAGGTTACTTGCCACAGCACATACAGAGCCCACCTGAAAGCGGCCTATCCCGTAATTTTGTCCATCCTCAGGAATTTCAATGCCTTCTGTGGTGCCATTTTAACTAAGACACACATATGGTTAAATAGTGACCTGCAATGCAACGAGGCAGCACAGAGCCTGCCTTGCTTATCCCATCAGAGCAAAGACTGGATGCAATGGGGCTGTGCTATAACCACTCCTCAGTGGAGAACACGCCAATAACGAACTCTTCTGCCCGGAAGGCAGAGGTCTGACAGCTGGAAAATAGGACTGGATAAAAATCTGGAGCCTTTTCAACCAAGCTGGAGGAATATTTTTGATCTGAAAGGCTCAGTGCAATGATTCTCAGTTTGAAAAAAAATATGCTGCTCCCGTTGGTACCTTTTATATATTGCATCTCGCTGGTAGAAAAGGTTTCTACCTAAGCTGATTTTTGAAGGTTCTTCAAACACGGCAGCCCCCACAGAGCGGTGCCTGCCCGGATAAGCTCCTAGGGAGGATGTTAAGTGCTGCACTCCGGACCATTCCAGCCCTTCCCAAACGCCTCCACTGGCACCAGCCGCTTCCAAAATGTGGCTCCAGCCTGTCCCTGATCTCGGGAGGGGGGATTTTCCTTTGAAGCTCTTGGCCAGGTTTTGGGTCATCCCAGCTCACCAAACAAGGGGGTTATATATTATGGAAAGCCCTAAGGAAAATTGCTGGTGCTCTTCTAGGATGCTTCACTTTTAGTCACGATACACAATTGGAAGGATTATTCCAAACTGAGAACGAAAAGCCAGAAGAAATAGCTTAAGGGTTTTTTTTCGTCCCCCAATAGCAAAGTTAGCTCAGAGACTGCAAAGCCTCCCTATCTCCTAGCCATTTCCAGCAGACTTTTGCCTTAAAAACCAATTTTTACAGAAAAAAAATAATTTTACAGTACAAAAACCATTCACAGCAATCCTTCCACTAGCTGCTCCTCCACATGAGCTAGTTTTCAGGAGGCTGGACAGAGGGGACAGGCAGCAAAGTCACGTTTTGGTCCTCCTCCTTGTCCCCGTGCCCAGAGGACGTAATGGAGAGCAAAACCAGAACTGAGAGTCTGCAGCACTCCCAGAAATGGAAACAACTGCCAGGCTTTATAATTAAACCATTTATTGTCCAGGGAAAGTAGGTAATATTTGCTCTGCTGTAGGCACTTCTGAAGCAAGGGGAAGCTTTCGCTTTGCTCCTGTGCTTTCGCAGTGCATCGCCTGACTGGGCATTAAATCAACTCTTCTCTCAAGCACTGAAGGGGATGTGCAAGCAAGAGCAAGAAGGAGAAGCAGGTTTTTTTCCCCAGCCACATCATCACCTGCAAAATAAAGCATCCTTTGGCCCTCTAAGGGTCTGCGCTGCAGCTGGCTATTGAAGTGTGCCCTAAACTGAAGCAGGTCCACTAGCTTGGTTTGGTTAAAGAAAAAGAATAATAATTTTAAAAAAATCATTGAGTTTCTGCTCAGTGCACAGTCTCTCTGTCTCAGAGTCGCATGGACACTGCAAGGACCGGCCAGCACCAGTAGCCACTGGCTGCCTGGTTGGGGCCACCACGGCCAAAACGGCAGAAATCCATCAGTTCAGTCCACCTAGGAGAGACCTCCAGATCACGGGAGGTGACATGTACCTTTCTGAGCAGGTCCTTCTCCTTCGTGTAGCTGTCCTCCACCACCTTCCTCTCTCCGTGGGCTTTCTCCAGCTCCAGACGGAGGTTCTCCATCTCTTCTTGCAAGCTAACGAGCTGGTTCCCATCGCCCTGATGACACTTCTGATACTGCTCCAGTTCCTTCTTGAGCTTTTCCACTTCAGAGGAATGGGCAGAGGTGAGCGTGGAGAGTTGCTCATTCAGAAGCTTGTACTCCTTGCTCTGCAAGTCAATGGGCCCCCCGAAACAGAAGAAAATAAGACCGTGAGCAAGAGCAGTGCGTGCACTGCAAAGGCAGCAGTCAAACATCTTGGAGCAACGTGGACAAGACACTTTGGATAGCAAACATTTCTGCATGATGCTAAAGCTGACAAAGCTACAAACAATTTCGAACCTGAGACAAAAGCACAACGATATTTTCGTAGCAATTACACGGGCAGTTGTTAATTTGATGTCAAAGTCAAGGTAAAAAGCAAGCAAAGTTTGCCGGTGCTTGTAAGCAAAACAAAAAGCCCCACTTTTATCACTGCTTCCACACAGCGCCGATGAATGCAGTTGGTTTGCAATATTTCAGCGTGCTGTTATCCCTTTATTCCCGATTTTCATGCCCGCAGGGAGCTGCTGTGGCAAGGAGCTGCAGCGTAATTGCCAGCTGGCACACAAAAAGCTCCCTCCGACCCCGGCATCAAGTTGTAGCTCCAGGACTGCCAGCGCAATAAAGCCTTTTCATTTGCTCAGATTTTCTTTTTTTAAGCACTTGGAAATGATTTTCTTTCCTTCTACCCCAGCTCTGAGACCTGAAAATTCTGCAGTCCTGGTTGATTTCCATGGTTTGGCCCAAAGTCAATGGGAATCATATTGTCACTAATAAAACATCATTAATGTTAGCCACAGAAAAGTCCCTGTCTCTGTTCCCCTCAGAAGTCACAGCAGAACATGAGCTGCAAGGAAACACCCCCCAAGAATGGTATCTTTGCTACCATCAGGTAGGTATTCATGGGGGAAAAGAGAATCATTTTCAAAATAAAGAAAAGCAGAACAAGTTGATTTGGAGGTTTTCCCTTTTGAAGGGTCTCAACACAGCTTAAAGGCCTGTACTCTTGACAACAACCGTGCAAAACAGATGTTTTGTTTTGTGTGTGTGTTTCAAAAATGCCAGTTTGAGCCTTTCCTGGTTCCATCAGCAGCGCCAGACCACCACCCGGCAAACTGCTGCTGCCTCTACTAAGTTTTTAGTTCACAGGATGTGTAATAAAAGCTTGAGGTGACGAAACCAAAAGACAAAATGTTAAAAAAAAAAAAAAAAATCAGAACTGCTTTTTTTTTTTTTTTTTTTTTTTTTAAGCCACTGGAGCAAATAAGCCCCAGGTTACAATTTTTGACTGATCAGGACAAGCAGCCCAATTTACCACCTCTTCCTCTGCCAAGATGTTCACTGGAGTCAAATAAGGAAGAACAAAAACGAGGACACAAGAAGAAAAGGCATGAAGTGTCCTTTTTTTCAGCAGCGCTCCTTTTTGGGCAGAGCTAAAGAAGAGCACAAAACCCTCTGGCCCCTCTCCGTGTGACCTCCAGAAGTGCCACCTGACTTAGGAATTCAGTTAATTCAGGCCTAAATTAAACAGAGCTGTGGACACCAGAGTTCACAAGCTGACACACACTAAAAAGTTTGAGTATTTTCAAAGCAAGATCTGCTCTTCCTCAGGGGCATACCGCGTATTGCGCATCTCTATTCACGCATGAACTAAAGTAGCAGAAATAAAACCATTTTCTACCTCAGCTCATCAGATAAGGATACAACTGCAGCTCTCCAGCTTACCTGCATTGTTTTTATTATTATTTTCTTAAAAAATAACGGGTATTTTTAAAGATTAGCAAGGACTGAAATGAGGATACTTCTGGGAAAATAGGATGGTACAACTTTTCTGCTGCACTGTAGTGGACCTGAGCTTGGGAGGCTCGTTAGCACTTCCAGAGCATCCCGGGGAAGCTGTCATTCCTGAAAGGGCGGTTAAAAATAGCTCTCTGGACAGGCTATAATGAGTATGAGAGCACAGCAATTCTTCCCTGCAAAAGTTATACAGAAAGCATCAAAGTAACTGCTTCAAAACGGCCTTTGGAGAGATTCAAGGAGATCAAGACAAAATCTCCAGCCTCTGATTTCTCCCTACTTAAAAGCTCACAATGTCTCTTTCCCTAAAGCAAACGTTTCTCTTGCTATCATAACTCAACATGAGAAAATCAACATTAACTGGAGATTGTTTCTTGTTTATCGTTCCACCCCCACACTTTCCCTGGCAGCAAACAGCTTATACGATGGCTTTCATCTCATACAATGTGTAAGAGCTCTTGACACATTCCAAGCAGAACGATAAATTGTAATTACTAGCAACTGGCACTACAAATATGTCCCCTGACTTAAAGAAAACTCGAGTTTAAACTCCACTTTTGCAGGCTAGGGAAGGATAGAGATGAATGTGAATTTCCTCACTGGTATTTGTGGACAGAACTGGACCCTGGCGAGTGTTTCTTAACCTCCCGGCGCAGCTCGGGCTGTACCTGCTCGTCGATCTTCCTTTGAAGCTGCACCACCTTGTTCTCCATGCCGATGTTGAGCTTCTTCAGGTGCTGCACCGAGCGGGCCTCGATCTTCAGGGCCTTGAGCTGCCGCCGGGCCTTCATGCGCCGGTAGTAGCACTGCAGCACGATGGCGGCCCTGCGGATGCGCAGGAAGCGCGCGCGGGCCAGCCACGCGCGCACGTACTTCTGCAGGATGGTGGCTTTGTGCTCCATGAGCATCTGCGAAGCAGGGGCAGAGAAATGACAATCAGGAGAGAAGAGTCCCCCCTAAAGGTGAGGGCAGCCCGGCATGGTCTGTCCCGCACGCTTTGCCCACCCTACCCAAAGCCTCAGCACCACTTGCATCAAAACAGGGTTTGACTTTTTGAGCACTGCTCTGTGCTTGCAGTGAGGATAAATGCTGCCCTGGTGGGTTTGCTTGTCATCTCCTCAGCCTTCAGATGAGATCCTGCAGGCTTCCCACCGTTGTCTGCAGCCAGTTCCCCCGCACGGTGGGATTTCTGTACCTCCTCCAGTTTCGTGAAGCTTCTGTCACTTTGGCATCGTATTTCTCCCTCAAATCTCCAGTAACCTTTTCAGGAGGTGGCAGTCCAATTCCCTCTCTAAAACTAAAGACTGACATTTTAGAGAGGCAACCAGCAGGTTGCTAATAACTTTCCCATGCTGATCTGTGCCACAGGGAGGGAAGAAATATCAGGGGAATTTAAAACCTACAAAGACAGTTTACTGGTACGAGCTCAGGCCAGACTTTATCACAAAAGGCAGCGTATCAGTTTCTCCTGACAAATCTTTTGTTTGCAAGCTCCGGTGAGCTTACAGCACTGCTATCCTCAGCCTTGGCACTCCTGCAGATGGAGATATTACCCCAGGTGCCCCCTCCGATCGCGCAGCAGAGCCTCCTGGGCATGACGAGGATGCCAAAGGGACACCTGTGGCTGGCCACAGGCATGGACTTGCCCCAACATCCATATCCATGTGCTCCAGGATTACACATTTACAGATTCCAGGAGCCTGGCTTGAGGGCAATATCTTGAAATTTAAAAAAGCTATTCCCAATTTTCTTAGAGGGACAATCTCTCCCTGTATCACTCAGGCGCAGCAAACCTTTTTGATCTCCAGGGCTAGTATATAACAGAGAGAATTGATTAAAAGGGCTCTATATATCAATAAACAATCTGTTGCTTCCCAAAGCAGACCCTGCCGGCCTTCCCTTTGCACCGGTGGCTGCACCTGTACCATGGCTCAGACACAAATTCTTTTTGCCAGGTGAATTTTGTCAAGCACGGGTAAATGACATTTCCAGATTTCTAAATTGCCTGCTGGCAGCTGCATGATGAACTGCATTTAGCTTCTCCTCAGAGGGGCTGCTGCCAAAATCACTGGTGCTTGCACAGCTCTAAATGGCAGTGCTCGCAGGCAACGCGGGCACTCCAGAAACACTGGAGGTGGCTGGATTAGGAAAACATCAAAACATCCGTGACGAACTAGCTCTTCCCATTCATCCCTGCTCCGTGGGGTCCTACCTCGCGATAAACCCTCCTGACAAACATGCCCCGAGCAAAAGCCTGGATGGTGACGGTGGCACTGCGGATGCGCTGAAAAGCCCGCCGGATCCTCAGCATTCGGAATTGTTTCTGGAAGACGGTGGCTGCCCGCGTTCTCCGCAGGTGCTCAGCGAATCTGCAAAGCACCAGGAAGAGGTTAGGAATGAGCCTTAGCCTCATCTCCCCTTCTTTTTATCATGATGTTAAAGTGCATGGAGAAAAACCCCACTTGGTCAAAAGTAGCTGCCAGACAGACCATCCCAGCATTAAGGGTGGGAAAAGAGGCTAGGGACTCAATGCCCCTAGCTCTACAAAGCATGCGAGGCACGAGGTATCCACCATGGCAAGTCCAGCCATGAAAGTCCTGCAGCAAATGGATGTGACATTAAAACCAGCATGTCCTGGTCCAGCAATGTCCACAAGCAGAGCCCCAGGGGATTTACACATGGAGAATAACACAGGATACAGCTGACTCCATCCACCTTGCTCCCCGTCACAGACTCAGTCCGTGTTTGACTTGTCGTTACATGGCTTAGTAAGTACTCATAAAACCTCCCATTAATTTGCTAACTAGCTTGTTTTTTTTCTGAACTTATGATGCATTTATTGCTCTCAGCAAGAAGCATTAAATAAATATTTGCTTAAGCTTTTGTTTTTTTAATTTTGGGAAAATCACATCAAAAGTAATCAGACTGGCTTACGCGTTCCCTTCTCGAAAGCCAGTGGTTTCTCTTTACGACCTAGTGAAGCAGAGCTTGCTAATGAGAAGCAGGAGGGATGCTGTGCCTCCAAAAAGAGGAGAGCAGTTTATCCAGGTGCCACCTGCTCTGTGAAAGCAGCACGAAGAGCTGAACCAAAAAGTCACGTCAGGGAAACACCACAGCCATAAAAAGTCCAAGGAAATGCTATTAATAGGGAACACCAGGCAGCAGGATTCCTCCTCTGAGGGCGTCTTCCAGCTCCTGAAGTTGTGAGCACTGAAGACATCTGCCTTGGCCTTCTCCACATGCTGGCAAAAAACTCACCCCATAAGAGGGATCTCATTTTTAATGTCCTCTTTGGTTGCCCATGCTCAAGGGAGCTTGTCCCCTCCTCACTAGGACATATCTGTGACCCATGGGCCCCACTCTGCAGCAAACCAGAGGTCATTACCAAAATACATAAAGCACTTCCCATTAGAAACCATTACATACTTTCAAAATACACTACGATTTATAGGAAACGAAGATGCCACCTTTGAAGGAACACAGAAAATTGCAACCTTCCACTGTCCAAATTAATTGAAAAAAAAATCCAGCATTGGGTGTGTGAGGAGCTAAGGAGCAACTGGGTCATGCTGGGCATGTTAGCTCAGCTGGCAGCATCTCACCACGCCCAGGTGCTAATTAAGATTATGGAGCTAATTGGGATTATGAGGCAGCATTTCTGAAGGGCAGATATTAATTGCTTAACTGCCCCTTAGTGAAGGGATTGCAGGACATGAAGAGCTCATCTCTTTGTTCGATTAACCTATACTGTAAATAACCACATTGTCAGTGATCTGGAGCGATTCCCCGTATAGAGGACACAGAAGATATGCTGAGCCCTTTCCTCGGGTCCAGCAGAGACATGACGTGGTCTCTGTAGGAGCACAGGCCAGTTCATGCAGTGCTCCATCACTGATGCACAAGTTCTTTGCCAGAGGTAGTCCCTCCAAAATATTAGTTCTGCCACATACTTACACCCAAATGGGTCAGAATACTTTAATCATTCGATTGCAACTACCTTGGCTCAGCACATGGAAATACAGCTAATTCTGACATTACACCAGAACTTCAGATCATTTGTCCCTGGCCAGGTTGGAGAAAAAGGCCAGGCACAAGCCCTGAGCTTGGCACACAAAGCTTCCCCATAGCATGCATGGTAGCTACACGCAGAAATGCATCTTGTCTTCGCAAGGGCCAAAACCTCTAGGTAAAGAGGGAGCATCAGCATTTTCATGCAAAGCATCCTACTATTTTCTTTCCAAGGCACAGCAGACTGACTTGACCATGGATACGAGCACAAAGAAGCACATCCCACGAGTTCCCAGCCAGCCCCAAGGACCTACCTGCGAGCCAGGTGCCCGCGGGCATAACGCTGGATGACTATTGCAGCCCCCTTCAGCCGCTGGTACTTGGCTCTCTGCAGCCAGGCCCGCACTGTCTTCTGAATTATGATGGTGGCAGCTCTAAGCTTATCTGCCCGCAGTTTCTCCAGATATGCCACCTGGCCTGCACGGAAAAAGATCTTGGTACGTCCAAACTGGAACTTGTCTGGATCCTTTTCAAAAGCATAAAGGAAATTGTATTTAATTCAGGTAAACAGTTTTTTTCAATGTCTGTATGTTGCTCAGTAGATACAAATAACACAATTTTGAATCAAATTTACCAGTTCAGTTCACAATTCTTTTCCATGAAGGTGCAATTAGATTCCCAACTAATTCAGCTTCTATATACTCATTTAGAAACATACCAATAGGATTCAGGCTGGAGTTCCACATATTTATATGAGTCTTAAGTGCATTTGTTTATAGACCAATGGAAGCCCAGGAGACTTCAAGAAAAGGTTTTGTTCTAGAGAAGATATGGGCTTGCATCTGCAGAGGCACATGTGGCTGAGGAGGCAACACTCAGGGCATAGACAAAAGGCCCTTTACAGCAAGGAACCCAAGTGAATAAATTCCTCAAAATCTCATTAAAAAACATGGACCAGAGATAAAAATTTGACTCCAGTGCTATGCACATTTTGGGCTCCTCTGCAGCAAGAGACCAAGAAGAAACCTCTGAGTGTGCAACCATAATTTAGAAGTAGTGCACACGAGTCTGAGCAGCAAGGTGAAGTGGAAGGGATTTGCTGACATATATAAGGAGAAAAGGTCCCATGCAAAGGATTTTTTTTTTTTTTTGCATGGAAGTCCCTACTAAAAGTCTCCCACACATCAAGATGGCGTATTTTGGAAGAAGCTGACTTGACTTAATCAGCACCTGCACAAGCAGCAGGTAAAGTGGGAGAAGGGAGGGTGATTCAGATCAAATCAGTCATGTACTTTTGCACTACAAGGTCAGTCCCAGCTCACCTTAATGAGGTCTTTCAACAAGGTTTGGCAGATCTGCTTCTTGTCATTCTTGGAGATATCTCTCTTCTTCATAAGGACACAGTATCTACTGAAGAAGTCGTGGTAGGACCACCTGAAAACACAGCACACCCAGAATCAGCCTGTGCCCTGGGCACTATTTCTTCACTGCCACCCTCCACAGCTCCCTGAAAGGAGCTACCTTGTCCAAACCCAAACATCATTTCAGCCTTCCTTTGAACCCTATTGGTTCAAACCTATTTGAACCCTACTGAATTCTATTGGTGCTTCCCTACTTTGCAACAGAAGCTCCACAAAAAAGGGCTTGCGAGCTCCCCTGCCCATGCATCGTGCTGGGAGCATCTTCCTCCTGGTTACCACTCTTGCTTGCAGCAAGAGTGCAGCAGAAAAGCTACACTTTCCAACAAATATAGAAATTTGAATAAATTCACTAACTAACCACCATTGCAAGTCTGTGGCTGAGATCTTCAAAACGAACATGAAATTTTTTGGACCCTGAAGAGCCAAGGCAGCAGCTTGGATGATGTTTTGCATTTGCTGAGCCTCAGCCCTCTCCGAATTACGGCGAGTTATGGGCCCTCAGAAGCAGATTTGCTAATTGAAGCACCCAGCGTTACCAGCACGGCCAAAGAGCAGCTGCCACCAGTCCAAAGGAACCTGCAGAGTGGATGCCAAGGGAAGGATGGGAGAAGGCTGCAGAGATCTTGATTTCTGCTCTCCCGCAGCAAAGCCGTCCATGAGCCTTGACCTCGTAGAACCCTCTCTGCAGCCCAGCAGCTCCACACATGTATTTATCTTTGTGCCACTACAGCCAATTCTTCCCTTTTTTTTTTTTTTTTTCTGGTTATCACAAAAGGCAGTATCATGCCTGTGACAGGTCCTTATATCAGGTCTGTTTCCCACAGAGACATCCTGCCATCTCTTTAGCTCCCATGCACAAGATTGATACCTCTATAAAACGTCTCATTTTTAATGAAATTCCCTGCAAGCTGGGAACCTGGCAAGGCAGATGTACCAGAAATCTCTTGCAAGTGAAATGATGAATACGGCTTCACTTTGGCCCGAATAATGCAGCAAGGGAGGAAGACCAGTATGATTAAAAGCAAGATACTAATTAAAAGAACACAGTAGAAGGGAAAGGTTCATAAAGAGAAAGAAGGGAAAAAAAACAGAGGAGGCCTGGGAAGGGCCATCCAATTCCTTCATGGAGGACCTGCACCTTTAACTCTGTTTGCAAAGAGTACAGGAATGGCAAAAACTAGAACAAGTCCTTAGTGTTCTATCTAAAATCAAAGTGAAGACTGTTACTGAGGACAGCAAAAGTCCCAAGTTACCACTAGTTAAGAGAACAGTAACTAAAAAAACATGCGTGCTGCAAAGAGCCATTCTTGGGGTGAGGAAGTGCACAAATCAACCCAACAATTACCCCAGGCTACAGGCTCATGTCACGGAGAGTTTCAGCCAAAACTGCTCTCTCTTCCTTTCCTAGTTGCTGTTCTTTGTAAGTGCATTTCCAGCTTAGCACCTGGCCTTGGCCCTTTGGCTTTGCGCATGTAGGATCACATCTGATGCTAACCCAAATCTAAATTAAAATTTGTGGCAGAGCCCGGGGGAAGAGAGGAGGAGGAGGAAGTTTTGCCATTAATCTGCCAGAGCCAGCTGAGAGGCTGGTAGTATTAAATGCTGCTATTAAGAGGAAAAAAAAGTCCTCTGGCAGGTGCTAGCGGGCTGCAGCAGCAACAAGCAGATGGCAAAGAGGCAGCCACAACCGAGGGAAGGCGGCCAGGCTGGGCAGAGCGCAACGCAACCCACCCATCCTCTGGCACCCATGCAGAGATGGGCCAAATTTCACAGATGCTTCCAAACATGAGTCAGACACCTGCAGCACAGTGATTTAACGGGATTCGACAGCCTCGAGCTCACGCTGCTTCTGCCATTTGTACAAAGTAGCCCAATATCAGCTCTGCCACCCCGGGGCCAGGTGGTCAAGCAGGGCCTTGATGCCATGGGCAAGAGAAACCAGATAACGGTCAGACACTACTGGGACGGCGCTGAGGAAGGAGAGCAGCGCTGGAAAGCAGAAGCCATTCGTGCAATGGGCTCGTCAGGGCACGAGGCTGCTGGCCCCACAGGAGGCTCCCTGGGCAGGATCGTTGCTGGTCCAGATGAAGACGGCAGCGTTAAGGTGAGGGAAGGCGCAGAGGTTCCCAGCCGCTGCTACAGGATCTCCCCAGAAAGAAGTGATTAAAGCATTTAGGTTTAACATAACGCGGCTGCTTAAGCCACTTAAGGTTTAAAGCCATATCAAATTACCTTGCTTGGAGAGACACGATGCTTGGAGAGACATGATTCCCCAGCCCTACGCAAGCCCAAGATCTCTCTTGGGTAGAAATACTGGCGCTTAATGCTTGGGGCATGAACTTAAAACACAAACAAACCCCACGTTTTCATGTGTCTGTTTAGATATCAACATCTTCAGTAAAAGAGAAAACATGGAAAGGTCCTTCCCTGCTGCTAGGTACCCACAGACAAAGGATGCAGCCGCAGCAGGGGTTGGGACAAGAGGGTTGTGTTGCCCTTGGACTTGCTGGGTGTTATTAAAATAGCCCCAGCTGGGCGTGAAGGTGGCCTTCCTCTTCCATCAGCACCACAATCATCACAACACAGGGCAAGGGCAAACCTCTTGGAACTGGGAAACCCCCACAGACCATTGACTAAAGGCAGTTCTGACCTCCTTAGCTTCCACTATCAAGTTACAAAATTCAGATAGGTGATCAGGGAGAAAAAACATTACTAGGATGATCTTTGCACCGGCACAGCTGAGAGAGAGGGAGAGTGAGGAACAACTGATACTGCTCAACCTTCCTAAGATAACAACCTTGGGGCCAGGATCAAGCTCAAGCAACCTCAAACATCAAAGTTTTGCTTTGAAGAGGCCACCAAAGAAAAGCAGCAATAAAAGGAATGGAGAGATACCAGAAAATAATTAAAGTTGCTGGAAAAAAAAAATACTCACTGATCTGGAAAAACAAGGAGGATGGTTGCTGATTTTGCCAGGAGCAGGAGACCTGGCCAAACAGACCAGTGAATGGTCACCTAAAGGAACAGTTGGGATGCAACCATCCTGTTACCTTTTCTAAGTGCACACAGCCTTGTGCAGGTGCAAAAGCTAAACTAAAAAATAATAACAAAAAAAAAATTCCCAGGCAATGTGACACTACCTATTGGAATAATCAATATTTTAAATGGTCCTGGAGGTGTGACGCATCGATCTCTCTGCAGGAGCCGGAGATCCGGTTGGGGCTGGGCAGGATGAGCAGCTGAGCCAAAATTTGCTATGAAATTTCTTTAGAAACCACAACCCAGGGAGGAAAATTTCTCTTGCTTTGTTTACTGCAGAACAGATTTGCCTTTCGATTAGCTCCAAAATATTCAGACTGGCATTGCCTGAAATTACCTTGAATATATTCAAAGAGCAGAATGTGGGGGGAAAAAAACAACACTATTAATAAATCACATTTTTTTGGTGAGAAGCTGGGGGGAGTAGATAAACACAATTTATAGGTTGTGTTTCCCTGAACAGGCTGCAAGATTGCTCAGCACACATTACAAGAAGTGGCTTTATGCACAGGGATGCCCATAAAACGTTTCAATTCCATGTTTAGCACCCATGGAGTTTAGCAGCTGGGATTTCACATCAAACTGATATAAAGGTGAGGTACCTGGGAGCCAGTTCCAACCAGTAAAGGCTGGTCGGGGTGAAAAACAAGAAATGCCCCTTATTTGAAAAAAAAGTTTCGATGGGATCAGCTGGCAGGAGACCTCAGGGATATGAACACCTTCACCTTGCGCATGAAGGGCAAGGCACGGCTTGGTTAAAATTCAGGTGAAAAACACGTTTCAGAGCATTTTGCTATTTGTTGAGCTCTGTATCAATTCATTTTCTATAGCCTAATTTTTATGCAACCAGTTTCTCTAAAGAAGATAAATGGCTCATACGAGGGAAACATGCTCCGCGCTTCGCCCACAAAAACCGATGATAGATACGCTATCGGCACCACTAACACAGTCCATTCATCACAATCCCTTATGTACACCCTAACAAATACATTTCTTAACGACTCTGTGGCATTTCAAAACAAATAATACATTTTCAATTGACTTCAGTTAGTTGATGAATGCAGGATTCCACAGAAATGATAAAATAAAGGTGGGTGCAACCAGAACAGGGAAAGGTGAGGCATCACCTTTCAGTGGATCTATATTATGTCTTTCCTATGGGTTGAAAAACAATAAAAAGGAAGTAACATATATTTCAAGAATATTCACAAATATTTCAAGATTTGTATGATTCTTTAAAGCAATCTGACTATATAAACTTCGCCCAAGGTCTACATTTCAAGCAATGATCCTTTTTTCAGGTGTTACGCACTGACTTGCATCGATATAAAAGTGAATACAACGGAATAACAGATGCCCACAGAGATTTTGTGCTGTGATGAAAAGCACGAACACAATCTCATGAATGTTAACCCAGAAAGAACTAAAACCCCTATTGCACTTCTCACAGAGCAAGACTCTGTGGAAGTAGCTTTTGCCAAGTTTATAGAGTCTACTTAAATACAAAGATTATTCACCGTGTTGCACGACGCTTTGCTCCTGTTTTCAAGGCTGCAGTTGCACTATCAAGGACAGGACAGAACTAGCAGCATCCAAAACAAACACTTCCTTCGGTGCTGAGGTGCTGCCTCGCACCGTTATCTTGTGGAAATTATAAAGCAAACAAGGAACCTGTCCCTGAAGCATCCCAAACACTGAGCTGAAGGAAGGTCACCCGGAGGAAGACTAAAAACCAAACAGCTATTTGCACCTTTTTGTTTTCCTAGAGGGAGAAGGAGAGCTGACAAGCTGCAGGGATGGAAGAGGTTTGTTTTGCTCCTGTCCTTGGAGAGACTCTCATAATTGAAAGCATCCAGGTGGATCACACGACAGGTCACATCTGCCTTTGGGATTTTTTGCTTAGAGAGGTCCTCACACCAGTAGAGCATTTCCCCAAAATACATCCTAAACGTCCCCCGGGAGCCTCTTCCTCCCTCCCCTTAAAACCACACACAGATTTTAGCCCATGGGTTCCACGGAAGAGCGGATCCATCACTGCACGTGATGCAGCCCGATCCTCCCCAAAACGAGGGCCGGGCTCCGCGGCCCCGCTCTCCAGCTCTGCAGATGCATTTTCAGAATTATTTGCCCTTGTCCTCTCCAGGCTTTATTTATAGCTTATGCTTGGGGATTTATTAGCCCCTAAAATCCTCTGCTGAATTCTTCTTATCACCATCAGCAAGAGGCACAGCACCCGTAACCTTTCCTTTTTACAATGCAAGAGTTTCAAGTCAAATAGGCTTCAGATGTGCTGAGCCGAAACCCGCAACAATGATCTACAACCCTTATTTTCTTGCTCTGCGAACACAATAAAATATTTCGGGGCTGCAATTACTATTACAGCAGGTGTCTGAAGCCAGGGAAAAGGAAAGGAAGGTATAAGATCCCATAGGAGTGCAAAGAGCCCTGCAGTGTGGGGAGCTTCAGGTAAGCAGCAGGGAAGTCCCAAAACGCAACTCTGGCTTCCAAGTGAGTCAAATTTGTAAGACTATCAGGCCAATACTGCTGTACCAGTGGATAAAACCCCACTCTCCAGTACCCAGCATTGCAAGTTGGTAACGCAGCTCTTTGCATTGGGGATCCCCAGGAGCCGACGGGGGTTTTGTAAAATAGAAAACAGAAATAAAAGGAGAAATCCATCCTGGATATAAGCCAACCAAATTCAATCCTGTTTCTCCAAACACTGGTGCTTTCTTCTCCTCCTCCCTCCCACACAACGACACACGAGCGGCGCATGGTGCTCAATTCAGTGGCAGTACCTGGAGGGGAAGCCAGCTGCACTGATGCGGATGGTCTCCAGCACACCACAAGCTCTGAGCTGCTGGTCCACTCTCTTCGCATCAAAACTGCAATTACAGTCAGGATACAGTTAGGACACACACAACACGGCAGGTGATTCAGTCCTTTACACCCACCCGGACATTGCACTGCAAGGAAGGAAAGCTCTGAGGCAGCTGGTGCTGGTTTAGTGAGCCTTTTGGGTCCCTTGCAGAAAAAAAGGCTCTGCTGTCATCATCAGCATGGGAGTCAAAGAAAAGCAAGCATCAATGATGCCGCTTATATGATCCTATCTGATCCTGCCTATCTGATCCTCTCTTTCCAATTTACGTCTGATGTCTCCCATCCTCTCACTACTGGGAAGAGCTTGGCTTCATCTTTTTGGTAATCCTCTTACAGATACTACAAGACGGCTATTAGGTTTCCCTTAAGCCTTCTCTTCTCCAGGCTAAATGTCTCATCTTAGCAAAAAAAAGAAAAAGAAGAAAAAATGTTCTCACAGCTGAAAAATGTTAAGTTTTAGGTGGAAATTTTTTTTTTTTTTCCTGAACAATAAAGCTGTAACACGAAGTGTTCTGCACGACACCACTTTGATGCTAACACAGTGCAGTGTCACTGACATCCCATTTCTCTAATTCTTCCTGGCATTTCAAGCAGAACTGCCTCTGAAATGCAAACTCCTTTACATCTGTGCCAGTTTTCACCACCTTGGTACAGACATCAGTATTATATACAAGTAAATAGGCTCAGTTGAAGCCATAAATCCAGACTGCCCTGGCAATACAGAAATGCAACGTCTCCACTCAGAGCCTGGACATTCCTTCTGATATTTTCAGCCCATGGTAGGAGCATGTGCAGAGCATCTATTTAAATTCCACTAGAGAGGGTTAGTAAACACTTCTGTACTTCATCTAAAGAAAATAATGAAACAAAAAAACATGTAACTTAATTTAGGATAAGATTCTTCTCCCCTAATGGCTAAACTACTTTGCAGTAAGAGGGAACAAGATCAGGCACAAATACATTACTCAAGAGGTCGAACAAGGCCATCAGCTACTGCTCCCCATGCTTACAGCTTTCGATACACCTCTCAAGCACAGGGAAGACCCAGATCACCTTTTTACTCCAGCTATTCACTCACCTGGAAATCTGCCTCAGGCTGAACAAAGTCATGTTTTTGTTTTTTTCACTTTACCTTGGAAGCATTGAGACATTTATTTTGTTCATTTTGCAAGCAATTTTGCGAGCTCGCTGCATATCTACACCTTTTCATTTTTCTCTCCGCTACTTTTCACTGTTTAATACTCTATTTATATCAAAGCGATTAAACATGCTGTCACTGCAAACCAAGAATGTGCCACAGCATGTGCAATTTAAGGATATTTATCTTTCAATACTAGTAGAGCATCTACAAAATTACTAGGATATGTATTAGTTTTTAGTTCAGTGAGACAGAGAATGCCTAATGAAACCCAAGAGAAGTAACTCCAGCTTTTGGGACCTGGAACGACACTGGGAGAGGAGCATCTCTTAAGGAAAAAGAGGTTGCTGGTGCTACACAGCTAAGCACATTATCCAAAAGCCAACTTACTTGAATGGGAGCTTCTCATCATTTGGCTTTATGCAGCGTATGTAGTGCGGGGTGGTGGCATTCAGTGTCTCCATAAGCAAATGCAGGGAGTTCCTGAACTGCGAGACAAAATCATTTATTTTTATGGATGAAGGTGCTGTAAGGTGCAATCCATACCAGCCCATAGCTATAACATGATATAAACCCCCTATGAGGCCAGCATGTGCAGCAGCAATTCAGATAAGACGCTGGTGAGCTCCAGCTCTACAGTGCAGAGCACAGACAAGTGGGAATCAGAATCACCAAGTCCTTAAGGGCTGGGAAGAGCTCAGGAAGTCCCCAGGCCACCTGCCTGCTCCAAGCAGAGACAGCTATGGGCTCACACCAGCTTGCTCAGGGGTCTACCCAATTGCGCCTTGAAAACCTCCAAGGATGGAGACTGCACAACCTTGCTGGACACCTGCTCCACTGCTAGGCTGTCCTCATGGAAAAAAATCTACTTTTTCTTCAGTCAGAATCTACCTTGTTCCAATTTCTGACCACTATCAGACACAGAGTTTAATGAACCCCGCTGCAGTCCCAGCTTGGCTTATGCCACAGCTACATCCTTCCAATCAAGGCTACTTTCCAAGATTGCCAGAAGGTCTCTAAAACATGGCCAAACCGATCCCATCCCACAACCCTGGCGTGCAAGAGAAATCTCTTCAGTTTGCACAATAGCTTTTTATTCATCTCTGTTTCAGCTGGAGATGGAAGGGAGGCGAGACACCCTCAGCTGTGAAAATGAGGTGTCTGGATTCAGCTTTCCCATTCCTCTCAACTCACATCAAACCAAGTACTGTCTACCTACATTTTTTTCCCCCTTTTTAAGCTTGGCTGCTATCAGTCAGCTTGTCCGTGAGCCAAATCACAGGAGACACAGGAGATGCAGTAAGTTTAAATGAAGCAGCTGTGCATTAAGCTTTGGGAGACCATCTGGTTTCCATACCAAGGTCATTGCACAGGTCACGGTCACCTCTGATCACTCATGCCAGGACCAAGAATGGAGCAACTTTGCCGACCCTGTCACATTGCACCGTACCTGGTGTCCCACCGTCTTCTTGTGCTCCTTGTTGGCCGCTTTGACCGCGGGTCTGGCAGAGCGGACGTTGATCTTGGAGGTCCCCTTCTTCACCGAGGCAGCGGGCGCAGTGTCCTTCTCGTCCTCGAACAAGTCTGCAACCATCTGGTACTGAAAGGAAAGACAAGGGCTGAGCATCCTCACCAGGGCAATAAACTAAAGACAAGAAGCGTTGCAGCCGTGTAAACCACACCAGCAGGGACATCGGGGACCCTCTTTTGCAGTTCATCAACTCTTTAAGCACGCACATTAAATGGAATGAGCAGAACAGGCAGCTCATTAGCGAAAAGGCTGTCGAAACCCACTCAAATCATCATTACCAAAGTCATGCTGGCTTTTCAGGACAGGTTATGGCTTTTCTATGGCTAGTTATTATTTATTTATTTTAAAGGAGCAGCATCTTTATACTTGCATTAGGCCCAAAGTTAAACGCTAACTGCAGCAGTGCCTGGCAGCAATGCCAGCTCCAAAACCCCAGCTCAGTGAGGTGCAAACCACCAATCTGCATTTGGCTGCTGCTTTGCATTACTTGCACATGCCTAAAAGTGAGGCAGTTCTGAGCTGCACCCAGTGCCATTACCCACTGATGGATTTGGAGAGTTCCTGAGTTTGAGGAATGACAGTGTTCCTCACGCTCAGCTAATTTGAGCCCCCTCCAATCCCAAATCTTTTCTGAAAATGCAAAAACATAAGTTGAAATTTGCTATGCAAACTTTAACCAAAACACTGCCTTGTTTTCTTACTTGTTGCTGATCCCTCAAAGAGGACGGCAGAGCCTGAGCAGGTCACAGACCTGAAGTCTGCAAGCTGCTGTTCCACCATCTAAAGGTTAACTCTGCTTTTTCTTCATCCAGAATGAAGAAAACAAATGGGAAATAAATGCTTGATCTGAGAGAGCCTGAAAGACTGTTGTAGCTCCCACAACTCACGGTCACCAAATCGCATTAGACTTTGCCTCCTCCGGCTCCTCCTAAAGGCTAGTTTGGTGTATTCAGAGTAAGTTCTCAAAACCCAACAGTGCTTTACCACGTTATATTCTTATTAAAGGCTGCTGATCTCATTTTTACCAGCAGCTGTTGCCTACCAGATGGTTCTCCACCGCTCCCCCGACCGCAGATACGAGTATTTCCAGCCCTGGTGCCGGCTTGTTTGCATAGCTTGCTAGTGCAGCAGTCTAAATACTGGCGTGGAAAAGCAACTGTTTGCATTACACTATCAGATTGCTCGCAGGCTCCGAGACCGTGCTCGCTGGGGAGCCGCTGTGTGCTCACGGCTGTTATTTTTATCTCTGCAGCTTGCTCAACTCCTACCCACTGCACATGCCAAAACAAAGGTTCGCACACTTCCTCCTGCCATCCAGCCCCAAAAAAGACATCCTGGCAGCTGTTTGGCTCTCAGGACATGCTAATCTCCAGCGCTTTGCCTGCTACAGAAGCGGGATGCTCAGGGGGCAGGTGCTGGAAGCTGGAAGGCGACCAACGAAGACTTCAATTTAGCAGCTCACTGGACATGGCAGCAAAATTCCAGGCTGTCATTTCAGGTTCCAAAATATCTTTCAATGCTTAGTCGTCTGTGTCATCGATCCCTGGCTCCGATCACTGCTCAGGGCATTAAAGTGCTGCTACCAGGCCAGTGACCAGCAGTGGTCTCAGGGCTGAATTTTCAGCTTAGGTAAAGCAAAAGTGGTGCAGCTTGAACCATTTGCACCAGCCCAGAAACTGGAAGACAGAAGGACAAAACCTTCCTTCACGATTTCCCAAATTGAAATTGCTGGTGCATTATTCATAATTACAAAGGGCAGGAATATAATCTCTTTAACAGCATGCCCCTGCACTCCCCGCTTGGCATTCAGACCAGCTTCCTTCCCTTGGAGAACACCATCTCTCAACCATTTTAGCTGACCAGTGCTCTCAAAAGTAATTAGCTGCTTTATAAAGTCCTCGCTGTCTCGTTGGCTGAAATAATTGCATTCTAATTAGCAGGAGGCAATTCCACTGCGGTGGGAGCTCTTCATCAGTAACATACTTGCTGACAGAGAGATGTTCTGGTCTTTGCTGTGTTAAATTGGCAGCGGTTCCCCACCTTGCCTGTGCATTGCCTTGGTGGGAATATGACGGAGAAGCCAGTGCATGCTTAGGTCTGATCCTGGTCCTTTCCAAGGCAGGACAAAGTCCTTGTAGCACAGCCTTCATCAGCACAAAGGCAAGCTTTAGACAAATCAGTACATCCCTCCAAATTCAGACTTTTCTGTTAAGTTCAGAGAAACTGGACTGCTCTTTACAGAAAGCAACTTCTCTTTGGTTTAGACATCTGTGGAGTCCATGTGACAGGTGGAGATGAAATAAGGAAGGAGACGGAATGAGGAAAAACAATTTTTCTTGAGGGTGACACTGAAGCAGGTAGCCCAGAGAGGTTGTGGAGTCTCTTTCTCCAGAGATGCTGAAAAGTCTCCTGGACATGATCCTGTTTGGATCCCAGATTCAACCTAGGTGACCCTGCTTGAGCAAGGAGGCTGGACCAGATGATCCCTAGAGATCCCTCCAGCCTCCACCCTTCTGTGACTCTGAATCTACCTGGCAAAAGGACAAGTGGAAAGCAAAAAAGTAGGATTTCAGAGGCTTCATGTTAAAACCACAGTCCCTCTCTGCCTGGGAACCAGCTGCAGAGCCACCACAGCAGCACTGGGAACTCACCAAGTGCTTCCGCATGATCCAAAGATCATCGGCATAGTTTTGGAGCCATGTAAGTCCAAGTCTTCGGCCTTCAAATATACCTCCTAATACCTTAAGTTACTCTGCTCCAAGCAAGAAACCCTATGTTTCAAGCCAAGAAAACCAGCTGCAAGGAGTGTGGTTTGGTTCTTTGCTATCAAAGTCCAGCCTACTCTGCGAGGCAGGAATGACACTTGTGCAAGAGGCCAACCAAGGTGCATGGTCCTTAACACACTTCATTGCTTCTGGAGTGCCATCCTGATGCCTGTTCCATCCAGAGGCATTAAGAGGTGGAGATGGCAGCAAGCCAAAAGTAGGAACCAAGCCTCTTGCTCTCCTCCCCATGGAGTAGCTACTGCACAAGGAGAAGGATTTCCCAAGAAAGGTTTGCAAAACCTTGGTAAAACCCAGATGTCAGCAGATGCTGATGCTGTGCAGGCCACGATGGCAAGGTAAGGGAGGCAGCAAACTGTGACTTTCCCCCTCCTCATTTGGCCATGTGCTTTCATCACAGCTACAAAGCCATCGGACATCTCCAAGCATTTATTCAGTCCTCCAACCCTCACCCAAAACAGCCATCACTGGAGCAGTACCTTCAGCAGCAAGTTCAGCCCTGGCTAAATAATTCATCATAGAGCATCAATTATTCCTCTGGACTACCTGGTGTTTCTAATAAGCCCTAATCAGGCAAGATTTTTGCTCTGAGAAAACTGCAAGCTTCCTGAGCACACAGCACTTTTGATTTGGGCATTATTAGAGCCCAGCTTCACAGTTATTAAAGACCTGCAACTGCCCCCATGGACAGGAAAATTGCATACTTTGCCGTCTTCCTATGAATTCAGTGCTGAAATGCAGGGTGAGCCATTGACAACACTCCATTAATTTCCCACTCTTGCCTCTCGTATTTGACGGAAATAAACTCTTGCTCCTATAAATAATACTTGCTCCCTTTCCCCTCATTGTGCTCCTTCTCAAGCAAAGGGACCAAAATCTCAGTGTGTGACATACACTTCTGTGAAATATTTTTTAATTCTCCCAAATATTAAGAGATGCACCTGGAATGGTTAGGGCAATTGAAAAAAGCCTTAAGTCATTAAACAGCAACTAAACTAACTTGCTTAAGCAATTAAACTTGACTTTGATTAGCATAGGAGTGTTTCCAGTCCGTTTCTAAACAATTCACACATCAATTTCCTTAACAGTCCTTAACATCTTTGTCATTTTTAACCAAAGCCCCTGTGTGCTTTATGCATGTCCATGTCCCATGTATATTGTCAATGTGGGTTCAAGGATGGAAGTGGGGCAATACTGGAAGTCCATATAAAATCCGACCGTTTTGCAGACAAGCGTGGCCCCTCCTACACAAAGCAGACCCCACATCCCCTTCCTGCCCTTACCTTGCTGGCTTTCAGGATGTTGATCTGCTCTTCATACACGGTATCCCTGTTTTTCTCAAGAAAGCCCTCGCACTGGTACTCCACCTAATACAAGGAAAGGGGAAAAGGCAGAGGTTAAATTCCTCCTCACAAAAGCCTGATGACACAGGCACAACATGTTCCTCCCAAGGCAAGCTCGCTCAAAAAGCTAAGAGGGAGAGGGGAACAACTAGAATGTAACAACTATTTTTTTTTATTTAAAAAGAGTGAATCTGAACACAGGCAAAATCCTTAACACAAGCACAGATTGTTTCTTAGTCATTAAACTATTTTGTAGGGCATCCAGATGCATTTTTACCCCAAAAAGTGGCAGAACCTCAAAGACTATTATTGCCTTGCCCCTTTTTTTTTTTTTTTTTTTTTTTTCTTAAAAGGCACTCCAAAGCTCCCTGTGAGCTAACTGATAAACCTCAAAAGGACAGAAGGACACTATATGCACACACGCATGCACTTCTGTATTTGTAGTTCTACATTTTTAACATTTTCTATCCAAACCCAAAACATGCATGCAAAGCTTGGCATCTTCTTGCTCCAAACAACGGGGCTCCAACACACTGTTCCAAAACTTCTGCTCTCCCAAATAATCCCCTGCTCCAATATTTCTTTGGTGAATCTGTCCCAACAGTAAGTCATTTCACTGTGGCTTGGACAAAAGAGGATTTTTCTCTGCTCAGGAAAGCATACCTATCTAAAGCTTAGTGCAATAGTTGAGAGGCAGGAGCCTTCCAGCCGATCAAGGTCTGAGCACCCAGCCAACCATCCCTCTAAAAGGAGCTCACTGCTCCTATAAATTAATTGAGTGTGTGCGTGTGGACCTCTTCTCTGCTCCCACGGATTTGCCTTTCTGCACTCAAGGCCCCAAGCACACGGCGTTACCTTGTCTGCAAAGTGCACCACCACGAAGGAGGTGTTGGACATGCGGGGCTTCTGGAAATGCTGGTTGCCCGTGTGCTGGTTGTACAGCTTCTGCGCCCAGTTGTGGTCCGTTCCTTTGGGCACCTGAGTGGGAAGGAAAGGAACACAGATACAATTGGATGGATGAATACCCTGACTGCCCAGAGGCTCCTCTCCCAGCTGGCTGAGCAGGAGGAAGGACAACAGGAACCAAAAAAGCTTGGGGAAGAAGTAAGTCCACAATGTGCATTACAGTCGACAAGAAAAAGCCAAAAAGACAGCCTCAAACTCCGATTTCTCCACTGGTGTCACCAAAATCTAACAAGCAGGAGCTTGAGAACCAACCTATGAAAACTTCCAGGTCAACATCCCAACTCATGCCTCCATCGGCATTCCCCACATCTTCATCCATACTCCAGATCCTGTTGACCAGACTGCCAAGGGGGCTACTCCAGTATTTGCTGCCTGGGCAAGGGATGTGTTTGGTTTTGTCACAAGGAAACACTGGCATTGCCCCTGCTCAATAATAAATAATATGCATTACAAGAATGCTGCCAACAGCAGCTACATGGATATTAGAGAAAAGAAGTGCCTGTCCTCCCTGATTCTGGGAATGGGTGCTATGTTATTTTCACATATAGTCTTACACAAATACAGTAAAAATTTGCTTCCAGTGAAAATGCCTGAGTGCTGGTACTACTCTGACAGCCAGGTAGCTCCCACAGAAGGAAAAAATAATAATAATAAAGCATTTTTGTGCTTAAGTTGCACTAAATGCTAGGCACAGACATCACACTGAAAAGCAGTTTTTCTGGGGACCAAATGACAGCCAATAGTTTCACAAACTGCTGAGACAACATTCAAGAGGTGTCAGTTTATTTTAAAATAATGCTAATAAAATGCTTAAGAAAACTGCCTAACAGTCACAAGCCCTGGGATCCAGCACATGTAGCTCACCCCGATGTCACATATATTGGTATGGTTGCCTCATCCAAAATATTCTGAGAATGAGATCGAGGACAGCTCCCACTGTGCCAAATCCATTGCTCCATATCTTTAAGTTTCAACATTATCTCTTCAGGCACTTGCATCCTAAATATGAGATGCAAACATCCTAATTTCCCTGGGCAGCTAGGAACGGGATAGGAATTTTTATATGTTTATATACAATATTGCCAAAGAATAATCACGGCAGGAGGTGCAGCTTTCCTTTTGGATACAAACTGGACAAGTGTCGAGAGCAGGTTCCCGCGTCTGCAGGGGGAAGGTCCCCTCCACCAGCTTGCTGCACGGTCACCCCAAACCACCTTCTGCACCACACAAAGCAGATTTACCCTGCAGCATCTCTCTTTTGGGCCAGGCACTTTGCAGAAAAACCTGCTTATCTGGCAGCTGAGCTCCCTGCATGCCACCACACAGCCCGACTGGTTTTATAGCTGCTTGGGAAACACCTGAGAGCAGATACAAACTAATAGGGCCATTAACTGCGCTGTTATAACAGCTCTCAGTATTGTCTTGGCAGCTTAAAGCCACCGAGAAACTTATTTTGGGAATATCCCATCAGAGCAAGACTTCTGGGGGAGAGGAGGAAGAGGAAAAGGAGGTGGGAAAGAGAGGAAGACCATGGTGCCTCATGGGGATTGCACGGAAATCTCTGCATGGCAATAACGTTAGAGGAGGTGACACCCCTGCTCCTGTCTCAACTGCTCTTTTCCTTCTGTCGCTTAAGGACACTGCTTTTGCATCAGAAGCATCCCCAGATCAAAAAAAGAAAGGTAAAAACCCCTGAACACCCAGGTATTTGGGCTGAAGGATGAGATTCTGCCCACAGTTACAGAAGGAAAACAATTAACAAAGGTCCACCCAAACCTGCTGACACCAAAGTTCTCAGCAATGCATGAGGAGACAAGCGGGACTGATAACTCAGCTGCTAGAAACAGGCTCCAGGTTTTCTGGCATATGGCAAAAGGAGCTGGGAAAGGCTAGACAGTGTCTTTTGAACAGCAGTTACGAGTTTGGTCAAACAAATTCTCCTCTGGCAGTCTCAGAGTGATCCTCAGTGACCAGAAATTCCCCAAGATTCATAATAAATAACTGCACAAAGATGTCATGATGGGCACAGCAGTTGGGCAGCAGGACCCTTTACAGGGAAAGCTGGATATCCATAGTGCCTTCAGATGTTTTACTCCCAAATGACCTCTGGGAACAGTACGGAAGATGCACTGCACTCATGCAAAGCAGGTGGTTTGGGGAAGAGAAGCAGAAAACTGCATCCAGCTTTGATACGGAGATATCACTACATTCCTTGAAGAATTTTCAAGTTCCTTCAAAGGCAATTTCAGACTCCTGAACACCAGACCAGTCCAGGTTCTCTTCTTCAGAGTGCTGGAGCTGCTCTTAACATATTGTCTCCACCCTCAGTGTCCTGGGGGAACTCTAATGACGCCAACCAAAGTCATTCTTCACTTTCTGTGACAAAACCAAACATCTTCAGAAGCTTCCTGGTACCCCATATCCAAGCACACCTTCTACATGACCTTCTAACTTGCCAGGAACAGATTTTTAGAAGACTGCCTCCCTCCTTACTCTCTGTCTCTGCTGATGGGCTTTATATTGGTTCTTCCATCTCTCCTGAAAAGCTCTATTATTATTCTATATTATTGGAATTTAGGGCTTCCTAAATCCCATGGGTAACCTTCTGCACTTGTGCTGGCCCTGGCTCACAAGGCTCCTGCAAGGCAACTTTCTGCTGATGAGGCATCACTCCTCCTGTTCCTGTGACCTCTTCTTAGGCCAATACAAAGCCAAGAGGTCCTAGAAGCCCTAGATCCAAGGAGGAAATCCTCCAGCATGGGTGAAATGGGGAAGACTGTGACAAGGTCCTTTGAGGACTCCAAGAAAACTTAGCAGAAGGTGCAGGGTCACAGTCACACAAAGATTAAAAGAATCCTTGTGCAGATCAGAGATGTAACAGGAGGTCGGATCAAATGAGGCCTCCCTCCAGCCTTAATAACTCTACGACAGCTCTCAACTCCAAAGACCTGAAAGCTGCCTAGTTAAACCCAAGGAATAAAAACAGATCTTAACACACTCTTATCTTAGAGCTACAGGTCTTATGGTTTGCTTTCAAGAGACAGTTCTGGTCCTTCAAAATTCCCGTTCCTAATCAAAATCTTTCATTCATTGCTGACTCTCATTCCTGTCCTGTTGTCCTCCTTCTCCAAATTCTGTGGCAAGACACTCGCTGAGCCCTGAAGGTCTATGACCTCTGTTAGTCAAATGACTTCAACATTTCTAGAAAGCCCCCAAACTCTCATTTAAAATAATAATAATTAAAAAATCAACCTGTGATGACTTGAGCACCAATGTGGAAGCTGCATTGCCCTCGTTTTTCTATGCTGCCCAAACCGTACCACTGTCCCCTTGGTCCCCAAGCACGTTTTCCCACCCGCTCCAAGACAGCATGCCTACCACTCAGCTCACCACCAGCAAGGGGGACAACAGAGCCACCCTGATGGGTGAAGAACCACCAGCAGCAATGTGGGTGTGAAGGTTTTCATGCAGACACTGCTGTTTTTCCTTGACAGGCTTGACAAAACCCTCATAAGACTAAAGCCTTTATGCAGGTTATTATAAAAAAAAGCCAATTTGAGGGCCCGTACAGGAGCCAGTGACTAATCCCAGCATCCCTTGGTGACAGACACCACCGAGACAATTGGCACCTGACGTGCGGGAACAGCTCCTGTGCTCCAGTTTCTTGGGCAAAAAAAGTCGCAGATTAAAAAATACTAAAAGTTAGAGAAATATTTGCAGCCAAGTTTCTCTTCTCTGTGCTTTTTCACACTGCCATTATCCTCTAGGAGAAGAATTGCCTCCTAGATGAGAGCAGAGCTCCATCTAATGCAATGTCTCATCACCAGGAGCAACACACACCGGGTGTTTTCGAGCAGAGCAAAGAGACTTACCAGACAAGTCACCAGGGAAACTTTCCTTCTGGTCCTCTTGATACCTAGGAGCTGCCTCAAGCTCAAACAACTTAACAGGCTTAACAGTGCAGATGGAAAACAAAATTTGAGGGCCAAATATCAAGCAAAAATTTCTGACCTCCTCCTGAGCCAGCCCTGGGTAAGATGCTATTTTAGGACTGTTAAATTATGTTTAATTCACTTTCATTTTCAAGTTATGTTCAGAAACTGTAACAGACAGGATAAGACAAGCTGGGAGGAAGGCTGAAGCTTTTTCTCTGCTGTGCATATGCTTTTAGCTGTTCCTTCTAGCTGAGCCTCTGGAGGACCTCAAATGCAATTTTTTAGGTGTTTTCCTTGGCCATGGGCAGAGCCTGTGCAGGACGTGCAGGCTGAAGACAGGCCTGCCATGTCTAGGGACTGTCACACTGCAGAGTAGTCACTTAACAGGTCACCTTCCTTCCACAGGCAAGGATGGGCCACATGTCTTGTTAAACCCCAATGGGGACCAAAGTCAAAAATAATGAATCCCAAACCTTTCCCTGTGATGCAACATGACATGCCTGCTCTTGCACCATTGGAAAAAGCCCATGGACCTCATCAGGCCAACAGGGACCAGCTGGGCACTCTGATGACCTTGGCAATTCAGCAGCAAGATCCCTTCATCCTCTGCATCCATGCCCTACCCCATGCTTCACCCCTCTTGCGTTTGACTACAAACCCTCAAACCCATCCCAAAAGAGCAAGATGCTTCCTGCCCTACAACGCATCTTAGACTCCATGGAGATTCTTCGCAAGGAGACGGCAACTTATTGAGCATGCTGTCACCAAACTGGCCCGAGGAACCGTTGGGAGCAAAATGAACACATCCCTCCCCAGCTCGGTACGTGTGCCTCCACAAGGCAACTGTATCCACTGGGAAGGTTGCCATCTGCTCCTTCCCACCGTGCTCCATGCCAAAGGACTGGGTGCCCCAGCTTCCCAGAAGAATCTCCCACCTAACACACCTTGTTCCTAGATACGTTTGGTAATTTATGACCAAACAAGAAAAAGTTCAGTCTTTTTTCTAAGTTCCCATGTAGGTTTGTAGTTCTGGAATTTCTTGTAAACTCATAAGCCTGAATTAATTTAAGTTGGTATGAGAGACAGGTGATATGCACTGCGATCTACTGTACCAAAATTGCAGGCTTGCCCTGAGAAATAAAATTAAATAAATCTATATTTTTAATGTCCCAAAATTTTCTAGTGTAATTTGACCTTTTAATTAAGGAAAGAAAAGCAAAGCCCTCTATCTCTATAGTTTCAGAACTACAGACCAACAGAAGTGAAGGAGGGACCCAATCCAAACCCCAATGAAAGGTCACTAGATGAGTTATTAATGGAAAGCCAACACAGGTGAGGACACCTGGACAGAATATCATCAACAGGTCCTGTTTCTCTACTCCAAAGGAGCCAAGTGGGCATCCAATTTCAGTCCTCTGCACAACTATGGATTGAAGTCGACGTGAGTTTGTCAGCAGCTTCAGCAGATCCTTGTAGCATGGCCAATTTCCTCATCACTCATCACAGCCCAGGCCTGATTTTCACTGCTCCAGAATGCAGCCATTCCCCAAAGAGACACATTTCTCACTTTAGGCCTGTGGCACAATTCAGCACAGCAAGGTTAACCAACCAGAAGACCCCCCCCTCCAGGTACACTTTTTCCATATACTGAGTACCACAGAAGCATAAACTCCGAAGTCTGGAGACATTACTCTAAGTGTAGTTGACTTCACCCCAAATAACTCCAGCAGGAAGATTTTGTTCTTCCTTGGGACAAAACAAGGATTGAGGCAGGGAGGAGCGTCAGGTCCTGGATCATGGTGAAAGATCAGAAAGTCACAAGCAGGTGCTGTCTTAGGTGAAGCCCAGCCAGACACAGGAGTTTTGATGTTATATGGTATGAACAGGCTTCCCACTTTATAAAGTGGCAGCAAACTTCTTCCAAAGAGGCTTACAGTGGTTCTCAAGCAAAACAACAGCCAATGTCTGGCCCTAGCCCTCAGCACCCAAGCAACACATGTCCTTTATCCTCCTGTGAGCTCCAAAATGTCTGTGAGCTGGAGGATGACCCATTCTTTAACCTTTGAGAAACCCTAATTTGACAGCAGAAAGGTGAGCGGTTTTCTTTACCTTGCACTCTTCATCTAGCAGGTCCAAGATACCGAGTTTTGCTTCTATAAGGTCAGTGCAGGGCTGGTTATCATAGAAGTCTATGAGCGTCCACGGGATTTCTTCCTTCATGTACTCTTCTTGTTCCAGCTTAAACACATGCTGAGATAAGAAGAGCAAAATTAGTGACCTGCACCTTGAGCACCCCAGGGCCAGCTCCCTTCATTCTTCAATACCATGAAGAGTTTTCCTGCAGCATGTCAGGAAGCCACAGAAACTTTAGACGCTTTGTGCACGTAATGTACATGAGCAGGAGATACACCTGGCGCTAAGAAAAATTCCTCTCCCCTTTGGGACTCCACTGACTAAACAAGGGACCTTCAGTGGATTCACTAGCACGAAGTCAGGCCACATTGACCATGTGTGCCCCAACGGATAATCACCAATCCACAAAGCTTCCTAGGAGAGATATTGCCCTCAGCACCGTAACTGACTCATGAACATCCCTATTGCAGATTCTGATTTTTCTAAAAATAGCAATAATAATAATAATAATAATAAAAGGTTATTTCTATGGCTTATATATCTCAGACCTATCCGCAGGGAGATAAATTGTCTTTGGCTATTTCTGAGACATTAAGCATATTAAAAAGAAAGATTTTTCAAGTGCACTTCTTTTTCTTCAAAAGATGGCTTTTTAAAATCTCTTCAAACATGTCATCTCTGAGTTCAAATTTATAAGCTTTAGAAGTGATAGTTGGACACATTAAGAAAGATATGCACAGTGCAAACAACCTGTCATTTCCCTTTCATTTTTACAAGCGGTGATCTGATGAATCAGAGATATCTCAAATGTTTATGCCAGGCAGGCGATACTGTTTCAGAATGCCCCACTCCTCCCGCAGTACTTAGCTGCTCCAGTTTAACAGATTTTCCCTCAAATACTGAAGCTAATAGCAAGTCTTTCCCTGCCTACAACCAGAGCAGAAGATGACCCCTTAATGATTTTGCTTTCAGTCCAGGTAAGTGCTTGTACTTAATAAAAGAATTTGTAGTGTCCTGTTAAAAAAGGAGGGTGTCCAGCTGAGCCATGTAATCCAGAATTTCAGTTGTTGTGGTTGAAGCCACATTTAATCAAGAGGTTTTCATTCGTGTTTTATCACAGAAGGAAAACCAGGGCTGAGCACAACCATGTGTCAGCTCCAGCTCAGCTTCGGAATGAAACCATGCAAACCAAAGCTGGCAAACTCCCAACTTACTCAAAAACATCAGTGATCCTTTGCTTAAACCATTTGTAAATCTGCTTCCAATATCAATTTTATAAAAAAAAACAAGCGCCACTTCCAACTTGGTCCAAGTATGCAGTGCACAAGCCTTGCCCATGAGAGATGGTATCGCAAGGACGACGTTTGTGGCCATTAAAGTACAAAGCGGACGTGCAATTGTCTGGCCCCAATGAGTTTTCTAAGTTTCATGGCACGTTTCCAAGTCGACCTTACCAAGTTGAACTGCTGCTGGAGCTTTTCATTCGCATAGTTGATACAAAACTGTTCAAAGCTATTCACTTCAAAAGTTTCAAACCTGCAAAGCAATGAATAAATCAGCATTAAGGGTCACCGCTTATTAAAAAAATCTACTTCACTCTGTGGTGGTGTCATCTATGTGACAGGAAACATCAGTTATTCAGTCTTGTTGAATTCCTTCTATCCCAAGTCTACACTTTACTCCTCGTACCCCGAATTTGTATCTTTCCTTTCCAAAACTCAAGGGATTCACAAAGTCTGTTCTCATAAGCACAAGTCTGATATTTCGTACGCCCATAGCTGCTTGCACATTAGACAGTAGTGTCGTCTGAGATGAGAAACATAACAATCTCTCTTGAGGAAAAATATCATTAAATATTAATGGCACATATATTCACTGCGAAGGTGATGGCCAATCACTAGCTGCTGTTGTTTAAAAAAAAAAAGATGATATTATTTTTAGTGCAATTTAATAGAGCAGAAAAAGAAAAAATCATAATTACAGCCTCTGCATTGCATCCTTATTTTACTCCTATTAATTTTAATAATGAGTTTTAAGGCATGGTTGGCAAGGCAGAAAACTTTTGACAAATTTCTGTAGGGATTAAACTTACAAAAAAACATGGCCCCTCCATCAAATGAATAAGCTGCTGCAATAAGTGTACGGTGCTTGGGTTGGGTAAAGGGTGCTCTATTGAGCCCACGGGTGCTACAAGAACAGTCTGAGAGCACCGCACAACTGACGCATCTTTTTTTCTTCTCAAAATCAGTGCTTTTAGCACTTTTTGGTTACCAGTTGGCTGCTACCCAGGTTTTGCAGTTTTTACACTTTTGGAACACACGCTGTAACATACAGAACTGCCAGACACTGGAGGGTCTGGGGAGGGCAGAAACCAAAGACAGGTATTAATCACATATAAGTTATTTTTTTCCCCAGAAAAGGAGCTATTTAAGCTATTCTTCGCAGAAAGCATCTAGAAGGGAGAAAAAAAAAAAAAAAAAAAAAAAAAGGAAGTGTCTCTCAAGCATCCAAATGTTGCATTTTCTAATCAGGTACTGCAAGGAGCCGGCTCTGAGGGAGCTGATGCAAACCTGCTGGTTAGGGAACCACTCTTGCGCTGTTCGCTAATTGGGAGAGCAGTTTGTTTTGCCCGTTCTGTGTGCATCCTGGCTCCAAAAAGGTGCTAAGCTAAGGCTTTGGGAAAAGGCCATAAATGGCCATTTTCTCTTAATCACTTCCCAAGCATTCCCCTATATCCTGGTGCAAGAAAACACAACTCGCCCGCCCTTCCCCTCACACTGAATCCAGCTCTGTATTTAAGTCCATTAATATGTTTGCACAGTTACTTGCTCCATTTCGTCTTTTCTCCTTATTCTACCATGTAACCTGCAGGTCCCAAACCTGCTGAAGTGCCAGGTCTTATACTAAAATATTTAAAGTTCATAAATAAGCTCAGCACGTGGCTGCCCGTTGCTCACACTTGCTTTCATGCTGCAAACAGCAGATGAATGAAAACAAACCATCCCTGACGAATCCCAAAACGTCTCCAGGAATTTGCTCTTCAAAAAGCTCACAAGGAGCCATGGAATTGCGGGTGCTAAGTGACCCGTGATTCCTTTGCAGTGAGCCCAGCACACCCAAACACACAGCGATTAGGCACCTGCACGAAGTACTGAGAGCAGCGTTGGAGTAAACTAGTTTTCATGCAAAGGAACACAGTTCCTTCAATTATTTATTTCTGTTAATAATTTACTCAAGTTACTTGATTATTATTTATTGCAATTCAGCATTATAAGGCTTCAAGGTGCTGCTCCTTGTCCCTCAGATGTGACAACCAGTGATGATTGCTCTGCAAAGCAACAACGTTAACCCCTACGCGGAGGTGACCGCATTGCAACTCGCTCTTTAACACTACAACTATGGTGAAGGATGCATGGTCAATAATCACAGCACAGCTTTTACTGCTGCATGCTTTCACTCCCAAAACTAACCTTGGATTACAAGTATCATTGCAATTTTTATTACCAGGCCTGAGCACAGTCTGATTGCGCTTCAGCTCACACCGCGGCACCCGAGGGGGAAGGCTACGTGCTGGCCACCGTGCTTGACGTGACATGCGGAGGAGACCAGCTCCCAGGAGAGATTTTTGTTCCACACTAACAGGTTTTCATGCCCAGCTTAATCTTTCATGAACTGTTCTCAAGTCTCCTTGCACTCACTGCTGAAAGAGTGCATCCCTTTTCCCAATTCGGACATCCACCGGGCTACAGTACCCGGCTGCTTCTCCATCTCACCCTCCTTTCCACCTTCTAGGGTCTCTGACAACTACCTCAGAGAGGCTGCACACATGCAGAGCTCTCACCCTTCCAAGCCATCCTGCTGGGATCCCAACCCAAATGCAGCTATATTCCTGCCATACTTGGTAAGTTTTCCAGGAAACCTTGATGCGGCTGTTTGACGGGACACTACAACCACCAGCCCAACTACCAGGACTTGCAGAAACCCCATGGGAAGTTGCATGCACAAGCAAGCACCACGGTCTAACCCCAGTCACTGAGTAGGTATTGTAGCTGTAAAAACCTTCTGCAGCTGACCCAGAGCCTCTTAGGCAGGATTTAATTCTGAACTTTAGCTACATTCGATGGCTCTGGCAAGGAGCTGGCACTAGACACGATCTGGGATTGAGAAAGCTCAGAAGCTGCACTAACTCCAGGAGCAGCTCCCAGAGCAGCTGTGGCTGGTCCAGGACACCCCACGTCTCCTAAAACAGGAACAAGGGAGTATCCTGATGTACTGAGGAAACACAGAGAGTCACTACTGCCCCACTTCTCCCTTTTCCTTGCTCCCCAAAGAGGCAAAAAAGATATAGTGTGAACGAGAGGAAAAATCCCCAAAACTGGAGGCCTCTTTCCTTTTCTCCAGCAAAGGAAATGGGAATAGTCGTGTTTATGGGGATAAACAATTCTGACAATGGATGATACTTCAAGCTTCTTCCATGTCTCATTAAGAAAACGCCTGTTTTCATCTCAGGGCCTGGCACAGGTCTGGCCCCTACTTGCAGGGCGCAAAGAGCCTTTCCCCCCAGGCCATGCCAGAAGGTCTCTGTTTCTGTCATTCTCAGCCCTACCACAGACCATCTGGGACAAGAGCTCAATGTAGACACTTTGGAAGATCAGGGGGCTCTGCTGGAAAGGTGAACCAAATTGAGGAGGTCTCCCCATAGCCACGTAAAGAGCAAGAGCATCTCTACCCATAGATGTCGAGCACGCCGATGAAGGAGTGCTGCTTGACGGTGGTGTGCAGGGCCTTGTTGATGTGCTGCACGATCCAGTCGAAGAGCTGGGCATAGATGTGCTTCGCCAGGGCATCCCGGGCGTCGAATGCCTGCTGCAGGGACATGCTCTTCACGTAGGTCTCAGCCGTGGTGACCAGCTTGCGGTGGCAGAGCCAGTACATCATCTGGTTGTGCTCCACGCCCAGCAAGCTGCAGAAGGTGGTCAGGTGCTCGTCCGTGCTCTGCAAGGGGAACAACAGGACACAAACGTGGCAGGCGCTCTCCAACACTTGCAGGGCGCATCTAAAACCGCTTCCCTTCCCACCGCCGCCATCCAGCCCCACTAGATGTGGGCAAAGAGGTGAGATGGCTCGCACTTAACAACGAGCAGTGATGCTGCATAGGTTTGCTATGCTCCAGCTATCTTTATCGTCTCTATCTTCACGGAAGAGTAGGTCTGCATGGTGAGTGCCACCACAAAACACCACTGGTGGCTTTGTTCCCACTTTCTGTCCACTTTGTAGTGACACCATGTGCTTCAGAGGAGGTGCTCCGCTCCCAGAAGCGTTTCCCAAAACCCCTTCCATTTCAGCTTGTGCTATGGGATGACCAGGATGGACAAGATGACACAACTACAGTCCCCACCGTGTCACTGACATCTAGCATTTAAAGCCACCGAGGGGCAGGTTTAGCTCTCTGGCATCTTTGCTCTACAACTGCTATTTTCAACACCAAGCAGAAGTAGACTAAGACCAACCAGAGCTGAGCACAAAGCCAGCACGTCATTGTATCCCCTCTCCTACAATGTAACTCCACCACTTTCGGATAACCAAGCTGCAAAGTGGTGTTAAGAGAAGGGGCATAATCAATAAAATCAAAACTCAGCTTAGTTTTCTTCAGTGTATTTTCTTTCCTTATACAACATTAGACAACATCTTCCCAAGTCTACTATGTTAAGAGAGCAGGCACCTTTGGGACAATGAGAAATTAGGCTTCCTTTTGCCACTGTCACACCAAAAGGAAGTTGTTTCCAACTATATATGTATTTGCATGGAAAGGAGATGGGCTTGGAAACAGGGCGAAAAATGCAGTTTCAAAGTCTTCCAGGGCACTTTGTTGCTCTAACACATTTTTGACTGCAGATTCAAAGCCCTCACAGGGTGGATTTAATACCACGCAATTAAACTTGAAGGTAATTAAACAACGTGAACTTCATTGCAGAACTCAACGCTGCCAGAGTGGACAATGTTTCGTATCCACATTGCCAAATATCGAGCAAATTACCCCCAGCATCCAACTAATTGCATGCAGCATTATCTCAAGGGTAACACTAGAAGCGTGTGCCGAACCCATTTTAATATTTTAATTAGGAATAAACCATCTAGTTTGGGAGGCAATGATAATTGATAGGACAGTGTTTGCCACAAAAATTGCCCCTTTTTTTGTTCCCCTGAACAAACACATGGAAAGTCATCACTAAGGCATCTTTGGTCTTATTTATTCCCAGTAATTAGGTGCAGTACTTAGCAGTCATGCCTTGACCTGCACGGTACTCCTTCGAACACACCACACACATGACAGCGGCCGTTGAGTGTCAATGCCAAGACAGTTTTGCTTATTTTTCCTTAAATCCCCATTTCCTGATGGACCCAATATGCTGGTGGCACTCAAGGATTTGCTAGTTTTCCTGCAGCAAAGGTGGTTGTGGAAAATCAACACCTTTAAGAAAGGCAGAAAAGCTAAAGCAATGCTGGGGCTTAAGGCATTAAGTGACATTTGGGGCTTTTCTTAAAGCGAAGAAAGGATCACGCTGTTTACAGGCAAGTCAGGGATGAGAAACAGGCTGCTGCTTCCCAGGAAGAAGCCAAGCATTCGGGATGTGACTCTTGATGGGTTTCCAACATGAAATAACGGAAAACAGGAGGAAAAGGATTCCCCCTAGGGATACATACCAAGGTCCTGTGAACCAGGAGACATCCAGCCTAGGCTGCACAGGCAGCTTCTCCCACTCTGGCCACCCACCTACCGAGATGCTGCAGGCCTCCCCATCGCGCTCCTCTTGGATTCCCAGGTTGCCCAGGTGCAGAATGGCAGCAATGATCTGGAAGACCGTGCTCTGGTCGGACTCCTTCATTCCTGCGGGAGCAATGGAGAGCCCATCTGCACTGGAGGGCACAACTCAGGGCTTTTAAGCCAAACACTGCAAGGGGGGTTGATTTCTGCTGGAAAATTTTCTAGTTCCAACTTTTCTGCAACACTGTGCAGAAGGGACCGTCAAGGCGACCACAGGAGCTCTTCATATCCACTACTATGTTTTAACCCTTACTAATATCATAGTTGTGAGCACGAGGGGACATAAAACAAAACAGGGCGAGCTCCCAAAACTTACTTGGCTCCTTACTGCCACTGTTAGCAAAATGCTTCTTGCAAGAAGCCTGTGCAGGAGCCCTTACCAAGCAGGGTGAAGGCATGTCTGGTCTTCTCCAGGTCTTCAGCGTCGTCCACACCCTCAATGGACATGTTATCTCCCTGTGACGTGTAGAAGAAGTCTTTGGCACAAGCTGGGGGAGAAGGAACAAGAGCAAGGGCATCAGCGAGGCAGTACAACCTTGACGGGGCATAAAATACGTCTCTCTGCCCAAACATATATATGTATATTTTTATATATATGCGCACACACATTTCTATATATACACACAAAAAATGAGTGTGTATACCTATATGTGTATTTAGATGCACGAAGTGTATGCATGGATATATAAATGAAGTTCAGTAGGCGGATTTTATGCATTCATATGTACATACAAGGGAAAATAATGAGGAAAAAAAGGTGTATTCCTCATGAGGCTGCTAGTAGCCACAGCCCGTGCTTTTCCGACTTAGGTTGCCATCAGAAGGTCCCTGTTCCCTTGGCAGCCTCCCCGTGGGCTTTTACATTAACTGTGCTTTCCAGCCGCAAGAAAATCCTTTAATTCTTTCTAAGCATATAACCCCCTGAAACAGAGGGGCTTTGTGACCCAAACTCCACTCTGGAGACAGAAACTGTCGATTGGGGTCAGTGAGGCAATCACCAGCTCTGAATGGCCCCAGCTCAGTGGGACTTTGTCCAGCTAGACCTCAAATATCCCAAACAACTGAGGTTGCAAAGAAGTTGCCCCTTTTGGAGGATGCTGCTTGTTCAAAGCCAACTTTCAAGACACTGTTTGGCCACTGCCGCTCCAACGTGCCGCTCGTGCTTGCCACCATACAGCAAATGAAGGGAAGGCACAGCTGACAAATGACCACATACCATGAAATTTAGAGCAGAAATGACCCAAGGCACCTTCCCCTCCAGGGAAACACCTCACAGCCTCATCATCAGTGCCACGACCTCCTATGCCACCAGCTGCTGCCATCACATGTTCCCCACTCTGGACAACTGAAGCTGAAAGCCACAGTCATAAGAGCATAAAGATGCCCTGGATGATGCATGGAGAAACCAGGATCTCCCACAGCCTTCAGTACGACCAGTCTCTGCTAGCAGAAACTCTGCTTTGCATGAGGGCTTAAATCTCCACGGGTCCACATGCTCCACAAGGAAAGAGAGGTGGTTGCACAGCTGGAGTTCTACCAAGTCACTTCATTGCACAGCTTGGGTTGCAGTCAATTATTTCTGATTTTAGGATGCAAGTAAGCAACAGCCTCACTCAGGATATTCTCATTAAGATGAGACACACAGCTCACTGGCCAAAATCCTTGGAGGTGCTCTCCGGGCCCAACAGTGGCTGCATGAGCTTGCAACAAAGACCAATACATAGTTACATTGTAGAATCGTTATGGTTGGAAAAAGACTTTCAAGATCAAGTCCAATCCTAACGTCACTGGCTCTGCAACCACCACCAGGAAGCCACTGCAGGAGGTCTGTTATTCAATGACTTTTATAAACTGATGAAGATTGCCACCAGGAAAAGAGACATCCTCGATTTCACTTAATCAGCCAAGGGAGATGCTAAGGTCGTTATTGGCCTCATCTCATTATGGCTCACACCTTCCCCACATTCAAAAGCAGAGCACTTCCATTTCAAAGGTTTACAGACCCTCAGCAAATGCTCCCAATGTGCCTAAGGTTGCGCAGGAAACCATTAATTGATAATTACTCAGTAACCAAAAGGCTCTCCACTCATTTAATACTGTTTCTCAGCAAATCCGTATTTCCATATAACTTAAAAACAACACTTTCTAATTATTATTTACAAAATCGTAGTTAGTCTAGAACTGTTTTTAAGTCTGAACGTCAAAATTCTACTCCAAGCATACACAAATCTATGGGGAAACTGCAGGACCGCAGTCCCTTGGGGTGTCCATGCCCTAGCATGGTAGCATCTGAAAGCACTACAAAAACACAGGCCAGGAGAGAAAGTGGAAGCAATGCATAGGCAGGAGACAAAGCAAACCTAGATCACAACACGAGAGGTCTCATCCCCAGGTTTCCAGCTCTTCTGGGTCTTGAGATCAGCTACTAGCATCTGTTGATAGCCTGTTAGCCTACCTAGGAGGACCAGAGTTGTCCACATTAGGAAAACAAAGCAAGCTGGAAAGCTGCCCTTCAGAAATCCTCTACATGTCTTGCACAGCAAGGATGCATTAAGCTGCCCCAGTAGGTAGTGAAGAATTTATACAATTAGGATCACAGGAAAATGCATGTTGAAAAAGACATCAAGAGGTCATAAATGTAATTATAAAGCTTCTCAGTAATTACTAGCAAGTTATTAGCAACAACAAATCAGAACATCTCAAGTTTTAAATACCAGTTCCTGCAAAAATCACTTAACAGACATAGCTCAAAAAGCTGGGTCACAGGAGCTCTGCTCTGCCGTAAGAGCACCAAGATCAAAACTGCAATAGGAAAAGGCATCCACGGGAGCATTTATGGTTTCTGCAATCATCTCCTTCTCTCCCCAAACTCCCTGTTTGGGAGAGGACAGACCTTCTCTGCAGAGCTCACAGCCAGCCAGACAAGTGGTGTGAAAATCCTGGCTTGTGAGGGAAAGACTGTCCATTTGCCTCAGTCACTTTAACAGGCCTGTGTATCATTTTAAACACTTAGAGGAATGTTTGAAGCCTCACTTCTCTTTTTAAGTAACAGTAAATACTGTCAAGATCACAGTGAGTTACATCACTTCTCTGCAAATGCAGGTGCAAGTGCTTATTCAAAGTGCTGTATAGGGGTTTTGCTATAAACCCTGGGAAAAGCAAAAACAAACAAAACAAAGCAAAAAAAAAAAAAAGAAAAAAATACACCACAGAAGCAGGACATGTCCCAGGAATTAACCAATGACAACAAATCTAAAAGGATAATAGATTCACAGGATAAAACTCCTCCAGCCAAAAGACTGACAAGCCTCAGTTAGGAGGCTCCTGAGACAGTGCTAGCAAATACAAACCTCACCTGCACAAACAGGGCCAAGAGCAGCTGCCTTCACCTCGAGCCGTCACCGCAGAGCTATGGGCATTCCCAAACCCACTACGTTTTCCTGTTGACTGCCTAACTGAGCGCATGCTGGCATGTCCCACAGACCCCAGGGAAGCAGGACTACTTACTTAGTGCAAGTTCTTTGAATTCTGGAAGACTTGCTGAGGCACAGACCTGATAGAAGATGTGGTAGTTCCTCTCGTCCTGCGCCTGACGAGTGAGACACAAATTAATCAAGGGAACAACCCAAGTTCAAGTTGGGGCAGCTGGTTAGCAAGCCCAATGGGTGCTCATTCCTCTGGGATAAGTTCAGCAAGGTGATTAACCAGCCTGACATGGGGATCATTAGGAAAAACTGCAAAGGTCAAAATCCCAATATGCAAATAAAGAAGCTCGGTCCACCAGGGAAGTTACAACTTGCTTCTGAGTGAGCAGGGTGTCTTTAAACAGCACACTGCACTGCATTTTCAATTTAATGCACAAAGCCATAGAGCCTCAGCCTTTAATATTCACATTTTGGCCCACATAGATGGCAGGGAATGTTTGCTATTCACCCATGCATTTGTCTTTGAAGGATCACCGGGCTGCTAGCAGACAGATCAGCTTGTTTTAAGTTCTGCCTTGACCTTCAATACGAGAAAGCGTGAGATTATCAGCGGGATTGACACACTTATGAACGTTACACGATGTATCTGCCCACAATAATACAAGCTGGGAAGTGATGTCTTTCATTAATCCTGTACAACCAAGTCACAGACTTGCTGTTGGGCAGGAGTGAAGATGAAGAAATTGGACTGACTTCTCAGATGCACTTGACCTGACACACAGGGTTATCTGCAAAATTAGGGAGCTCAGGTAACTCACACATTTGAAAGTAGGAATTATATGAAATACCAAATACTTCAGCAAGAGTTAAAAAACATAAGCAGGATTATTTTTTGCTGATATCTCAGATTTAATTTAGAGTCCAAAGCCAACACACAGGCAACATTTCTTCTGCAAGGGGACTTTTAATCCAAAGAAAAGACCTACCCTATTAAATTACTAAAGCAGAGAGCCATAAAGAAAGAAAGAAAGAAAAAAAAAGCACATCTCCTCACCTGGGACACAACTCTTGATTTTTCCAAGAGATAGGTCCTCATGTTTGCGCCAATGATATGGTATCTTTTATCAAAGCCAATCTGAATGTATTTCCCAAAGCGGCTGCTGTTGTCATTCCTTGTTGTTTTAGCGTTTCCAATTGCCTGTATGAAACAGAATTAAACATTAAAAAAGACAGTCCTCTTTCCATGGTTGTACATTAACTCTGAAACAAAGATTTGGCTTCCGTAGCCAATAAATAAATCACTGCTACATAAATAGTACGGGATAAACCCAGATGAGCAAAGGTGGAACCTGAGCCCTGATGACAGCAGAGTGGCAATGTGACGTTGGAGAGGATGCTGTTACTGCATGGATCCAACTTCTATGGATTTTTCTTTCACAGAAACTCTGGAAACACCATGCTTTCAATAAGCAGGTCACCAATACCCCAACAGATTCACCTGACCTGAGTGGGATTGATGCTCCACCAAGCTCAGCCTCTGGTGCTCCCCATGATGCACAAGTGCTGAGAGGAGGGATCTGGACAAGAGATATTTGGGCATTATCTCCATGCACGTTCAGACGTGCCTTGCAGCCTAGTCTGCTATAACCAGCACGGCCTTTGCAGGGGATGCCAACGGGATTCACATCACGGAGGCAAACAGTGGTTGCCCTCCTAAGCCTACGAGCAATGAAGCTGGATGCTCACCCGCAACACAGACACGGGTGCACTGCCCCATAGCAATGCTGGTCTTCTTCAGGAGCACTATGGGAATAGACCTCGGAACAGCAGGTTTTATCCCTATGGAGAAGGGCACCATCCCCTGCCATTCCTCATTCACTGCCTTTCCTTTCTCCCTGCCATCCACATCTGTCCAGACTGTATATTCAGAGGATTTATCCCTGTATGTCTGGCTGATGATACACAGTTCACTAATTCCAATCTCTTCTGAATCCACACTCTCCTGAATTAAAAATCTGCCATTAAGACGTAATCTCAGACAGTTCCACCTTCAAGCAACATCAAGACAATCTGCACCACCAGCACCTGAGCCAGAGGGATGGAGAAACAGTGGCGCAGTGGCACTCACAGACTTGTGGGCAAGGGGCAATAAGGATAAGAAGAAGGTGAACAAGAGCCTTCTTTCCAGCTCCTGGACGCAGGCAAGATAAGACTAACCATGGACCAACCAACCGGACTGCCTCTGACTTGCTTTGCAAGTCACCTTGTGTGTTGGCCATGTTCTCTCTTTGGCTGGTGGAAGACCTTAGCCCTAGTGGGTTTTGCCATGGAGGCAGCAATTAATGCTGTAAGTGGTGCAAACAGAGCTCAGGGTCAGTGGAGAGCAGCAATCTATTTTTGGCACCTGGGAAGGAGCTTCCACAGGGGAGGATGTGGAGAACCAGGAGAGGATCAGAGCATCAGGGTCTGGCCTCACCACCTGAGCTGGAGTAAAGCTACAGGACTGTCCATTTGCATGCTTAAAATGGTCAGAGAGAAGTACCAAAACACAGTGCTGCATTGGGATAATTATAACAGATTAACCAGACTCCTTTTTCCTCTTACTTTAGACTCCTTTTTCCTCTTACTTTAGATGAGGAAAGGCTACAAGGTGGTAAGAGGATGAAGATGAAGTGGATAAGCTAACAACGAAGCACACGGGAGCTGCATGGAGGCTATCAGCAATGGCTTGGGAGAAGAAAGACCACTGCAAGCCGGGCAAAGGGATTGACACAGGTTTCCCGGGCAGATCTTACCTCCATGATTGGACTCGAGGCGAGGACTTTGGCTTCGATGTTGGTCTCGCTGGCCGAGCCCCCGACGGTGGCGAAGAAGCGCATGGCGTACTTGGCGGAGACCGTCTTGCCAGCGCCCGACTCGCCGCTCACGATGATGGACTGGTTCTTCTCATCCCTGGGGCGGCAGAGAAGAAAAGCGCCCGTAAGTGAATGGCTCTGCTCGCTAATCCTTTCCACCGTGCAATAACCCTCCACACGTCTCTCGTGTTATTAGCACTGCCTTATCAATGCCCAGGTCACTCTGCACTCTACCAAAAGGAAAAGTGAATAATACACAGCTGCAAAACATCCATAAAGGTTAAAACCCCAAAGGGCAAAGCGGAGTTTAGTGGAGTCCCCACCAAGTGCAGCCGCTTTGGAGCCCCCTGCAATGTGCAACCTCTTGTTCGGACGCCTCCTCGTTACAGCTTCGTTAGAGCACCAATAAGCACCTGCCGCTTGATGTTTGCCAGGGGGAGCATTAGGGCGAGTTTGCTGCCTATCAGCTGCGAATGCTACACACGGAGTTTCTCTTCCCAACGCCTCCACGCAGGCATTCATGCTTTTCCCAGAATAAAAAAGGACAGTTGGACATGAAATTCACGTAGTGTACTGTTAAGATATTAAAAGACGGATATCCGTAAACGTTCTGCTACCTTCAAATATGACAACTATTGAAGCTGTGCAATGTGGCCCCCTCAAATCAGGAAATAGATGAATTAAACGCAATTAAATGTGAATCAGTATTTTCACATAGATCTCCGGATTGGTTAAACCTCTGCAGCACTAGCATCGTCTCCCACTTCAGATTCACATTGGCACATTATTCCCCAAAACCACCTAAAATATAAGTCACTGCTCCAAAGCACAGAAGTAGGACGTCACTGAAACAGCCATGGGCAGCGTAAAATGGAAGAAAATACACCCCCAACTGCATTTTCCAAAGTGGGTAGGTATTCCCAGAAGGATTTTGCTTCTTTCTGGGTTCAGAGAAGGACCAGCAGGAAGAAGGAAGAGCATAAAGAGAGTAAAAACAATTCCTGGCAGAAACCACTAACAGGAAGTTTCTTTGACTTTCCAAGTTTTTAGAAAAAAAAAAAAAACAGATTTCTAGAGAAGCCAGGTAGTGTTCACCAAGACCAACATCTCTGGAAAGATCCTTCTTTCAAATCCAGACAGATTGCAGAGATCTTCCCGTACAATTTGGTGACCAATTACTGCCAGTGGGATGAAAGATGGATGCTCCAGCTCTGTGTATCCAGGTAAAACTCAGGATACCCCCAGAGCCAAATCAGAGCAATAAACTTTTCCAGTTTCTCTTTAAAGCCATAAACACAACAGCACAAAAAAAAAACGGGTAGTTTTTAAAAGGGGGTCACTTTGATAGCCTTCTCCTAAGGAAATCACCACAGGAATGAGCAGCCTCTAACAAATTGCAGAGCTTTGTCCCAGTGAGGAAACCCGCGCGCGCTAACCCGGGTCACTCGAGCGCTAATCTCCGCCGCGACGCTAATCCCCGCGTGCCGCACATCGAGTCAAGGGGCGTCCCTGCATTTCTGCAGCAGACATCATATTTAACCTACTTCTCCGAGCACAGTCAGAGGATTAGCGTCCCCGGGGCACGCCGGAGATTAAAGGCACTGTGAGGACCGTGGTTCAAATTCAGCCCTACACTGAGGCTCAGGACACTTCTTCACAGTGGCTCTAATGCACGGCTGCCTGAGCATTTATGTTTTTCCCAACAAAGGATATTTCAGACAAAAGCAGCTCATAAAAAAAGGCATTTTGTCCTTCCCACCACAGGGCTGGGCTGGTGGGTCTCCAGCTTCTCCATGCTGGGAGCCTCTGGCACCTTTTTCCTTATGATCAACCTGCAGAAGCTGCGTCCAGCTGCACTTGCAAAAGCCAGGAGCGAAGACCAGCCTGGACACAGTGATGGGATGCCACCAAGAAGCCTCCACCAGCAGGCAAGGATTTGGATATGGCAGCTGGAAAACACGTGGAATTGCACGGCATGGTGCCTACTATGCTTAGTTCTTGGTAGGTGTTTGGAGGGGAGACCCTACAAACAGTGGCTGTTTTGGAGAGGTGATCGGGGCCACAGGAGACCCTTCTCCTTGCTCCCACCAGCACAGCAGCTCTGTCCCTAGCTCTCAAGTCACTGCAGGGATGCTGATCGCATGGCACTGATGCATTTTGTTTTGCACTTTATTAAATGCAACTTTATTTTTAATTTCGTATTTTACTAAGCCTACAGATACTCATAAAACCAAAGGAAAAGCAAGAAAGAACCAGCACGCGGTGCCTTTTGCACCAGAGCGGAGCTATTCCAGGTGATTTCATGCTTCCTGAGCACACCCTTGCCGTCCGCCTTATCAGAAGGGTGTCGCACCCTGCCCTCTCCCTTATCTCCATGCTCATAAAAGGCCCCACCAAGTTTCACCCTATAAGATGCCCCAAGGAGGTGGCTGACATCACGCAGAAGCCTGCAGAGTCCACGTGCATCTCCCCTCAGGTAAGTTCTGTTTAAATTCTGTAAGGAATTACAGAAAACCATGTGAAGGGGGCACCTTCATTACCACAAATGGCTGTTGAGTTAAAACAAAGCATCTGGCGTGAGTCCAGATGACCCCCATACAATGACACCCAACGCAGCAGCCTTCAGCTTCTTCTCCTCTTCCAGGTCATACACCTTGCTAATGTTGCAACAACAAAATGCTACATCCATAGCATAATAAATACAGAACTAAGCACAATAAATAAATAAAGAAATAAAGGAAAAAGCCCTCCCATCTCATGCACCTGGCACAGATGCTGCTGAAGGCTGCAGGCACAGGACAGCAGGACAGCTTGCGAGTACCCAAGGGACACAGTGTCTCTCCCAGTGGCATCCCATCCAATAACTTCTCTGGGTTTGGGGGATTTAGGGCAGGCTATACCTTGCCTTAACACAGCACAAAGGACCAAAACAAGAATTTAAGTTGCCCCAGACATGTTCTTTCTACATCTTGACATAAAATGTTGCATGAACCATCATCTTGGTTCAAGGCAATATCGCCCTCAAAGATCATGCCTTGTGTACATGGAATTTGGACCTGAGGGCGAACAGCCAGATTCATCAGAAAACAAGTGAAAACCACTTGAAAAAATGCTTATATGGCTCAGATTACTCACTGTTCTGAGGCAGTGACTGCAAAGCCAGGTTACAAAAGAGATCATTGCAACCAGCAGAAGGAACCATCAAGAAGGACCAGGCAAGACAACCCGTAAATATCTCCAGGTCTACGCACAGGACACACTTGCTTTTATTTTTCCTTCTTTTTCTCTTTTCCTAGCAATAAGGCCACATGACAGAAGACACCATATTCTCAGAGATGAAAACCTGGATCTCCCACCCTGCTGTCCATGACTTCTTCATCATCTGCTTGCCCCTCTTCGGCACTTGGACCACCAGCTCAAGGCAGATAGACCTCACCAAGTGTCCACTCACCTGGCCATCTGCTTGTAGGCTTCTTCGGCCACAGCGAAGATGTGAGGGTCCATGTCCCCCATGTTTTGGCCACTGTACGCATAGATGACATCTTGTTCATAGATTGGCAGCTGCTCGTAGGGATTGATGGCAACAAGCACAATACCTTAGAGAGAAATGCACAGAGGTTACAAACTGAAGTTAAAGTTACGTCAGCTCGTGCGTTAGAGGGTTTTGTTTTGGTTGATTTTTAGTATGCTGCTTGGAAAAAAAAGGGGATGGGAAGGAAATGGGAAATTCTTAATCCGTGTTTCCTTGGAAGTGCAGTGCTTTGAGAGCAGGGCACTAAGTTCCAGGACAGCCATGGAGGAGCAATATGAAATTGGTAAGGAAAGTGTATACTTATGGCTCCACTGTGCCAAGCCTGACTTTTTAGAAGGTCTGAGAAGGAGGGCTAAGAGATGCCTGAGCCATAACTTCAGAAAAGTAATTCCTGAATTACTGAATTCAGTAATAATTCTATAATTCCTGAATTCAGTAATTCTGAAGCCACAGCAAACAAATAACACGGATTTTCCCATGGCTTAAATGCTGAGCAAAAGCTTTGAACAAAGGGCACACTCAAAGCAAAATGAAACAGATAGATGACAGTGAGGGAACACCAGGGACTGAGCCTTAAAGGCTTCCTTTGCTCCCACTGTGGAAAACCCATGCCTGGAGCAGAACAGCTGTCAATTTAGGGGCACCTCCATCTCTGGAGAAATCCAGGGCAACTGCCTTTTCTGGAGAGTGGTTCTTGCATATGGCCATACTGGAACATTCACAAGTTCCAGCTCTGAAATATCTCCAGGTTTTATGGGTTTAAAATAAAACAAAATAAATCTAACACTGTTGTTATTCAGAGGAGCTACAGACAGTTCATGGCTTGCAGTGAGAGAAGAGGCAGGAATGGTAACTGCTGTCTTGGATGCCATTGGCCATATAGTCTCGCAGGAAGACAAATCAAATTCACACTGGCCTTGCATTTGCTTTGAGATCCCAAAGTCATAAAGAAGGGGCATAAAACAACAACGCATCCATTTTGTTTTTGCTTTTCCCTACACGAGCTGACCCTACCAGTGGCCATCAATTTTCTCAGGATACCTCTATAATTCTGGATGGAAATTGCCCCAGAAAGGAGTTCTTCTCTTGCAGAGAAAAGACATGCTTGGCAACAACACTAACAGCACATCTTCATTGTCTGTTCTTCTGTAGCATAATTATAGTTTTTGCCTCTCATGATTGGCTAAATCGCACAATTTTCTATGACATCAGATTGTATAGATCTGGTCACCTCCACAAACTCACTAGAACTCCATATAGAGAGAAATGCACCGTAAGCCTCTCTCAGTTGGATCCATCTTCCTGGGCATGGCTGTTCTCCACAGCAGCTTCCCAGGTCCTCGTGTTTCCCTGTAGATGGTTCATCACATTCACAGCTGGCCTCAATCTCATCTGACAAGGTGTTTCTGCCAGCACTGATGCCCCTAAGTTTTCCCACCAGAGCAGGCAATGGAAGTCCCACCTCTGTACTGGTCACATGGTCTTTGTTCACTGGTCTCCTGTCTCTAGACAGGCTCCAAAAGCTCAGGAAGGTCTCACCACACTCGCCACCAAAAGTCATCTCTGATTTTGCAGCCATTACCCAAGGCAGGAACCCAGAAATGTCCCCTGGGGATTGATGGCCATGCCGTGACACTCACCACAGTATGTGTAGATCTGGTTGGACTCCAGGAATCTCACTTTGAGGTTGTGGAGGACCGCAGGCTCGTGCAAGTAGCTCAGGGCTGTCAAGTCATTCTCTCCCACCAGGATATCAGGATTGCGCAGGAAAGGCAGCTCCTTTCCATGGCAGTCAAGAGGATATTCGTAGATCTGAAGAAACACATGCAAGGGATGTCAAAATGGAAAACTCACCAGCATCTCTAAAGGCCAACAGCTGATCTGAGGACAACTCCAGCTTTCTGTGTGGTATCAGATACGACATCTGCCATAGTCCCTCTGGCTCCATGTCGAATGAAAGCCTCTTAATGCTAAACACTACATGGAACAAGCCCCAAGGGAAGCCAACAAGATCTAGTTCGGATAACTGGAATTTCTTCGGGCCTTATTCCCTCAGGATTTCTCAGCATTCATTAAATCCAGGTCCAAGAAAAGCTGCTTTATTTTTAATTCCAGCCACGTTAAGTACTAAAAATCTCATCTCCTTTCAAGCAGGGCCAGGGTGTAGGGAAGCATGGAGTCCCTGATGCTCCCCCTGCTCAAGAGAGGGTGTTAAAGCAGGCACTTGCCCATATGCTTGCTATTTTGGGCTCCAAAAGGACAGCAGCAGGGCCACCAAAAAGTGCATTTTTTCCTAAAAAGTGAAAAAAAAAACTAACTTTTTGAAGTTACCCCTGCCTCCCTCAGAGCACTGGGATCTGACAGCACTTTTGGATCCAAGAGCAGTAAGACACTGCGTCTGCGTTTGCACCCGGATTGCGCTGCGTGACGTCTGACCCCAGGGCTCTCCAACACTGTGGACCCCAAGGCACAGAGAAGAGGGGGAGAAAACCCACAAGACTGGGCCAAAACCCACTTTTTGCCAAAAAGATCAGGCAAGAAGCCCATGGGGCAGATGAAGAAGGTGCTGACATCCTGGTACGGCAGCAGCACGATGCATTTAGGGAGCTCCAGTGCATTTTCCACCATAACCTCACATTGCCAGTGCAAACTTGCAAGAGTTTACACTCTTGTCTCGCATCCTAATTGACAACAAGCTGGGGATCCCCAGCAAGATTTAAATCCAGCTCTCCGTTCAGAAGGAGTGTGCCAAATAGAGAGCATAGCTGGAAACCACGAAATCCATGAAAAATCACTTAAAGCCCAGGGACAAAAGCAAAGAACTAAGCAGACGGGTAATGCACGCTGGCTGTCAGGAACAGAAGGCTTCCTGCAGCTTTCAAGCCCGCACACGTGCTCAGCATCTTCAGCCAACGCACACATCTGCTCCTCCTCTTCACTACAGCCCTCCAGTCCAACATGCAACTGCACCAGCTGCCCCTTCCCGGGGGAAACTGCATTAAATGGGTCTTGCAAGGATTCTTAGAGCAAAAATGTTGGTATCTAATCACACCTCTTGTTTGATGGAAATTGACTTCATCCAACATATAGAAACATCTCTGATTCAACCAAGTAGGGGTTAAAGGCAAACTGTGCTGGAGAATGGCCCCATCAACAGAAGAAAAAAATCTGGTATTGCAGACTATTGCAACTTAGCCAGAGGATAAAAACAGATGATAGAGGTCGAGGGCTTTTCTTGCAACCTACTTTAATATAAGCATCGAGGGAAACGGGCAGAGGGAAATCTGGCAGTGGTGAGGTGATAAGACTAATTTAAAAATAAAAATGTATTCTAGAAAATGTGAGAGGACGCAGGCTTATTCACATTCGTTTGAAACTTTAAATAAGTGGAAGAGAATAACAACATTCAAAAGCTTACAGTTTCATCTTCGAGCTTCAGACACAAGGTTCTATCTCCCTCCTTGTAATCCTTGATTATTTCTGCTGATTTCCAAACTTCAAAAGGGTCAGGAATCCAAACCCGGGCGTACTGCAAAGGGAAAAAAAGAATGAGTTTAAAAAGCTTGTAAACCTCAGAAAAATCAAGTGAGAAATAAATTGGTTCACCACGGATGCAATATAGACAAGAGGCATCAAGGACAACATGGACACCTAAACAAATGTGCAAGGTTTTGTGCCAAAAAACATCAACCTTTGAGCTTTCCATACATTAAAAACAGGGTGTTATGAGCCTGCTTTGCAATATAACGGATGTTCTGCTGCTAGGCAGCTCCTGCAATGGTTTTGGTAGACAGCACGTGCTGTTTTGAATGTCCTCACACCTTCTTCAGGAGACATCAGCACTAGGCGAGACCCAGGTTGGTTTGGCAGCGCAGACCAAGGAACATGTGTCTGTGCCATGGCCACACAGAACCTGCTGTGACCATTTCCAGGCACTGCAGGCCACCAATCCAGCTGCATCTCCATCTGGGCACGGCTCCAGTCAGGCTTACCTTGCAATTCCCACCTGCTTGGAAGAGGGAGATGGTAGGAAAGGTCCAAGCCTTGGCTCTTCCCAGGCCCCAGAGGAGCTGGGATGTGGCAAAAGGAGCCGGGAACAGTGAGCACAGTCATTCCTTGCACTGAGACAGCCTCTCAAGCAGCTCCAAGGCTGGAGCCACATGCACCTTCTGCACGGTGGTGAAGACCATGATCAAGGAAGGCCCAAAAAGCCCGGCCACAAAGCTAGGAAGTGTGGGCTTGACACTAAAACTGAGGCAAACAGACGGTAAGGAGCATCTCTCCACTCCACCACACGAATCTACCAGTCCCATGGCTATCAATGGGAATCAGGCAAGAGGAGACACCAAAGCCACCAGCCTTCACTGGAGACAAAACTGCAGACAGGCTTCGAAATGCCAGAAAAATGCCTTGAAAACTCACATGCAACATCTAATATCTCCAGCAAGTCTCTCCCAAGCCACAGCTGCCCTGGTGTTCCTGGTGGTTTGGAAGGTCCCTTCAAAGCGCACATCCCAACAAGGACATAAATCCTTGCCAAAGCTTGCCCAGTGCAGAGACCTTAGATCCTCCTTCTCCAGAGAAACAAGCAGAGCCCATGGATCCCAAAAGCACCATCTCAGCAGTGGCGTTTTTGGGACTTTTCCACCTGAGTCTCCAAACTCACCCCACCAATGGAAATAAGATGCACATAAAGCTTTTCTTGCAAGAAAAAGGGGAAAATCGCAGCAAACACAAATAGTGGTGGTGCCACAAAGATGGCTTTGGTCCTTGTCTTGAAAGCCAAGCCCTCACCATGCTATTCTAGAGTGCTTTTAACAGCAACTCAAGGGTTAAGGAAAGAGTCTTCGAAGCAGCCTGCTCTGCATCTTAACAGCAATAGATTTTTTTTTAATGTACAATGTGCAATTATTTTTAGAGCTGCTCAATAGCTAAGACAGCAGGAACCTTTAGATGCTAATGGAGCTATGCAAGACATATTGCCAGAACAGCAGTTTTGTCAGTGAGGAAAAAATAAAAATAATAAAATAATAAAAATAAAAACAGTCACTTCCTGCCTCACCTCTGCAGGGCTGGCTGAGCACCCCAGTGCCACAACCCTGTGCGCTAGGGACATCAGAGGGCCTTTGATAGCTGGAACGCGAAGACTGACCCATAATAAGACCCTTAGTGAAGCAAATAACTCGTCTTGCACCCCACCAAAATATTAATATTGAGGAGCTCATCCTCATCCCGTTTTTTCTGGGCTCCAATGCTGTGGAAGTAGCCTTGGTGCATCCCGGTGGCAGCACCTCTCCTTCCTATCCATCCTCACCCACCAAGTTTCCTGCGGGACCAGGACCCATCACTGGGACTGTGCACAGAGCCAGGGCAGAGGCAGAGCAGGATCAGCCAGAATAGCTCGGAATCAGGACAGACCCAGCACTAGGAGGCTTCTGGGATGGAAAATAGCTCAGGTCCCACCAAGCCTCCCCTCTCAAGCTGCCACCAGCTTTGCCATGTGGCAGCTCCTCTCGGCCCTCCGACCACAAAACTATAGAACCTTAATTTAAAAGGAAGCCAAAATAGCAAAAAACAACTAACTTTCCAGGTGATGATGCCATATAATCATTAAGTGAAGTCCTCTATAAAAAGCAGTGTAACAACTGCTCTGTGGAACTTTCTTTTTTTAAATAAAATAAACCTCTATTTCTATAATCTCACCTCTCACGCAATTAATAGGCCAAGTCCTGGCTTCGTTAGCTTTAACGACCTCTTGCTCTTCCAGAAGAGCTGGTCAGGAAGGGAAAAGCACAGGCAGCCCTGGCCCAAAGCACAGAGATAGTCAGGGCTATCTCAGAGTTGAGCAAAATACAACCCTGGGCAAATCACTTCATCTCCCACCATTTAGCATCCCAGCTCCTCCAATTCTGCCTCCTGGGACTTACTGTCAATTCACCAGATAAAAACAAGCATGTTCTTTTTGCAACACATGCACACAAACAGGAACATGTTCCTACAAACAGGAATGAATTCATGGGAACAGGAACGAGGTCTGCTTTGCTTTCCAAGGCAAGGCCGGGGTGGTGTTGGAGTAGGAGCCACACAAACCACAACAGGGCGAATCCACATGCAACATCCCCTGGAGCTGCCCAAGAGTCTGTTTGAAATAGTTGTGGCTTCCTGAAGGGCCTTAAAAGGTTTAATTAACAAAAATAATTTTTAAAAACCCACTTCATGCAATAGACAACAGCGTTGCTCTGAGACAGCGAAACAACAATCCTTCAGCTACTGTTTAATGATTTAAATGGTTTAAATAGCTTACATGCAATAACAGCATTATTGAAATCGATGTTTTCCCCATTACTAAAGTTTTTCCCATTACTAAACTTTTTCCCCCTATTTTGCCAACCGTTATTAAATTATAGGTGCTCCACACATCTGGCCAGTGCTCCAGCCCCTTGCTGCTCCGGGGAGAGTGAGTCCCGAATTGCAGAAATAAAAAACACCCTTTTGTTACAAGACTTGCAGAAAATCAAGGGTTCTTTTATTATTATTTACCGCCGCACACAGCAGAGCAGATGGCGAGCCCCGATCTGCTCCTTCCCATCCTCCCTCGCAGCTCCGCACCGGCCTCGGGAACACATCACGACAACCCCGCTGCTAAAACGGTGCTAAACCCTGGGATTTGGGACAACGCTTAAGCTCACTATGGAAAACTTGCAGTGTTGGGTCAGAAATGCGGCGGCCTCGAGCACCTGCCCAACACGGCTCCCTCCTGGCCTAGATTTTATTACGGTTGGTTTGTGCAGTGCCCTTGAGGGATAATTTTTCCCCCCTGGGTCCAGAAATTGCATGTTTTCCAGCACACATTTAAGATCCTCTCCAGCCCCTCTGAGGGGGACCTGCCGCACACATGAGTCGGCAGCAATGCATTAAAAATAATAATAATAAAATAAGATGGCAATGCACACTCCTTGTGACAGAGAAAAGCCCCTTAGTGAGTATTAAATGCAAAGGCAGGGCAGAGCCAGCTATGCTGTGCTGCATTATTTCTCTTTATTTTCCATCTCTCTGGGTTAAATAACTGTGTCAAGCCCATGTTTGACATTCCAGCTGGGAAGAGCACTCTTATCTGCAAAGAATCCCCAAACCAGGCAGGGGGGCACCCCTGGTGTTTGTGCATGGGTGCAAAGGATTTTTGACCTAGAGTTGTATTTACAGCGTGTTTCTTTCTCATCAGAGGGTGCTCCTGGAGGCCGCTTTGGTCTCTCTTCACTATTAAGTAGTGTTAGGACAGAAAATCTACCGCCGGCGGTTTAAATAAGCAATGTCTTACTGGTCCTAATTTAAAAAAAATCCAGCAATAAAGTTTGCCAGCAAGGAAACCTTGTGTACCTGGAAAGCTGCACCTGAGATCACAAGCTAGCAAAATTGGGAAAAATAATTTTAAATTACTTGCAAATCCAGGTTTTGCAAGAGTCCTTCCCTCTTTCAAGCAAATATCCTTCAGAAGTGAAATAAAAACCACAAGCAAACAGCTCTGGGATAAGATTTTTCTACGTTCTGGCATTTTTTACGCAGAATATTTCATGCACAGACACTCATTCCTATGCAAATCCATGCGCAGGCACCCAGTTCCTATGCAAATAACTGAGTACCAACACAGCAAAACACCATAAACAGAAGGGAAAAAAAGAAAGAAAGGAAGGAAGAGAAAAGGGATTCCCAGTCACCAGGTGCTGCTTATTCTTTCAACACATCTGTAATGAAGACACCTCATCGCAGGTTTCCCACTATGCAGGACCTCATATACATCTATTGCATCTATATATATGTCTTAATGCAACTCCCATGTTGGGGAGCTCGGACATAACTCGGATCTGGTTCTCCTCCTACCAAGCACTTGCTCCCCTCTCTAGGGAATGTTTCATTCTTCATTATGTAGATGAATGAGAGGACAAAAAAAAGTATCTCCCCTTGCTGGTGAAACATTATTTATCTCCATCATTGATCTTCGCTTTTGTAGGTCGTTGTGCATTTACCTGGTTTTCCCAGACATGAACAGCTGCTTCATTCCCAGATAATAAAAGTCAATTGGTAATTCCAATGAAAGAGAGATGCTGCCGTTGTCCCCAAACCAAATGCAACCCACAGAGCTGAGAGCTTGAGAAACATAGCATGAAAACACCCACAGCAACCTCAACTTTGCTTCATAAGGAGCCAGCCAAGGTTCAAGGCACTTTAACCTTCACCCTGGCCAGTTAGGGGCATTTTTCTAAACCAGCTCCAAACTCCAAAGACCTCCCCAGCACACATGGAGCCACCATGTTCCTGGGGTGCTTGGCCAACAACTCTGAAATCATAAAGATTATTTGGTTTGACTATGAGGAAATAACTCAGGCCCCAACCCACCAAGATCTACAACCAACTGCCTGCAGTCAATTAGCCTAGACCAGCTCAGGCATCAGTTGGACCAAGAAAGGTCACAGAACAGGGAGTTTCTGCCATTTTAATCCTTTATCTACCCAGAATCAGAGCACGGAGATCAGTAAAAACAAAGAAAAACCCACATGCTGGAGTTATTTTCTATATACGCCCCGGCAGAATCGAAGAGGGTTTTTCCCGCCTCATAGTTTGTGTGGGCTCAGAGGGACACGAGTCGACCTTTTCCATGGCTTGCATTACATGACAGTCACACTTTGCTGAGGGACACCAGAACTCCAAGTCTTGCTGTGTCCCGAGAACAATTTGTTCCATTTTAAGCCTTTATTCAGGCAGCAGGAATTCTAGGTGGAATTTCAGAGAAGCCAAGCGGCCCTTAAGTAGCAATTATAAAAAGATATATGTTTCTATTCAGAATGTGAAGCTGCAAGAGCAAGGACTGAATTTGGAGCAAATATTTGATCAGCTTACCAGGCCAGAAGAGGGACATGCAGGATTTCCATCTTCTACAACTTTTCCTCCTCCTGTAACTTTCCAAAGCAGTCTCCATCCCTGGAGACATCCTGAACTCGTCAGGACAAGGTCCCAAGTGCCTTGGGCTGAGTGGTGCTTCTTTGGGCAAAGTTGGACATCCAGAGCCCAGAGGTCCCTCCCAGCCATATTACTCTACAAGCCACATAGCTTTATATTATTAACCCACACTAAAAGCACATCTGTCCCCAAATTCCATCTTTTCTACCTCCCTTATTTCCTAACATCCCCCCAATCCCTTTGGAGGATCCACAACTCAAGGTTTCAGCTTCTCAGAGCAGCAGGTAGAGCTGGGGGATGCTCATAAAGGCACAGGTCCTACGCCAGCAGCACCAGGAACCTGAAGCACGTGGGATAACGGCAGAGTTGTCCAAATCTCAGCAAGACAGAGTAGCTTATGTCACAACCTTCTCCACTAAAACCACAGACAGCACTAACAGCCATCTCCTCAGGAATTCCAGATGCAAATCCCAAGCTACCATAATTAACGGAACACAATTAACGAAAACAAGGCATGACAAACACAGGTATGAGATGCTTAAGGAATAAAATAACCTCAAACGCGTAACTCGGTAAGTGTAATAGTTACCAATATTTATTTTTGGTGAGGAATTCATGCCCTTGCCTCTTTTTATCCTGGGATCTTAGCTTTGCTAGGGCACTGGTGCCCTTTCCACCTCCGTCATGCAATGGAAAACAGCTTTTTGGTGCAGACCAACCAGTTTTTGAAACTCCCAGTTTTCTGTCTCTCGCGAGGGGAAAAGGAGATTCACGGGCACTGCCGCCGCTCCCGATAGCTCCCGCTCTCCGCAAGGACATGGAAACTCCTTTATCGAAGCGTCTCAAAGCCCCGAGCACAGCGGCAGCCTCCGGATCGCTATTCCCAGCCGCAGGGAAGATAAGCACCCGCTTTTGGAAAACAAATCCTTTAGCAAGAGCAGAGAATCGGGTGAGAGAGGAGCAGTTTCCAGCACCAGCAAGATGGATTCAGCAGCAGCAATGCAAATATTTGCTCTCCTTTTGGGGGCTTTTCCACCCCTTAGGGTGTTTGCAACCCCTTTGGCCTTCTTAAAATTGCACGTCACAGCTCAGATTTGCATTGATCTTGGGCATGGCCAACCGCCAGGTTGGCTCCTTCTAGCCACAACCACTGGCCCTTGCTCTGCCCCTACCACCAAGGTGCCCGGGGTGTTTGGGCAGGAAGAGCGGAGGCGAGGTCTTCCAAAATGACCTCTTCCTTCCTGGACAAATTACTTATACTGAAATGTAGCCTGACTGCAGGACAGGTTCTTCCAGATCACGGATAATTTTTAGTTCTTCTTAACTTTTCAGCTCCCTTCCTGGGCACGTGCGCGTGAGTAGCACAGCCTCAGAATGACTTGCATGTACTGAGGCAGCAAGATCTTCTTCCCACCAAACTGGGTATTATCATTCCTTGGTCATTCAAAGACTGCATGAGCTTCCACCATCATGTGTGGTTTCAAAAACAGCCCCCAAAAAGATGCCCAAAAGGCCACCATCTAGGCTGACAGCTTGATGTGAAAACCACAGCTCTGCTCCTAGCAGACATGCCCTATACGTCCTCCAGCTGGATGGCTGTCACAGGCTCAACACTTCTCTGAGCAAGACAAGCTCCTACACATCCCAACCCCACGGAGAATCCCAGTACTAAGCGGAGCCCCCAGCACTTGCAGGTGTCTATCATGAGTCTGTTGGTGCTTTCCTCTCAACACGGGGCATTGCATGAGGTGGGATTTGCTTCCCAGGAAGCTCCGTCATGGTTTCCACCACCACTGCACCGTGTCTGCAAAGGCTCTGGGGAGCAAAGCAAGGCAGCACCACCACCTCCATGGACAAGCACTCAGCTGCAGAGTAACCAACAAGGCCCCAACATGGCCAACGTGACTGTGTCATGCCCGGGTAATACGGAAGAGGCAAAGGTTGCCTTCAAATGCTCTTTGGCCACCTACCACCATTAATGTGTTAATGCTACACGAATGTTAGGAGCGTATGCACATCCCTAAAAAAACAGATAAAGGAGCTGCTGACACTTCAAAAATCCCACTCAAGGTTTTTAGGGGACATGACCGGAATTGGGAGTCCGGAGCCCCCTAAAAACCTCAGTGCCCAATTCCCACGCCCAGAGGTAAGTGCAGAGAAACTGAATTTATCTAAATGCACATATATCCTGCACATCACATCGAGGAGCACCACTTGTCTACAAAGCTGCTGGTCCCAACGACTGTGGATGTTCCGCCTTCATGACGAAAGCAGCAAGGCTTTGGCCTGGGGAAAGTGCTAATCTGTGCTCAAAATTCATTACAACTTTGTAAAAAAATAAAAAATAAAATAAGGAAACCCAAAAGATAAAGCCCACACACATACAGAATTTGGGAAGCTGCTTGGGAAACTACTTTGAACAAAGTCTCAGGAGCTAAGGGGAGAGGCCCGAGACATTTCATGGAGATGTGCTGCAAACAAACCCTGCGGCTCCAGGCATCCTAGCACGGAAGCGCCTGCAAGGCGCGAGGACCGTCCCCCATCACGGACAGGAACAGAATAAACCGCATTTTGAGCTATCCACTTGTGCTCACTCCGAAGAAAACGCTGTCCTCTGCAGATGGACACATGCAGAGCTTGGTGTGATCTCTCCAGCTATTTTAAGGCAGGAAACCCTGATTCTCAGGAGCAGAGAGCCAAATTCCCCCTTTTCCAGCAGTATCGCTTCATGCCTGTGAGAGGATACAGGCCAACTGCCCCCCAACAGACCCAAGGAAAAGGGGGAGAAAAAAGAAAAAGAGAAAAAAAAAATAAAGAAAGAAAAGAAATGCCCGATAAGGTCAGTCATTGCAAAGACTCTCTCAGTTCATTTGCAGTGAGGAATAACCACAACTTGCAGGGCTGGAAACAGCAGACACAGCAAAGGAATCTGTGGATGCACGCAGATCTAAGCACTGAGACCACCACCTGCAGCTGAACCGTCACTGAAAAGGCTGTTTCCAAGCCCAAAGGTGAGCGGGTGAAAACCTGAGCCCCCTTCCAGGTCGACGTCCACGTGGGGAGATGCTCCTTGCCCTTCCCAGGAGGGCTCCGACGTTGCGCCATCCCGTGGGACATCCACATGGCTGCCAGGATCAAGCTGCATCCTGACACTTGACTCCAATGTGAAATTAAAGTTTTGTTGCCTCAGTCTGGCCAGGTTCAAAAGCTGTTTATACAAAATGCTATAAAGAAATTCCAATAGAATTTAAGCTTTTTAAAAAAATCTAAACGCTCTAGCTCATGGCTGCAAATATAAAGCTTGCGCGCATAAAAAAAACATAAGCTGCTTGACTGAATACGCAGCATCAAAAAACGATGCAGTAATTACCCTCTGGCCTTTGCAATTTCTATTGGTTTTGGTCCAAAACCCCGAATGACACTGGAGTTGCTACAGACCACATATAAACAAGTAAGGGTTGCAGCACAAGGAAACCCCACAACTCGGCAATACCAATTTACAGTCTTCTCCACCTCAGATCCACTTCACAGGAAGGACAACCAGTGGACCAGACAAGCACCAAAAGGTCTCTGATCCAGCCAGGGCTTTCGAGCAGCCCTAGGGAGTCCCATCACACATCTCCCGTCACCACCAGGCTACGGGTTCCCCACTTTTGTGCAAGCTTTTCCTCTCCACATCTCTTCCAATTCCCACAAGAAGATTTCTTCAAGTCTGTTAATCACATCAGCCCACATCAGGCCTGAGCTCTATTTCCTACTGCTCAGCAGCTGATCACGTTCCTAAATACTTCGTCTTTTTGCCAAGACACCTTTTGCCTCGCACCTAGAGGTATCACCACATGGGAAACCAACGGTGACGGGGACCTTCAGCTCAGGATGCCCATGTTGAACCACCAAGCCAACGGGCACGGTCTCCAGAGCCAATGCGAACGGGCTCCCAGCACGTTCCCAGTGCCGGCAGGTCACGGCCACCAGCAGCTCCGGATCCGGCATGGAGGTTGTCCCACCAGGAGCAGACCCAGCAAAGCCTCCACCAGCGCTGGGCTCCTTCCCCAGGGCGGCTGCATCCCGGAGAGGCTCCGACCAGCAGCTCCGGCTCCCGGAAAGAGCCAGCACAATACGAGAAAAAGATAAATAGCAATTAAGTATTTCCATCCTGCGGCTATTTCCCCCTCCTCCACCATGTAGTACAACCTCTATTGTCTGAAACGCATTTATCTGAAAGTGGGTCATGTCTCCTGGCGTTACTAAATCTTCCCAAATTTCCCCTGATTAGTCAAATGCAATCTCCTCTGTGACATCTGAATGATTGAGGTGGTGCGTAATGCCATTTTTCCCCTGAATGAGCCACATGAAAGAGGGTTTATAAGCTGAAAGGCGGCGTGCTAGGTGAATAGTTGTCAGCGGATTGCCCCCAAAAATATTACAAATGAAAATTAAATTGCTTCTAAAGGAGAAACCTTCCAATAAAACCTCCAGACTGAATGCATGACAGGAGGAAACTGCCTTCAGCTGCTGAAAGCATGAGGCCTCACTAACTTAAGACCTGCATAAATCGATCATTAAAAACATCTTTTCCCACCTCAGTATCAGGGACTTTCCACCGACCACATCTGGTCTTCTCTTTAGTACACAGATAGCAAAAAAGGGTCACGCTGGAGATTGGCTGCAGCCTAAACTTGGATAATACCAAGCAAACAAGCAAAAGGGTCACCTGGGATTTAAAACAAAAGCAAACAAAAAGTCATGCTGGCACTCAGAGGGAAAACAGAAAACACCCTACAAAGCTCGTCATACAACAGCAAGCAAAGCAGTACCGGCCAGGCCCAACTCATGTCCCAAGCCTTTTGGAACAGGAGAGCTGGAGGAGGCTCATCTCTTAGTAACAAGAATCCTCCTGGTCCACAAAGACATCGGTGCCAACCAAAACCACCAGAAAAGGTCCCAAAAAATCAAATCAAATGTCACAACTAGTCCAGCAGGGCTGCAAGAGGGTCTCACCTTGGTTGGCCGTGCGTGCAGGTCTAGGCAGGGTAAAGCTGGGCAGAAGATTGTCCCTGCCCAGCAGTCACATAATGATGGATGGAGCTGGAGGACCAGGCACCAGCCATTCAGTGGCCGTTTGGCAGGTGTCCTGCATTGCCTATGTGGGATATGAGGCCAGCTACCCCAGCTCACCTGAAGCTCATAATTAAAAATCCACAGCACAAGTGGGTATTTTTGACGGGCTCTGCACATTGGGCATGCCCAGAAAGTGGCTGCGCTTTGGGACACAAGTTTTGATTACCTCAATGCTCTCCCCACAGTGGGAGACCAAGTGGTTTCCATCTGCCTGCGCTGGCCTGAGCTCTATTTCCTACTGCTCAGCAGCTGATCACGTTCCTAAATACTTCGTCTTTTTGCCAAGACAGAAATCCAGTGAAGTGATTAATCTTCCTGCCCAGTCACAGCGCTGACATTAAGGTCCTTTTCTCCTGCTTTGATTCAGGAGGATAGAGGAGTGTCCTCTGACAGCCCTGCAAGAGGGTCATCCCCATGGGAGAGGCTCAGGGTGGAGGTTTTAAGGACCTTCCCATCCCTCCTCTGAGCATCCACAGCTCAGGTCCTCATCCACCGAGCTGGTTCCCAATAGCAAAGAAGAGCAGGATGAGAGACGTAGTCTGCTACAAGCTCCATGTGCTCGAGATTTCCCCAACACAAAGTACCTCTTCCTCCTAACCCACTCTCCAGAGCTTCTCTGCACCTAGAAGGTTAATCCCACTGTGGAGGAGAAGCCCCTGGAGACACAAGGAGCAGACAGCCCTGACTATCCAGCTTGGAAAGCTTCATCACAGCACAACCTGAACACGCTCACGCATCCCACCATCTCCAGAGGTTCCAAAGCGTCAGCTATTCAGGATCCAAAAGGCCACCTTGAGCAAATCTTGCTCCTAAAGATGATTTCAAATAAAACTCCATCCCCTGCAATGGAGCCAGAATAAATGCTGAAGTTTTACGTCCTGCTTGAGCTTGCAAAAAGTGGCAAGAGATCTCCTGAAGAGCCCAGAGGATGTTTTGGGGATCTTCTGAGGTCACTTATTATGAGCGAGAGCTTGCAATGGGAGGGAAGCGGGCACAGCTACAGCTCACCAGCTTCACCCATCCCCACAAAAAAATATAAATAAAAATAAATCCATCAAGCAGGAAATAAATCTCCCCTTTTTCAAGCTCAAGGACCAGGGACACAGAGTTCGGCAAGATGGCACAAAGCCACTCACATTTGTCTGGCGATCTTGTCACCCTGCTCCTGCACTGCAGAGGGATAAAATAATAATAAAAAAATGCAGTAGCACCTAAGTTTTTCTCATTAAAAAAAAAATATGTGTGTGTGTGTATATACATACACATGCATGCAAGAGCCACAAGTCCATCCCCCAGCGTCCGCGCCGGAGTTTCTGGGATTGGAGTGGAGCGGTGCCAGCGCGGAGGGGCCCGGCGGAGCAGCCCAAGCGTGAGCATCCACCCGAGCGCTTTGCACGGAGCCAGTTATCGCCTCGCTGGGTCAGGGCCCAGGGAGCAAAGGCGGCTGAGAAAGGAAAACAAAGAGCGACACGAGAGGAACCAGGCAGGAGGAGAGTTATCCGGGCTTCCTGGAGCTGGACCAGAGATTTCCACCATTGCCAGGACCTGCAGGGCAGACTCCAGGAATGACTTTCCTGGCCAAAATGGGGCTGGAAATGCAAATACCCAAGTGGGGAGACTGAAAGGCAACAAGCCAAATACCCAGCACCTGGTATTTGGGCTTTTATTTCCTTTATTATTTGTTTCATGGACCGGCAGAGGCGCTCGGTGGGGAATAGGTCAGCAGCCACGGTCAGCAACACATCTACACGCCTCTGAAACCGAGCAAAAACCCGCAGCACCCACTAAGTTTAATGCAAGGTAATTAAGCACCATAAATCCACAGGGAAGTCGCTCGGCTTAATCAGCTGGGAAGCTGGTTCTCCTCCTCTGGGGTCCTCACACGCGCTCCCATCCTCAGACCCGCACACGGAGGACACGCTGCACGCCGGGACTCGATGGCAGGTGACAAGAGAGCAGCGTTGGGGTGAAAAAGAAAAAAACAAAAATAGAAAACACGTCACTACCCCCATACCCCGTTTCTTGAGGCGTCTTTAAATGCATTAAGGGCTTTTTTCCCTTGGAAGACGCAGGGTCACAAGGACCGGTTCTTGCACCAGGTCGTTTTGGTGACAACATACATAAATAAATAAATAGCTAAGGAAGGGGAGCAGGGAGTGGAAAAAAAAGAAAAAGAAAAAAGAAAAAATACCACGCACACACAAGCAGAGTTTTGTTTCCAAGGGGCCAAGGACTGGAACACGAAATTGCAGCTTTGGGCGCTACGCTGTGATTATCACGGCGTTTGCCGCTTGCCGCAGAGCGGGGACGCGGCTGCGGCTGGACTCGTGCCCCTCGCTCGTGTTCACCCCGAGCTCCCAACGGCCCCGTTTGGAAAACCAAGGAGCTGCAAGGCTCGGCTGCAAAACTGCCACAGAACAGGGCAAAGAGCAACCAGGAAGGCGCAGCGGGAAGGGGCGGCTGAGGCCGCTCGGCTGCAAAGGTCCAAAGTCTGCAGTGGTGCCCGGTTATTCCCGGGCCTGCTCCTTGATAACCGCTGCAGCCTGGGCACACTCTGCCCCTTCGTGCCAGGGCCGCGGGCAAACGGGACCGTGCAGAGCAAGGAGGGGCACCCCGTGCCTCCCAGGCGCTTGGGAAAGGGCAGCTGCAGCCTGCGCAGATAGAAACAATCTAATATATCCGTATAGATATATGCACGTGTGTGCACATCTTCCTCGGTCAGCAGAACTATTTGTGGATTCAGGTGCTCCCTTTCAGCGTCTCCCTTTCACTCATCGGCAGCGCAGAAGCACGGCGAGGCAGAAGTGCTCCAATACATCAGGACGTGCACATCCCAAATACACTTGGGACCCATGGAAGACAAACGCAGGAGCATCTCACCGCGCAGAGCAGCCAAACGCGCCCTCCTCCCACCACGGCTCCGCTGCTGCAAGCACCAGGTGGGGAAAACTCTCACGCAGAGGCTGCTTTTAGGGCTACGCTGCAGCCAGGGCGCTAACGAGGGGCTGCCAGACCAAAACGAACAACTGCATAAACAGGAATCAAAATGCAGCATAAATACTTAATTCCTGCAAGCTCATCACCCATCCCTGGCTGTTGTGCTCCGGATGGGGGGGAAATCCCGAATCCGGGTGCGAGGGAAGTGACAACACATCAATCAGCACCAGGCGAGCTGCCAGGGAATATCTTTTTCTCAGGCACCACGGGGCTGCCAACTCCGAGGTTTCCAACTCCATCGTGGCTTCCCATCACCCCACATCAGGATGCAAGAAGTGAATTCTTAAAAGACTCAAACATGTTTTTATAACCTAAAAAAGCCCTTGGAGCACAAGCTGCCTCCCCAGGCAGGAGCTGCAGCCGGGATCCCTCAGGGAGCCGCGTCCCAGGAGCTCTGCGGCAAAGGACACGGATGGCCCTGGATGAGCCGCAACGTTCCCATGCTCGAGGCTTATTCAGAGGATATTTTTATTAAATATGCAATATATAGAATACGCATAAAGAAAGTTGTGACCCTCTGAATGAAGCACAAGCACCTTACAAAACCCCCTTATGCATTTTGGAGGCAGGCACCCAGCTCCTGCCTCTCCCACTTGGCTTTGCTGGAGTTTGCAGAGAAAAATAACCCCTCCTTGGGCGGCAAAGAGGAGGATGAAGAAGAAAGATCCTTCATCTCCTCAAGCTGCTCTTCGGCCCCAAATGAGCAGACCCACAAGCGCCCGCCAAGGACGGGTCTCAGAAACACGGCGCCCTTCAAAGATTCCCAGAAACGGGGAGGTTTCTGCCAAGTAATTTAGTCACGCAGCGGGCAAACACACCGGGCACGTTTGCTTTTGAAAAGCCTCTCCCCATGATCTGCAACTGTTCATTCAGTGCAGCAACTTTACTTAATAAGAAAACTTTAAATGAAAAACGGAGCTTTCCCGATCTGGAGCTGGCTATTAAAAAAGGATTTATTTTTTCTCAATGCATGAAGTTCTATCGTCCAGCAAAAACACTCGGCATTTATGCAATATATCACTTAGAAAAATAGAAGAGGGGGAAAAGAAATAAATGCACTGGTTTCTAACCCACTGGGAGCTTGCAAAAAGCTCCTGAGAAGCACATCTGGAACAGCACATCTGGAACCACAACAGTCAGGAGCAAAAAGCAGCAGGCGACTCTCCCCACCAGCACAAGCTTTTGCAGGAGGGAATTCTTCCTGTCGGGGTGTCCCCTCCCGGGCCTGCAAGTCGCTCTACATCTGTATTTATTTTTGAAATGCAATGCATTATATATATATGTGTGTATATATATATAGAAAAAGAACAAAACCCATGTATGGATAATGCTAAAGCTCCCAAATTTTGCCCGTGGGGACAGGCGCGCAGCGTTGTGCTCCTCACAACTGCTTGCTCAAGCGAATCCATGTGCGCGCCGAGCTCGGCGCACGCAAGCAGCCCGGGAACTACTCACATGCTTATAATTAAGGCGCAGCTCTTCATTATCCTGCTTAATGGGGGCTGTTGGACACCCGTCCCTCGCCCTGCTTGGGCGCCTTCCCGCATCCCGGCGCGTTTTTGGGATGAGCGGCACGAGGAAGGACCGCGCGCAGCACGGGGGCGCCCCCGACATCCCGCTCCGTGGTGCCCAAGGGGCTCTCCGGACATTCCCGGTGCCCGCGGGAAGACGCGGTGGCCGCGCTGGTGTCACGGGACCAACAGGATCTCGGCAGGACATCCCACGGATCCCTTTACCCGCATCCCGACTCGGGGAACGACATTCCCAGCATGCCGGCAAGGTTATCCGGCTGGCCACACAGGAGGACACTGAGCGACCTACCCTGCTCCAGGTCTTCGTTTCAGGGGAAAAATAAGTAAATAAATAACCAAAATTGGCTCCCCGGGGCAGTCCGGTCACACCGAACCCTGTGGGACATCCCACACCGAGAGAGGCTCCGAGGAGAGTTCCCAAAGCGGATGCCTCATCCCGGATCCGATCAGATCCTAAGCAGCGGCCACCAAAACACAAGCGGAGATACCGATATTACGTAAGAGGCACATGCGAAATTCCCACGGAAGCAGAAATTTGCGGAAAAAGGAGAAAGAAAGAAAAAAAAAACAGAAATCCCCCGCAGAAACGGGTCTGTGAAACACCGGAGAGTTGAGAACAGGCAACGCGGCGCCTCGCGGCTCCGGAAAGCGACCCGATTTTGGGGCGAAACTCCCCATCCCGCGACGGGGCGACGCCTCCCCCGATCCCTATCCCGATCCCGATCCCTCCCCGGGATCCCGGGATACGACAGCGCCCGTGTGTGTCCGTGTGTGTCCGTGTGTCCGTGTGTGTCCGTGTGTCCGTCCCGCACCCCAGTCCCGGCTCCGCGCGGAAACAGGTGAACGAGGCAACGGCGCCCGCGCGAGTTGCGCAACACGGGGAAACACACCCGAAACGAGCGCTTTGCGCCACTTCGGACCTTCTTAACCCCCTTGACACATATATATATATTTTGAAAAGCGCTGAGAGGCGCCGCTGCCGCGCGAACGCTTCGCCGCACGCCCCCGGCTCGATAAATAAGTTAAATGGGAGAAATTAAGGGGGGAAGTAAGGAAGCCGCCCCCCCGGCCGCCCACCTGCGTGTAGAGCTGGGCCGCGGACATCGCGGAGCGCCGCGCACCGGGCGCCTCCGCGGCGGCGCCGCCGGCCCGACCTTTGCGCCCGGCCCGCCGCTCCCGCCGCTCCCGCCGCGCGGGCGGGGCCGCCCCCCGCCACGCCCCGCCCCGGGCAGGTACGGGGCGGCGCCGCCCGCCGGACTGGAGCGCGGCGGGGCACGGAATGGACTGCGCCGGAGCGGGGCGCGGAGGCACGGAGTGGAGTGCGCTGGCACGGAATGGACCGCGCGGCATGGAGCAGCCCGGAGTGGATTAGATGGGAATGTAGTGGGCTGGGGTGGACTTCAAGGGCATGGCATGGGATGGAGAGGAATCATAGAATCATAGGATGCTGAAGGTTGGCAGGAACCTCTAGAGATCATCTAGTCCAACCCCCTGCACACACAGGGTCACCTAGAGCACGTGGCACAGGACTGCGTCCAAGCGGGTTTGAAGATCTCCAGAGAAGGAGACTCCACAACCTCTCTGGGCAGCCTGTTCCAGTGCTAAAAAAAAAAATTCCTTAAGTTCATGTGGAACTTTTGGACTGGACTGGCACAGGACAGACTGCAGTGGCATGGAATGGACTGCACTAGCATGGGACAGAGCAACATGGAGTAGACTTAATAAGCATAGGAAGTTCCACCTCCATGTGAGGAAGAACTTCTTTGGTGTGAGGGTGCCAGAGCCCTGGCACAGGCTGCCCAGAGAGGCTGTGGAGGCTCCTTCTCTGGAGATCTTCAAACCCGCCTGGATGCCACCCTGTGCCCCTGCTCTGGGTGTCCCTGCTGGAGCAGGGGTTGGACTGGATGGTCTCTGGAAGCCCCTTCCAACCTCAGCCATTCTGGGATTCTGTGACTTGCACAGAATGGACTCAGCTCGCGTGAAATGGACTGCAGTAGCACAGTAAGAGCGGCACGGAATGGGCTATGCTGGAGTAGAATGGACTGGGGCAGCATGGAATGGATTGTCATGGAATGAAATACAATGGAGTGAGATACAATGGAGTGATACAGGATGGAGTGGAACGGAGTGGCGTGGAATGTACCAGCCTGGAATGGAGTGCTCTGGCATGGGATGCAGTGGTATAGAATGCAGTGAAGGGAATGGACTGGCACAGAATGGACCAGCACGGACCACCATGCCCTAGAATGGAATGAAACAGCCTGGAGTGGACTGGAATGGCACAGAATGGACTGCAGTGGAATAGAAGAGCCTGGAATGGAATGCACCAGACCAGCATGGAAGGGACTGAGTAATGTGGAATGGCACAAAAGGGCACATCCTGACACAGCCCAGTTCATCCCGGCATGGCATGGATCAGCCTGGCACAACTCAGCCTTTGGATTGCTCTGTATCCGATGCTCCTTGCACTGATTAGTACACAAGGGATGCAAAAAAAAACTGGGGAAGAGCTTTGGAGCACTCGGTGTCCCCAGGAGGGGCTCAGTGCTTAATGTCCTGGAATTCCCCATGATGAGCAGGGCTGAGGGCTGCAGCCTGGGCGAGGAGGGGGTGTCCGCGCTCCCTTAGCGTCGCCTCCTGGTTTTTTTTTTAGTAAAAAATCCTTCCTTTCTGTAGAGCTGCTCCCAAAGAGGGTGGTGAAGCATTTGGCAGGAAAAACAACCAAACAACCAGCCAGCACAAAGTCCATTTTCATCTGCCCTTGCCTCAGCTCTCCCCTCCCCGAACCCTGTTGGGTTTTTTGTTTCCCTCTTTTAACTATATTTCTTTCCCCATAAAGGAGGCGGGTTACATCCCAAACACCCAGCCCTAGTTTCACTGATCAGGCGCTGCTCCGTCACCGCCACCTTAATAGAGGGTTTGGTTGCGGGACTTCTCCGTGTCGGGAAATACCAGGCACGTGAATCCTCCTGGCTGCTCCGAAGCTCCTTCCAGCCCCGCCAGCTGCCACTTAAGAGTCTCTTAGTCATTTTCCTACTTCATGTTTACTGCAGCTTAAAAATCCATGAGTTTGGGTTGGAAGTAAAGGTATGACCTGCTCTGAAGCACGCACAATGCCCTGCTCTGGGCTCAGTTTACTGCAGGAGCACTGAAGGAAGCGGAGCGGGATGGAGATCAATAGGATTAAGCACCGGAGACTCCTCTGTCTTGACACAGAAAATCCTTCCCCCTGTGCTGCGCAGCTGGAGGTTCACAGGGCATCGAGACGCAGCCTCCAAGAGGAGCTGCTGACACATGTGGCCGCCGGCAGCAACCTCAACTCGTTCTAGATCCGCTCCAAAACGCTCTGTTCTTCTAGACTCCGAAACGCTCGGCAGGGAAGGGATCAGCACAGCTGCGTGTTCACCTACTGCAAGGTTTCTCTCCCAAGAGTTTGGTCGCTGCGTGCACGATGCCGTTACCGAGCAGATATCAAGCTTCCCAAACCTGCACTCATGCTCCTTTGACAGGGAGAGGAGTTTTGCCTGGGAAGGCAAGAGTTCTGAGCTCCTTTGGGTTACTATGTAATTTTTTTAAAAGTATTATGGCTCACTGAGCTCATGAACGTGCTATTTCGTACCTCTCACGTGTTGGGTATCCCCGATGACTGTTTCACAGCCTTTAATGACTTGCTTTAATTAATGCTGAATTAGTATTAACTAATCCTGGAATTACAAGCGTGCTATTACGTTCTCTTCAAAGTTGGGTCACCTTAGCAAAGAAAATCTACATTCCTTACCCATGGCCACCCCAGGAGTCCATCACAGAGAGGGAAATAAATTTCTTGATTGTCCTTTGGCTCAAATGGAAAAGAATGGGAAAGATTAAACTTTTCAGGGTGCCACAGAGTCCATTAGCAAGAAAAGACTGAGGTTGCAAATGTGTTCTTCACCTCCCTCCTCTCAAAGCATAGAGGTAAAATAAAGAAAATCATCCCAGGGAGCTGGTAGAGGGGAGCACCACAGGGAGAGTGGGTTTTTCTCACTTGTCTGCCTATGTCCCCTGCTGCTCCTCCTGCCTAAAAGGGTGACCAGCTCCTGAGCAGGGAGAGCTGACAGTGGGAAGGCTGCAAGGATGTGACCTTCTTCCCCCTTCGGACACCCTTTCCAGACCTTCTTGGTAACATCTGGCCCTCTCCGTAGTGCTTTGCTTTAAAACTTTGTTAGTGCCTGTGCCCCAATCCATGTGTGCCAAAGCTATGACGTTAGGGACAATTTAACACAGTCTGAAAGGGCAGGCTCACCACCAACAGGATAAAGAATAGGCTTCCTCCCTACCTGCTGCCCCCCCCAAAAAAAAACCAGAATGTTCTTTTTCCTGCAAGAGTAAGTCTGTCCAAATAGAGACCTCAGAGACTAGCCTCAGGACTCTGATATCCCACAGATCATTCAAAAGCTACGGAATACTTACAGTTTTACATATATATACACATATATATACACACACACACATATAAAATGAATATATGTCTAGCCATAGTAAAATAGAGTCATCATTTTATATTAAACAAGGAAAATGCGGATGTGTCAGCAAGTGCCTTTGTCTAAATACAAAAAGGTTTGCAAATATTTGCACTTTGAAAGGCATTTTAATAAAAGTTGGTCTGGAAAGTTTCCTTTTTGCAGATTCCGAGGAATGTCTGCACAGCATTCATGTCATAATAATATAGTATTGTGCTACGGAGAATGTACAGTGCTTGTATTAAAAAATATCACTTTGATTTGGATCAATCATTTTGTCAAAGAAAATCCGATAAGAAGAAAGTAACCTTTAAAGCAATCATATTTCTTCTATTTGCCAGTGCAATATTTCGAGCACAACATGGGAGAGGGACCTGCTAATTAGTTATAAACGCCCTTAGAAAATGTTTTTAAGTGCAGTCTAGAACAAGTGAAAATTATCATAAATGCTCTTGCGTGCTCGATATGAGTCTCCTTCTCAAGGGATGAGTTTCTGCTAGTGTCACAGAAGACCTTGCTAGAATATCCTCTATTTTTTCTTGGTTTGCTCTCTCTGCTGCCAGGGTTGATTCATATTCTCGCCGCTTCTCTTCCTCCTCAGCATTACGGGCTTGTTGTTGATAGGCAATCTGAGCCTTGAGTTGCTCTTGGTATTCTTTTGCTTCCTTTACTTTTCTGGAAATGACATATGAATAACTTATTTATGAGGTATGCGTTAAAAATAACTCATTTTTTTTATCTCCTAACGTGCAACCTTAGACCAAAGAGCTACTCAAAACACCTGCTAGGAGTTAACAGTAACTGCTAGTCTATTAAACAAATGTGACATTGGTAATTAACCTGAAGTTCTTTGGAGCATGAAGTGCATTCTCTTACAAAGCAGACTGCAAAATCAGTGCTTGACAAAACAGAACAGAAGAGGAACCCTTGTAATGAGCATGTTTTCTCTGCCCCACGAGGGGCAAGGGGAAGACAGAGAACGAGTCTGGCGGGTTTGGGCCCTCTCCTGGCTGTGCCTCACTGCTGTGGCATCCTCACACCCAGTTTCCCCTCCCTTGCTCCGGAGATCAGGCGCTTCCGACAGGGAAGGCAGCCTGCCGGCCCCTGCTCCAGTGCCGTGCTGTTATTCGAGGAAAAGGCTGTCACAAGAAATCATCCTTCCACTCCCCTGTCACGCATTACTTGTGCTGCGCGCTGGAGCGGCAGGGGAAGCCTCCCGACGTGCTCAGGCATTTTCAGAGCAGAAATCACTAGATATTTAAGCACCAGCAGCCCCATCGCAGCTTGGATGAGTGCCGTCCTCGCTGCAAAGTGAAGCGTATCTGAAGCGAAGGCCCCCATGTTTACTTCCACGGGGCAAGATTTCTGCCCTACCTAAGAGGTCGTTACTGATAAAACTATTGGAGATGCAGCAGTAGCTCTGGAAGGAGCTACTTGTTTACCTCCTGCTCACGTGTGCTGACAAGGAGCAGAAGTACCAGAAGGTCTTTGAATGGGTGAAATGAAGGTGCTTTGCCCTAGGTTTGTCATGACACCCAGAGGTCTGTTTCAGCTACTGCGAATAACAATATTCTTGCCTTGAGGAGCAGCAAGGCAAAAGCAACCCGTGGAAGGGGGTGACGGGTGCCAGTCTGATATTTTGGTGGCTGACTGTGTTATTGTTCCAGCGAGCTGTGTGGGTGGAGTGCAGCACTAAGCCCGAATGCCCAAATTCCCCTAGGGAAGTAGTGAGCTAACCTTTCATTACACCCTCCTCCCCAAACCTTGGCCACTCCTAATAACAGCTCAGAATTGCAAAGAATGTGTTTACAAAACATTATCAGTTTAAATTATGCGATGGTCCAAAGAGCCCAAAACAAGTATATGTAATGAAACACCATTATTTGTACAATGAGATCAGAATCAGTAATCTAATACCAACTGCAGTATAATTGGGCTGCTACTGAGCAGTTTGGAGCTGTTAGGTTTCGTAGCAGAGCCTCTCTGTACAGAAGAGAGCCAAGTGCTCACTTGCAGTTAGCTGAAAAAGAAAATTAACCGACTTGGAAGTTTAAAGGATTGGCCTGCAATGAAAAGAACATGCAGCATAAAAATACCTTGCATATTTTTCTTCTTCTATACGTTTGAGTTCTGTGATTGCTTCAGCGAATAGCTTCCTTTCCTGGGCGAGTTCTTCCTGCTCCTTTGCATTTCTCTCTGCTGCAAAAAATAAAATAATAATAAAAAAACTTTCAGAAGATGCTTGCTTACTTAGCCCTGGTAAGCTTGAAGGGACAGTGAGACTGTATTCAAGCCAAGTGGCCTAAATAGCAAACCCAAGCTTTGTTATTTCTGGGGAGGCACACAAACAATTGGAAGGATATTCTCGGCCTATTTGTTTTCCACCGCTAGGAAAAGACTTCAAATTCAGAACTGCATAATAATAATAACATAATTAATAATAACGATTGCATGCTAATGCAATCCTTACTTGACTGGCTTTGTTCTGCTGATAGTAACGAGAAATCCGCGTACGGGCTGCCCAAGGGAGCAAACTGGCAGGAGTGGATTCGGAGACAAAAGCCCTGTTGTACATTACTCACCCAGGCAGCCCGTGCCCGCCGGGCCAGGCGGCCCTGCCTGAAGCAGCCTGTCCTGCTCCCTCTGCCCCGCCACGACTGGCACTCACAGCAAGAGCCCCGTTCGCTGCACGGGCAGGGAGCTGCTCCTACTTACACTTCTCCTCGATTTGCAGTTTTCTCGTGTCCAGGACATCTCTCAGCAGCTGTTTTCTAGCTTCTTTTTCTAAGCGCAGTTGCTCAGCCTTCTTGGCCCAAGCCTTTGCCATCTCTTCCTCGAGGAGCTTGTCCGCTTCCTTTTCTCGCTGTTTCTCCTCCTCCAGCTGCCGTGCCAGGTGTGCCCGGTAAGTCTGCTGCTCCTTGAAAAGCTCTTGCTGCAAACACATGCACATCTGCAGATCTGAGTAAACAAGTTCAGCCAGGTGTGTCAAAACAGCCACGAGAAATGTTGACTTGTGGTCAATACAGGAACGGGGCTGGGAACAGAGATCGCTGGTCAGAGCGCTGCTGCGCAAAGAGCTCTGCAAAATCTGTGCCCTGGCCAACAGCCAGCACCTGAACAAGAGCACAAGAGCCCCATACAGTGACAGAGGGTTGTGCTCTCCTAGCAGCTCACTTTCCCACAGCACAGGAGCTGGGCACACATTTTCCACAGCTGTTCAGACAACTTCACCCCATCTACATGGGAAGCTGTGGGAGTCAACAGAGTTGTAAGTATCAGCTCTGCTAATTTTTTCGCAAGGTCTAAGCACTTGGGGATTACAGAAGAAGATGATACCACTTTCTTAACCTACAAGAATTTCTAAATACCTGAGCAGAATAAAGAATGCAGCTCCCTGCTCTTAAATGTACCTTGAGACCTGTTTTCACCCCAAAGTTGGGCAACCAACTTGTTTTACATCTAAGAAGTGACAGACACATCCCTGTTTTCATGGCATCTCCAAGATGTTGAATGTGAGGTCGTGTGCCTAACCTCAAGAAAGTAGCTGCAGACATTGCCAGGGGATTCTTTTCTGCCAGGAATAAACAAGGGCAGGGTTACAACTGTTAATAAAAACCAATCTGCTTAAAAACAAGGTAAGTTTTTTAAAAGTAAAACTACCAAAACCAAGATGCTCTTCTTTTCTGCATGAAAATGTTCTTAGTTTCTTTAACAAAAAATGAACACCAAGAGGTACCACATAAAATGAGGCAATAGTTGCTTGTGATCTTTCTGTAGCTATATTATTATTCAAGGTAACATGAAGGTGGGTGTTTCAAGGTATCACGAAAGTGGGTTGGACTAGATGATCTCTAAAGGTCACGTCCAACCTTCACCATTCTGTGATTCATATAAAAACCTGAACTCAAGTCATGCTATGGCATGCACAAGCCTTGTGCTCTTCAGTTACAATTCTATCTAGCTAGTAAAGATTTGAAACTTTTTCTTAGCATTTTCATGCATTAGAGGAGGTTAAATATTTACTTTCCTCTGCAGTTACAAATACTTAATATATCACGTCAATGAAACAGAAAGCCTTTGCTTATCTCCATTATACCCACACAGTAGAAAGCCCCCAAAAGTCAAGCAATTCACATGCAGTAAAGAATACACAGAGGGACAAGGTTCCAGGATTACCTGGGAGGCCCTCTGTCAGTCTCACCACCTTGCAGAGGGAAGATCAAGCTTTGAGGTACTCACTGTGACTGCAGGGGATAGCAGGCTTCTTCAGAGGGCAGTGCTGGCAGCAGGCAACACAACAAAAGAATCCCCTTGTTCAGAGGATTTCATCTATCCTGCGCAATTCCACTAACAGCCACCGGATTAGTCCAGAGGAGGTATTGCCCCAAATTTCAAAATGAACATATCTTGCCCTTACTTTTCTCTTGCTTTTCTCCTCAGCACCTCCCTGGGATTCCTGAAGAGTTTTTTCTAGAATCTTCATATCCAGAGCAAGCTCCTCCTGCTTTTCCTCATTAAGACGCTTCATCTTGTCCTGCGCTGCGCTGACCAGCATGTCCCTGCGTTCCTTCTGCTTCCGCAGTTTCTCCATATGAAGACGTTCATTTTCTTGTTTAAGCTGTTGCTTTTCTTCTTCCTGCAACAAAACAGACAACTTGCAAAACATCATGTAACTTCAAACAAAATGCTAGGTAGGATTCACTTAACTGGAACATAGAAGAAGGAAGAAAAATGTTCAAAGCCTTTCTTGCTGACCTTACAGGATTTTGGAATTATCAATGTTACCTGTCAGAGCTGTTAAAGTATGAACATTTCAGCATAACATTCACTCAAATTCAGGATTTCCTCTTTAATTATCACACCTGCTTCATACCAAAATACTGGAGCACTTGACACTCTAAATAACTCAATAACTAAATGGATACATAGTCATCCCTTTAGAGAAATTAATAGAACTGCACCACATATGATGCATATCCGAGCCCGGATGTTACAGATATATTTAAATATAGACACATCAGATATTGATTCTACATGGTGTTTTTTTGCTTAAATAAATAACTTAGTAGAATTCCTGAACATCCTGCATTTGAATCAGTTTACAAGCACAGCTGCACTTAAACATCCCTATAACACAGCATGGGGCCACCATTAACTCACCTACAGGTCTCAGAAACCACATCCTAGTTTTCCTTAGGGTACCTGCTGGTTTTTGTTAACGTCATTTTAAACAAGATGGCTCTTTCATAATGTGAATAAATCTTCTAAAACACTTCAGCAGGTTTGTATAAACAGCTTTTCTAATCTTTTCCATATGGAAGGACAAGCTGTGCTTCCTACAGAACAGGACTGCTGGACATAGAACACCCACCCTGATGCTTACAGGGATTCAAAGCTAATGCTCACACTGCTGCCTTCCTAGGGTGGTGAAGGAGGCTCTTGTCTGAAAGGCCAGGATCACCTCCAGAAGCTGATAAAACAGCTTTGAAACTCACTGTATTTTGGGCAACTGAATAAGTGATCCAAAAGACTACGGACAGGAAAGAAGGTGGAAACGGGTGGCAGTTCCTGGGGAAGTTGGCAATATGGCATACGTGTCTTCATCTGGATCCTGACATCAGTGGAGTTATATGGGAATTGCTAAGGGTGAGATCCACAGTGCTTTTGCTTTGGAAGTTTATATGATGCATTAATATAACACTGTAAAGGTGCAAGGAAATTGCTACCACTGATCCTTTTGCAAGCCAAGACTGAAATGCCAGGAAAGCAAGTTTTCTTCTGAAAAATGAGGCTTGAATCTGAGCCAGTAGACTCCCATAACTCACTAAGTCAATGCAGAATACTGTAAATTAGTGAGCCCCACCAGCTAATGCAATTAAGCCAAGCCTATAGGAGGATGAGAAAAGAGGAGGGCAGTGGCTAAATGTGAGCTAAATGAGTCAAATATTTCCCATGATGTGGCACTCACCAGCTCTAACAGGTGAAAGAGCTTCCGCATTGTCAAAGACTGAGCTTTCAAAGTGGATGTAGAATCTGAAATTCAGTTAGCTGGGGTGTTTACACCTGCAAAACCCTAGTGCCTACATCACTGACCACAGAGGGGTGCCATGTGACCATGTATCCGTGAAAAACAGACCACCTGGGAAAGAGCAGGGTAAGAATGAGCTGGGAGACATTGCCCAGGGACTTCTGGATCAGCTCAGCAGCTTGATCCAAGATCTGGGGCACGAGAATCTCTGGCTACCCCACTACAAATCAGAAAATTTGAAAAATAACTGGCAAAAGGTGAAAAAAAGCTCAGTTTCCTGCCAAGGCTCCCCAAGGCTTTGAACGCTACAACTCCATTACATACTAAATTTCAGGAGATCTATTTCCCCCGTGTAAACAGGAGTGCATTTGCCACGGCTCTGGGAAAGAGGCTTAGCATAATAAGCGAGGCTCAGATACTAATGGAATCAGTGAAAATACGAATAAGGTGGGGATTAATCTAAATGTCTCATAAGCCTGTCATGAGGAGGGCCCTTCGTCTGAATGGAGAGCGATATGGAAGTTACCAGCACACGAGCCTCCTCTTCCTTCAGCCGCTTGGCTTCCTCCCTGCGAGCGCCCTGCACGGCCACCTGGGCTCCGAGTAAGCTCAGCAATTCCCGATGCTGCTCCGCTGCTTTCTGCATATCCGCCGCCTCCTGCTTCTCCTTGGCCAGCCGGTCCTCTTCCCAGAGCCTGGCAAACATTTGCTCCTCCTGCTGCTGCTGCTTTTTCAGCTCCTCCTTGAGAGCCAGCTGCGCCAGTCGGTCCGCACACACTTCCCGCTGGTGCTTCTGTGCCTGCCGCGTGCGAAACTCCTCACATTGTTCTCTGAAGGGCAAAATAAGGAGAAAATAATTATAAATCAAATAACAAGAAGGTCTAGCTGGAGATGGATGGTCCTAAACTCATCACCACAGATGAGAGTGCAGCTCAGGACGCCAACGTCTCCACCTCGTCCGACACTGACTCCAAGGAAGCCTAAGCAATCACAAAAAGCCCATTTTGATGGAGATTTTGACATAAATCTATTGAGCAGCAGCTCCTGTATTTCCATTTGTGTTTATATATTTAACACTATGCACGTTACAACAGTTGAATTGTTCTTTACTCAAAGAAAAACTTATATTAGGTTTACCAGATACTCAAATGCACAGTCACATTCGGAAACTATCCTGAGAGCAGAAATTTATGTTATGTTGTCAAACAGAACACTAGAATTTTATTAATTTTGCATGAAGTTTTGTGGGATAGTTCATAAAAATTGTAGTAAAACCCTGGAGAAGTTAGTAATTCATCGAAGAAATAATATAGCTTTTAGTTTTCATTTACTTCCTACAAGGGAATTGCATTGATGTGAATATTTACGTTCAGCTGAAAGACATGTAACTATTTACAGATCTATCTGCTTTCATTTTTACAAAGTGCTGTGGAGATCAACATATGCAATCAAACAAAATTTAATTTTAACATCATGCAAGCATTTTAATCCAATTCTATAAGGAAGATACATTTTTACTTTATGAAAACCTGTAGAAGGAACAGATAACAGGGACTATCTATAGACATTACAGACGTGTGATAAGCACACACGCATGCTGTGAAGTAAAAAAACAAAATCTCAAATTATTTCAAGCTGAATGAAATATCTTCTGCAAATTGGTGCAACGTTGTTTAAAAATTCATAGCGGGCATCATAAGAAATCATTGACCAACGGTGGAACCGCTGTATGACAGCAGCAGTTCTTTGTACAATGTGAAATATTTTTACTTTATGCAATGTTAATCTGACAGTGCTATAGAGCAAAAATATTAAATATTCATCAAGCAACTATCTCATAATATTATAGTTCTCAACATCAGCTTGGTTATTTAATTTTCGTAACTACAAGAAAACAATGTCTGAATGAATTCCATTACTCAAGCTTATGTTTTTTTTTAAACTTAAAAGCAAAATTATTTTTTCTAGAACTGAAATAAGACTTTCAGAGTTTGACTTTTCCATATTCCACAGCTCTGCTAAGGTTTTGTCTTTGGAGTACAGGAGCTCCTGTGCTGGAGTTGAGCACCAACCACGGCAGCAATTCCCTAAATACATACGGAGATTTAGGAGCTCCCAAAGCTTCTGCACACATTATTTAATGTTTAGGAAGGCAGCAGACCAGTTGGGCCAGGCCATAGTTTTTGTGCTCTTCTACTCAAATTTTGTTAGGCTCCTATCTCTCAAAGATGAGGCAAATGGGGCAAATGCTCGGCAAAATAGGACGAGATCTGGTGTGCAACTCATTTCTGGTCTAATTAGCACCAAGATTTTCCCAAGGACTAAGAATAACAGGTTCTTTATCAGATGCTGCTGCTTCACTACCTCCTATTCACCTCCTGCTGGCAGGCACTGGAGGAGCCCAGCTCCTGGCCTCATCAGCCCTTATATCAACCACCTATTAACGCATAAGGATCGAAGGTTGGCTTACAGGACCTTCCCATGCTTTAGCATTAAAACTCCACGGTAAGCCAGTCGAATAAAAATAAGGCCTATAAACTGCAGTGAGCATCTCCTCGGATAACCCTCCCGCGGTGCAGAAGAGGCTGAAGGGGCTGCTGGCAGCCAGGCAAAGTGAAGCGCCAAAAGCCAACCTGACCCTGCTCTCGGTGTCACCGTGAGACACCCAACTGCCCAACTTACCGCCAAGGGGGCAAAAGCAGAGCCAAGACCATGTCAGGAAGAGCTGCTGCACCTGGATGGGGAGCGACATTGGGACAAAAAGCACCAGCGGGACCTGTGGTGCCACGTGAAAGCAAAGGTCTCACCGTGTTTTCCTCCTGTCAGTGTCCACTGTTTTGTGGCCCGTGGTACTATTTTGTGGCCCATGGTTCTATTCTGTGGTCCATGGTTCTGCCGCCAGCTGCTGGGGCCAGGGACACCTCCATCTTCATCTGCTACTTGTGAAGCACCCAGTTCCCTGAGTGCTGTGCTGAAAGGCGCAGAGCTCAGTATGCAAGCAATAAGAAGGGGAGCAGTGCCATGGAAGCAAAATTCACATTTTGCTCGATATCCAGAAGGCATTTCTAACCTCCTAACTGTTTCTAACGGAAATATATATATATATATATATTATATATAGTAACCTGTCACATTCAATTTCACCAACATCAAGCTCTATAAGATAAAATCTCTCATAGACAGCACTTTTCTCCCCAGTTCCAAGTATGCTGCTTCTTATAACCAAATGTTGGTCCAGCTTCTGGGTAGAAGTTAATGACGATTAGATGACTAACAATGAACACCACCGTTTTATATACATACATATGTATATATAAAATTATCTAAAATGTTCTGAGGAAAGGGTACATTTTTCACATCGGAGGTCTCACACCATTAGGAATAACTATGTTACCTTAACACCACGGGTTCAAAGTTCCCTCAGGAGTGGAAAGAATAAAAGAAATCAGTTATTTCTCATAATATTAATCTAAACTCAAGGCAATTGAATTCTCAGAGGGAAAGAGAAGTTAAATTAATAAGAGTTTGGCACAGTTTGAATTTTAATATAGAATAACTCTGTAATTGCTTGATTTCATCAAAATAATTCCTTCCAAGCAGCTTTTAAAGCAATCTATAAACATCTGCTGCCCCAGATGGCTGTTTCTACTCCTCCTTTGCAAACCTAAGCTTCTTAACATTCAAATTCTGGCCTCCATGTAGTCACTTCCCAAAGACAGAAACTGCATTTACCTCTGCCCCCCACCCCCAGTTATTTATTCACTTTAGAGCTGCGCTACGAAGCTGGGATAACAACATTCTCTATAAAGAGGCATCTGATGTTATCACAATAAAGAGGATGCACTATGATTTTCATGCACATTTTAAGATGCTGCAATTTTCTTTACATACATCACTACAGGACATTCCCCTCAGATTACTGCTTTTCCAGACGAATTGTAGTCCTTCATAAAACAGCTACAAATTCTGGCAGGACTCCACTGACTCAAACGCTGTACTCACAACGAAGCACCTTTCTTGGCCAGTTCCCATACTGAAAAGCAGTTCTGTGCATGCCCCTTGGTTAAAGATGCAAATCTGGCCCACAAGGCTAGTGAAAACGCTGCCTCTTGAGTACCCAGGAGTAATGTACTGGAGTGCTGTACACTATAAGTATTCCTATACCTCGGGTTTAAGCATCAGTATCTGCAAGGGAATAGTGCAGCTTGCTTCAAGTTAAGAGAAATGCAAAGTCTCTAACAGGTGTTAGAGGGGTAGGCGACAGAGCTGTAAAATTGTGAGACAGAGGAACAGAAAAATACGTGCACTGAAAGGACATCCTGGGGTTCCCCTGGTGGTGCCCTATGTGATGGGCTGTGACACATTTACAGCTTGCTCGTTGTGCATCCAGCTCTTCAGTAAACCCCCATTCCATAAGCCATGGACGAGCATCCGCAATGTGAGCACTTCCTACTCGCTCTAATAACTCAAGCCTATCAAAGCCAAGATCCAGATCTTCCCCTCCCACCTTCCCTGAAACATTTCCTTAATCCTTACCTCATCTGAGAAGGAATTTCAACCTTCTCCCCACCGCACATCCCCTCTGCTTTGGGGACTGCCCGCTCCGGGTGTCACCAGCAGCAGAGCACTGCTCTGGCCCTCAGCCCACAAGTGAAACACGCCACCACTTCCCACCGTGTCCAGACCCAAACCTTTTCATCCTCCAGACTTTATTTCCAGGTAGTCGACCCAGCCCCGTGTTCTGTCCCCTCAGTAACAGGAGATGCCGCTTAGGAAGAACTCACAAAGCCAGCCACGCTTGCGTCCATTACCTTGTAGTTTCGCAGCATCCAGAACTGCTCTACTGAGGAAATTTGTGGGTCTATTGTATCCCTATTCCCCTTACTATCTGTTTATGTTCTGTAGTCCACGACACTGCCATTTTTTTTTTACATTTAATTCCATTGATCTAGTTCAAGACAACTGCAGGGTCCGGTACCTGGGGAGAAATAATCCCAGGCCCTAGTACAGACTAGGGGTTGACCTGCTGGAAAGCAGCTCCATGAGAGCGATTTGGGAGTCCTGGTTGACACCAAGTTCCCCATGAGGCAGCAACGTGCCCTCGTGGCCAAGGAGGCCCATGGGCTCCTGGCTGCAGCAGCAGGAGCGGTGCCAGCAGGGCCAGGGAGGGGATCCTGCCCCTCTGCTCAGCTCTGGGGAGGCACCTGGAGCATCAGGGGCAGCTCTGGGCTCCCCAGGACAAGAGGGACCTGGAGCTGCTCGAGAGGGGCCAGCGCAGGGCCACGAAGGTGATGGAGGGACTGGAGCATCTGTCGTGTGAGGAGAGACTGAGCGAGCGGGGCCTGTTCAGCCTGGAGAAGAGAAGGCTGAGAGGGATCTGACCAACATGTTCAAGTACCTGAGGGGAGAGTGTAGGGAGGATGGGGCCAGGCTCTTCTCTGTGGTGGTCGGTGACAGGACAAGGGGTAATGGGGACAAGTTGAACTCCAGGCAGTTCCACCTCCATGTGAGGAAGAACTTCTTTGGTGTGAGGGTGCCAGAGCCCTGGCACAGGCTGCCCAGAGAGGCTGTGGAGGCTCCTTCTCTGGAGATCTTCAAACCCGCCTGGATGCCACCCTGTGCCCCTGCTCTGGGTGTCCCTGCTGGAGCAGGGGTTGGAGTGGATGGTCTATAGAGGTTCCTTCCAACCTCAGCCATTCTGGGATTCTGTAGTTCCAACATATTGACTACAAAGAATGCACTGGGAAAGGAATTTCCACTAGTTCTTCAACAGTGAAAGTCTATGACCAGAGTTCGTTTTTTGCTACCATCTGATCATCACTGAGTGTGTGCTACAGGATACATTCAGAATTGTACAGCAATTACTAAAATTCTCATTGTTCCACCAAAATCTCTGAACTCGATCCTTATTTTGAACATTACCATTTTTCCTCATGGCGTTTAAGACCAGTTTTCTATGAAGTGCTTATTGCAGTCATAAAGTCAAGCAATAGCAGAGGCTGGAAGGGACCTCTGCAGGTCATCACACTCAAAGAGGGGCCATTCATTTTTTCACATTATGTAACTTGTGATAATGGGATTCAGTCTTTCAATGGGTCTTATTTTAGATCAGAAATAATGACAAATAAATCACCAAGTTGAAAAAAGACTGGGGGAAGGGGATGCTTTGCAGGGTGTATTACAAGCACATTCAGTCAGAATAAACAATGTTTCAGGAAAGACAATCTGCTCATGTAATTAAATGTACCAGTCACATATTTAAAACTGCTTTAAGCCATCAGTTTTAACAAATATCAAGATGTAGAACAGCAGAGACTGTAATGACTTTGGATAATAATGAGCTTCCTTCAAGTAAAACCTTTAACTAAATTTGACAGAACTTAGATACAGGGAGAGAAGGAGGGAGAATCTGACTGTATTTACTTATTTTCATGATGTCAGTAGAGTCAAAGATGGTTCTCTGCACTCTAGGATGAAGATTCCCCTGCAGAGATACTCACCAAGTATGGACACTTTCATTAACAGCCATGAAGAAAAATGATTTGGCTGCACTTAAATCCTCTAAAAAACTACAGTCAGCAGAACACCAACTGCAAAAGGTCCAGCAACATTTGCACATGGAAAACTGTGTGGCAGGAACATTATTGCATCCAGCAACGGGCTGGGAAAAGCAGGAGGATGATGGACTGATCCTGCGAGGTACTGAGTGAGCCACAGACCATTAGAACTGTGTTGGGAAGAAGGCAGGTGTCACAGCATGCAGTTTCAAGCACATACCACCAGAGGATTCATCAAGACATCTAAAATAAGGCATCCAAAATTGTAATCTACAGTAAATCAAGCTGCTAAATTTCCATTTAGCAATGAGGATCTGGTCAATACAGTAAATAGACTTTAGGGTGCAGTTCAGCTGCTAGACCAGGCTCTAGATAGGGTAAGGGGCTTCTCTGACTATCCTGAGCTCAGTGAAGATCTACTGAGTAGAAGAGGATTTTAGATACGTAGTGAATATAGAAATACCAAAACTTAGACACCTACTTTTATGTATCTTAATCTCAAGATGAATCCCTTCCTTGGTATGCAAGAATGGTTACGGGGACAAAGTAAAGGTCACTCCAGAAATGTCTCCACTAAAGTATCTTAAAAGTCAATTTTAATTATTTAGGTTTGTGGATAGTGAAAAGCTAGGATTGAAAAATTTTCAAGAGGGCCACATTTTCAAACCAGCAGGAGAATTTAGAACTGTATATACTGTCTCAAAAATCAATCTCCATCAATAGAAAACACATTTGAGGAAAGGGGTATTTATCTGTCATATTAGGTGGTCAAAGTTTATATATAAGTGAAATGCAACACCCCAGTCTCTCCACTGTAAGGAACAGGTGTTGTGGATTCCCATATCACTGTAAGTTTGGAAAGGGTTCTTCGAATGATGAGAATTAAATTGCATTAGTAGTATTTTCATCCCTTCCTTGGAAAAACAGACTTCCAAGAACAGAACAAGTCAGACTTCCTGCTGAGGCCTCAGGGCCTGATAAGCACCTGCAAATCGTAACAACTTCAAAAAAACTGCCAAACTCAACATCCTGGAACTCATGTCTCAGAACTTCAGGTAGCATTAAAACCTTAGCTTCAACTTGAATCCTTGAACATTTTAGACAAAATTAAGCTTTCATGGGCTATTTTTACTCTCAAAGTATAAAGCAGAAATAGAACGCTATGCCCAAACAAGAAGCTTGGAAGGAACAGCTCATTTAGCAGGGAAAAGCACAGGGATACTCACACGGGACAAAGATTTCCATACTACATGTGAAAGAATCTTTTTCTGGTACCTCCACACTTAAATAACAGAAAGAGGACAACTCCATGTACCTATTGTTTTCATTGCTATTGATGAGAAATTTTGTTCACAAACTTCAGTGAGCATTGCAGCTTTGCAGATTGGGATCCTGGGCCTCTGATGCTGCATCCCTCTAATAAAAACTGGAAGGACTACAGTCTGGTCCAACGTGTACCCAAGACCTTTCACGTTTTGGCAAGCTAAGTGGGTAAAGCTTGCACACTTCTATTTAAACCCCCCGAACGCTGCATTTATCATTTCAATCACAAGCCACTTTTCTTCCTCAATATATTGTCGCCCATTTGTTAAATTGCCTCTTTGCATTTACTTACCTAAATTCTATTTATTGAGAAATTTTATGGAGATACCTGAATTGCTGCTCTCGTTTTTCAGTAACCAGCTTCTGTCTTTCTTCTTCTCTCTTTTCTCTCAGCAATTTTGCCCGCTCTCTCATTTTTGCTTGTTTTTCCAGGACTGTTTCTTCAAGTGACTCCATCTCAGCAAAGTACCTATTTTCTTCTGATTCCAGCAGTTCACGAAGCCTATAATGAAGAAAAAAATTCAATAAAAGCTAAAACAGCCTTCTCTGACAATTTTTAAGTTTTAGTTTATTTATTGAGAATTCAAACAGACTGAAGCAGCGCTCCACAGACATTGTCCAGAAGAATCTCAATTCAAAACAGGAAGAAAAACCCTATTATACATAACCAACAGAAGCAGGCACCTTAGCTGTTAATTTTCTTATGTGATGGCAAATCCTATCAGGATGTTGATGAGTCAGTGCTTACACTCCATAGAGATCTATTTTATAACAAATAAATACCTTAATATTTTGTTTGGAAAGATTTATCTTAATTCAGGTTATCTTCACTTATTTTTCATTCAATTTTATTCATAAGCCAAAGGAACTTTTTTTTTTGTTAAAATTATGTTGCTTTGCTTTGTATATATTACTAGTCTTTCTTCTATCTGATATTAGTCTGGCAATAAATACCTATTAGCGTAACGTACAGACGCACAGATTTTTTTATATCCATTTTTTCCTAAAGAAAAAAATAAAAACAAAAAGCAACCTAGTAAAGAATAAAGAAGTCATTTAGATATTAATGAAGCATTGGTCTAAAACACGGACACACTTGCACATTTTTGTCAATACTGCTGCATCAGAAGTTAAGACAATTGAATTATACTGGCACATTTTTCTACTTTTTAAAGGAAGGGATCAGAAAGAGAATGCCAGTGTTCCTGTCTAGACTTTTAGGGTGGGAACTAAATAAGATTTGGGATTTAAATATCGTATCACATGAAAAACTATGATCAAACTCATCAAAAAAAGAAAAACACTATCACTATTACTGAGCTATTTCTAGGACTTCCTGCAATATTATCCTCATATTCTAAACTTGAATTCTAGCTCGGGGATCATTCCTGTTTTGTCACAAGATCCCCTCCACGGGCCCAGCAGTTTCTTAGCATTATTTAAGCTTTTTATCTTACTGATCTATTTCCAAGGCTGCTACAGAACTGTTAAATACCTTCCTCTAATTTCCAATCTATATTTGTCATCAACTGATACCAATTTCATCTTGTACCATTGCCATCCCTCAATTTAATACTTTTCCAGTATTTAGCCTTCTTCCTTACAGACTTATGCCAGGATCTTCTAGCAAACCTCATTTTGTCATTTTAATGTCACACCATAAAACAGTTCTTCTATTCATTCCAACGGTCTTTAACAAGGATATTTGATCAACTTTGCAATAATGCCATTCCGAACACCCACAGCGGCCTCCAGCAAGTCATCCTCACTGGAGCAGCTAAAGAATAGAGTTGGCATGTAATTCCTGCTCTAGGAACCACAGCACAAACCTGATAACCTTTGAAGTCACAAAAATCCCTTGCCATGAAAGACTGTAAACCACAAATTAAGCTGTATAACCATATTCTCAGATTGCTACAGTAAAATTCTAATATGCTTCATCTTTATCATTTTTGTATGACTTCTGGATAAGAATTTTTTTCAGCTGCCTGTGCTGCAAAGTCCTACTTGTGGCAGAAATAAGTATTAATTTAATGAAGCTGCAAAAAAAAAGATAAAACTAAATCTAAAAATATCACATTTGCATCCAACAATTAGATTTTCCAACACTTTCATAAAAGTATGAAGAACGCTGACAGTCCCAACGTGCAGCCTAACACCCCGACCTGGGACTTACTGAGTGCTTCCTCCTGCAATCCCTCCTCTAAGGACACTGCGAAGCTGGACCCGGCAAGGCAGCTATCAGCACTCTGTGCGTTACCTCTCCCTCCTGTCCTCGCTCCCGGCCAGGTAGGCCTGCATGGCCTCGTGCACCCTCCTCTGGACGCAGCGCTGCAGTCGGTGGCGCTCCCAGCGGTCCCGCCACTCGTTGCTGGAGCGGTAGTGGCCGCAGAGCGCGGAGAAGTCGTCGAACACCATGCGCCCCTTCTCCTTGCGCCGGGCGGCCAGGACGGCCTTCTCGCACGCATCCTCCTTAGGCGGCTTGGGGCGCTGCCAGAGAGAGCAGTAACACGTTATTTCGCCCGGGTGGTGTTTCTTTTAACGGAACGGTGGCGCCGCAGGGGTTGAACTCGCGGAGCGGCGGCTCCACAGCACGCAGCGCGGCCTCCCGGCGAGCCGCCGGCCGGGCCGCGGGGTGCCCCGGGCGAGCCCGCAGTGGGCCCGAACGTCCCGCCGTGCCCGCGGGTCGCCGCTCACCAGAGCCAAGGAGCGCGGGACGGGCCCCGTCACCTCGCGGTGCCGCCGCTGCCACCGCGCTGCCGCCGCCGCCTCCATGGCCGCCCGCCGGGACGCGCCGCCCGTCGCTATGGCGACGCGGGGCGGCGGAAGTGACCTCACAGCGCGGAGAAAGCGGACAGCGCGCCAAGCGGAGCGCTGCGCATGCGCGAAGGGCTGCGGGGGGGGGAGCGAGGGCGCGGGGGCTGTGTGCGGGAGGGGTCGGGCAGGAGTACTGCGCATGCGCAATCGGCAGCCCGCAGTGCCCCCCCGCGCAGCCGCGGCGCCCCCTAGTGGGGGACGGGGGCGGCCGAGGGAATCATGGAAAATAAAACAACTCCAAATATAAATAAATAAATAGGTAGATTAAAAATAAATACATAAATAAATAAAACACGTTTCGTGACTGGGAGCTTACTTCACCTGAGGTGAAGGACACGTTAGCTGCCGCGCCAAGGCGGGTGCCGGTCACAGCACAGTTCTCCGGCAGGTCCTCGGCTGGGGAGAAGGCAGCACCACATGGTGACCTAAAGCGACTTGGAAAAGTGGAGCCTCTTTTATTTAAGAGCAAAGGCTGTGGTGTTGTCTAGCACTTTTTTTTTTTTTTTTTTTTGACTGCTAGGAAGGAAAATCCAGCCAAGGACAGTGGGGCCTTTCTGCTCCTCCAGGAAGTAAATGAGGTTGATTGGTATCAACTGATGAACAGTTCCTCTTTTTTTTTTTTTAAATATACAAAGGAAACTTTTCACTTCTAATCCCTCCAGTGGAATAACTGAGGAATAGTGAAGGAACCCAAGTCATCCGCATCCCTCATAAAAGACAAAACATACCCTGGAGTGGCTCTTTGTTCCTATTCTGCGGCATTGCGGTTTGCCAGCCCTTGAACACATCGTTGTCGTCCTTCCGTGGGATCAAAAGTCCTTCTCGCCTCATCCGTGCTCCGGGCTTCCCAGGCTCCAAGAGGTCCAGATTTCTTCCCGATTCTGAATTCCCCTGGGGTTTCCTCACCCATCCCACTTCAAACCATCCCAGGTTCTTCCCGGCGCTCTCCCTTTTCATCCTGCATGCCGATGGCTTCAGGCCGTCTTTGAAACACATGCTTAAGGAAATCATGACTCCTGCACTCTCCTGGGTGCTTTTATTCATTTATTTTAAAGGAATTGCTGTCCGGCCAGATCCACATGATCAAAATCCACATGTTCAAAGTGAGTCAGAAATGGAGAAAGCCACATAAACACGTCTCCATCGACACACAGTGCACGAGTAGCAGGGATCAGAGCTTTCACTACAGTCCAAATTTCAGGCACAAGGGGAAGACAAAACCCTTCTTTCTCTCGAAACGACCATCAGACATGCCAGGCCAGACACAAGGCTGTGAATTTACTGACTGGGTAAGGAGCCAGCCAAGGGGACAGATCTGCACTAGGCCATGGATGGTGCTGTCACCTGCGTGCAGGGGTCACACTTGGTGGCTCTGTCTAAAATGTAGTGGTGCAAAGGCTGGAGTCCTTCCTCGACTGCTTCTGAGAAAGGCCCTATGAGATAAACACTTCTTTTTAACCACAGCCAGCCTGTCTGAAGGTAGTGAAATAGCTGCTCTTGGTGCTCACTAGCAAGCAGGAATGAGGTTATTCTCCTTGCCTTCCCTTGGCCTTGGAAGAGCAAAGAGAGACCACAGAAAGGGGACACAGCATGAAGAAAGGGTGTTTAAGCTCAGTATTGGAAGATTAGCATGAAGACACAGAATCCCAGAATGGCTGCGGTTGGAAGGGACCTCCAGAGATCATCCAGTCCAACCCCTGCTCCAGCAGGGACACCCAGAGCAGGGGCACAGGGTGGCATCCAGGCGGGTTTGCAGATCTCCAGAGAAGGAGCCTCCACAGCCTCTCTGGGCAGCCTGTGCCAGGGCTCAGGCACCCTCACACCAAAGAAGTTCTTCCTCACATGGAGGTGGAACTGCCTGGGGTTCAGCTTGTCCCCGTTACCCCTTGTCCTGTCACCGGCCACCACAGAGAAGAGCCTGGCCCCATCCTCCCTACATTCTCCCCTCAGGTACTTGAACATGTTGCTCAGATCCCTCTCAGCCTTCTCTTCTCCAGGCTGAACAGGCCCCGCTCGCTCAGTCTCTCCTCACACGACAGATGCTCCAGTCCCTCCATCACCTTCGTGGCCCTGCGCTGGCCCCTCTCGAGCAGCTCCAGGTCCCTCTTGTCCTGGGGAGCCCAGAGCTGCCCCCGATGCTCCAGGTGCCTCCCCAGGGCTGAGCAGAGGGGCAGGATCCCCTCCCTGGCCCTGCTGGCACCGCTCCTGCTGCTGCAGCCAGGAGCCCATGGGCCTCCTTGGCCATGAGGGCACGTTGCTGCCTCATGGGGAACCTGTTATCAACCAGGACTCCCAAATCCCTCTCTGCAGAGCTGCTTTCCAGCAGGTCAACCCCTAGTCGGTACTGGACATCGAGTGGCTGCCCAGGGCTGCTTCAGTTTGGTGGCTCCGGCCACTGAAACTGGCAGCTGGGTCCAACGGGCTGCCCGCCTGAGGGCTGAGTGGCCAACGCTCTGCTCCGCAAAGGTCTCCTCCTTCTCATCCCCTCATGCCCCAGCTTGGAGAAGGCCCCATCCTCTTGCCCCATGTCTCTATTCTATTCCCCAAGTCTCAGCTGTGGGACCACTTGTTCTTATTTTTTCTAAGAAGTGCACTGGGAAACCAAGGTACCCTCACAAGCACGGCTCAGCATGGGATGCTCTTGACCGTGCTGCAGTAACAGCTACTGGATGTGTCCACGCAGTGTCAAATACACGCTATAGGGCCCAATGTACAGGTTTAAGAAAGCAAACCAAATTCTGTGTATAGTGAGGTGGCAAAGGTTTAAAATGCAAACCCGCATGCATGAGCGTGCTGCTGTATGAGGTGCCATGGGGAGCTGCGTGCCGGAAAGTGGTGCCCCAATGCAGAGGCCTGGGCTTGCGAGTTAAATTCCGTGTAGGAGTAACTTCCCTACTTAAGAAAAAAAAAAAAAGGAAAGTGTGAGTAATTGTTGCTGTAAAGTGTATGTTTTTTTTACAAGGGGATCAAAAGTTGAGTCCGCCAAGGCAGATGGGACAGCTAAGGAGGAACTGAAAGAATTTTGAAAGGTCCTGTGTGCCTGCCTACTTTTGGCTAAACCAGTGATTTACACTGAGCTCCAGTGGCTTCAGCTAAAGAGCTGCCTTTGCTGCCTTCCACTTTTCCTTTCAATTTTTTTTTCTATACAATTATTTCAGAGATTTAAGTTTTTAAACGGTCCGGAGAAATAAAACCACGTGCTGCTGCAGATGCGTGTGCCGTCACACGTTAATCACAGGAGCTGATCTGCCGCCCCCGCCGCGTTGCAACAGGCAGCGGGTGCCCTCGCACCACGAGTCACCACAGCGTCACTGCACGGGGGGGAACGCAGGTCCCTTTCCATAAAATAAAGTAAAATAAAATAAAATAAAATAAAATAAAATAAAATAAAATAAAATAAAATAAAATAAAATAAAATAAAATAAAAAACTGATTCAATTAACTCCAGTTCCTCCAAAACAACAAGGAGCATGGGATATTGGAATAAGCATCTGGGAAGTCATTCAGAAGCAACTAGAAGAAAATACGGAGATGAGTAACAGCAGTGTGGCAGGGGGAAATGGAAATTCCTGCAGGGAGAGTGTCCATAAGGTCCTGAGCACTCATAGGAAAGGTCTGCACAGCAGGTCCAGTGCTGTAAGGACAAGGGCACCAGCGCTCACATATGTGGGCCGAAGATGGATAAGATGCAGAAGGAAGAGGAGAAGATGGAGAAGACAGAAAAGATGGAGAAGAAGATGGAAAAGCCATAGAAGATGGAGGAGATGGAGATGACAGGTGGCCAGGGGGGCGCGGGAAGGCAGCGGTTGTATCATTTAGACCATTGCGTCCTTGTTCCTGCTCCCTGGATTTCACTGCCGTGCCTCCTAATGAAGGAAAGTTTAATTCCAGATTGAAAACACACTCTTCTGGCAGTACCAGAACCTAGTGACGTCCCTGGAGCCGACGACCGGGGCTTCCAGGAGGAAAGCCAAATAAATAAATGAGCAGATAAATTAAATAAATAGATAAAATAGTTTCTCTGGTAATTATCCTTGGCTTTTCCACAGGTCCCGCGGATTCGGGGCGGTCCGGAGCGGTTCGGGGCGGCCAGGGGGCGGTTCGGAGTGGCTGGGGGGTGGGTTCGGGGCGGTTCGGAGAGACTCGGGGAGGCTCGGGGATGTCCAGGGCGGTCCGGTGGCTGTTCGGAACGGCTCGGGGCGGTTCGGGGGCGACTCGGGGCGGTTCGGGGGTCGGGAGCGGCTCGGGGCGGTTCGGGGCGGTCTGGGGAGGTCCGGAGAGGCTCGGGGGCGGTCCGGAGCGGCTCGGGGCCGTTCGGGGGTGGCTCGGGGGCGGCTCGGGGCGGCTCGGGGACGGCTCGGGGCGGTTCGGGGACGGCTCGGGGCGGTTCGGGGACGGCTCGGGGCGGTTCGGGGGCGGCTCGGTGGCGGCTCGGGGAAGTTCGGGGCGGCTCGGGGCCGTTCGGGGGCGGCTCGGGGCGGTTCGGATCGGCTCGGGGGCGGATCGGAGCGGCTCGGGGCGGTCCGGGGCGGCCTCACGAGGGAGCCAGCGCTTTGACCCGCCAGCCACGGCAGGAGCGGCGCTCCCGCGACATGGACTGCGGCGTGATCACGTCCAAGACGGTGCTGGTGCTGCTGAGCGTCGCCTTCTGGGTACCGAGCGGGACGACGTGACCGATGGAGGGGGGAAAAACCGGGGTTCGGCTGCGGGAGAAACCGGGGTTCGGCTACGGGAGGGGATGTGCGGAGCATCCCCCGCTTTCTGGTTAACCGGAGTGTCCAGGAGAGGAGTTGGTCGAGCTTTGGCTGTACCCATGTGCAGACGAACATGATTCATGTCTATGTGAAATCCCTACCCGTGTGTATATATCTATTTATCTATATATACACACGTTATCTATATATACACTTGCGTTCTGTTTGTAAGCTCGTGAGAAAAGAAAAACTAAGTTGCAGTGTGCGTTTTGGGGTTTTTTGGAGGATATCTGTGCTGTTTTTACTGGCACTTACCAGTCGAGGTGCCGGGGAAGTACCTCAGCTTCCAGGCAAGTCGCGTTTTGGGGAGGAATTTGGGTCCAGCTGCTGTGAGGTGAGCACAGCCGGTGGCTTTTCTTAAAATTCAGCTTAAAAGCAGCCAGAAAGTGTGGGGGCTTGTGCTTTTCGGTGCAATCCTTTGCTGTTTTGGAAGGAGTTGCTGGGACGTGAACACCAAAGTGAAGTTAAATCAGCCCAAATGCGACGTGCTGCTGCTGCAGAGGAGGGTTTTTCCCTGGGTTTTCCAGTGCTCCAGTGCCCGGGAATGGCAGAGTTAACCCAATATTTCCCAGGAAAAGGCTTTTTGCACCCTTGTGGCATGGTTTCCATGCGGGAAAGGGAAGGGAAGCGGGTTTGGGGCTGGCGAAGGGCAGCCTCATGTGACTGTGACTGGCGGCCGGACACAACGGGCCGCCCTTGTTCTGACAAAATTAACCTTGGACTTTTCCACGGTGGGGGGAATTTTGCGTAATCCGCTAAAAAATAGGTGAGAAGGGACGAGCGGGCGCTGGAAGTGGGTTGGCAAGTGGGAGTTGCTGGCGTGGGGGTGCTGGGGAGAAGCAAGGAAGTAAAATTTCTGCAAAGTGATAAAAAACGGTGTTTTCACAGAGGGTCAGAGTTTGTGTTGGCCACCGCGTGGGCGACTGACGCTCCTCTGACTTGCAGGCTTTGGGGCTTACAGCGCAGTGTGTGTTTCTTCTCCTTGGATTCAAGGGGATTTACGGATTTGAGGTTTTACAGTGTCTTTCTTCCCCTTGGAGTCCAAGGGGATTTACAGATTTGAGGTTTTACAGCATGTTTCTTCCCCTCGGGCTCAGAGGGTGCTGCTGTGCAGGGGGACAGCACGCAGGTCACCCCGCTGTGCCTCCTGTGTGGGTGTTTATCACAACTTACTGCATTTTCCAAAAATCTTCTTTATATCAATAGCGTGAATGGTGCGGGAGGTTGAACTTGTAGCTGTGTGCGTAGTAATGTGAGCTCTTGTGTGTTTGTCACATGCTGTTATTGAAAGTGCTGGGAGAGGGACCCCAGAGCACCTCGCACCCAGAGCCTCAGACAGGAATTAGATGGGTCGAGGACACCTCAGATTTACATCATTGCTAGTGCCGGGCTTTATTTTATTTCTTTATATCAAACTACAGCTTTATGGCCTCCTAGAAACATCTCTGGTACTTTCTGCCTCAACAGAACTCTCCAGTCTTGACTGCTGGATCATCCAGCTCTGGATAATGAGCAATTTCTTCTCCTGCATGTTTGCAAGCCCTGAATTTGGGCTGACCCAGATCAGGCCCGTCTCCTGCTAGGCAAAGCACCCCGGGGTCAGCGCCTGGATGCTGCAGCAACCCTTACGCGCTCCGACGCAGACCGCAGAACCAGGAATTCAGGTTCCAGCAGGGCGGGGAAGGAGGAACTGCCTCTTTGGCACTTCCAGAGCGTATTTATGTGTGACAGGTGGGCCTCTGCATGCAAGGCTCTAGATCGTTATCAGAATACGAGACTCACACGGAGTGTTTGTAGTTTGCTTTTCTCTGAGCAGTAATTCCGGCTTGGGCATTGTATGTTGCCTCGCTTGGAAATGATTATGGGAAATATTTCATCTTCTGTTAGGGCAGTTACGGTGTTCTGACAGCAGTTATTGCTTAGAAATGCCATTAAAAATAAATAGTTGGTCTCCGGAAGTTGGGTTTTCTGAGACTTCGTGTATTTTCGTTTCTTGCGTTTCTCTCCCCGCTTGCAGTCAGGAGCAATTCATCTCACTGAGCCGCAGCCACCAAAAAGGATACGGTGTCAGCAGGTTATCTGGACTGCCTCCATGTTCAAACACTTTCCATTCGTGATGGAAAATGTGGGCTCTGTGCCTCCCTCTCGGCTGAACTGGATGCATATTTGGAGCCAGGTGCCTCTTCTGATTCAGGAAAAGAAGGTGGGAAGAGGAGGTGGTGGAGCCCTTCCTGCTGCGACCTGCAAGCGGAGCATGTGCCTTCCTGCCCTGCTCCGTCCTGCTCCCGATCTTCCTCCTCTTCCCACCCTTGGGGAGAGGAAGGAGGGGAGATTAAGAGGCTCCTGCCGCAGGGCAGGGGCTAAGGCAATGTTTGCCAGAGTGTCTGTCATCTCCATTTGTGCTTAATCTACCCTTTTTGGTTCATCCAAGACTAAAGTCCGCTCATTTTCAGCCTCCCAGTGGCCTGCTGAGTGATCTGGGGTGGCATGCTGGAAGATCAAGCAATGGCGGTGTTGATTCCATGTTACTTTTCAGTCATTTTTAGTAACTGGAAGGGATAAAAGTGTCATTTCCTGCAGCCCTGAATGGTTTGAAGTCACTCTCGCCACTTACAGGTGGTTTGGGAATGTTCGCCATGAAGATAGAGATGAATGCAGGGGGGGATTCTTAAATACCAGATCCTCAGGTATGGGCTCAGAAGGATATTTTTAAGGGAGGTGGTTTTCTCTAAAGTGTCACTGCAGGTCAGGGAGTCTGAGATCTGTAAGTTCCCACATGTTTTAAATGTCTTTGCCCAAAACCACAAAGCAGAAGTTAGCAGACTACACGTTTGCCCCACTCTGAATCCCAGGGTCCGCTGTAGAAAGACCCTGATAAACCAGAATCATCAGCGACTTTCCTGTTTTGTCACTCCTCTGCAAGAAGGTGAGGGCTCGAGGATGCTTTTTATCCAGGTTTGCAAGTAGGGAGATGAAAGTCACCGGATCTGTGGCTGGTTCAGAGGTCTCTTGCAATCCCAGGAGCTCAAAACTGACCTCTGCTTTTCCTAATATTCCTAGGAAAGGTGCTGCTGGCACCATGGATGCCAAGTTAGGCTAGGAAGGACCTGGAATTGTGGCAGAGACCAGACATGGGAAGAGTAAAACCTGCAGTACCCTGGAACAGGGAGACACAGGAAGGGCCTCCCTTCTTGCCATGTATGCTGGTTGTTTTGGGGTAAGAAAATTGGTTATTCTGAGGCTGCGCAAACCCTTTTGAGCAAATTATAAATGTGAAATATTTGGAGAAAAGTTGATAGCTTTCCAGCAAATGTAATTGCGGGGTGCGGAGAGGCAACGTGCGCACTGGGCAGGCCATATGTTTTCACCGAGATCCCTGTCAGGCAAAGGTAGCATGAAGGGAAAAGTGGCTTTCAAGTCTTCCTATCAGCCAAAACGCTGCACTGAGGTGTCCTGCAGTGAGGAAGTGCGAGGGGATGGTTTGAAAATGTTTTGTGTCTACAGCGATACATCGTTTTTCCACTATTTACCATATTTTTCTATGCTCATGGAAAGTGTCAACAATACAGAAAAAGGAGCTGAATCAATCCAAGTTATGCTCTCAGGTAGATACTTTCAATGCACTTGAATTAAACCCTTCTATGTTTGCAAAACTATTCTTTAATGCTCAGAATCACCTTTATTCTGGGAGTGCTTCTCCCATTCTTAAACTGTGCCTACAATTTACCTTGTTTTTGCATCTTTGGGCAGTGCAGAGTCCCAGACGGGACTGGGGAGCCTGAAAACAGAACCACTTTCCACCATGACCAGTAAAACCTACAACTGGCCCTGTTAGCAGTCCTTGATATCAAATCAGCACTCCGAAATGGGAGGATACTGGGGCAAACCTTTATAAAAGACAAAGAGCCCTTAGAATAAACACCACCTTTTTATAACTTTCAACTTGACTAGTAACTTTGACTCCATAGCTCTGTTGCATTCAGATAATGCGGGAAAAAGAAACCTGCGCTCATGAATGCAAACAAACAAATGAAAACCCTGTTTCCCTTCATTGCACAAGGTCAAATTACTTACGCAGCCTAAGAAGGGAAAGTGGAAGAGTTTCTGTCCTGCCCCACTGTGAGATGCAAATGTCACTATTTTTAATTATTATTTTTTTCTTTCTCCTGTCCAACCCCAAGCCCTCCCGTTTCATAGGCTGGATTTAATAGTCACAGGCTTCCTTTTAGCTCAGCCCAGCAAGGGCTTCATCCTTTGCACTTAGATAATCCAGGGTCACTTTCGGGAAGAGGCGCGGAAGAGGAAACACGAGGGTTTCTGCATCAGCTCCTCAGGCAACGCAAGCGCTGTGGGCAGCCACGCAGAGCTGATCATGGCCGGAAATGGGGCTTTCTGACAAAATTTCCCGTTGCTCTGCTCATTTAAGGGAATTGTCGATGCTGTGAAAAATCTTTTTTTTTTTTTTTTTTTTTTTTTCAGATTAGACAGAAACTTGTTAAATCAATTCTACTTTGTACTCCTATTCTTGACTCAAGGTCTGGCGTCACCAGGGCAGACAGACAGGTCCTCTTGTACTTCTCTGGAGAGATTTTGTTTTCATTTTAGGGATGGACTGGCAGGTTTTGCAATGTTAGAGAAAATCCCTCCCCCAGATTTTGAGTATTCTCTGAAGTGTGGGAAAAGCTTTGGACGGAAAATGTGGAGATTGACATCCCGAAATGTTTTTCTCCTTTTACAGTTTCATGCTGGGATTTGCTGGCAAAAATTAAAACAAGCAGCCTTCTCTGTTTCGTATCCAAAATCTTCTCTTTGATTTAAAATATGGGGGTGAAGTCTTGGGTGTATCTAAGTTTGTGGAGAAAAACCTGGACTTGCCTTAGGCCAAATCTTCACTCATTATCTTTTATTTTCACATCTTTAGGCTTCCTTTTTTTCCTGCTTGGAAGCAAAAGTTCTCAAGTTATACTAGAGTCCTTTTTGGCCCTGTTTCCTGTCCAACTGGCGCACAGGTCGTCCTGGATGTTGCAACAAAATTCGCGGAATGGCCTGTCTGTGCTTGCATTGGTAAAGTCAAAAGAAGAACTTCCCGCCAGCTCCGTGAAGTTGTCTCCTTGTCATGGAGCTCTGCTGCGGCTTGAATGAATTGGCTCCTCCATGAGGTTGTTTTTAATTTGTGGCAGCCCTTAACCAGCAACACAGGTTTGCCCAGTGGCCGGGGCTCGCGGTTCACCTGCCTTTAGCACCTCCTGTGCAGGTTTCCTCTGCGGTTGGTGGAGATTGCATTAAAAACGGGTGGAAAACAGGATATCAGATACCGGGGAGAAGCAGAGAACACCCCTGTTACCTAAATCACTTGCAGAAACCTAGTGGAAGTGTCAGAGGTTCTGACCTGTCCCTGCGTGGGTCTCTGTCTTACAATGTGAAGTGATGCAGAGGGTTTGGGATTTGCTGTCCTGGCATGTGCTGCAGAAGTGCAAAACTACTTGCAAAGGCGCTAGCAGTAGAGTGACACGAAACACTGGGGCTTGAAACTGTAAATGTGACAAGCTGACTGGATTCACTGATGCTTTGCACTTTAACTAAGCCACATGGCTGTTCCATTTAGATGTGATGCCCCTGCACTCACCAGGAACAGGATTCCTGCCTTTGCGCTCTGTCCTACCTGCCCCGCACTAGCTATGGTCTCCACAGTTTCGTTCTGCCAGGATTTTGCCTTTCTCCATCGTGAGCCTTTCCGAGGCTCTCTCCGAGCAGTGGGTGCCCAACCCCACTGCTCGGTGGCACTGCCCAAAGTCTGTCCATGTCCCCAGGGAAAAACCTGCTTATTAGTAGCTGCGCGGGCCGCGGCGCTCGTCTCGAGCGTGCGCGTGCCTGCAGTCGCGCACGTGCAGGCGGCCTCGCGCGGCCTCACCGCGCTGCGGCGGGGCACATGCCTCCGAGGGCGTGATCCAGGCGGAAAATTTCAAGCCGTAGCTTCTCTTTGCGCTAGGTTTGCAGTGATGGCAGCAGCAAGGAGACCGAAGGCTGGAGGCGCATTGCCATCGCGTTGGGATATGAGCGCTGCGGCTGGGACACCGCCGTGGTGCATTCGTATTCCCCGGGCAGGATTATTTCTTGGCATGTAGAATCACAGAATGCTGAAGGTTGGAAGGGACCTCTAGAGATCGTCTAGTCCAACCCCTGTGCACACGCAGGGTCACCTAGAGCACCTGGCACAGGACTGCGTCCAAGCGGGTTTGAAGATCTCCAGAGAAGGAGACTCCACAACCGATCTGGGCAGCCTGTTCCAGTGCTCTGTCACCCTCACTGTCAAGAAACTTTCCTTAAGTTCCTGTGAAACATTTGGTGCTTCGGTTTCTGGCTGTTTCCTAAAACATACACCAGTCTTTTCTGAAATTTTCAGAAATATGCTTTTTCCTTCTGAATTTTGGAGAAAAGACTTTACTCAGATGAATTTGGTAGACTTTGCGTGGATGAACTTGGTAGACTAACTTTTTTAATCTTAACACCCATTTCAAATAAAATGGATCTTTTAGTGCAGCAGGTGGGAGATGGTAACCTTTTCTTTCAGATGAAGGATGCTGAAATAAAGAGCAGGATCTTACATGAGACGTGATAAATGACTTTATGGGTTAGCTTGGTCCTGGTTGCATCACTCAGTGCATCTCATTCCAGTAATTTTTAGTCCAGACAGTGTCCAGGAATGGTGGGTGTGGATGAAGGATGTGTCCCGCTCCAGAGATAATTAAGAGCAGGCACCAGACCTGGCCGCAGGGAAGGAGCCAAAGATGGTAAAGGAATTAGCAAGGTCTAGCTCCAGTGTGAGGAGTGTTGGATTTAATTAAAACATACCATGCTGGGAGAAGTAAGGAACAGCTTGTAGGCTGCATGATGAAATCCAGTTGCAGCCTGTTGAAAACAGGCTGGTTTCTGTCCTCCAAGTTTCCAGCAGGTGGGTATGGCCACTGACCTGGTTTTTACAGGTCCCGTCTTGGGCTGATGCATCACAGAGGGTGGATTGACTGCAACTCGCAGGAGGTTTTTAATGCCACCGCCGAGGCTTTGGCTGGGCGTTGTGGAGCCTTTTGGTGTCATTTCCAGGGCTGGGGCCAGTTTTGTGGATAAAACCCTTCAGTCTCCACGGCTGCTCATGGGGCATCGGTTGCCAAGCCACCATGCTCATATGTTGGCCTACAGAAGGTTGTGCTGGGATCAGGGACAGTTGTGAATATCCCTTTCCCCTCAAAGAAAGTCTAAGAATTAGAGTCTTCTGTAGTGAGCAGTAGACCAAGGATAGAGAAAACCAGTTATCTTGGTTGGCAGTGAACAGTCCCTCTCTTGCGCTCACATCCCACTGTGTCTTTGAGAGCTTCCAAGTACTCAAGAGGAGCACTGCTGAGAAGGCAGGAAGGATGAGGCTTTCTCCAAAGAATAAACCAAAAGCACAACCCTGGGGCCATCATCTTAGAAGTTAATTCCTCCAAATGTAGAATTGGACCGGGTGTTATTTCTAGACACATGCCTTCTTTTTCCCTAGATCTTTTCATCTGTAGCCATTATGCTATTACAAGAGAAAAGCTCAGGTTTATTTTTCAAATAACCGCAAGTAACTTCATTGCGTTTCAGGCAGCAGCAGCCGGTCTTAGCTATGTCGGGGGATACGTCATTAACACCTACAAGAGCTATGACAACTTCCTGCAAGATGAATACGCTCTCCTGCCAGCGGTGATCATTATTTGTGTTGCCATCGTCATGTTCATCATCGGCTTGATCGGCTGCTGTGCTACCCTCCGCGAGTCGCGGGTTGGGCTGGGGCTGGTAAGTCCTGCACGTTCCTGCATGTCCCTTTCCATCCCCTGTTGCATGGGGCACTGTTTTGGTGCATGAAGCTGCACATGAGGATGTTACTAGTCAGAAAAAATGGTAGAGCACTTCCCTTTTGTGGGAGCTACATGCTGCTGTGAGGCACTGATGGATCACGAGTGGGCTACAGGGTAAATTATTAGACTTTCACTCAAATTATTGTCGTTTCACTTGTGCAGACTAAAGCCCTCAGCCATTTATAGTTTTTGATGATTAATGTGGAGATGCCTCCAAAAAAGCCGACATCTCTATCTCTGGGGGAACGAGCCCATCGATATCCCAACGATACTGATCTTTTAGGGAGTCCAAGAGCTGGGAAGCGCTGGTCATCTTCATGGCTATGCAAGATAATCTCCTTTTTCTAATTACTTTTTGGAGGCTTTTTTAACTGGCGGTGCAACAGTGGCTAATGCAAACTTACTCATCATCATCCGTGCAAGTGGTGGGAAATGTGTCCTTGCTCTGTATCCTTACAGTCTCTTTCTTTGGATTTCAGTTCTTGGCCATTATCCTGATTATCTTTATTGCGGAAGTATCAGCTTTTGTCCTGGGATTTGTGTACAGGGAAAAGGTAAGAATTAGCATCTCTGTGCTAACGCAGAAGTGAAGGATACCTCCTGTGTTGTTGGAGCATTCTCCTGTATCCAGCTTTCTTGCCCTTCCTCCTCTATGCTGAAAACTGCAGGGCAAGTGGCTATTGTGGGGATGCAGAACGGGGAAGTCACTCCCAGGTGTGTGAATTGACACTTGTCTGGAACATGCTGAATACGTGAAGGGTCTGCAGGCATCACAACTGAGTTTAAGTTGGATTAAACAGATGTTGATGTTCACAAAGAGGGCTCTTAAGAACAGCCTATATCCAGGATGTTATATTCTGATTAAGTGCTACCCAGATGTTATCGAAAACTTCAAGTTTTTTTCTTTTAATTTTTGAGATACAGATCTTTTGCAGTTTCCTTTAGATAATATTCTGATCCCTTATGCTAACACAAAATGGATATTTTTCTCTGAAACTAGGTAAAAACCGATGTGCAGGATACAATGCGTTCAGTCTTTGAAAAGTATGATGGGAAAAATGCAGAGTCTACTGTCCTGAATTACTTGCAAGAACAGGTAAGAAAATCTTTAAATTCAGCAGAGAATTGTTTAGAAATTGCTCAGTTGGGCATTAAGCAGGGAATGTGGCCTAGGAGAGGGAAGAAAGGAGGGTTGGTATCCCAGAGCAGGAGCTTGGAGCACCTGGCTCTCCATGGGGTGCTCCCTGCTTTGCAGAATTGGCCTTTGGGGTCCTGATATGAAGTTCATGTAAATTAGTGACCTTGTTGACATGAGTGGCCTTGGGATCAGACATATGAATGAATGTGAATAACTTCATGAATGACTGTTGGCGAGAACACCGTGCTATAAACCAGAAAGATGGCAGCAGCTTTGCTCAGTATGGCCCAGAGAGGTTGAATTCAACACTAGCATTCACGTTCTTGTTGTAATCACACGTCCGTGTGGCTCTCTGGTGTCTGGCAGCTTCACTGCTGTGGCGTGAGGAACTACAGCGACTGGACAAGCACGCAGTGGTTTAACTCCACCGGTAACAACAGCGTCCCGCTGAGCTGCTGTAGGCAAGGCCTGAGCAACTGCACGGGGAGCCTGGATCAGCCACAGGAGCTCAACACCAAGGTGAGGGGGAAAGGAACCGCTTCTTATTTCCGTGTTACACTGGCCTGTGATGGTTCCCTGAACTAGCCGGAGCCAATGGGGAAAGCATTTTAGGCAGGATTTAGGGATGATTTCTTCTAATTCTTTCCAGCAGTTTGAATCCCAAACTCTCTTCTCCCACCGTGTTTTCCACTAGATAGTTTCCTTCTTGCATGTTTCCATAAAAGCACTGAGATAACCAAAGAGCTCCAGGTGTCTCCACAGGCTGTCTGCTGATGACAGTCCTCCCTTTGGAGCTGCTGCAGCAGCAACGTGACTAGCTCAGAGGGCTACGTGTGAGTGAGTCACTGTCTAGACCCTTCTGGAGTGAAGGAAGATGCTCTTTTAGGATGGCCTGTATTTAACCTGGAAAGTTGCATACTGAGTTCTCCAGCTTGGGGCACAAGCCCATAAATGGCCTCTTACAGACATCACTGGTGGTGCTGAGTTTGGGGTATTTCTTTGTGTAATAAGTGAACTGAGCCAGAGGAGATTGCTTGAAGCAGCAAATGTTAGTGAGTCACAGACTGTCAGTGCATCTCCCCAAGCAAGGGGAGAATGGCAAGCCACGAGCTCTGTAAAGCAGGAGGGGAAGCCATCAAGTCGGCAGTAGTTGATTAAACAGGCTCTACAAGGTCCTGCTTCCTATCAGAGACTGTAGTGTTTATTTTTCTTTTTATTTAAGAAAAATAAAAAAAACAAGCTGTTCGGCTGAATTATCCTTTGGGTTGTTTTCACTTCTTTCTCTCTTGGCAGGGCTGTGCAGGGGAGCTGGAATCTGGGCTGCAGAGTGTTCTCAGCTATGCAATGCTTGTAATCCTGGGATTTGCCATCGTAAAGGTACGGCTAAATGTTGCTATTTCTTCCCTCATGGAAAATAATACTGATCCTCACTGATGTCCTCTGGTGTTTTCTTCCACCATCTCCTTTCTCAGGCTATGAAGTAGACCCCATACTCTATTCCTTCCTTGTTTTCTTCCAGTTTTCTCATTTTTGTCTGCATGATGAGAAGGAGAGGAATACAAAAAATAGTAGAGGATTCGAAGTGGGAAATCTTTTTTTTTTTTTTTTTTGGTAGGAAAGATGGCCAGCTATGTGTGTTTAAAGGCCCAGATCTAAAAATCTATATTAAAACAATAACAAGTTTTCTAATACTTAACTGGGATTTTAAAAAGTACTCTTCAAAGTTTGCTCTTGGACACATGCCAGTCAATAGTCCTATGCTTGGAGACCTGGAATCAAAATGGTCAACAAATACAATCAGGAATGAAAAGGGCTGGACTGTTTATAGAATTGCAAGATATGAATTAAATGAAAAGAAGTAGGAAACCAAAACAAGTTGTCCTGTGGGTGAAAAACAGATTTTAAACGTCCTGACATAAAACTTTTAGTAACTGATAAAACCAAGAAATGTGTACACAGCTCTATGAAGATTTGCCCCATTTATTTCAGCTTGGTGGTTTGTCATTGTAACTTTTTGCCAAATGTTGTAACCTCATCCTTGTTCATAGAGTTGAATATTTAATAACAGCAAAATGCCTCTCCTTTGAGTATCTGTTTTTGGTAAAAGAGTGTCAGTACATTGAGCCAGTGTAGAACACTTGCTGTTTAGTATCCCATTCCTGAACTCAATGAAGAAGCAAAAATCTGCCTGCTTGGATGTCATCTCAGGATCAGGGACTTGACTTGGCTAAAGCTTCCATTTCTTAATTCTGGCCCAAGGAGAGAGGTTTGTTTTTGCTGCATTATATATCATAGTATGAATTTTAAATTACTCAGAAGTTTCCATCACTTCCCTTTCCTCTGTAAAATGATCAATTTTAAGTTCCCTTAAAGTCCCCTTCACACATCCCTTTTGTTATTTCTGTGATGAATCTTTCCACCACAATTTCCCCTCTGATCACCTCTTACGATTTCCCTGCTCTTTTATTTACCTATTTTATATACTTAAGTATTTAATAGAATTACATAGTAAGACCAGAATAGTCACATGCTTTTACTGAAATTACTCCCATGGTAAGATACCTAGAAATTAATGTACATGTGTAAATTAATGGGAGAATCTAGGAAAGAAAAATATGAGTTGGAACTATTATTTAAATGTGACATACAAAAAATCATTATCAAAGTATTTTTTTAATATGAAAGGCATGTCCTTGTTATGATGCTAAAAGTCTGATTAGGATTTAAGTATTGGATCTGAGGGATGAAATAGAAAGATGGAGCAAAGCTAAATCTCTGTGTGCTCTCTCTTTTGCAGTTCTTTGGCATGCTGAGCGTCTGCGTACTCACTTGCAAGAGAGAAGACACTGGATATCAGCCTCTTTACTCAGGGGTGTTTGCTTGATAAAACACAAAGATCACTTTTCTTTTCCTTCCCAATGATAAAATAGATTTCTAAAGATATATGTTAAAAGACAATTTATGACCTTTAAATATTTTATTTTATTTACATGAAACAGAAAGAACGGAGTGTTTCGATTTGGAAAAGTTTCTTGTGGGTGGTATGTGAAATGACACTCCATATTTAGTGCTGTATAGTAATTTATCCTGTTCATACACACTGCAACTTCCTGTAAAGTTAATTAAGGTTTGCATTTGTGACTTTTTTTTTAATGTACCAACAGATGGTGTGGTAGAGTACAGGAAGAAATCAACTTCTGAAGTTCCTTTCTGTATCCTAAAATATGCAAAGAGAAATATTATTTTTAATTACTAAATTGATTGAGAAAGCAGGAGGGATTCATTGACTGCACAAACACCAAATTCGCCTCATGACATGGTTAAACAGTAAAATAAATTCTTGGAATAGGTGGATTGAATACTCCCTATAATTCCAGAGAGCTAGGGTACATTTCACCCGTTTCTGGTGGTGTTTCTATTTTTCCTTCTTGCTGTGGTAATTGAGATTATTGTAGAAGTTGTTAGTGCAAGACAACTCATTGGAGCATTGCTTAAAAACTAAACCAGAATTTTGGTGTTGTATTTTGAAGCAGCTATCAAATGTGAAGAGCCCTAGGTTATGAGTAGGCCCGGATTTGGGGCTTGGGGCATCTCTGTTTTTTTTTGTTTTCTGTTTTTTGTTTTTTAACTAAAAACTGCTTATGAAGCAGAGCTTTGGATTCTTTTTCCACTTATGCTGATGCTTTTATATTTGCCTGCACAAAGACACACTTTCTTTCAGTTTAACGTAGAAGTAGCAAGCATTATTCATGGGGATACAGACTGCAAGGTGGGAGTTGCAGGAAATGTTGGGTCAACATGTTTGTGTAGAAATGCCTTTTGGAAGAGCTAGTGTCAGGTCCCTGCGTCAGGGAAGATCTGGGTGCTTTTTCACTGTTAAAAATATCCAGATGTTGCATTCCCGTGCTCGACAGTTGACCAAGCAACTTAACCTAATGTCTGGCAATATCACGTGAGCCTTTATTTGCTAGTTTTTCCTTTCCATAAGTATGCTTAACGTGGTCATTTCTTAGATTGTCTCTTTAAAAATTATCTCTTTCTTTATCACATTTCTGTGTTAATCTGTTTCTCAGTTCATTAAGAGTTTTTATGCTTTTAGGGATATTTTTCAGGGCTAAGATGTGGGGAGGGTAGAGTTTTGAGCTACTCTTGATTAGATGATTGTGGAAAGGAAAGGAAGCAGCATATGTTTTTTTTCTTTAAAGAGATAAGCAGTGTCTCCTTACACATGTAGCTATTTAGAAACAAACAAAAAATGAGTTTAGGGTAAGCGTAAGCTGTTTTTCTTTATTTCCTCCCTCACCACCAAGAGATGGAAGAAAGAAATGGTGATGATATTCCACAGGAGACATGCCAGTGTAAAGGTGCATACACTGAAAGTGTTTTAATTGTTACTGAGGGGGTTGTCTTCTGTTTAATGCCAAAATAAAATTTATTTAACCGATTAATAAGTGCTGTTTTTGTTGATGCTTTTACCTTACGGCGAATTCACGTCTGGGTTTCGTCCGTGTGCGCGTTTTGGATGATTTAGCCTCTTTTTTGGCAAGGGAAGAACGCCAGCTCCATGTTAACGCTCGCGCGCTCCCCTCAGCGCCGCCCGCCCGAGCTTCCCGCGCATGCGCGGCCGTTAACGGCGGCGCGTTTGAATCTCGCGGCGGTTGGGTCCTCCCTGCGCCGTCATTGCTGTGGTGACATCGGGACGTGCTGAACGGAGCGGAGTGGCCTCAGTAAAGCCCTTATCGCCCTCCGCGTGTAAGCGATACCTTTCTTTTTTATATTCTTTATTTTTTTAAACCTTTTATTTTATGAACTTATATCGTAAGCGCAGCAGTGCTTGTGTTCGATTAAAATTCAAACGCAGACGGCTTCCAACTGCACGAGAACTCGCTAGCGAATGAGCAGGTAAGTAGCTGAGCAAGCTCATGTTAGTTCGGAGGGTCTTAAAACTGAAAGCAAGATTTAAAAAAAAAAAAAAAAAAAAAGGGCAGAAGCTTTCTTTCTTTATTTTCAGGTCTTAGATCTCCACTAGAGGGAGCCTGCGGAAGCGCTAGAAATATAAGAATTGCTAAAGCAGCTCCTTCGGGCCTGAGACTTTACAGTATAACTGGGGAGGATATATCTCAACAGCGTTTTTCCAGTTGTTTTCCAACAGCTTAAATACACTCACACAGGACTAAGCAACATCTTCCATGAGGTTTTAGTATGGAAGCATGCATTTAAATATTGATTGTCTGATAGATAAAATCTCTCACAGCTTTAGAGTAATGTTTTTTATAAATCATATTTCTTCTTTACTACAGTGAATTTTGAACTCCTCTAGTAGTGATTCCCTTGGAGCAGTAAAGGCTCAATGAGGTTCAGGGGGTCCATTATGCTGATGTTAGACTCTGGTTATTTGCAGAACTTGGGCATACTGCTTTGTGTAACTAGCATCAATCACTTTGTGTTTCCTGTTGTTTTCATTTTGATAAATAATAGCTACTATATTTACAACTTCAGCTATGTAAAGTTTCCCTTTGCTTCTTTGCATAGGGTCCACTTTAAAATTCCGCTTACATGGTTTGTGTTTTTGAGTAGATTTTTTAAAATGCTTTCTTGTTTGTTTGTTTGTTTTTTGATAGGACGATAATATGGCCTCTTCAGTTCTGGAAGATTTGTGCTTGCACATCAACACTAAGATTTCAACTATCAAAAAGATTCTTCAATTAAGAAATATAGGTAGCAGAAACTAAGAATGGGTTTTCGTTTAGTTTGGGTGTGCTGGAAATCTAACTGCCTACCTCAAGGGACATTGAAACAGTCACCTGGTCTAACTGCCTGCATCAAGCAGTCGCAGGATGTTGGCACCTTTCTAGCCCTGCTGAGCAGAGGGCGATGATGATGGAGAACAGGGTGCTCCTGGCCAAGCGGCTGTGGGAGCCAGACTTAAGAGTTCTGTCCTCTACCTGCAAGCTTCAGAGGTTGTAGAAAGAGCTTAGTACTCTTCAATATCATGTGAGAGAGGAGCTTATATTCCTGCAGCAGACCAGGGAACATTGCTTTTTCCCTTGGAAAGATACAGTGGTTGGAGAGGATGTAGGTAATCGGTCCTCTTGGGAAAGGAGGGAAATGTGATTTTTTGCTTTGGTGGTGGTGATTTGGCTTTTTTGATTTTTTTGCTTAGCGTTCTTTCCTTCCCAGGCCAAGAGTCATCACTGAAATCTATGCTGAGTAAAATAGGATATGAGATGTTTTTCCTAAATGAACTCCTGAATAAAATGGAAATGGAACTTCAAGGGCAAGAAAAACTGAAGAATTTGCTGAAGGTAATCTCTTTCTGCTTGTAAAATACTGACAAATTCAAAAATCTTTCATGAGTCCCTAGCTGTTCTTTTCTAGATCTAAAGTGATAGGTTTGGATTCAAGAGGCAGCTTACAAGAGATAAAGTATCTTAGTTGCAACAGTGGTGCCATGATCAGATTACTCTGTTCCTGCAAATCATGCTAGTAGGATAAGATGTGGATCACATTGCTCTTTATTAATCAAGTCAGAAATAACCTTGTTTGTAGAAAGAGGGACTTTTCTCTTGAATCATTTTATTCCTCTATAGAAAGAGATCTGCTGAGTTAAGATGTGAGAGGAAGTGGACGTAATCACCCGCATGACTGAGACCAAACTGGGAGTTCAATTGGCATATTGTGCACTTGTTTAAATCTCGTTACCCAGAATTTTTTCCAGTGGGCAGCTGTTGTCCCTTCTGTCGTTAGCAATACATGAGATACCTTGTCTGCATGTTGTGTTCCTGATCCATGCTGTAGGCTTCAGTTAGGAGTGGCTATGCTGGTGATCTTTAGGCACTTTTAGTGCTTTCGTAATGGTTATAATTCTGTTATGACAACACTGTTGCATTTGCTGTTATTAAATTTTATTGTTAGCCAAATGTGGTAGAAGAGAATTGCATGAAAGTAGTGAAAACTAAGAAAAAAATCTGGAGTTGCTAAGGGGCAATGGCAATCTGCCATCATATCAGAACTAGATGCTGATATAAAATGGATCTATTGTATAAAGCCTCTTCTTTGTCAGAGTTCTCTGTTTTTCAGTATAGTAGTTCCAGCAACACTTATGCATATTCTTGTTAGCTTCATTACTGAAAATTAAATCTTTTTGTTACAAGAGTTGCTGGCAGTAATGGTAGAATGTGCCTTCTTTAAGCAATTGTTTTCTCTGGAAGTGAAAATGTCATTCCAGACTGCTGCCAGGTGGAAGGATAAGCATTAGAATAAAGAAAAACTGTTAAAAATTAAATAGCTGTCTCTACAAACTTGTAGTAAAACTCTGGGAAAATGATGATATGACATAAGTAGCAGTGTATATGGATGCCGAGAGCTGTCAATTTAAGAAAAAGTGTTTGCTGATTTAGGTTTGAGATGTGGCATGGCTAATGTAGTCTGTAAAATCACACAGTATGCTGCTTTGTCACAATTTTATGCCATTCTGCTAATAAACTATATTTGGCTTGCTACAACTCTTAGAGCAAATACAAGCAGAGTTTGTGAGCCTCGAAGGAATTGGTGATTCATAGGGGACACATCTGCTTTGTGAGACGAAGTATATAAATATGATTAAAAATGGATGTTGCTGTTCAGTAAAGTGTAAAAACCCGTGAAACACTGCACTGCTAGTGGAAAGTACTGCTCAGGTACCTGCCTCTTGTATTTACAAGATTTGGGTATGTTCTTTCGTAATATCTTACTGTCTATAGATAATGACATCTGAATGGCTTCCTGTTCTCTCTTGCAGAAATATTTCTGCTGCTGTTTTGTTCCACACGTGGTGATTCAGAAACCTTGAGAGAATCGGAAATCATTCTCTGTAGTCCTTTACTTTTTCCTCTTGATCCAAGCCTGTCTTTTGTAGCCCCAATGAGATGCTTCCCATAATATTCCTGTTTGTGTATTGATAACAATGTAGCTATAGGAATAGACAGCTAAAGAAATAGCAATAGCCCGTAAATCTTTCCAAATACCGTTTTGTTTTAGAAAGCTAGGACTTGGAGCACACTTACTGGAAGATTACTAAGGAGCTCTCTAGCACAATGAACACCTGTAAAAACAAAACCCTTCCACTCTTTGGGGAAAAGTTGACAAGTGTCACAAGCTGTAACTATAAAAATGCTAAGCATACTGCAGGTAGTGTTGCTCACCTAGAATGATCAAGCCTTGAAGAAGGCACTTGCTGATTCCCCCTTATATGCAACTGGTTTCCGCATAATGGTGGTGTTGGAACCCCCCTGCAGAAGTGGGGAGGTGGATGAGAGAAAGGACAAATACAGGCAATGAGGAATCACTGCCTGAAAACATCATGGCCTTTGTGCTAAAGGATGAGAGAACTGCTTGTACCAAGATAACACAGAAGCTCAAAAAAATGGACAGATTGTTGGGAGCTCTTTCTTTCCCCAAGGTCAGTAAAATTCTAAGTGCCTTAGACTTGAATGGAAAACCCAGAGCACTGCTTTTCAGTATTGACATGCTGACAATGTGTTCCTATAATAATGAATGCAGGGGTGTGAAAAAGAGGGATTTATTTTTAGATTTTTGCAAAAGTTATGGAAGCTACATGTTCAATGAGAATATCTGTTTTAGCATGTTTTTGTATTGCCTTCATTTGTTTTCTTGAAATTACTTTTGGGAATGCAGATGAGTTCCCTGAAAGAATCCCTTCTTCCTACCATTATCACAACCTTTCCCCTACACAAATCTTCTGGGGCATATTGTGAAAGATTACTTCTTGCCAATTCGGATTTCTCTGACATTTTGAGGATGTAATCAAGTAATGCATTATTCTAGCATTGTCCTAATAGTAAGCTGATTTCTTTTGCATCATATTAATAGTTTCAAATTTCTGAAGTCAAATATTAATTTCAGGAGCTCCAGAAGTCTGCTGGGACAGATCAAAAAGAAGCACGTTACCTCTGTAAAAATATTCCTCCCCATCTGCCTAAACCGACTGCGAGCTGGTAGGTGATACCTGAGTGTGGAGGTGGCCGAATGCTGCATCTTTGCACAGCTCTACTCCTGTTATTGGGTATTGACTGTGAACTTTTGGGGCATGTGAACACTGACTAACAGCTTTCTGCAGACTTGTTGTTACCAGAGGTTGGGCTTGTGCTAGGATCCTACTGAATCCCTGAAATAAAGCCTGTAAGACAACAGTTTGGTCAGATGGTAGCTTCCAGTGGTACTGTGACCACAGTGATCACACTGTGGTCACAGTACCACTGATCACAGTGGTACTGTGATATTATAGTAGAAAGCTAATTGTTCTGTAAGGCTGAGCATTGCTTCCGTTAGAACTGCAAACACACTAATTTGATAGTTGTGGTGCCTCTGTGGATGGCAAATTCGGGGTCCCTAGAACTGAATTTCAACATAACCCTCTCGAATACCATAAAAAAATCCTCTAGCTCAACCATTTTGTTGCAGGGACTTGAATTACAGTTGTGGTGTTTTTATTCCCACCCCACATCCTGAAATTTACTTTGGCTAGTGATGGTGTCCATCTACCTCTGAGAGGGCTATACTGAAAAGGTTGAAGTGAGAGAATGAGGCATTGGTATGTAAAACGGAATAGTGCTCTATTAATCAAACAGCTTCCAAAACAATATTCTGAGGAGGCTTCTTAGAGTGATCAGCTCTCTCTGCACTGCTGAAATTGCCTTTTGTTTTTGAGTGGTGTGAGTGTATGTCAGACAGGTGTATCTTTCTAGGTTCTAATATCTGGAGATGCCAGCATGTGTCTCAACTCTCATAGCTTGTCAGGAAGCAAAGCATCAGTTTATCTGAACAGCACCCCAGTATGTGCCCTGAACCCATGGGCTTTACCTGGTCTTTCTCCTAGAGCCTATCAATGCTTCAGCGGAGAACATTACAGGCTTGTTCCAGCAAAATGTTTAAAAAAATAAATGTGGAAACAGGGTTACAGAAAAGAGGGAAAAAAAAAACCCACTAATTTTTTGATTGTATCTATAACAGTATTCTCATCTGTTGCAGTACTGCTTGTATTAAAACTTGGATTAGTGAGTACCTGGATAGGTAAGATGGCAAGGTCAAAAAGATGATGTGTCCCGGAGTATTTAACCTTCTAAATGCTACCTTTTAGACATAAACTCTTAGTCTGGGAAACAACCTTCTAAAATATGTCCAGGGAAGTCCTATTTGTTTTTAATTTTCTTTTCCTGGGTTTCAGAATTGCTTTCCATCATGGTGTGGCACAGAGCTTCCTCTTTCACGCTGTCATGTCCCAGGCATTTGGGGAGTCCAGCAGGTGGCACTCGCTGTCCTCTGTCGTCCTGTTCACTGGAAAGTGGGATGCTAGATTTGAAGGGGTGACATCAGCTGATGTCCAACCCCGGCCTATGGCTGGATATATGGAATGCTGCTGTGCCATTCACTGCCTTGTGCTCTGGGCCCTATATCTTGAGTGTTGAAACAAAGATCCTTTTTGTGTGTGTGTGTGTATGGCGGGGGTAAGGCTATGTCAAAGAGCATCAGTTCTTTGTGATATCTTTTTTGGTTTTTTTTGTTTGTTTGTTTGTTTGTTTGGTTGGTTGGTTGGTTGTTTTTTTCTGCTGAGCTTTTCACCTCAGTCATGTCCTTATACTTGATGTCAAGGTGACATTGAAATTGGCCAAATGCATCCTGCCCTTTGCTGTCCTGCTGCCAATGCTTAGGAAAGCAGCTGGGTGGGTGGTTGACATACAGGTCAGTGTTCAAGGTCCTGAGATGAGGTTTTAGAGAAGGGGTAAATTTATAACCCTTGTTGTAATAATCTCTCAAAGCAGGAAATACCCTGGGGTTTTATTGCCTCTTGCTGAAGAGAATCATACAGGTTGCTGGATGGTATTGAATTTGTTTCAAAAGATTTAACGGATGAGTCAGGCTTCCCAACATTCGGGCTTGTTTCAAAGAGCTGTGAGGTATTTCAAATCTGCCTGTTAGACTCCAGCTCTATGCTCTGGCTCATCTGATAAAATGTGAGGCCTCATGTTCTGTGAAATGTAATGGTACATTGAATTCCTACTGCATTTGGATTGCTTCCAATTCACCTGCTAGCAGTCTTCCTTGCAGAGAAATGCAGAGCTGTAAAGTCAGCTAAAATACAGAATTTGAAAGGGGTTTGGCTTTATTTTCTCATTGTTATTTCAGAAAAGGTCATCTAACCTAACAGATTGTTTGGAACTTACTTCTGTGATGAAACAGACCTGATAACATATTGGTATTGTCCTGGCTGCTTACCTGCTATTTATACACTTAATATTAATTTATCTTACAGCGTCACTGGGCTAATGGTGAAAAGTGGAGAACAAACAAAAGTCACAGAACCTGAACCTGCAAAGAAATCTACGAAAGAGCCAAGATTTATTAAAGAAGCAGCCTTGATAACTATGGAAGAATTTAAAAATGTTCCTGCGTAAGTAAGCATGTTTTTTCTGAGACCCTGTTGTTCTGCTTTGGGAGGCAAACGGGTTTGGGAAGGTGAACTGAGACTGATGGACATGTTTTGAAATTTCAGAATGTTCCGCAATATTAAATATCAAATAGTTCTGCAATACAAGGACACGTGAAAATGAAGCAAATAGAGCTGATTAAGTTCTTTTCTATGTATATTTTGGGGAGATTGGAACTAATTAGTTAAAACTCTTTATCTGAAAAGCTAGTTTAATTTAATGAAGAGAAACATACTAGCTAATAGTTAGATTTACTTGTTTTGAAAACTCATACTAACAAAATGTGCCATCATCTCATAATATGAGAGATAAGCTGATGTTTAAAAGAAAAAGGATAATATTAAAGGATAATAAATGCTGTTTTAATTAACTTGGATATTAGCATCTGAAAAATTCAAGCTTTGACTTATCTGTTTTGATACAGGAACAAAAATCTAAGTTGTTAAAAGCAAAACCCACCTCCCACTGACTTGTTTTTTTGAGTTTCTGGAATAGGAAGCTTTTTTTTTTTTTTTTTCCCCTGCCATCAGGAACTGGTTAATAAGTACCCTTGCTCGAAGGCTTTTGTGTAGGAATAGCTTTTTCTCTAAGTGGGATTTTGAGGCAATGACAAATATTTTTGCAAAAATGAGAAAATTCCTTTAATGCCTAAGGCTAAATTGTTACCTAGATTCTAAGCTCAGTCTGTGCCCTGACAATCCTTATTTCAATAGGTTTGTGGTTTTTGAGCTTTCAGAGTTCAGCTGAGCCTAGCTCATTTTCTCCCACTGACTGCTCAATCCTGAAATGAAGGAGCCTGAATGGTGTTTTATTCCTTTATGTACTTTTTTCCTAACAGAATTTTGGAAAGGTGAAGCTGGAGCACTCAGTTTCTTGGCCTTTGCCTGTGCTAAGGCAAGAGAAGTAGACCTAGACTTTTACAGCCAAACGCTTTAAACTCCAGTTAAAGTTATGATCTTCCCTGAAAACCTCCTCACATGTTCCATTTTTCCCTCAAGATTTTCCACTGGTGTTTGTGTGGGGAATGTGTAGGGAGCTAACTGTATGCTACTGTATTCATCTCTGACTGTGTTTCTTCTGCTATAAAAATATTTTCATTCAGATAGGAAAAAGTGTCTTTGTACTGAGAGAGATTTGCATTAATTTAAATCTATTCATCTACCAGTGTTTTCTGTTGTGTAGCAGCGTTGCAGTAAGTAACTGAGGAGGCAGCTATGCTTGTAATTTCACTTACTATTGAGTCCAGTCTAAGCAGCGAATGGTTGTAACCAGATCTTCCTCATTCCTAACACATTCTGCTAGAAGAATCAGAACTTAGTTCATGTCTCAGTTCTCCTGGTCAGTCTGCCCTAGCTCTCATGCAGGATCTTTTCTGCCTGCTGGCAATAGTAACAAGGAGTACTACCATTTTCTTTTCTGCAGCTCTGGTCCCAAGGCTGTGAGACTCTGAAAACAGTCCCTACACCAAGTTCATCCGAAAGACTTAATAAAGCACAACAGTATTGTAGTGCAGAGGGTCCAAATCCCATAGTTTGGTATCACGGGTACTGCATCAGCCAAGAATCTCATTCCCCAGCTTTCTTTCCACACTGCTGTGGAAAGCTTCTAGCTGAAAGATCCAGGTGTGTTTACTGCCTTTGTGCTGAATGTGGATGGAAATCTAACCTAAATGTCCTTAGGGCATTAAATGGAATATACGATCCCCACTGACTTGATATTTTAGAACTCTACAGCAGGTATTTAACAAAGGTACAGGCTGTGTTAAGGTACAGATATGGAAGTACCTTGTTCAGATAGAATATTCTCACACAATAAAAAATTGCAAATTATTTTAGCCTTCAAATTTGTTCCAGAAAGATATCTTTTTTCTAGGAAGAAAAATGATATTGTACAGTAGATATCTTGGCTAACTGAAGCAGAATAAAATATGTGCCTTATTTATTCTCATTGTTTATAGATTTTTTAGTGACACTTTTAAAATCTACACTTGTATTATAACACTTCAAAGAAGGTAGTATCTTGGAGGAAAGTTTTTTTTTTTTTTTTTTTTTTCTCTTTAGGTATTTTTGAAGGAGCGAGGACAGTTTATTAGGAGGGCTATCTATTTTTTTCCAGTTTTATATCCATAGTAGATCCAATGTTATGCTTTTCTCTCAATAACATATAATTGTGTTTTGTTTTTTCTGCCTATGGATTGAGGTGGAAAAATCATGTTGGATTATGGTAAGGGCTTCAAAAAGAAGTAAGGGTAGATCAAAAAGAAAAGAGTTCCCTGTTTTAAAAGAAGTAGAACTGTGAGTTTTGAACGTATATGGTTTTGGTGCAGATTTGAGATTAGTTTTAAATCTAAATTAAATGGATGAATCTTGAACTTACCAACTTAGCTAGTATATTTTATATTACTGTATGAGCTGAACTGAATGTCAACACTTGTCAGGTTGTTAGCCACAACTGGATAGAAATATAAAAGGATCATGGAACAGCATGAGTTTGTATTTAACTATAGGGCCCATGTAGAAGAAAAACCACAGGCACTTCGGTCAGCATTTAGTTTTAGATGAGTTGTTCCTTGGCTTTAACTGTATTGGCTGCATCTCTAGTGATAGTGGGAACATAAAGAAAAGTGGTGTTACACTTTAGACCTTAATCTGCATAGTTATAGTTTCCCCGTGACTTTATAAAAAGGATAAGGGCAGCAAAGAGCCATAAATTGAAGTTAATGTATATAGGCAGAGTGCTTCTATGGTTGCGTTATTAATTTGTGCACAGTGTGACTGGGTTTCAGGGATCTTAGTGTTCCTGTTATGTGAAATGTTGGTATGAATGCAGAGTAGAGGATTTATATAAAAATGGCTGCACTTCCAACTTCGAATCTGGAGTTCCAAAATATGAATAAAGTGGAAAGCTTTACTTGTGATCTAGCAATAAGTGTAGATCTGTCCATATGGTGGTTTGGACGGATCTCCTCTCAGAGGTTTCTCATGTTCTGATGTTCTGCCCTTGCAGTGGGATTGGTTTGAGCACCTCTGGATTCAGAGTTTCTTGGTTTTTAAGCAGCTTGGAGGGCAGCTTGAGCAGCACAGCTTTGTGCAGCCTGTGTTCACTGCATAAGGCAGAGACCTAAGGGTCACGTTGTTGATTGTGAGACAAGATAATAGGTTTAATCCTGCAAAATGCCGCTTGGCTCTTGTGAATAGTCACTAAAGACCCTGTGGTATTTTTACTATTGCCATACATATTCTGATTCCCATTAAAGTCAAGTTACAAACCACACTATTTGTATTTATAGCAGGGAAGACAATGGCCTTGACTGACTGACTGGCTGCAAATAGCTTGGTGCAAAGTTGGTTTGAAATCAGAGCAATTGCTTTGATTCAGGGGTTCTTACATATTCACTGCAGATTTTTTGCTTGTTTGTTTTACAGTAATGAGTATTTTAAAATCCCTGACATTGTTTTTAGTATATTGATGTGTTTTTAATTGGTAGCTACTTGTGCTGTATATTCTTTGCATGTTTTTCAAAGATTGAATTTTTTGTAGTCGGATTAAAATGAGGGAATAATTTCTTGTTCACTGATCTCTTTAATCTTTTTGCTGTACAGCTTTTAGTCACTTGATGGACTAACTGAAAGAAAAACGCAATTTTCCTGATGATACTTGTTTGCATCATCCTCCTGCTTGTATTCTAGACACTAGTCACTGGAAATTACACAATAACATCTGAAAAATTACCAGAACAAATTGCTTAGATGCTTTATTTAAAGTGCTAAACTTAGCCTTGGCTTTTATTGCAGTGATTTCTAGAGTTTAGTCTCATACTTTGCTGTTGAAGAGTTCACTTCCATATATTTGTTCCACAGTCGGTAGTTTTGCAATCTATTTCCCTTCCTAGAATGCATGTATTTACAGCTATAAATACAGGATAGCCTCACTTGCAAATATTCCACTGTTCTAATATTTCTACATCACTTTGTTTTTATCTTCTTGTGCTTCATGTACCCCTAGGCTGTTGTCAGCAAATATTACTATTTTGATACTCGTTTTATGAAATGCTGAGAGCTCAGAAATGATGGTAGTGCCATAGAAATTCTGTGTCTATACAGTTAAGGAGGCTGCATAGTGAAAGAAGAAAAAAATGGTATTTCTTCAAAAATCAGAGTAATACCAGCAAACAAAGTTTTTTTTTTAAACTGTACTGTTAGGCAGAAACATTTTAGAAATTAAGTTTTTCTTTTGTTTTCTGCAGTTACTTTGTTTTTCCACTTTGGTCATCTAAGTGACATGTTATAAACATATAACCAATATTTATTTCATTTTTTGAATTATTTTGGCAGTTTAAACTTTTTAATACATTTTAATCAGACATTCTAATGTTTCATTTTCTTGGTTTAAGCTTTATGTTTTTTTTTCCCTTCAGCATTATTCAATGATAATAAATAAATAAATAAAACTATTTTGTTATTCATTAACACAAAGCAGAAGAAACCATCTCTGCGAAGGAAAAGCATGTTCAGCTAGGACTTAGGGAAGAGATAGATAAACACAGTGCTTTAATTCTGAGATTTTCTGGTTAATCATTTATTTATTTGATTTATTAGGTACATGAGGGGCCGTTTAACATATGATCAAATTAATGCAGTTGTTCAAGACATAAACAAGACTGTGGTTAACAAGTACAAGATCCTGCACCAGCCACCGAAATCTATGAATGCAGCTGTCAGAAATCTTTACCACAGATTCCTGGAAGCAGAAACTAAGGATACAAAAGGTACCTTTTATGTTTGTTAGCACCAAACTCATAGCATTTGGATGTTGTCAGTGCAAGTATAAAACCACCTGAGATCTATAATGATCTATAATAGTAGGCGATTTTCACGTTGTGGTTTAACCTGAAACATAAAATTTTCAGAAAAGGTACAATCCGTGTGTTCTGGAGTAGCTGGAATAGGCTAACTTGTGGGAGTGCCTAAAAACATCAGTCTTGAAAAATTTTGGAAATCCTCCTAGGACTAGTTCTCAGCTGGGGAAGAGAAAAACAAAGGCAGTCTGAAGAGTTGCAAGGACTTCCCTCCCTTCCCAAATGAGCTCAGCCTTTGCCCTGCCCATTCCTATTCCCTATGGAGGCACCAACAATACTTGGGCAGCCCACAGCAGTGAGCTTTCACTCTGGCTCTACTGACTGAAAAGACAAACTCTCCCTTGGCATAAACAAAAGAGAATAAAAAGGAGATCCATCTCCAGATAGTATTCTAGACCATGAAGGCTATAAATGTGTGTTTACTATGGACACCTGAATAGCCACAACCACAGCTGGATCCCAGCTTATTCAGGTCTTTTTGTACTAGTTTAATAACCAAACGTCTGAGCGAGTAACAACAGAAAGATGCATGACGGAGTTAAAGCAATACCTGAAATGTCAGCATTACTCCTCAAATAATTTTAACCACAGATGATGTCCAGTGACCAGCAGGATATTTATATCTAGATAAGAATATAGATTCTGTGTCTGAAACAGTGCCACAGCAGCTGATCAGGGGCTCGTAGTGGTGTCAATAACAGTGAGCTTTGTGGCTGACCTCCTGTGCAAGAGCCTCACTCAGATAACCTTTTAATCCTGTAATAACCTTTTAATCCTGGTAGCTCGTCCAGCTGCTTTCCTGCCTCCTTGCTGCAACTTGACAGATGTTTAATTTATTTAGTATCTGCTGCAGAGTTTGCATCCTTCAGTGACAGGATGATGTGGTCTTGTACAGGGCACTGCCTAAGAGCTTCTGAAGCGGTAGAATTTAGGAGCAAGGATTATTATTTTGATTGAACAGTTTCCCCATAACTGACTTTGGTTGCTTAATCTATTTTTGACTAAAAGTGTATCACTTTCACAGAGTATTGTTGCAAAAAATATTTTGGAACGCACAAAGCTTTCATTTGGAATTGCTGCGAATAAACCTGATAACCAAGCTGTATGAACTGAGGTTTCAATTTTTAAGGTAGCATGGATATCAGCTCTTTTAAAAACTTAATCTAAAGTTGGGATATGCAAATGATCATGCTGCAGTGACTTTGTGGAAGAGTGGCTTAAGATCTCTATCTTAAGATGTTGTCCTGTCTCTAGAAGCATCAGGGGGCAAAATAACACTCAAAATGCACTCAAAAGGAAAGGAAGGTCCTAGAGTAAATTCTAATATTAGATATGTACTTATCTTTGGGAAAAGGAACTTGTAAAATACAACCAGCTTGTAAATTGAGACAGACATATTTTGGAGTGCATATATGTAATGTATGCCAGGAAGGAGAATATTGTCCGTGTCTTGCTTGAAGATGTCTTTAGAAGACCCCTTATGTTTCCAAGCTTAGAGAGTGTGGAGCAAGTGCCCTTGTGTCTCTCAGAAATAGAGCTCTTTGACATCCACTTGAGGTTTGCTTCTTGATTTCTGCTCTTAATAGAATGTTGCCTTATGTTATACTAAAACTTTCTTTGCCTTGGATTTTTCTCTGATCCAATTTGTCTCTATTATGGCATTGTGCCTTAACATCTTTAGTTCCTGGATTTTAGATGTGGCTTATGTGCAGGGAGGGAGCTCTGAGATTATGACCATGCCTAGCATGTTTTTTTATTTTGAGAGCTACAGGATAAATTTGTCAGGTGAAACTCAATGTTGTAAAGGGCTTTAATAAATGTATACCAAAAACATACAACCAGAACACTTCATGTGACCGGTCTTGATTTGCTCTCCAGTAGATTTCGCTTGGACAAGTTTTGCCTCAGTCTAGCAATGACTCTTACTAAACAAAAATTTCATAAAATATTTGCTTCACCTTCAAAAACAGCTGAACTTTGGACTCTGTGGACACTATTTTGATACCATTATCAGAAAGGAAAAGATGGGTCAAAATCACAGAAGTAATTCCTGGGTGGAAACAAATGTCAAAATCTTAAGTTTGCTCTATGGAGCCATGAAAACAGCAGAGCTGAAGGAGCACCTAGCTCTGGATCCTGGCAACCCCTGAGATCCAGTATTGGTGTTTGCGGTGCTGTAAAGACCCAGGATGACTCTGGAACTCCCAAGTTTTACCATGTGAACAAGTGACTTTTTGGTACATAACAAATGTACCATCCTGCTAGGGCAGGAACTGAGAGAGACTCCAAGGTGCTGGCAGAAAAGAGCTCTATTTCACAGAGTTGTAGTTATCTGCAAACTACTTGTCTAGTTTTTAGGTGCTGTCACCCTGCAGCTTTGAGTATTGTAAAGTTTTGGGTTTGACTGTCAGTGTCCTCAGGGCGGTCGTTAGGAGTTTGCCCTTGTGGCTGTAGAAGAGAGGTTAAATGCTAGAACAGCCTTCCAATACTTGAAATGCTGCTTAATCAGCACTGTGGTCCTTGGGAACATTGGTCGCGATGAAAACACCAGTAGTTAGAGAATCTTCTGTCAGATAATGCTTTTCAGGGCGTGTAGAAACTGTTGAGCTTTTAATTCCTTCAAGTACCGAAGAGCTGTTCTTTATTTTCTTGTTTATGTTGGAAAGTTCAGTTATGAAACTAGGACATTTGGCATCTGAGAGGTTGCTTTTTTGTGGGGCTAATCATCTAGAAAGTCCAGACAGAGCTCTGGCAGCCTGTTAGACAGTTCTTATTTAACCTGCACAAAATGATTAAGTGTCTTTAGCTATTGCATTTTTCAGGATGAGGTTGTGCAGTCATCGATTTGTTTGCTTAAATTTCTCCTGTGAGTGTGTGTTTAGGATTCCCCCTATTCCTCATATTGGGCTGGCTGCCAGCTGACGCGTTTCTCTGATTTCCAGATGAGGAAAGATGCTGTCTAGCTTGTCAAGGTGACTTCTCACCAAGTGAGGTGATTTAGTGAGTGGATTTAGTTGCTTATTTAGTGCAGGGAGTTGCTATTTCCAGGCAAACCATAACCCTTTAGCCAGCTCTACTTTTGGAATGAGTGACACTTGGTTATGCTCAGTTTTGTAGTTATTGACATGTTACAATTTGGCTCTGAGCAAGGTGATGTGGCCCCAAGCCCTTTGGTGGGCACCTCGTGCATCATATTAACAGATATACCTTCAGAATGGAGTATGTCCTGTTAGACATCTCCCAGGATGAGCAGGATGAGATTTAAAATAATATTTTACTCAAAAGCACAAATTTGCCTGTAAAGATGGTGTTATCTGTTGTGTCTATTAAGTTAGCTAGGCTGATGCTTCCTCTGCCTTGCTCCTGGGTAAAAGGAAGAGGAGGAAGGTTGTTATTCTCCTTTTTCCAAGCTAGGGCCTCCTTAGTCTTGCTACTTTATTTATTTTTATTTATTTACTTATTTACTTATTTATTTATTTTTACAAGAGCGGGAATCATGGTCCTGTGGAGTAACACCTCATTTCCTGCTAGTCTACTTAAAGATAATTGTGTTTCTTTGTGATACCTTAATTAGCATGTTCCCTAGTTTCAGATTGCTTTTCTTTGTTACAGTTTTGCGAAGATGATCACAGAATCATGGAATGCTTAAGGTTGGAAGGGACCTCTAGAGGTCATCTAATCCAACCCCCCTGCACACGCAGGGTCATCTAGAGCACGTGGCACAGGACTGCGTCCAAGCGGGTTTGAAGATCTCCAGAGAAGGAGACTCCACAACCTCTCTGGGCAGCCTGTTCCAGTGCTCTGACACTGTCAAGGAATTTTTCCTTAAGTTCCTGTGGAACTTTTGGTGCTTCAGTTTGTGGCCATTTCCTCTAGTTCTGTCGGTGGCCACCACTGAAAAGAGGCCAGCACCATCCTCCTCACTGCCTCCCTTGAGGTTCTTATAGACACTGCTCAGGTCCCCTCTCAGCCTTCTCTTCTCCAGCTGAACAGGCCCAGCTCCCTCAGCCTCTCCTCATAGGGCAGATGTTCCAGGCCCCTGATCATCCTTGTGGCCCTGCGTTGGACTCTCTCCAGCAGCTCCACATCCCTCTTGTACTGTGGAGCCCAGAACTGGACACAATACTCCAGATGCGGCCTCACCAGGGCTAAGTAGAGGGGCAGGATCACCTCCCTCGACCTGCTGGAGACACTTGCCCAGGAGGATGTTGTGAGGGATGGTGTCAAAAGCCTTGCTGAAGCCGAGATAGACGACATCCACCGCTCTCCCCTCATCTATCCAGCTGGTCATTCCATCATAGAAGACTATCAGCTTAGTCAAGCATGATTTCCCCTTGGTGAATCCATACTGACTAGTCCTGAGGACCTTCTTGTCCTCCATGTGCCTGGAGACAATGGCCAGTATGAGCCGTTCCATCACTTTTCCGGGGACGGAGGTGAGGCTCACTGGCCTGTAATTGCCTGGGTCCTCCTTCTTGCCTTTTTGGAAGACTGGCGTGACATAGTCTTTCTTCCAGTCCTCCGGCACCTCCTCCGTTCTCCAGGATCCTTCAAAGATGATGGAAAGATGTGCTTAAAACTTTGTAATATTACAGGAAGTATTAAATGTACAGTCAATTCACTAGATCTATAATTTCCTCTACAGCTGTAAGAAAACTGAATATAAAATCACAGAGAGCGAAATTAGGGAGTGCTTAGAATAACTCCTTCCTTTGTCCAGTGTGTGCTGTTAGCTTGGAGGGACTTTCTCTTGGGATTCTGTTGCAGGTATTTCAAGTGCTCTAGATCAAGTGCAGACCCTGGTTTCATAAAAGCACTCGATAATGAGAGCAGAGGGACTGCCATCTCTGCTGGAGGACCTTTCCATTTCCTTAGACATAGGATGCTGTTCCAGATGGCTATTTTTTTCTTGCATTGTCTTTATTGATAAGATGTTATTGTTCCACAGATCAGATAGCAGGCAAGAGGCAGGTAGCAGTGCAGCTTTGATGTGTGCCAGTCTCTGTCCTTGTGCTGCAAGAAGCAGCTCTGCAACTTCTGTTTGCTGCGAGACCATTATCAGGACACAGGTTATTTAGGAGACCCTCCAAGCAATTACTTGGGATTCAAGTCATACTGTGACTGAACTCTTTTCCGTCACTGAAACACTCAAGTTGTTCCCCACTGAAGCACTTTGTGAAGTTGTGCTGTGATCCTTAAACAAACACTGAGCATCTGTTTTCTTTTGCTCAGGTCAGTGCTCTGGCTGTCATCAAGAGTGTAATACTTGCGAGCAGGCAGTGAAAGCGAGGCTGACTGGCTGCTCATCGTTGAGGCTTTCTGACATGCTCCCCGTTTGCTCTTTCCTGGCCCCATCCCGCAGTGCCCTGGTGCAGCGCCTTGTGCCTGGACTCTCATGTTGGTTTTTGGATCTACTCTATGCTTTACACCTCAGTAGAGAACTGTGGGTTGTTTGAAAGGCTTCAGCAGATAAAGCCGACCGCAGTTGGCCTCAGTGAAGGGAGTCTAAAGGCAGCGCAGGTTCATTGCACTTAATGCAAAGGTTAAAAATCCTTGGTTTTGATGACAAAGTTAGGCTGTAGGACAAAGCTCTTGAGAGAGTGAGGCTATCCTACAGCTGACTGTGCTTTCATTAGTATGCAGAATTTAAGTTAAAGAGACCGATTGTTACTTTTGAAGTGTCAAATGTATCCTACACCATAATTAAAGTCACTTTTTGTTTTCTAGGCAAATTCTTTATCGTGGAGGCTGATATCAAAGAGTTCACTCAGCTGAAGGTGGACAAGCGCTTTCACAGCATCCTCAACATCCTGCGCCACTGCCAGCGGCTGAGGGAAATCCGTGGCTCCCAACTTGTCCGCTATGTCATCTGCTAGCAAGAGCCTTGGGCTCTGCCGCACAGATAGGAAGGGCTGAAGACTGAGGTGCAGCATGTTATGTTGTCCCCAGAGAAACTGGGTGAAGGGGAATTTTAATTCTTTTTTTTTTTTCCCCTAAAAGGAATAGTGAAAACTTGCTCATCTCAATCTAAATTATTAGAAATATGAAATGGCCTTGAAGTATTTGATTTCCATGCTGAAAACTTGAGAGAAACCGCAATCTTTTGGTAAATCACGAATTCGGAACAGGCAGTTGACACCTGTGGCTACAGGTGGTTTTAATCCCATTTTCAGGCCATTATTGAAAGTCTGCAGGTTAATGTTTCTTTCGTGTTTGAGGTGAGAATGTATTTTAAACTGCTCCTACTCAAAGGAAGCATTTGTGTGGGTTGTCTTTCCCCCTTATGCCTCGAGCCAATTTCCAGATTTCCTTTCCTTAATCTTTTCCTCCTTATCCTAATTGTATGTTTGGAAATTTTCTGCATCTCTTGAACAGGAAGATGTGCAGTAATTTAAACATTTCCAGACTGATGTTTTGGTGGTCATATGACTCCATACTTTGTCATGCAACCAATTTTTGGCTCAGCTCAGTCCTGTACCATCACGATTGAAACAGAACAGTGGATTTTAACTGAAAATATTGAGTTTCACTTCAAAAACACTGATTAAACTTTTAACCGTTTTTATTACAGAAAATTTTGCTTTCAAAGATCTTAGTGTGGAGAATTCTAGAGACAAATGGTTGTGATAAATTTCAGCTCTGCAAGTAGTCAAAACTGCTTTGACATGAAAAGTTGTGGGTTATTCCTTCCTTTGCATGTACCTATTGTCATTACTAACCAGCTCACCTCAAATACATTGTGGCCAGCAATAACACGAGTGAACAAGAGTCTGAATGAACTATGAGCCTTCTCACTAAAAGAGATTTGAGCAAGTGTTAGATAAACCTGGGTTCCTAAGGGTTATCTTCTTTTTTTAATGTTTTGCTCTGGGATGCCGAGATACAAGTGGTGGTTTCTGCTTATCTGCTTAGAATCATACAATGCTTAAGGTTGGAAAGGACCTCTAGAGGTCATCTAGTCCAACCCCCTGCACACGCAGGGTCACCGGGACCTTGCACTTGGCCTTGTTGAATTGCATGAGGTTTTTCACCGCCCAGTTGTCCAGTCTGTTCAGGTCCCTCTGGATGGCAGCGCAGCCCTCTGGGGTATCAGCTACTCCTCCCAGTTTTGTATCATTAGCAAACTTGCTGAGGGAGCACTCTGTGCCTTCATCCAGGTCATTGATGAATAAATTGAACAGGACTGGACCAAGGACTGACCCCTGGGGGACCCCACTAGCCACAGGCCTCCAACTAGACTCTGCACCGCTGATCACCACTCTCTGGGCCCTGCCATCCAGCCAGTTCCTAATCCACCTCACTGTCCACTCATCTATCCCACACTTCCGGAGCTTGCCCAGGAGGACGTTGTGAGGGACGGTGTCAAAAGCCTTGGTGAAGCCAAGATAGACGACATCCACTGCTCTCTTCCTTTACCCAGCTGGTCATTCCATCATAGAAGACTATCAGGTTAGTCAAGCAAGATTTCCCCTTGGTGAACCCATGCTGACTACAATCCATGCATTGTACTGGGATATGTTCCACGTTCAGATAAACACACAGAATAACAGGAAGAAGTGCAAAATCTGAATTTTGGTTTCTGTAGCTGTCGGTTTGGTCCATCTGTTGCTTTCTGGAAAGCTTATTTTACACCAAAGAAAATAGATTTGTATGCATGGATCACCAGGTCAGTTCTACTTTATTTTTTCCCAGTTTCATAAGCTGAAGACAATTCCATGGTTGACTTGTACAAAGAATCTCTGGCTTAACCAGCATGTTACTGTGTGAGAAGAAGGTGAGGCCCCTTCAGCAGACTTGAGTTTGAAATCTGAGGCAGGACCTGTGCTAAAATGAGCTGATGAAGAAGCTGCTGACACAGCGGAGCTCGAGGCAAAGGCGAAGGCTTTGTCTATGCTCTGTTGTCAAAAGCCTCTCAGCTGCCCTTCCCCGCTTTGTCCACTGTTTTTCATCCCAAATCCTTGGATGCGTTTGGCTGTAAAAGAAAAATGGATAACTAAGGGCCTTGTATTCTTTGTGCTCTTTAGACTCTTTCATACTGAACTCAAGGCCTTTTATTTAATGAAAAGAAATCTCTTCACAAAGCAGTCGCACTGGTTTGCCCATTATTTCAAGTTTATATTTCTGGAATTTCCAGAGTGTGCCTCAGACTCTCCTGCATGCTCCTGTCTATTCTTCTCTCTCCTTTCATCACTGGACTCATCTGTCTGGCCTGCACTATATGGAGATCCTGTTGCTTGGGTATCAATAGAGAACATAGCTGGTTATGGAGCTATTTCAACAATTTACAGTATGCTGATGTCTTTTCTTGGGGATTTACTGGATGGTTAAATGCCTTTAGCATAAATACAGCCTACCTGCTGTTTCTAAAATAGGTAAGTCCAGCTCAGACCAGCTGGCAATGTCACTGCGTCACCACAACACAAAGGCCAAGGTCTCCCAGAACTCTTTTTTTTCTTTTTTTTAAGTATTCGTTTTGGTCTCAGTAAACTTGCTTGCTACAATTCTTTTTTCCCTGCCTGTGATTTCTTTTGTTGTGGTTATTGCACGGTTTGTGATTAATTAGATGTTGGTTAACAGCTTCCAGTTTGTAACTATGGAGTTTTTAATTTTCTAAACTATTTTCCCTTGGGCACGTTCTCACAGTTGTGCTCCTTATGTGCAGCCCCTCTCCTGACACTGTTTTGCTGTTGCTTTCCCAGGAAGATGGCTTGCCTCGGCTTATAGTAGCTCCTGATGCCCTTGTCCCATCCTTCTTTAAGCAGCTCATGCTGCTTGGGGAACTGCAAAAGGTGCTGCTGTGCCCATTTCAGGTTCTCCTGTTGACTCCTCAGCGTTTTCATGATTTTTGGGGCAGTATTCACCCTGGGTCACCTCAGACCATTACAGCCCAGCTCCTGGGGTATTTTGCTGCTTTCTTTGCCTGGTGCCTCCCTCTAGCTTTCACCAGCCAGCAAAGGGTGCTAGCGCTGAGTATCAGTGAGTGTTTCTGAGGGTCCTGCCTGGTGGTTTGATGAAATACTCCTCCAAAATTTAGTTAATTTGGAGCTTTTCAATGCTAACGTGTGTTCTTCCAAATGTCAGCTTCTCTAAATACTTACACTTTGTAAAACCCGGAAGTAAAACTGAGGTAGCACCAATCTAATTACCTGATATGTGAGAAAATATCACACATTCTTCCTACAGCCTTAGCTCTGTCCTTTCTTTCCCACTCATTGCCTTCAGTGGGAACTGTAGCGAGGAGGAGCAGCAGTCGATGGACACAGAGTTGATGAGCAAATTCACCGCTTTGGCTTCGTATAGGCAAAATGAGGGGCCTAACGTTGGAGAGATGGATCCTGATACAGTGTGTCCAGTGTCTTGGGCAGAGGCAAGAAGAAACCTGCTGCACTTGGCCTTGCCCTGGGCATGAAGCAATTTGAGGTAAATTCACAGTATCAGGAAGCTCTGACAGACAAAACCTCTGCTTTCTCCAAGCTGAGAAGGGCTTCCTGCTGTTGCAGTTGTCGAGTGATCCTTTGGGATCTGCGAGCTCCTTGGTGCCAGGATTTGCTATACAAGGTAGCCCTTGCGGTCTGAACCACAGGATGCATTGATTTAAAAGCCAAAAGGATTTAAATAATAAAGCAGGCAACTTTGTTTCAAATAATCTATTTTTAACCCAATTTTGCATTTATAGGTGTTTTTTTCCCCTTGAGCACTGATTCTAAATGGATGAGACCCATTAAGACATGTTGCCTGTAGATAAAAATGAGAAATATGTCATATTGGGAGGGTTTTTTTTGTGCAGTAACCAGGCAAATATGTATTAAAGCAGCGACAAAGCTTAATATCCTTTTAATTAGGCTTACCCAAAGTTCAAAAACTAAACAATGCTTTTTCATTTCATGTTTTTTAAAAAAAAAAAAACAAAAAACTTGTAACCTGTTTTAAACAGCCTTTTTCTAGTAATTGGGATGCAATTAAAATGTAGGTAGGCATGTTTAAATATGCTTTTATTATTATTATTATTTATTTACTTAAAGTTGTTTTATGTAGAAGCAGAAGCACCAGACAGAAACATGGATCAAGTTGGTTGCTACGTGGCCTACAGTTACACTTGTTTTACTTAAACCTAAATTATTTTGTAAACTCGAGCTGTTTGGACTCTCCTGGTAGTACCTTACAGCCAGGTTGTGGTCAGAAAAAGTCTTGGATTGACCCATTCTGAATTTTTGCTTCTTTTCGTGACTCACAGGAGGAATTTGCCCTGCCAGCCTCAATTTCCCACCACTGGTGCATAGCCTTTCATGCTGTGAGCTGAGCAACAGCATTTCGATTGCAAGCCAATATTTCATGGCTGCTACAGAGAAACCTAAATAATTAAATTTCGCCGTGGCCCAGGTGGGCTGGGAGCAAGCAGAGCTCTTGCCCGGCCTGAGCTCTGCTGCCTCGAGATGCACTGGCAGAATGGTTGCGAGCGGGGCACTCCTCCCGAGAGGGAGCCGCGGGGCCGAGTGTTAATAATTCAGCCCGGGCTCGGCAAACCGCGTCAGCCGTTGGGAAATGCATCAAAGACTCTTTTCCACAAAGCCTTTCCACAAAGCCATTCAGATGCTTGATGCTCTTGATGCCTCATTACGGGGGAGGCAACTATGGGTAAACATGACTCCTACAGCCAGTTGTGTCAGAGTTGTTTAAAGTATTTAAATATTTGGTTAAATAATCGATTTTCCTCCAAAACCAGCTGGCCTGCTTTATTTTCTGGCTGCTGCTCATCTGCATGGCGCTGTCATGTCGGGTTTCAGTGTTTGCCGCAGGGTTTCTGAAGGCGGAGGGAGCATTTTCAGCTCAGGGAGCTGCTGGGAGAGGTCAGAAAAGCTTGCCCTGCTGTGAGTGTTTGTTCACCCTCTTCCACGCCGTTTCTGGTTCCTCAGGCCGCCAGGAGTCCAAGACTTTGTGGTGAGCTTGAGGCAAAGCCCTGCTCGCCGTTGGCGTTTGTCTCCCTTCTGCGTGGTCGGTGTTTGCCTCGGTGCTGACACTGACTCAGGGTTCACGAGTGCGAGACAAACATTTAATTACGAGCGATTTCATCACTAGGCTCTTGTCTGCTTCCGTCTGGAAGGAGCGCGGTATGCTGGCAGTCTGGATCTAGGGTCTAGTGACCCCATTCTACCCCATCCCTGGAAGCAAGTGGGTAAATGAAACCAAAACATTAATGGCAGCTTTCCAGCTCGACTTCCCCGCTATTACTTTGCTGCCCGTCTGCCCTCAAACAATGGGACAAAGGAGCGCAGAAATGTAATTTAACCACAGGTCTAAAATAATATATTTTTATAAAATTCTTCTCTGGCATAATACAAGGCATGATTGAAATCAAAATTAGATTTCAGGATTTCTCACTCTACTAAATGTGGTGATTAATTTGGAGCATCTGGGAAGGTTTTTGGCCCCCAAGCGTGGTGTTAAAGCTCTTTACCTCGGGTAAGAAGAGAACCAGGCAAGGGGAGCGCGGTGCAGGCTGCACAGTGGCCCCATCGAGCAGCTTTCTGTGGGGAAAAGCTTAAAAGGAAAAAAGAAAAGGATCCTCTTGTAGCTCCGAGCTGCTCCTGGTACCTGAGATAGAGCTGCCTCACTGTGTGGCGAACAAAAGCCACTGAGGTAATTCAAATACTCTTGGGAGAAATAACAATGATCTTAATAGGGCTTTTTAATTAAATAACATGCTGCAAGCTGGGTATGTGTTTATGTGGAGGTTTGGGTTTTTTTCTTTGCAGCATCATTTGCTTCCAGTCACTGGGTGGCTCCAGGGCCAGGCCAGCGGCCTTGCAATAGGCCGCAACCTGCAGCGCCCGGCGGCCGGAACTGCCTAAAACTGCCCTCTGTTATTCCAATAATCCTTGTTTCTGGGCAGAACATGGCTAGAAACAGATTCCTGTCGGGGACACTTCCCCCTGCAGTGGCTGCCTTGACAGTGCCGGCTGTGAGCGCCCTGTGCTGAGGGATTTATTTTGAGCTAAGTAGCCAATCGTATTTTATGGCTTCTCAGGAAAGCAGCAGCAAAGTGAGTCCTGAAAGGCCAGATCACGGGAGCTTAGTATGCCCTCTCTGTTTCCTACCTTCAGAGCAGCTTGGGAGATCTGCTCCATGTTCTCAAGACACTTCTTCGGTCTTCTATCCTTGGTTACTTGGTTCTGGCTGCTCGTGCTGTGCCTCACATCACGCAAATAGCTCCCTCTTGGGCAAATCATCTTGATTAATGACAGAGTCCAAACACAGAACTCGTCCTTCCTTGGACAGAGGAAGGAACCTTGATGGACACTGCTTAGCCATGGATCCTTTGCAAGCAGAGGACAGCAGCGTCAAAGGGAAAATGTCTCTTCCTAGGAAAAAGAAAACAGTTTGGGAAGAGCCATGCTGACTTCCCGTCTTACAGCTGGATTTCTCAGCTATGGACACTTGGAGTAACCCAGCTGGAGTCTGGTGGAGTCTTGGAGTAACCCAGCTGGCAGATGGGCCACCAGGTTCTGCACTGGGTTCATGCCCACAGCCTTCAGTCTCCCGTGAGCTTTGTGCTCCCTAACAGCGGCTTTTACTCCCTGTTAGGAGTGGAAAGGGGTAAGAGCAGAGGTGGGTGAAGAGGGAGCGCTGCAGCAGCGAAACCTCCCATGCCGGGGAAGTTGTGACAGGTTGATTCCCAGAGATTTACAAAGGTGACTGCCTACGACGGGAAAAAGGCTTCGCCTCCGTTTCTGCTTTGCTTTGGCAGTTTTAGGTCGGTTTAATAAGGCAGTGTGAGGGGAGAAAAAAAAAGGAAACCTTGAAGAAAACTGATGCCAAATTGGTGACAGTTTGAAAAATCAAAAGCTTTGCTCCTGAATATTTTTCCCCCAATCTGAGCCCAGGAGCAGTCTGAAAGGTTTCACAGGTGCCTTCTGTGCCCTACTCCTGAGAGGACCCTGGAGCAGCCCTGTGAGGACAACCTGCCCAAGCTGCCCATTCCTCCCCTTCCTGGAGGAGCTCTGCGAGGCTGCAACTCCCGCACCGGAGCCTTGTGATCATTTTGTGATCATCAAGGAGCTGCGTGAAGATTTTGGCATCCAGGTAACCTTTCCTTCCGAAGTCTGGCATTATTTCAACTGTATCCTAAATATTAGCTGCACTGAGCCTGTTCTTTCTGACAAAAACAGCTTGATGAGTATGAATTTGTGCTGGAAGCTCTGCTTACCTGCAAGCAGCCGTGGAGCCTCTGCAGCTGGATCGGGGCCCATTTTGCTGCTGTTTCTCTTCCTTTTTTCATACAAATGAGTCTTGACCCTCCTAAGCACTGTGCCTCCTAATAGAAGGGAGGAAAAAAAAAAGCATATGCATTATTAAATGCATGTTTTTTTCCTCCCCCAGACAAACTAGTGTGTGCTGCCCTGAATCTGGAAATACAAACTGACCTTTACGAAGACGAACTTAGCTTGAATAGGAAACATGGACATGAGGGAATGGCTCTGGCCTAAACATTAATCAGTCACTGCTTTTTTTGGTATTTTTGTACATCCTTTTATTTCTGCACCAAACGTTCAAAAGACAAGGAGGATTTTAAGTATTTTATACTGCCCATTTCTTTTGGGGGCCTTTGTTTGGGCAGCTACTTGCTGAACGTGTTTTTGGTGTTAGGAGCTGGTTGAGGCACGTTGGCACCCAGATTTTGGGGTAACCGTGGAGCTGCTTCAACTTGTCTGGAACCCAGCAGTGTGGGTTCATTTGGCTCCATTTGAGCTGAGAAAGTGGTATTTTGGGTTGAGGTATAACCACAGGTGTATTTGCTGTTTAGGACTGTCTCTGACTCGCACTGGGCCAGTCCAGACAACCCCACCTGTAGCCTAGAGCCTACAGAAACAAGCTGATTACACACACCTACTCTTTGGCACTGTTCCTGCAAAAAAATGAGCCCAAAAATGGGCTCAGGATGGACCAGGGCAACCGCTCTGCGATTCTTCTCCCTGCATAAAGCCCTTCTGAGCAGGATGCTCGCACCCCAAGGCTCCCTGCACCCATGGGTCGTGTGTGTTCCTCCCGCAGAGCTGGGGTCTATTTACTGGGGATCAATTGACTTTCTTTTCAGTCTATAATGCAAAAAGTAAGTGAGTAATAGCAACATAATTTGTAACCTGCTGATTAATAGTACAGCTGACATGATGAAATTGGGCTGCCAGTGGAAAGTGCTGAAGAGCTAAAATGTGAACAGCGTGTGCGTTCGGGGTAGGCAGCCTGTAGCCTAGACACGAGACAAGATTATCTAGGGAAGACAATTCTTTGGGGGGTGCCTCAGATATGAAATCCGATGGTGTTAAACCCAAAAAAGGACAGCTTGGTTTTCCCTACCCAGCTGCACAACCTCCTGTCCTTGGAGATGTTGGACACTCATCTGGAAAAGTCTCTAAGCAGTCGGTCTGATCAGAGCTGCCTCAAGCAGCGGGGTTTGGACGAGATGGTCTCTGGAGGGCCCTTCCAGCAGAAATTACTCTCTGATGATACATAAGCACGAGGGCAACCGTGAGATGGGAATTTCTTTTTACATGGAGCAATTCACAGCAGTGTTTTATATTTATGTATGGAGAACGTTCTGCATCCCATTTTTATGGGGTACATATATATACCCCAAGCCCCTAAATAAAAGCTAGATTTTTTTTTTTTTTTTACAGAGACCCAGAAAGGGCAACATCTGGGCTTAGCACACCTGGAAATCCAACCACTTTTACGTGGCACTTCAAGCTCGATGGCATTTTGTGTGAGAAAAGCATTTTCTCTGCCTGTTGTGCGTTGCCCTGCGGAGGAGCTACTGATTCCCTGCAGGGTGAATTCATGAAGACCTGTTGGGACAATTGCTGAAATTTTGCATCTTGTTCCAAAGGTTGATGAAAGCTGGGGTATTTGTCTGAGAGGGGAAGGGGGAGGGGAACGTACCTGTTTCAATTAGTAAGCACCAAAACAAAAAAACAAAAATACACATTTGGTGGAATATGGCAAGGTGACACCCAGCACTTGAGTGTCTTTATGGATGTCACTGAGCTCAGGTCTGCCGAAGGGTTTGTGAAACTCATTCCTGCTGCAGCCACCCAGCTCCTATTTATTTCAGCAGCTAATGATTTAAGTGCGTAAATATGCTGGAGAAGCTGGGTCTCCAGTGCTGTAACTGGAGACAGGATAATACTGTGCAAGGCAAACATTTTGCAGTGGGTGTAACAGCAACATTACGCAGGGAGGGACAGAGGGAAAGCTTGGCGCAACCTAAAAATGGAAGAGCGAAAAGCAGAAATACAGAGAAATAAAAGTTTTCTTGTGAAGTTATCAGATAGCTCGAATGCACTGGGACCGTCCTCACCAATCTCCAGGAAATGTGTGTCCGCGCTTGGGCACAGGGAGTCACGGAAGGGTTGAGGTGGGAAGGGACCTCTGGAGATGACCTGGTCCAACCTCCCTGCTCAGGAAGGGGCACTGGAGCGCATGGTACAAGGTGGCATCAGGTGGGTTTGGATGTCTCCAGAGAAGGAGATACTCTCCGTGCCTGCTGCAGACAGCCCTGTGCACTGAAATCAAACACAGGGCATGGGAGCCAGGTTCAAAAACATGGGTGCCCAAATCTCCCTGTTTCTATCCTCGGATTCCTCCGTGGAGCACTCCAGGATGCCTCACAGTAACAGTGCAATACGCCTTCACAGTGCACTGTAACACAGTGCATGTGGAAACAGCTTCTCTGGGGGGTTTTAATAAGAATTTTAATGTTCCCATTACTTGTTCTTATCTCCGTCTCTTCTCCCCCTTGCATTCATGGGCGTAAGCACAATTTCAATAGCTTCCTGCTCGCAGGATAGCAGGATGGGGACATTCATTTTAATCGTAAGCAGTGAAACGTTGGAATGGTCTGTTAGAGACTACTAAACCACCAAGAATTGTTCATACACTCTAATTTCCTCCTGTGTAATTCCCTCCGACTTTAATTTACTGAATTATTTTTCCCTCTGATTTTTTTCTCACTGCTTTCCCCATGGAGGGCAGGGAGACAGGGATCAGTAACTATGGAGCTACCTCACTGCTCCCACTTAGACCATTGAAGGGGCCACCTTTAATTATTCTTTCGTGCTGTAAATATAGTGCATTGTGAGTTTTCTCGTTAAGGGACATGCTTGGAGGCCCACAGCATTGCTGAGGTCTTTCCATCACTTGCTAATGTTGCCACTTCGGTCCTTGGGGCTGCAGGAGGTTGGCTTGGCCCGGACACCGACCTGGGACATCCATGAGTTTGTGTGGGATGTGAACAGAGGCATTTGGCATAGGGACACAACAGGCACATTTAAAAAATAATCGGTCACAGCTTTGGAAGTGACTGAGAGTGTTGTAGGGAGCAGGGTCTCCTCAAGGCACCTCCAGAATCACAGAGGGCTGGAAGGGACCTCTGGAGATCTCCTAGCTCAGCCGCCTGCTCAGGCAGGGGCACCCCGCGCCATGGGTGTCTCCAAGGAGGGAGGGAGACTCCACAAACACCCTGGACAATCTGCGCCAGGGCTTGGTTGGCCACCCTCAAGACGAATATTTTTTCCTCATAAATGGCAGTGGTGGGATCCCCTCAGGGCACCCCGTGAGGATCGGACATTACTGGGATCCCCTTGCACCTCCTCATGGGGATCAGGAATCACTAGGATCCCCTCAGGGCTCCACAGGGGAATGAGCAGTGACAGGATTTCCTTGGGCTCCTCACAGGTAGGAGGAATCATCGGGATCCCTTTGGGGCACCTCACAGACGCTGGGATCCCCTCCGAGCTCATCACAAGCACCTGGATCCCATTGGGGCCCCTCACAGGGATCAGACACCACCGGGATCCCCTCAGGGCTCCTCACAGCCCCGGTCAAGGAGATTCCCTTGGGGCTCCTCGTGGGGATCAGGCACTGCGGGGACCCCCTTAGGGCACTCCAGAAGCATCGGGATCCCCCTGGAGGCTCCTCATGGGCAGCGAATCCCCCCGAGCCTCCTCACGGGCACCGGGATCTCACCAGGGGCTCCTCACGGGTACCGGGATCCCCCCGGGGCTCCTCTCGGGGACTGGATCCCCCCGAGCCTCCTCTCGGGTACCGGGGTCGCTCCGGCGGCGCCTCACGGGCCGCGCCCCCTCCCCCCCCGCGGCAGGTGCCCCCGCGCGGCGGTTGAACGGCCGGTGCGTGACGTCACGCGGCGGGGGCGGGGCGCGGGCCGGTGCGCCGGGCCGGGCTGTGGCGGAGCGGGCGGCGGCGCCGGGCGGCTCCGGTGAGTGCGTGCGTGGGAGACCCCCCTTCCCTTCTTTCTCCTTCCCTTCCTTCCCTTTCCCCGCACCGCCCGGCCGTGTCCTCGCCCTCCGCGCGGCGCGCAGTCCCCGCCTGAACACTCGCACCGGTAACCGTTATCGCCGCCGTTACCGTTATTCGGGCGGCCGCGTTATTCGGCGCCCGGCAGCCTCTCCTTCCTCCCGCCACGCCGGGGTTATCTTCCTGCCGGCTCCTGCCGGATCCCCAGCGTTTTCCAGGGGATGCCCACCCGGCATCGCTGTCCTGCCCCGGCCCGCGGCCTCCTGGCGCCTCTCCGGGTGCCGCCTCGTCCCGTTCCCTCCCGCCGGCTCCCGCTCCCCTTCCCGGCTCCCTCCATCCCTCGCAGGACACCTCGGACACGGGAGAAGTGAGACATGACGGACGGAACGCGCTGCCCTGGCGCGATCCCTCGGCTGTGCCGCCCTGCCAGAGCTGGCAACGCTGCTAAGCTTTTCTTATTTGTTTCTTCTTATTTTTTCTTATTTCTTTTCCTTTTTCCTTTCTTTTTCTCTGGTGGACTGTGGGGAAAGAGGAGACTTAGCTGGTAGCGGCTCATGGGGAGGCTTCCATGGTGGTGTGCTCCATACATTAGCCCTGATTTTGCTGCAACTGAGGAGGAGTGTGGGTGAGCACCTGGACGTATGGGTGGCTTTCCTGGAAAATTTCTGTAATTGTGCTTTTCAATTGTGCAAGATACGAACAGCCTCGGGTTATTGCTGGAGAACCCCCCCCAAATAATCCTGCTTTTCCCTGTGGGGTTACACATTTACTTCTGGAGACCGTGTGGAAACCCGTGTGGGAGCAGCTTGTCCCGGCCCTCCTTCCTCATCCTGGTGCTGCCGGCTTTCCAGACATGGAAATGGTCCCAGCAAATGGTGCGTACGCCCGAGGGTTATAAAACAGCAAGGACTGTGCTCCTGTGCGACGCTCCTTCTGCATCCTTGGGGAGATCGCAGTAGCCTCAACCCAGGGCTTGGTGTGAAGTGTTGTGGGGCTGGATGCCGGAGATGGTGATTTGGGGGAGACTTTGGAGCTTTAGGAAGTTCCCAATGAAACTGTGGGTTTGCATCTGAAAAAAAAATTGCTAAGGGTTCAGAATAGAGCAGTGGGACTGTTTGTGGAGCAACAGGCGGCTTTGCCTCATCTTTTTTATGCTGCTTTTTATCAAAAGCTTTATATGTGAATGTGTGTATATATGTGTTTATGGACATATATACATACACACACATGTATATACACTTACACACGCATTGCATGCACCCTTTTTTTACTGGTGGGACTGTTCACAGTTTTTTTTTTTGCCCAGTACAGCAAATGGTCAGGCAGAGAATATATTTGATGTTGTTTTTTTCTGCACCTCAGCTTTGCAAGCACAAATTTTCTTACCCAAGGGCTTGTGGGCTGGTGCAGTCAGTTCGGGTGAGTGGCTGCAGTGGGTAACATGCGTCTCCCTCCCTTCCTCTCTCTAAGGCAGTCCATTTGTTCCGTTTTACCTATTTACTCTTAGCCTGAATTAGATCCTCTGGACCGGAGAGTCTGCATTTTGCTCTGTTTGAGAAGACGGGTGGCAAGCATCCAGGCTTTAATGGCATCAAATGTACTTAATGTGAGGTAAACACGCTGCGTTTAAGTCAGCACTTAGCTACCATGCTTACCAGCATGGCACCTTGGGAAGATTCATCTAGCACTGATATGGCATGACTGACAGAAATGGAAAAAAAACGTGTTTCAGTGTTTGTGACTGGGCTCTCTTTGTGGTAACACTCTGGCCTGCTGGATCCTCCAGCCCAATCTCCTTGGCGCTTGTGTTATCCTCTTCTTTGTGCTGGAATTTGAACCTACGGCAAGCCAGGTCACTGGAGGTGACAGCAGAGGGATGGGCTGAGTTCTTTGATAAACAGATAAGCATTTAATTGCGCTCAGGCTGGGGAGATGGTATCTCCTTTCAAGGTTGAGCCTACCTAGCTTCAACTTACAGCCATGGGATATTGCTACGCTGCTGCCACAGAGTCGGATAATCCTCCCCAAGCTCTCATATGCAGTGACTGAATCTCCTCTTAACCTGCTTTTCAGTAGCTTGAATCCTTTGAGTGGCCACCAACCTCATGGTGACGCGCTCCCCTTCTACCTGGCATGACTTCTGTGGCACCCGTGGAAGCCGGCGTCGCCGCTGCTGCGCGGTGCCAGCCTGTCTGCAGCCGTCTCGCAGTAGCCTTCGCAGCGCTGCCTGCCAAGGCAGGGCTGCTTTGCTGCTTCTAGCACTGTCCTTCCTACTGCACGCCCAAGGACCACGTTTTTGCTTCTGGTTTTGCTCCAAGGCCATGTGCAAAGGGAGTTTTATGGTCAAAATCTCAAGTGCTTTGGAGAAGTCTGGGTAAATGCCGTATCAAGACGGTTGCCTGTGTCATGCAGCACTGTTGCCCTGTCAAAGAGAATTAAGTCATTTGAACAGACCCAGTCCCAGGAAACTCTGCTGACTGTTTTAAATTGTACTTTTAGTCCTCAGTTCTTGCTTTTACTTGAAATCACTGCCCTGCTGTTTTAACTGGGTTTGACCCCAAGGTTGTCAGCTGCTCCTGGCATTCACCTTTAACCCTTTTTATAAGTTCTGGCACTATATTAGGTTTTCCCATTCCCCATCTGTGCTTTATTTTAGCAGAGATTTGGCAGATACTGAAATCATCACTAGAAGTTTTTAGGTTATGCAAAAGCTATCGGGAAAGCCATGCTTTTGGAAAAAGGGTTGCACTGCATTAAGTTTTAGACTGAGCTTCTCTCATCCTCTTTGGTAACCGTTTTATTCCATCCCTCATCATCGTATAAGCAGCATGAAATGCAGAACAGTAACTATTGAACGAGCCATTGAACACTTTTACACTTTTTTTTTTTATCATTTCCAATGTTACTGGTGGTATCTAACAGCAAGGCTAGCTCTCTAGTCTTAGTATGTTTAAAAGTGCCTTACTTCGTAATTAATCCCAGTGGCCATTTGGATTTAATGGATTTCTTTAGAGACCCTCATTAGTCATCCGCACAGTTACATTTCTCTACAGTGCCTCTTTTTTCTTTTCCTCATTTTCTCTTTCAGAAAGATTGTATTTCCATGGATTTTTCCACCTGAGCTTGTAACTTCAGGGACTTTGATAGGGGTTTTAAGCAAGTTCTGTCCTTTTATGCTTGTTTTCAGCTTTAAAAATCTTACTCTTTTAAATCATCACTGCAATTATTTTGGGGGGCTCGTTGCACCAGTGGGTAGTGCAGAAATGGGCAGAGCGTGTGACAGAAGAGGACTCTCACTAGAAACAGCTGCTCTTTTTGCCTGCCACAGTAGCTTCATCGTTGTCACCTAGATCTGCTGCCGCCACATGTGTGATCTTGCAAGTGCCCATGGCTGCTCTCCCGAAAGATTTATCGCTGGGCTTATGGGTTTGGTTATTGATTATTCATTAATTGCTTTGCATTGCGGTATTTTTATTTGCCTCTTTGGGTTTATGGATGTGATGAATCATGGCAAAATATCATTCTCCATGTATCAGTGGAGTTGAATATTGTAGGAGAGAATGAAATTCAACATTTCTGGCCGAAGAACACCCAGCAAATAGTCTTCTAGTGTCTTTCACTCCATTGGTGAAGAAACCTACTTAAATTCTCAAAAATAATTAAAACCATATGAAGTCCTGACTCTTTCTGCTCTGGCACCTCCCTACTCATCTGCTCACCAATCTCTGCACCTCCCAAACCTGATTGTGTGCGTTTGCGGGGCCAGCGTGGTGCTGGTGACGGGGCCTGAACGAGGTTTCCATGCTCTGCACTCGGGCAAGGTTAAACAGCCATTTGCCCAGGGCTCTCCTTGCAGAATAGTGCATGAGGATTTACCTCAGCCCATTGCAGCTCTGCTGGAAAATGCCTGAATGACCTTGCTGGAGATCCCTGCCTGGGGGCCACGGCAAAACAACCTTCCCCACCTTCTTTGCCAGCAACTTTCCCAGACCCGTGGGCCACAAGGGGATTTAGTGCTGCTTGTTCCTTCAGTTCAGTGCTTTGCATCAAAGCTAAGGTTGTCTTTAAAAAGCAGCCAGCGTGGTTGTGCTTGGAACAACCAGCTTAGTTTCTATATTATACAAAACAGTCATCTCTGTAGGAAGTGGGCCAGCCCACGTCACCACAGCAGCTCTGTGCTGTATGACTCTTAACAGATTTATCCCCAGGATGTTCCTGGGAGCAGGCGAAGGAGCAGGGAAACTGGAGGAAAACCCGAGTGCAGCACTTGGACGAGCATCCCTCGTCGGGTGGTAAGTGGTGCCTGTGTCAGGGACACTCGCGTAGCATCCCGCGTTGCTGGGCGAGCAGCTGTTTTGCGGTTGCAGATGCTTTTGCTGGGAGCATGGGACACAGTGTGGACACGTCACAAGCCATTTTGTGTCTGGTGCTGTGTCCTTAGACTCTCCTTTGCTCATGTGCTCTTAGAAATCGGCCTCTGTTGCCCTCCCCTCTTGTCTTACTCCCAGGGTAGGAAACTTTCCAATCGATGCAGTATCCTCACAAAACAGTTTGGGCATCTTTGGGCTTCCACAGTGTGTGTCAGGATCCCTCTGGACTCAGAGAAGAGCAAACAGCCCTGAGGGCAGTCCGTGTCCATCTGTTCCTGCTGCCCTGGTTCTGTTTGCACAAGTCGGTTCTTGGTTACACCTGCCACTGCAACTGTGGTAATTACAGGGTAGTTGCAGCCCTGCAGCACTCAGCTGGGCAAACTGCGATGAAAAGATTAATCATGCTGCATGTTTCAGAGCCCAGGCTGATTCCTTATGGAGGTTGAGCATTCATTTTCCAAGTGGAGCTTTGTTGTTTAGGGCTTCTTGTCCTCCTCAGGAGGCACCGTCTCCGCTGCGCTCTTTCTGCGCTGGTGTCTCAAGCAGCCAGCCCAGCTCTGTTCGCTCGCTGCAGGGGCTCTCACGGCTGATTCCTCTGTCAATGAAGCGGGGCAGGATGCAGCCCAGGGGCTGGCGTGGGATTGCTGGCGCCGTTGTGTTCACAGCGTGGGCTTTGCCTGGATCGTCTAGCATCTTTCTGGGTGAAACCTGACCGTGGTTCAGGACCCAGTATGGGCTGGGGACCATTCCCAGTTTGAACGTGGTCACCCTGCTGTAGGGAATAAGAGATTCCAGAGGAACTTTCTGCCAAGGTGGCAGCTGGGGTAGGTCATGATCACAAGAAGGCTCCTGACTCATTTATTTACCATGTGGCCTGTAGCAGCCTGCTGAAAGGCCATATCCTGCACAGCTCTGCCTGCTGTTGCAGCAGTGCCCAGCAGAGACCTGCATATGCTGCCCCGCTCCAGCTGCCGGGAGCCTCCTTCTTGCTGTGGCTGCACCAGCTGTCCTTGCTTCTGCGGGGTTCAGCCACCAGCTTTCCCCCTGCGGCACTTTGGTCGAGCACTTAAATTAAATCAGCCCGTTAATGCTCTAGTCAGTGGCCCGCAGTGACTGTGCACGGCAGCAGCAGTGGGTTGCATGACTCACGCCTGGAGAAGATGCTGGGCAGTGAAATCTTGGGTCCATAGCAAGATGTCTGTTACGGTTAGTGGGGCCTGGCGTCTGCCCTGACTGCCCGTGTCTGCAAAGGGGAAGCATGGGCTGCCTCTTGGCAGGACAGATCCCTGAAATTCCCCTTCTCTATTCCCTGCTTCTGTGTCCCTGACACTGCTGCTGCCTCTGGAAGGAGCCAGAGGGATCCCCAGCTCCCAAACTACTGCATTTCTGGCTGAGAATGTCCACGTGCTTTTCAGACCTGGCTGTTTATGTTCTCCTCAATGAGGAAAGGGTGATATGGTGACACCTCTTGAGGTATTTTGGGTGTGAAAGGTGCATGCAGCACCTGCAAAACTGACCTGGGCTGACTGAGAGCCGGGATCCGGTGGGGAAAGACTGTGGGGACCATTGACTTGTCTGCCAATCTGCCCGATCCTGTGAAATAGGGAAAGTTTTTGAATATTACAGAGTGCCTTTGGGGAAAGCTAAATTAAACCCTGGCCTGCTGTGAGAAGGCAGGGCTGAAAATGTAAATGCAAAAATAGGTCCCAGCTAACATGACTTCAAGGACAGAGGGTAGGTACTGAGCTTTTCAAGATCTGATTCAGCTCGGGCTGCTTCCAATTAAAATGAGATCAAGGAGAAAGGGAGAAAGTTGTTTCTTTGCCTGTCTGGAGGGTATAAAGCAGCTGTCAGTATTGCAGGTTTAAACGTTGGATCTGTTTCGGATGTCTCCTGTAAGCAATGAAGCTGACAAGGAGAATATTTCAGGTGATTTCTTTAGCAACTATGATACTTCTGCTTTCTGGGAATTCGCCTTTTTCTGTTTCTTTGTTTTTATGATTCCAGGGAATGTGAACTTTAGAAAGTGTTTCCCAGAGCTGCTCCTGAAGCCAACAGCCTAGCGGGTATTTCCTTGACCACCTCCAGCCTGAGCGTGGTCCGATGCGTGGCAGTGTCATCCCTTAGAAATAATTCTGTGCTTTTAGCAAACTTGTAAGTATGGAGCAGACTGTCATTATTTCCATGACACCTCCAGGGCTCTGTGATTAGAGCCTCATTTACCACCAGCCATGCTGCTCCTGAATGAAAGGATTTATTTCTACCTACAAGGAATAGCATCAAAATTCCCACAGATGTGGTTAGGGCACCAGAAAGTCATGCATACATCCTAAAGAGCAGAGAAACTGAGCTAAAGGCTTTATCTTAATGCTAGCTAATAGTGCAGGTGAGGAGCAGCTCTGGGGACAAGCAAGGGCAGACGGAGGAGCAGAGCAGATGGGAGAGGAGCCGAGCGGCAAACTCAGGCACTGCAGCCAGACAGGTCACGCTAAAATGTGCCTAAAAACCGGTCACCGAGTGGCAGAACTGTAAAGCGTGCAAGTTGTCCAATTAAATTCTGTGTCCTGTGAGAATTAATTACAGCAGGAGCTTCGTTAGTTCTCCTTTGCTGTGAATCTCTTTCCTGACGCAGCTGGATGCAGCCAGGGAGCCGTGTTGAGTGCAGGCAGTTTGATTTGCTTGAAATGAAATGATTTGTTTTAAATGAAGTGTTTTCTAAGCTTAGCAGGTGGTTCCTTTACCCGACTTCCAAGGGTTACTGCCCTTGGAGAAAGCCTGGGGATGGGTGATCGGAGAAATGGTGGGGAAGTGGCTGGTGAGCCAAGTACGAGGTAGTCAGGGATTCACCTCTTGCAGCAAAACACTTAAACCAAGAAGTTTATCTCTCTGATGAGCTGCTATAGTAAAAGCAATAGGAATAGGTGCAAAAAAGCCTGCCAGTGGGTGCCTCTCCTGTATTTTGGGGTTAGTAACTGGGTGTGTGTCGGGGGGGGGAAAGCCAGTTTTCCGTAGGTGAGTGATGCTGGAAGGCATCGAAGGTTGCCGTTCCTGTGGGCAAACCTCACCGGGCACCGCTTGCCCAAGTGCGGGCTAGAATCTGCCTTCTTTTCCTGCAGCTACCTGGCATCGGGTCTGCTGCTGGGATGGTCCCTGTGTCACTTTTCACGGGGCTCTTTGTCTACCAGAGTGACTGTGCTTAGCTAAAAAGTCTTTCTCTTGCAGAAGGTGAGGACAGGAGGGGTCCTCTGCCGTTCCTTCTCCTGGCACATGGATTCACCTTCTTCAGGCAGGCTTTTCCCAGCTCGCTGGGTGCAAGCGCTCGCACATCCACTGCCGCGGCGCCTTTCCCGTCCTCCTGAGTCAGTTTCTGCTCCTCCAAGTCTTGTGCTGCACCAGGAGGAGCAGTGGTGCCAGACTCTGGGGTCAGTCCAAGCTGGCAACCTTACCAGTTCATGGAGTCACCATCTGGATATCTCTGATGTATGTCACATGGCATCATGTACCCAGCGCTCAGACTGGAGCACAGACCAAGCAATAACACGGGGTAAGTGGCTCAGGAAATAACAGCTGATTAGCAGGACATAAATACTGCAAAGAGAGCTGCTGAACTTGGTGACGATGGCAGACACACGCAAACAAGAGTGCAAGCGGTGCCGATCACCCTCATAGGAAGCAGTTTGATCACTGTGCTTGAAGGCCCTCATTAGCTCGCGTGTTTATAGAGCGCAGAGGCAATCCTGCATTCAGGAAAGGCTTTTACAGACTTGTCTCCTTAAATCATTAGAAATGCCACGGTTCCTTCTGTTAAAAAGATGGTTCTAAGATTAAAAAACAAAAAAACAAAACCTCAGGCTCTACTTGAAAGCTAATTACTGTCTGCTCTTCAAATGCAGCAAGGCAGGCAGAGTACATTTTGGAAAGAGGGAGCAAGTTTCACAGAAACGCCACTTAGGTTCACAGCATCTTTTCAGCATCCAAAAATGTTACGTGTTTCAGCAGATACTAAAGGCACTTCTGGGCCTAGCATGGTAGCAGAACAGTGAGGGAAAAGCCAGGAGCTCAAATTTTGGAGCCTTCTGAGCATATGAGATGTGGCAGAGACAATGTTTAACATCACTGCAACCAGGTTTACTTATCTGCAAAGGGGAATAGAGCTCTATTTGTTCAAATCCCCTATAGTTTTGTGCTTAAATCCTGGAATATAAACTCCTCTCCTGTGCTGGCTGCTTTTATCTGAATATATCTTGTGTCACCATTCAGACAAAAAAGTCTTTATTGCCATAGCATATATTCAGCAGCCTTCCTTGATCCCAGGAAAGTGCTGTAAGAGCTTCACATGAAAAGTGCTCTAGAAATGTAAGGTTTTTTTTTTTTTTTTTTTGAACAGTAAATATAGGAAAGGAAGAAAAGGTAAGCCTTTGAGATACGGAACTTACAGAACAATTTAGCCAGGTTTTCCTGGCATCATAATCCTCTTATTACAGGCTCGTCTCAGCTGCAGTAACAGCCAGGCAGACAATGTTCTGCTCCTGTGAACTGCTGCCTTGAGGCATGTGTTCCTGTCCCCGTTGTGTCTCTGTTTTCAGTGAAAGTGACCCCTGGTAGTGGAGCACTCATCCTCCTGAGTGGATTTTGACCCTTGCTGTAAGTGAGGCTGGTGATGTATTAGTAATTAGTACGTTGGTAATTACTACGTGCTGCAGTGTGACTGCCGATGAAGATGGTGTTTCTGGGAACTTTCTTTGGCAGCATTTTAGATCTGTTTCCCCATTCCCTGCACAACCCTATTAAAATTTAAGGGGAAAAGTGGGAGGAATGGAATAGAATTTGCTATTAAAGGCTTAATATATTTTAACCTCAAGCATTAGCTGGAGCTTGTGCAAAGCACTGCTAAGGCAATTAAAATGAGACTTTAATGGGTTAGTTTTGTCACTTTGTCAGCGCAGGAGCTAAAGATCCCGGCCTGGCGAGGGCTCCCTACAGCCCCTCTCCACCGAGGTGCTTTTTTAAGGGAAAGCTTTTTAAAACTAGCTGTCTCGTTTGATGTCTGTCTGGCATTGCTTTAGCATCGGAAATCTGCCTACATGGGCTGTCCAGCCCATTGATGTTCCTTTAAAATAAAGTTAATCCGCATAATCTCATCATAGTAGGAGGCGATTATCCTGAGAAAGAGCATTAGCAATGGTCCAGCAAAGCCTTTCATTCCCCATGGATGATGCCGATGGCGAAAAGTTGCAAGGGCTGTTTTGGTTTCTCTTGGGCTATTTTATGACTAGGACTTGCATTTCTTTTTAATATATATTTTACTCCTCTAGAAAAGTTTCCCATGATATTTTTGACAATGCCAGTTCATTTCTTTCCCTCTGCCAGCAAGATCCTATGGGTAAGCATTACGTTCTCCAAAATCTCCATACTCAGGCGTTAAACTAGAGCTATTTTCCTGGGGGAAAAGCAGGGGAGCTTTGAAGTACTAAGTTTTTAGCCTGGGAATCCTGCTCTTCAGCATCCGTTAGGAGCTGTGGGACCACCTCTCCCTGCTGGTATTCCCAAGCTGAGCACGCTGCTCTGCAAGTCCCCAAAACAAACTGTGCTGCAGGAAGAGACTTGCTGGTGATCAGGGGATTATGGTGGTGTTAGACATCCTCCGAGACACACAAACGCAAGCGCTTTTGCCAGGCGACAGCTCCCGGTTTGGAAATTATACAGGCTTCTCTGCTTGCTGGGGTTGCTTTGGCTTTGGAGCCACTCAGGGCCAGCTGGGAGGTGGGAGCAAGTTGAAGGAATCTGTAGGGAAAAATCTAAGGCTATTCAGGTGTTTATATATATTACATTATGCATATATCTGTCTTTCTGCTTTTGCTTACCTTCTGTCCCACCGATGATAACACAGGCAAAGCTCAACCCACAGCCAGGGCATCTTTGGGGAAGAAGTCCCGGGTCTCTCTGAGGAAACATTCCAAGTTACAAGAATTGGCTGATCTCATCTCTTTGTTAGATGAGGTGATTGTAGGTGCCAAACTAAAAGGGCAAAGTGATTAGGTGTCCTGTTTCCACCCCGATACACGGCTAATGGAGACATTTCTGAGTCATTGGTTCTCATAATTCTTGGATTTACATAAAGGGAATAACTCTGCTGTTTTAAAATGTTTTGTTTTTATAGATATTTTTAAATACATTTTTAGCTGTTGCAACTTCCAAAGGAGCAGACTCCAGTGTAATGCACCAAAGACATTTTACTAAGCATGAGACAAAACTTACATACCAAACTATTCCGGATACGATACCTTATTTGTCTACAAGCATGCGAAGCACATTCATTACTAAATAAACCAATAATCTAAAGGCTTATATTAAAACTATCCAATCATCATCTTGATCACGTAGCAGCCTTACAGTTGCTTTTTCTTTGTCTGCTGGTAGAATATCTGCACTGCTGTCCTTGATGTTAGTTATCTACTAACAAGATGCCCCATACTACTGTCCCTGAAGCAGGCCTCCACATTTAGCCTTTAAGAACAAATGTCATATGAAAACTACAGCTGTAAAACCTATAGTCGAAGAAGGAGCAGGACAGATATAACCAAAGGTACCACTTGAGACGCCGCCTGTCCCTTGTGAAGTGCTTGACACAGTTGGAAAGGAGCATGGATGGACCTTGGGATAACTATGAGTGTCTCCTTGGATATGAAGCTGGACCTTTCTGCCTTAATGTCTTATTCACATGAATAGCAGAAGCGGTGTTGGCTCTTTGGTGCGCGGACTAAAGAGCGTTTGCCCTGGGCATTATCAGGTTCTGACAAAGCAGCAAGCCTGGTGCTTCTCCTGTGTTTTGCCCTTTGCGAAAGCAACCTTTCCACACTTCCTATACATATTCTGCAGGTGGGAACTCCCAGCCATGGGTGATTTAGGGCAACAGGCTGAGTCGCTTTTCTGCACTGTTGAACCTCAGCGCGAGTGTTGGCAAGTTCATCACTATTTTCTGTTCTTTCCACAGACTAATGAGCATTGTCTGATTTATTTTTTTTTGGTGGAATTTGGCCTGGCTGTGAACGCACTAGCCCTTCTAGCGAAAGCTCCTGTTTTTGCTGGAAGAGGTTTGAGTAGCACGGGTGGTGGCTTTGTCACCTCGAGTGATGCTGCTGTGCTTCCTTTCCCCTACAGTGGTGAGAAAATGGTCCATATTTTTCTAGGTATTTATTTCTCTCTATATACTTTTGAATGAGCCAGGATGCTGGGATCATTTTTGTGCTGCTTCCTTAGGTTTTCCTGATCCTTTGCTGAGGCTTGGTGAGGCCCCATGGAGCTGGCAGAGACTGTATGTAGCTGCCCTGTCCTCAATTTCCCACTGTTGTGCTAGAAACAGCCCTTGCATAAGAGGCTGTGATCCCGCCCGGGGCGGGAGGACTTTACTTGTCATCATCCAAAAGAGCTTCGCTCAGAGGAGCTCCAAACAGTGCCCCTCTAATTTGGCAGCTTGTTTTTATGCTGCTCCAAGCGTTGCCCGTGCCAGCGGCTCAGCCTGTGCCTCCGGACGGGACGTCTCCGGCAGCGACGCTGGCGCAGAGGCAGCTGAGGACACGGCCGCCCGGCAGCATTGTCTGCGCCCCAGCAGCCTCCGAAGGGCAAGACGATGCGCGTGAAAAACCCACGTCACGTCCTGCCACATCTGTTCATTAAACTAAGTCCCTACCATGAACGCAGTCTGCAGTGCAACCCCTGCAGCCCTGCTCTGCAACACGGGCTTTAATCTTGGGCCCGAGGCTCCTGGTTTGGGAGATCTGGCCCTTTACACTACACGGCTCTAATTAGCACCTCTGCTCTGCTAATAACAGGCATCTTGTTATGACACTCGAGCTGTAACAAATTCTGCCGAGGAGGGAGTGCACCTGGTGCTTGCAGAGGGTTCAGTAAAAAGGAAGAGGTTTGATTGAGTTTATGAAAATCCGAGTGACACACGGGGAGGTGTAATGGCAGCGAGAGAAAGCAAAGAGGGAGACTGAAAGGATGGAAGAAAGCTTTGGAATTCCCTAGTCTTTGCACAGGGGCTCCCAGTTAGCCAGTCTCACCAGTGATACGGAAATGGAGGCAGATGCAGCAGCTGTGCAGGTTGAAGTAGTCATGGGAAGGTAAATTAAAGTGTAAAAATATGTTTAATGTTGATAAAGAGGTACAAGAAGGACATTGAGCTTCTACAGAGAGTGCAGCGTAGAGCCACAAAGATGATGAAGGAACTGGAGCACCGGGCTCTGGGTGTCCCTGCTGGAGCAGAGGGTTGGACTAGATGATCTCTAGAGGTCCCTGCCAACCTCAACCATTCTGTGATTCTGTGATTCTGTAACATATCTCTACATTTCTTAGCTTGCTTTCCTGTGCACATTATTTCTTGGGAATTTGGCTGTATAATTCTTGGTGTGAGGAGCTCTACCTCCTTCTTGGCTGCACCTTTGTGCCCAGACACACATACACGACTGGAGGGCAGCTTGGTCTGAGCGCTGCTTCTGCCTTTTCTGTGGGTTCAGGGTAGCAGAAGGCCACGAGTTTGGAAGCCATAAACCCAGTAACGGGTATCTAAATCATCACTTGGAAGCATAATTTCCTGTGGCCTGAATGATTTGTATTTGTTCAACCCCCAAAGTTGCCCTAAGGGGTTTTCCTCACTGAATGGGGACCTTTCAGCTGGTGACCTTGGAGCACCATAACCTGCCCATGGCCAAATTCCCTGGTGACAATGCAGTCATGCTACACTGCTGGCATTCTGGAGCTCACAGGTGTTTATTAGAAAGGCAAGATTTGTAAGTCTGCAGGTATCAGACAATCTGCTAACCAGACCCGGACCCTCAGGATAGCTCCTATGTGATGCTTTGAGATCTGTTTGCTGTATTGTACTGCTCTTTGCCCCAAAGCTCCCATTGAATTTAGCTTGTAAAATGGATCTTGGCCTCATCAGTTGAAAACCCTTAGGAATCTGGTTCCTAGTTCCATGGAAATAGACTAGGTTTTCCATCCTGGGCAGTTAAATGGCATCGCTGCTGTTTTTATGAACGTTGGTCCCCACAACTCTGTTCTTTGGTCTGCTGAAATAATGCTTTCCTGTTGCAATAGGTTTTGGGAAGGAGGAAGCCCAAAAACTGGGATGGCTCCCGCTGAGGCTGGCATCCTGCAATTCCCACTCCTGATCCGCAGTGCTCTCCAGCATCCAGGCCGGGTGGGATATGTGTGTTTCAGGTGGAGCTCGGTGTCTGTTTCCCCACTGCCGTACCCGGCCCTCAGCTGCTTGGATGGCTCTGGAGCAGCATTTCATTTCTTTAGTGCTCCTAATGAAATTACCAGGGAGAAGCGATGTTTAATATGGATAACAGAGAGCACTGTTAAAATGACTCCGGCAGCCCTTCCGAGAAAGTTGTTTAACCTTTCATTATCAGATCCTTAGGGTTTCCTGTTGTCTCACTTGCACAAGGTGGAGATAAAAAGGATAAGTGGAGGCAACCAAGGACACGTTGCCTGTGGACAGCTCTGCTGTTGTGCCCCAATTCGCAGTATACAGGAGATGGGCAGCCAGGGCTAGGTCTTGCCTCTAGATGGTTCTAGGTGGTTCTCAGAAGTGATTTCTGCCTTGGCACCTCTGTATTTGTAGAATTTGCCCCAGTCCCATCGCACAAGAGGACATGGAAGGAAGCTGGGGATGATGAAGCTGATGGCACTTTGCTGTCTTGTACATCAAAGAGCTTCTGGGCTCCCCAAGCCCTCATTTGCCTGGCACCTTCTCACGCTCCTGGCTGGGGACACTGTACACCCAAAGTTAGCACACATCCTTGAGGTGAGCTGGACAATTTCTTTTCTCTCTCTTTTTTTTTTTTTTTAGTTTTCCATGAATCCATGGAAAGGAAGGAGTGTCCTGGGTGTGTGGATTAAATCCATGCCTGGTGCAGCAGCAGCGGTGCTGCCACCCTGCACCCAACAAGAGGTACCTGCTGCAGATGCACTACTGCTGTGACTTGCTCAGGACATGAGACTTCCTTCTCTTCTGGGGTTGCATGCACATTAAGCTTTCCCTGCCAGGGCTTCTAGAGCTGCACTAATTACTAATAATTAAGCTGACAAGGCAAAACTTGGTTTCCTTCCATTACATCTGAAAGAAGCCCAAGTGGTAGCTCCCTCTTCCTCCCAAATTGCTGTCTGCCACCAACCATGTGACATTCTACTAGCACAATGTCCCATCCAAGCCCACCCAGCCTCAGCTCCCCCTTCTGTGTTTGGTTCAAACTGCTAAAAATCTTGGTGAGGTGCTCGGTTCTGGGTGGCATAAACTTCCTGGTAGGCGGCAGGGACAACTGGTTTGCAGGGACAGAGCTCAAATCCAGTGTGAAACCTGCTGGCCCGAGTGCTTTTCAGATAAACATGGTTCCCTTTGCTATGAGGAGGATTTTTAGCTCCTTTCTTCTTGGTTTTCTCAGACATGCAGGAAACCTGGGCACGGACTGACATCTACAGTGCAAAAGTACCTCCTAACAACTAGTGGCAGCAGAGATAAAGCAGCCCTGAAAACCTGGTGCTTAACTTGGCAGTTTGATTTGCGGCTCTCAGGAAACTGTAGAGATGAACACAGGCTGCTAACACAAGTTAAAACCCAAATTACATTGTCTTCCAGGATAGTTCCCACATCCCGGGCCATTCAGTGGGTTAGCCTGTGCCCTCGGACCTCGCTGTCAGTCCCAAGACCCATCGCTGCCTTTTCTTGGGGTTTGAGCAGTAGGTGCTCCCTTTCTGCAGTGGTGCAGCTGGGTTTGCAGTGCACGGATAACCTTCCCAGAGAGATTTGCAGGTGACTTTCTTGTGGTTACCTGTCTTCTGGTTGCCTATTCCATCCAGCTTGCTCTCCTGGCAGTGCCTTGCACTGGTTTGCCTTCCTTTCCCCCTTCTCCCTGTTCCTTTTTTTCCCTTCCTGTGGCTTTACAAGCTGAGGCATCTCTCTGGCTTTGCACTGCCCACTTAATGGCTGTGAGAGCCGCTTTATCTGTTCAATACTTGCATTCAAAAGCCAGCATTAGATAATTGCTGGATTGAAGAGAGACTGTAATTATTTTTGCTTCTAACTACCGGAGCAAGCAGTGTTTGCCAAACTGTTGGGTAACTGCTGGCAGATGCTTTTCCAAGGGTATCCCTGGGCTGCTTACATCTCTCCTCAGTGTCCTATGTTCCATTTATCTCTGTTTTACCCATCAATTCCTTCCTTCTTCAAATACCAACTCCACATTGACCTGCTGCATTACATTTGCCTTCGTTCACCAGGTCCGTGTTTAATCATGAATTGTAGCAAATCAAAACAAAACTTAACATTTAATATTTTCCATGTTGTAACTTCTGTTAGGGGATGGAGAACAGAAGGGTTTCAGGAAGGCTTCCCTGGTGTTTCAGGAGAAGCTGTTAAATGCACAGTAAAGCAGCCAGCTCCAAGCCCACTGTTGGGTTAATGGAGCAGTGCTGGTGATGAAGGGCTGTAACAAAGCAGCCTTAATCTGGCGTGAAGAGCGCAACAGGAGCAGTTCCACTTTATTATTTTATTTTCTTTCCTCTTAGTGTTGCTTAGCCCAGCGGTTAATCTGGGGCATCTCCATATGGATGGAGCCCTGCATGAGTTGGCATGAGGAACCTGCAGCAACACGTCCATGGAGCAAAATGGTCTGGGGAGTCCTGGGAGCATTTGGGAGCAGCGCTGGGGTGGTTTTGTAGCATGGCTAGGCACAAGTTTGCTTGGTCCTTTAAATTTTTAAGAGTCAGCAGGAAAGTGTGGTAGGTTGCAAGCTGTCATGAGCTGAAAGTCTGGAAAACAACACCAACAAAAGTAGTGATTTCCTAATATTTTCATTCCCTTTCTAAATGAAGAATTTGCAGACCAAAAATCACACCATTTTGTCTTGAAGCCTCATAGTGCTTTGACACCTTTGAACCCTCTTTTCCTAGCTGGACCATTTGTCAGAGGTGATCCTTTTCCCTGGACCGCTTCTGCCTAGGTGAGATTTTCCTGTGGAAAATAACATTTTGTCAGGAGAAGATTCCTGATTATTCACATATCCATCATGATTTTGGGCTAGCTGTTTCAAAACATTTTGCAAACACTGATAATACTCTTTGAAAGTCCACTGTTGGATTTGTTATTATAGTATATGTATGGGGGGAAATTGTAGTTAATGGCCAGCTCAGGAAAATGATGACCGATGGATATTTAGCTGCAGCCCACTGCTAATTTACCCTAATTTTGAGCAAATCTTAGCTGATGAAGCCCTGCTGATGGTCATGCAGTTGCAGTGATCCTGGCCTCTTATTTGGATTTTTGTTACCCATTACCCATTTTTGTTACCCTCATTAATTGTTCCCAGGCACAATTGATTTCCTCCCATGGATATCGAGATGCTCTGTGTAAACTTGCATCTTTGGCACCAAGACAGTCAATATTTACCCATTACGGCATTTATGGCTGTGAGAGCACGGGGAGTGCAATGGGGAAGGGACAACTAATGTGATGGCTCAACAGAGGAGCTGGAGACCTCGCTTGTTAAGAGATGCTCAGGGTCCTAATTGGCTGGAAACAGTGATATATTCCAGGACTGTCAAGAATACAGGCAGCACAGGAGGCCTCCCATTGACCTGTGTTGTGCTAAATGTGTTAGAGTCTTGGGTTTCCTATTCATTTGTTCCAGCTTGTTAATGTCAGGAGTGTCATACAGTCTTATGAAAAGAAAATGTTTTATCATTCAGACCATATATATGTATGTGTGTGTGTGTGTATATATTCGGCTGCACTTGCAAAGTGGGCCTAGGTTTGTCTTGTAGCGTGTGTTTGATCGGAGGAGTTCTTGTGTCTCAGCTAAGCTCCAGAAAGAGAATAACAAAACAGTCTGCTCAAAAGGAGAGGTTGTAGCTCGAGGCCAAGCGACTGGAGTTGAGGATTTTGCAATTTTAGTAATGAAATCTTCCAGCAGAGGATGTGCCTGGCCTGCTTTTATAGGGCTGCTTTGACTAGCTCAAGGCTGGTGCTGGCAATGAAAGCGGACCCTGCGTTTCATTGGGGGTGAAAGGGAGGGCGAGGGGACACGGGGATGTTTTTCAGCCCTCCTCTGCTCTTTGCATTTGGAGGAGGCTGCAGCAGTTCATGTGGGGAGAGGGTGGGGACCAGACACAGAAATAAATGCCCTTTGCCATGGGGAAATGGGAACTGAGAAACCAATTTCAGCAGTGTTTCAAAATGACACTTGTCTGCTGTCTGAAGCTCTGCGGGCTTCTGCACTGAGGCATGATGTGTTCTTGCTAAGCGTAGGGGAAAATGCTGCTAGCACCTTCCTAGTGAAGCAGAACAGGTTCCCACGCAGCCTTGCCAAGAGCCTGCAGGGTCATTAGATGGCAAAAATAACAAGCAAGGACACAGGAGAAGCCATCCGTGATCTGCTTGCTGGTCACTGTCCTCCCAGTTGAAGCTCCTGCAAGTCTCCTGAAGGGAGGATTCGACTTGGAAACAGCAACATTTGCTAGAGGTTCTGCAGGCTCCATGTCCTGCAGAAAGTCATGAATTTCCTTGGTGTGGATGCTGGCTTCTGCCTGCAGATGGAATAGTCCCACCACCCTGGGACTGGTAAGGGAAAAGAATTTCCTGAAAAGAGGAAAAAATCAACGATTAAATCTTTTTTTATCACTCAGTGACAGTTGTGCAGTGTGTGCACTAGCAGACACGACGGCTGTCAGCTGCAGCTATCAAGAGTCCGTTTTATCTGCTTCAATATATGATATTAGTCCTGTGAGTGGTTAGTAACACGATTGAAGGCAATAGCAGATGTCAGCGTGTGGCAGAAGGGTAAAGGTCAGTGCTTTGGTTCAGTATCCCTGAAAAAAACTTAACTTTGGGGCTTCCGTGTTTTTCCTGTGTTCAAAATTTGCAACTCATGATAGTGTCATCTCAGCATTTTCCCTGTCTGCTCTGGCGTGTGCCATGGATGCAGCTCTCCGGGTCATGTCTGTCACTTTATGTGATGTGAAATGAAGCCTGTTATTACTGCACCGTACAAACGTGCACGCGTTTGGAGGCTGGGCATTCTGTACATCTAGGATTGAAGTCTGCCTGTGGGCACCTTGTCAAACAGGACATCTAAGAGAGTCAGATTGCAGGAGATCGCTGCAAATGAGTTGCCATGTGTGTGTCTGCTTCTGGAGATCACTAGGTAATGAAGAGGCCATGGGCTGTCGGGGACAAGCAGCTGCCTCACAGTAGGTGTTTCCCTGTCTTTGTGTAAAGCATTTTTACAGGGAGAGGACATCTTGGGCCAGCTTTTGCCCAGGAATGAGCACACTGAGGTGCACCCTGAGGTGCTCAGACAAGAGAAGACGGGCCCAAGGCAAGGTGCCTCCAAGAAGGGTGAGGAGGAAGACAAGGTCTCGGGCTGACAGGTGGAGCAGAGAAAGCAGCAAAGGGATGAGCGGCTGGGGGACAACCAAGCTGGAGCCACGGCCCCTGGGCAGCCAACAGCACGTGGTAGGAAACGTGGAGGAGAAGCTGGAGAGCAGTTTATCACCATGTCCCCAGGGAGCCAGGAAGGCACTGGCACAGACTGAGCAGTCACTGCACTTTGCACCCATAAATAACACGTTGAGTTTGAGAGGCTGATTCTGTAGCCAGGCAGCTCCTGCTGGGTGTGAGGATCTGGATCCAAGTCCTGGCTCCAGCCATGCCAGAGAGATCTGAGCCTTGCTAACTGCTATAAACACCGGGCTGCTTTTACGCTGGCAGAAAAGCCTGTGTCACTGCAGGCACTGCAGGCTCATCTCTTTTTCCAGGTCCGCCCTCTGCTTGCAGTATTCCTGCCCCTTTCCTTTGCTGTTTATTCACATCTCATTCAAGGAATTCCCAAATGAGTTGCTCTGCAGAGCTGTTCCCTAGGAGATCCCGCTCACCCAGTAACCTGGCTGGGTGCCATGGTCCACAGTGTGCCCAAGATGAGCCCGCTAGGCCATGTTTGCCAAGAGGAGTAGCCCAAGGACCTTTTATGGCCATTGTAGGGTGCATCATAGAGGAGCTTGTGGCAGGCAGAGAGGGACAACCTTTGCATGTGAAAGCAAGTGGAACGTTTAGCTGCAAGCCTTGGGTTTAACCCTCTTGCATTATAAAGGTGGTGCTGAGGATCCAGGTGGTGCTGGTATTCGGAAATGTTGGTCATGTTCAAAAGTGTCCTGAAGTCATACGAGATTGCTGAATGCAGGAGTTATTTTCAGAGATCCTGAGGACCAGATTAATCAGTAAGGAGCTGCTGAGGAGAGAGAGAGAGAACCCCAGCACGCTCACTGGGCTCAGCTTCCCTAATTAGACTATTAGGAAAGAAATTTCATAGGCTCCGGTGAAAGAAATGTATGGCCGCACATGACAAGGGCTTCTGTGCTTGGCTTGACGCAGAAAAGTACGTCGGAGGAATCAAAGCCTTTCTGTGAGAAGCTATTTATCTAATGTTATTTCATGCTGCTGCTGTCTCAAAATCAGCTAAAAAAGCCTCTATTTAGCACTGTTGAATGACAAAATGTCAGATTTGCACTTGAGGGTGCTCAGTGGAAAGCTGCCCAGACTGCAGCCTGGCTCCATGCAAGCGCAGGGAGGATTGGTACTGGTATTTCAGGTTATTCCAGGGAGAAATTCCAGTTTGGCTATCAGACAGATCAGCTGCTGTGTATCAGGCCCTGGGTTTCCTTACCAGGGGCTCAAGGGCCTGGGAAGAATGCTCACAGGGGAGACTCTGGGGGTCTTTCTGGGGAGCTAAAGGCAGGATGCAGAGGCACATTGAGCCTGCGCTGCTCTAACTTGTAGGTGGCTTCTTACCTGTTTACTGGGCTGAAAACTGATCATCTGGGTAAAACCTCTCCTGACTGCCCAGCAGCCAGATCCAAGGGTGCTCGGAGCATGCTGTGTGTTTAGACTGCATTTAACAGCAGGTCTCTGATACTGAAAGCAAAGTCCCTAAACCCCCTCTCCTGCAAGGCTGCAGCTCACCTTTTGCTCTGGAGAGCTTATCCGAAAGGTGGGGATCGAACCAGGAGCGCTACCTCAAGGCCTTCCTTGGAAGCGTTGGCAGTTCCTCGATAGACAGGCTGCAGGGTCTTTTATTTATTTATTTTCATTTTAATGATTTTTTTTTTTGCTTCTTTTATTCCCGAGGCTTTTTTTAAAGGGCTATCTGATCATTATGTGTCAAAAACTAACAGGAGAAATGTCTTAATTGTGAAAGAAAACTCATGAAAATTCATCATGGGAGGCATAGGAAGCGGTGCTGAAAGGATCCCCCACATGGTTTGACTCTGTGATCTTGGCTCCCCTCTCTCTTGTTGAGCTTGTTGCCGAGGGTGGAAGGGATCTCCATTCCAGCATGGAAGCTCCCAGGAGAGTCCCCCAGTTATTAGGGGTTGGAAGTGCAGGAGGTGAGTAGAGCGCTCAACATTGGTTGAGCATGAGCAAATGCCTGACTTGGGAATTATAAATGTAGCTAAAATTAGGAACACGTGCACAAATTGGAATTTATTAACTGGGTTTTCATGCATTTTTAGGCTAATGTTCCCAAAGTGGTGCCTGCCCTAATGGCATCAATGCATGAATTCTCCTTTTGTGCAGATTTGAAGGCCTGGTTCCAGACTGCTCCATGAGCGAACCAGGCTGGATCTCTGGGAAAGGGCAGCAGGCACCACGTGGGAGCTTAGCAGCAAGGCCCAGCTTCCCTGTTTAGCCTTGCTCTAGGGAGCAGAGTCATCCAGGGAAACGAGTCCCATGTTTCTGCAACGACCGACTTCCCACATGCACCACCCTTGGGAACGTTACTCACGTCCCCTGGGCTTGGCCACCACTATGGCCTTGCAGTTGTCACCAGTCTGGGTACCTCTTAGCCTTGAAGCTCTGACCACTTCTTCCGAGTTTTGGCCGCTTTCCTGCTTCCGAGTCTGGATACAGTGGTAAACAGCCCCCTGGAGATACCCAGGAGCAGGGATCTGAGGCGCTGAGCACTTTCTCCTTCACAAATATCTGGTGCTCTTGAGAGCTGGGCTGTGGAGGTCTCAGGTCAGAAGCAGAAACTACAAGAGCACCTGAAAATGATCCAAATAATTAGGAAAACTGTCCCTTCCTTGCTCTGGAGCTCTGCCAGGGCAGCCCTGTCTTTCCGAAGAAGACCGATTCTTAAGATTGCCCAGGATATGCCTGGAGATTTATGGTCTAGCTAGAAAACCAAACTCATGAGTATATTTGATGAGTTAATTATGTGCAAAGTGATTTTTTTTTGAAAAGTCTTAAGATCCTTGGAGGCCATCAGCGTCTTGTCACCTACTGTGCTTAGCGATTTCCAATAATCTATCCCTAAATAAAGCGCAAATGGGTTTCCGGATTTGTGATGGATTTCTGAGGCTCTCATCATGAATTCAGACTTTGATGTTGTGGAGAAGGAGGCTGGAATTGGGTGGCTGAAGCCGGAACCTTCATCTCGAGGTATCCAGCAGGTGTTTGGATGCACTTCACATGTGTCAAACACTTTGCTCTTAGAAGCAACCCCAGGGCTGTTCTCCCAAGGAGGCAGTGTTGGTCTCATGGAGTTTGGGTATGAAAAATGTGTCTTTGGGTTTCCCTGCAGCAAGGCAGGAACTGCCGGGGATCGCGGGTCACCCCAGCTGGTTGCTGACCCGCACCGCTCTCCTGGCCTGGGGTTAAACCTTGCACCCTGCAGGGCGGTCACCCCCAATTGTCCCTGTTTACCCCATCCCAGTTACCCTGTCATCTCTGTCCGTGCTTTCTAAAGGCACGTGGTGTGCACATCATCCATCTTAACGATGCCGCGCTGCTTGTGTCCCAGGAACACGCGTGCTGTCAGCATGTCCATGAGGGAACGAGCTGTGTTGTTGGGCTGCTCTTGCACCCTCCGCTCATAAAACCATGCGTTTTTTTTTTATAACTGCACTAAAAGTAAGTGGTTTCTAAGCGTGAGGCAGGAGCTCGGCTGATGCTGAGCTTCATGGTAGGACCTTTCATCTGGTGGGCGTCCAGCCCTCTGATTCCCGTCTGAGTTGAGTTGCTGCTAATAAATCTCTTGGAAAGCAGCAGAGTGTGGACATGAATCATGTGCTGGTTGGGAACACTTTTCCCTTACATTTACATACAAAAGAGAAAAAAAAACAAATAGGGAAATTGTTATTTTTAAGTCCGTCCAAATTGCATTCATTACAAACTGAAGAAGGCCAAGGTTGCTTTTCCTTCCGGGACTTGCACACCTCATGTGTTGTTAATGTCATTTCCTTGTGGGTCCATTGAGTGTCTGGGCTGAGCAGGCAGCTGGGCACATAGGTGTGTTGGGCAACCTCAGCCTTCTGCAGATTGCCTCATAAAATATGAAAACAAATTAAAAAAAATAGCAAAACAGAAAGCAAGCGTTACCCATGGGCATTTCAATGTAAAAAGGGAAGATTAGCCCCTGGAAGACGTGTGTGTTTGGGGAGCACAACTAACGAGCTTCCAAAAGGTCATGATTTTGTGGGTGTTGAACCTTCAGGATGGAAGGTGAACGCGTATTGGTGTTGTTACCAACCCAGCTGATCTCTGCTCCTCTTGCAGCACCCAGGCCGAAGCCTGCCGTGGCTTAGCGGGACAGCACGATGCCGGGGAGTCCTCCAGCGATCCCGCTCCCACCTGGCTCTGAAGGTCACGTCGCGCTCGGCTTCGCTCACGAAGGACACGCAAGGGCCAAGCGTCGGCATCGTGAACGCGGCAACCCCCGGTGCTGAGCACAGCTTGCAGAAAGTGAGTTTCCGTCTGAAAAGCGGCCGGCAGGAAAATGGGGTCCGTGCTCAAGGAAGCGAGGGCGGTGAGAACAGCAGAGCCGTGCTGACTCCCAAGGATCTGGCCCCAGATGCGATTCCCTGCAATGCTGTTGCACCTCGCGGGTGGACAGGCCGTGGGGCAGCGAGGGGCTATGGGGCGGCTTGGGGCTCTGCCTCGCTGCTGCGGCGCATCCTGGCCCGAGCGAGCCCAGCGCTTTGGCATCATCGTGGAGACTTCAGGGAAGGAAAATAAAGCGGCTGGAAAACTTAGTAGTGCTGATCTTAGCAACAAGGAAAATCACCTCTCTGTGTTTTGACAGAGAGCACTGCTGCTTCGCTGCATTTGAAATACCCATGCTGCTTGGAAATTCTCCTCTACCCCTTGATTCCTTATCCCATTTAGAACATTTTATTTGTGTGTGTGTGCTCACATCTATTTTTAGTGTGTCTGCATGTTAGGAACCTTCTCGTCTTGTAATCATGGGCTCGCAGCAAGAAATCCCCCAAGCATCTGTGAGTAATAATGACTCGCTTTCTTTCAAAACACATTTGTGATCTGGAAGTTCTTTGACTCTCCCAGTTTTTCAAGTGACGAAGCAGCAAAGCCGGAAGAGGCGCGAGCCGGCGATGGCTGAGAAGTGCGACTGCATCGCCAGCATGTACGGCTACGACCTGGGCTGCCGCTTCATCAACTTCCGACCCTTGGGCTTCGGGGCGAATGGACTGGTGCTGTCAGCCCTCGACAGCAAGAGCTGCCGCAAGGTGGCCGTGAAGAAGATCACCATCAGCGACGCGCGGAGCATGAAACACGCCTTCCGGGAGATCAAAATCGTCCGCAGGCTCGAGCACGACAACATCGTGAAGGTCTATGAGGTGCTGGGACCCAAGGGGACCAAGCTGCACGGGGACTTTTTCAAGTTTAACATGGTGTACATCGTGCAGGAGTACATGGAGACGGACCTGGCCCGGCTGCTGGAGCAGGGCAAGCTCACGGAGGAGCACGCCAAGCTCTTCATGTACCAGCTGCTCCGCGGGCTCAAGTACATCCACTCGGCCAACGTGCTCCACAGAGACCTGAAGCCAGCCAATATCTTCATCAGCACCGAGGATCTCGTGTTGAAGATCGGTGACTTTGGGCTGGCCAGGGTTGTGGATCAGCATTACTCCCATAAGGTACGTGACACAAGCTCCTCAAGCTTGTTTCTGCTCTCACGAGAGGCTGCTCAGGTTGCAGTGGGATCGGTAGGATGCTCTGGCTCCCGGCCGTGTGAGGAGACAGCTGGGTGGTCACCTCTGCTCTCGTGTGCTGCAATCTTGGTTGCAGCCATGCTGCGCTGGTAGAGCCCTGGCTGGTTCCTCAGTTAACACTGCTGTGGGAGGAGATTTGGCAGCCTGGGTGCTGCTCACCTGCATTGGTGCATGTTCCCTTCTCTGACATGCGTACGTGTGTAGCAGAAGCTACAGGACCAGTGTTTGTTCTCAGGAGAAACTGTTTCCTGGGTCTCCTCAGGGCACCTCAAAATGCTGTTTGGACACTTGCTGTTCCTGAACCTAAACCTCCTACTTTTTTTCCTAAACCAGGAGGTGTTTCCTGACTGTTAGTTCATGACTCTGCTAAGCAGCAAGGCACCATAACTCTTCAAGTGCATTCAGATGTTTTTTGATGGTTTTTATCTTTCGTTGCAGTAATGGTTATGGGAGTTATATGATTGCTTGTTTTATTTAAATGACTAAACTTGATGTTTCTTGCTTTGCCTCTTTCATAAAACATGAGCTGTCATTCACCTCTGCAACAGAAATATGTGAAAAGGGGATCTGACTCTTGTTAGCAGACATTGCATTTGTATTTACCCTCAGTTTTGTGCCAAGTGTTTTAAGCTTTACATTTGCAGAATGTTTCTTACTCCAGTATTTCGTTCCATGTCCTAGCTAGATCAGCCATTGCACAACTGGGAGCCGGATCTTGTGGTGCCAATGGGATATGCTGCTGTCTCTCTCCCTGTCTGCTCCTCCACAGAGAGATCCCAGGAGAGGATTTCCCTGCTGTCCCTCCTGCGCTTCACCACCCTGTTCCACCGTGGCTCCTGGGGATGAGCATGCAGGAGGATGAGGCTCAGGGGTGCTCCATGTGCCTTGGGATTAGGGAAGCTTTTCACAATGCAGGAGGTGCAGGGGACCCGCAGGGCTCATCTCGTGTGGGTGTTTGAGCAGGCCAGGGTGCCTGCACAGCACTGTGCTCCGTGCTGCTTAAATGAGCCTTTCTAGGCCCTTGCCAGCCACACGCTTTTTGTTTTCTGAAACAAGCCTATGTGAGAAAATGCTTTGCTTTCCTTCCAGTTTATTTAAAGCTCTTCTTGTGCGTTGGCTTGAATTCAAGCAAGCAAAAAAGCTGTGCCCGCAGCCCCTTTCTTTCACTGGAAGTCGAGATCCCAGTAAAGAATAAAAGTTCTGCTCCTCCGTGCTCTACCTGTCATGTTGTTGTGCAGATTGTGCACGTCCCCTGCAGGGAGATGGAGCACCGGGGTGAGCTGTGTGATGCCAGCATTGAAAATATTTATTCTTTCATAATAAATGGAGTGAAATGCAGGGAAATAAATACCTGCTTGCCTGTGAAGAGGGCAAAGCCACTGTCCCTTCCTTGGACAGTCATCAGCAGTGACTTCGCCTGCCATCCCTGCTTTCCCCCGAGCCTCTTGCCTACTCTGAGGGAAGGGCTACTGCTCTCTAGAAGTGGCACTTCAGTGAGCTGTGGTTTTCTCTGCAAAGGGTTGTATGCACAGGCAGCTCCTGAGCCTCCCAAAATAATTGAGGATACAGAAGACGTTCCAGCACTTCGACAAAAATGCATCCTCCAGGCATACTTAATTCATGCCCAGTATCTTGGCTATGAAACCCACACAGTGAGTAGTAACTCTCTGTATACATTGTTCTCCTTTTTGGTGGTTTTTTTTTTTTTTGTCGGTATTCTTGACCTGCATGAAGCACATGGAGCAGGAGGAGGAGCTCTCTTCCCAAATCCACAGTGGGAGGCTTACAGGTGGTGGGCAATTGCCAAGTCCTTCGTGCTAGGCGAGGGCTGGATCTTCGTTTGTGGTGGCCTTGGCCTCCAAAGGGAAGCGCAGGAGGTGCTGAACAGCCTAAGGGTTTGAATATTCATCCACTGTGCCCTCCCGTTGACAGACACCTCCTCACTGCATCTGCTCAACCACGCTCACTCCAGGCAGACTAGACAACCTCTGGTTTGGACCCTAGGCTGTGGCGTGGAGGGTCCACAGGGTGTCCTAGCTCAGCATGGGAGTGAAACCGCAGGCTCGAGAGCAGCGTCTGCCTGCGCTGCGGGCAGATTTGTGGCCGCCTGTGCGGTGACACATCACTGGTGCCAACAGTAAATATTCAGCGAGTGACAACAGCCGTAAAACGTGTGTTGTCAACAGGGTGGGGTGAGTAATGCCCTTCACTGCCTTCCCAAGAGGAGCAGGCGAGGCAGGAGGGACAAATGAGCTATGAGCAGCCTGTGATAGATCTGCTGGGCGAAGGAAGCGGCTGAACTTGGGAGTGCTGGAATATGGGAGCCGCTTCAGAGTTTTGGCCGAATTCAGGATGCGTTTGGTGAGTGGCGCTCCGTTCCCTGGCCCGCTGGTTGGATGCAGGCCACAGAAGTCCACGGGATGTATTATGCTGTCCATGAGCTGCTTAAAGCAAATTTGTTCCTTCCCTTTCCGTTGGCCTGGAGACTCACAGGAAGCCCTTTTGGAAGGGTTCAGCCCAGTCCCTTCACAAAGGGAGTAACTCAGCTGAGGTGCTGCAGAGCTGGTCTGAGCAGTGCAGAAGGTGGAAGCGTTTGGCTCGTGCGAAGGAGAAGCGTCCATGCTGGCTCACTGCCCCAGTGAGCCCAAATTCAGGGTTTTTGTTGGCAAGAAGTGCAGGGCAGGCCCTGAGGGTGGGCTCCAGCTTGTCTCACGTGACTTGGCCATGTAGATGTGCAGGGAGCAGTTACCCAGGGAATATCAACCCAGTGCTGAGGACTTAGAATCATAGAATCATAGAATCACAGAATGCTTAGGGTTGGAAGGGACCTCTAGAGATCATCTAGTCCAACCCCCCTGCATACGCAGGGACACCTAGAGCACGTGGCACAGGACTGCGTCCAAGCGGGTTTTGAAGATCTCCAGAGAAGGAGACTCCACAACCTCTCTGAGCAGCCTGTTCCAGTGCTCTGTCACCCTCACTGTTAAGAAATTTTTCCTTAAGTTCCTATGGAATTTTTGATGTTTCAGTTTCCGGCCATTTCCCCTAGTCCTATCAGTGGCCACCACTGAAAAGAGACCATGACCGTCCTCTGCACTCCCTCCCTTGAGGTTCTTTATAGACACTGATTAGATCCCCTCTCAGCCTTCTCTTCTCCAGGCTGAACAGGCCCAGCTCCCTCAGCCTCTCCTCATAGGGCAGATGTTCCAGGCCCCTGATCATCCTTGTAGCCCTGCACTGGACTCTCTCCAGCAGCTCCACATCCCTCTTGTCCTGTGGAGCCCAGAACTGGACACAATACTCCAGATGCGGCCTCACCAGGGCTGAGTAGAGGGGCAGGATCACCTCCCTCGACCTGCTAGAGATGCTCTTCTTAATGCAGCCCAGGATCCCATTGGCCTTCTTGGCCACGAGGGCACACTGCTGCCTCATGGTCAACTTGTCGTCCACCATGACACCCAGGTCTTTCTCCGCAGAGCTGCTCTCCACAAGGTCGGTCCCCAGCCTGTGCTGGTGTCTGGGGTTATTCCTCCCCAGGTGCAGGACCTTGCACTTGGCCTTGTTGAATTGCATGAGGTTTTTCACCGCCCAGTTGTCCAGTCTGTCCAGGTCCCTCTGGATGGCAGCACAGCCCTCTGGGGTATCGGCTACTCCTCCCAGTTTTGTATCATCAGCAAACTTGCTGAGGGAGCACTCTGTGCCTTCATCCAGGTCATTGATGAATAAATTGAACAGGACTGGACCAAGGACTGACCCCTGGGGGGGACAGCTAGCTACAGGCCTCCAACTAGACTCTGCACCGCTGATCACCACTCTCTGGGCCCTGCCATCCAGCCAGTTCCTAATCCATCTTGACTTGAGTGGCCCCTTATCAGGAGGGAGGACAGGACTTTGGGGAAGCTGCAGTTCCCACTCTGGAGGAGAGCGGTGGGAAGATGGAGTTACCCAGCTCTGCTGTCCTGACCTTTGGGAGAGGCCGAAGCAAAGTAAGACATGACCAGATCCAGGGTTGAGCTGCTCCTGATGCGGTCTGGCTCCTCGGAGCACGCGGTGACAAGGTTTTTGCCTTCCTGCAGCCCGCTTTGCTCTGTAGCAAGAGAGTCCTGATTCAAACTGATGTTGGAGGCAGCCGGAGTGCCTGCCAGCAGAGCGCTGCAGTTTAATGAACTTGCTGCCTCACAGATAGACGCTACACACTGCAGAAAAAGGTGTCCATGCTGGTGGGGCATGGCAAACGCCACGCATGTTGGCTAGATCCTGCCAGTCCTGCTGCCTTTATTCTTGCACCATCTGTCCTGCCAAGATACATAGTTCTTCAGTGTGCGATCACGGATTGCTGTGGTTCCAGGAGAAAGCAAAATATCACATGGCCTGCACAAGGAGACATAAGAAAACCCATGGCCAGTTTCTGGTTAAAGTCACTATTCGATATGTTAAGATGGTAAGATAAAAATCTGTTTCTTTAGCTGGCTTTTTGTGTGCATGATTGTGAGTCTCCCTTGATCCTCCTGTTTGTGACAAGGTTTAAATATTCTTGGCATCTAAGTAACACTGGGTTTCTGTCACTGGGTTTATTTGATGTTGCTTTACAAGAGAAGCGAAGGAAGGAGGATGGGAAAAGGATGGAGGAAAGATGATCTCATTAAAACTGAGCCCTGGTCTGTTCTGTTTTGAATTGGGGATTTTGGGAAAAAACAAACCTGAGTGAGGTGGTAAAGTGGCACATGGTGGTGGCTTCTTGCACCGGCGGAGAGGCCGAGCAGCTCTGCAGCCAGCACAGCTGCTACTCCCATGCTGTCTTCCTTACCCATTAGCTATTACCCTCCTCAAGAGGAGGCTCCTGGCTTTAAAAATAAAATAAAATAAAAAGGCAACAATAACAACAAAAACACACTTAAAAACTAGGTGCTTTGAAAGACCTTTCCCAAAAGAGGGAAAGGTTTCCTCATAGAGGAAAACACTCCTGGAAAAGCGATGTGGACACAGCAACCAATCTGAAGAGTATCATCCAGCTAAAGCCTGCATGTAGTGTAGGAGTTATCTGTCCAGCTCCATTGCAGAATTACTGTTATTTCTGAGCAATTCTCCATGGCCTTAACAGCAACCAGTGCTGTGGACAGGAGCTGCCAGGTTGGTTGAAGAGGTTGAGGTTTCTTTGCAGGATGTACCTGTGCAAAATGCTTTAATATTTTCCTACAAACATCATGAGTCCTGGGTTTGCTTTCAGCCCTGCTCATATGACTGAGAATAACCCATTCCTGCCTGTGCTTCCCTTTCAACCTTGATTTCCTTGCAAGCTCATTGCACGAGCAAGAGAGAAGAGACTTACAGGCATCTCTGAATTTGAAGCTGCTGAGCTACTGTCGTACTTCCAGGTGGGCCTCCTTGGAGCAAAGTCCTATGTCCTGGCTGCTGATGGTGCCGGCTGCCCCCAGACAGATTAAATGATGCTCTGTGGGTAACGAATTGCTGAAAAGCAGATCCCAACCACCAAAGGTAGCGCAGAGTTACAGCACTCGTGTGAGAGTTTGCTTGAAAATGTTTGGGGCAAGAAAATACATTTTACATGCTTGTCTTTTTCCCCCTTGTGGTCTCTTGCACCTGGAATGCACTCAGCCTGAGGCCTGGGCGCTGTCAACACAACCCATTGCAGGTTGTGTGTCCTCCAAACGGTTACAGCTCTTCTAGCCCCACAGTTCTCGCATCCCGAGAACCTGGAAAACAGCCTGCCACGTGTTAAAATAGCAAGCAGCAGCTACAGCCTGGGACTGGTTTTAATAAAGGTGTAGGTGGGCTGCATGATAGTCTTTAGTCAGCACATGTCTCGTGTATGTGAATTGCAGCGGGCAGCCCTTTACTTGGGATAATTGTATATGGAAAGGGAGTGTGCTCCTGTGCTGAGCTGCCCTGGAAAACACTGGGAATTCTTGTTCAGCTCCAAGGCAAAGCAAATTTCCTTAATTTCTTCTGCTGTTCATCGTGTGTACGCCACTGAAGACCCTTTCTCCATGTTTTTAGAGTGACTGGTGAGCATCAGCTCATTTGACTTTCCCAAATAACCTAGAGGATGAATTTCAGGCTGCAAAGTTCACATTCCGATCTGGGGCTACACGTTCAGAGGCCAGTTAGACCTGAAGGCTTAAAATTCATTCCTTTATCAGAAAAAAAAAATCTAAATTTCCGGAGTGCTCACATACTTGCAACATCACTTTAGGGCACATTTTATGAGATCTAGCAGTAGCGAAGGCTACTAAACCCCGGGAATGGTCACCTGGGTCCCCCGCGGCTCCTTTCGCCCTGCGCCTTCGCTCATGCTGTCACCATACAGCCGCGCTGCCTTTTTTTCTCCTCCTTCTCACTGCTCTTTTCATCCCGTGGGAGTCATTAATCCTGCAGCTTATCCCTCCAGAACATCTCCAAATTAATCCCTTTTTCCCCCTATCAGCGCTGTTTATGGTCTCAACACTTTGCCGTGCTCCGTAGAGTTCAAACAGGGAGCAGAGGAGCAGCTGCAATTGAGATGTCGGTACTGACGAAGCCTCCGGAAGATCCTTATCATTATGTAAAACGCAGCAAAGGTCGAGTGCTTCCCTCTGCTCAGCTCCCCTCTTTACTGAATTTGTCCTGAATCTCGTTTTCATCCTCAAAGCGCTCCGCATCGCTCTGCAATGTCCCTTTTAGTATCTTCTACCCTGCAGGGCTCAGCACCCTGCTCTGCTCCCTTCCTTTCCTTCTCCCTCCAGTGTCCGTGTCTCTCCGGAGGCTGCTGGTTTGTGTGGAGCTCCTGGTGCATCCGGCCCTGCCTGGGAGCCGTCCATGCTCGTGCCCTGATGTCCAGGTACCACTCGAGCACCCTCAGCTCACAGCAGGCAAAGGGAAAGAAAGAAACCAGAATCATGGTTTAAACGCTGGGATAAAGAGCAATGAATCACTAACGCTGGCAAGTGGGGAGCTTCTCTCTGGGATTTATTTCCCCTCGGCGGATTTGGGGCTGTCGCTGCTGCTGGAGGCTGTGTTTGGTTCTCAGCTCCTGCCCTGCGAGGGGCAGAGCTGATGACGCAGCCCCTGGCACGCAGGGACGGGGTTCCCAGAGGGCCTTTGCCCGCTGCTGGGGAGGCCTCACGGCGCTCATGTCCCTGCTAGAGACGCGCCGGGAGCTTTTGTGGTGCCCGTGTCACTGCTGGGCTGTTGCAGCTCTCGGGGACACCGCAAGGCTTCCATGGAACCCTGTTCCTGTAAACCTTGGCCCCTCCGTGGACTCTGCTGATGCCATTTAAAAACAAATATGAATGAACGCTGTGAGTCTGGAGATCTTCACACCCGCCTGGATGCCACCCTGTGCCCCTGCTCTGGGTGTCCCTGCTGGAGCAGGGGTTGGACTGGATGGTCTATAGAGGTCCCTTCCAGGCTCAACCATCCTGTGAGCCTGTGAGGGGGAACCAGCCTGCTGTCGCATCAGGGTGATGCACGCGGACGGCTGTTGTTGCCGGTGGTGTTGGTGCAGGCGCGCCGGGGGTTGCACAAAGCACCGCAGCTACACGCGGAGCCACGAGGAAACGCGCGGAGCTGGAGCGGGCGGACTCCGTCTCCCTGGCGGAGCCTTTCAAAGGAAAAGGGCTGACCCGCCGCGACGGGAATTTTGGGGCATGTCCGGGTTGTCTCCTGCTCCACACAGGTGTTCTGGGTCATCCCACCCACCTTCATACACTCAGGGCTTGGACTGGCCTAGCGTGATATGAGAAGCATCCGTGATGGGAACGTGGAGCTAATGCAGTGCACTTAGTGCCATCGCCTTTCCTTCCAAAATGGTTTTTCTTTCCAATGTCAGAAGCAACACAACGCACAAAATCCATGTTGTAGAAAGATTAAGGGGAAAAACATCATTTTTCTTTGTTTCTCAGCTTCTATATTAGGCTCGCTGATGGATCTCGATGCCCATGCTACATACAGTGCATTTATCACTTCGGTACTTTGTCTGAGCAGCTCTTGCACATGATAGTTGCCTTGGGAATAGGCACGGAGGAGAAGCAGGAAAACGATACTTGAAAATTGCAAAAAAAAAAAAAAGGAGTATGGGAAGGCTCGAGAGGCAGCAGCGGCAGTAAAGAGAGAAGTCTGGGATATTTAAGGCTCTGTAGGAAAGCCGTAGCCACCCAGCTGTTGCCCTAACTTTTAATAGGGCTCTTTGTTTATTTTTGAGAGCCTTAGTGGGATCAGCCTGTGAGAAGGCAGGAGAGAAGGGAGCCAGACTGGAAGGGGTCACGGGGATAAGGGCTGGCTGCACTCTCAGTGTTGCTGCCGTCGTGCAAGGCTTGAGATGCTGCATGGAAACCTAATGCTCTTGTCTAACCTGGCTTTATCTAAATCCTCCCGCCAGCCTCCCGTGACTGTGCAGATCGCAGGATAATGTATCCCCAGCAGCAGAGCCGAACATAGCTCTGGAAGGAATACGGGGCAGGAGGGAAATGCTCCTAGACACATTTGTTCGAGCCACATCGTGATGGATTTCCGCGAGGACGCTGGCGGCATCACGCTGTGCAGAGGCTGCCAGTTGATTTTCCATAAGATAATGAATAATTCCTCTTCCAGATGGCAGGGCAGGAGCTTGTTTTTATGCTTGAAAGTTTGTAAGGGTCTAGGCCACAATTTTAGCAACTGTTGGCGTGTTGGGCTCTTGCCATCGAGGACTGCCCAGGTGGTTTGCTTTGCTCCGGCCGGGAGCACGAGCGCAGTTTGCCGGGAGCTGCCGAGTTCCCAGCACTTGGCATCTCCCATGGGAAAATGTCCGTTGGGAGAGTCAGTCCTTGGGTTTCCTTGCAATTATATCTGTTTCCAAGACCCCACCTGTAGTAAAAGGAGAATTTATCACGCAAATTAAAATCTGATATTGATTTTAAAGCTTCCCATGGCAAAGGAATTCATTAACCCTTGCTGGATTTTTTCCTTGTGGTGAATTACCCTCAGGATTGAAAATTTGTACCCCACTTCTAATCCGCCTTGGTTTAGCTTCAACCTCCAGCCATTAGATGATGCTGTAGCTGTTCCTGATCAAAATTAACTCAATTAGCAAATCGCTTTCCCTGTGGGTGCTCTGGTGACATGGTCAACCCGTAACCTTCGCTTGGCACAGCTTGCTTTAGGAGGAGTCGGAGAAATGGAGCAACTCGCTCTGTATTGAACAGATTTTAAAGACTGCAACAAGCTGCTTTTGAAGCCAGGCCTCAGCAAGTGCAGCTGCTGCTCCTTTTCCTTCTGCGGAGTCGCTGCCCACCGCTGTTCACCTGATGAGGAACGAAGCCTCGGCCACCATCACAGAGCAGGTCCCTAGGCGAAACCAACAGGTGAACGGGCCAAAAATGAGAAGCTGGTGGAGATGGGGAGGACAGAAAACCCAAAGGCCAGAAGAAAAACACCATGGGAAGCGAGGGAGGGCCCAGATATGTGTGAGAGGAATTTGCCCCCAAATCACTCTCCCCACAGTTTGTTTTCTGAAGATTTTCCAATAAATCCTGAGATCTCCGTTACTGTAAATAATAGCTGGGGCTGATCTGATAACCTCGATTCTGCGATAACGCTCTGGGGCTTTTGTGCCCATTCTGATTCAGCAGCATTAGCAATAATGTGACAGCAGCAATACAGCAGCATCAAATGAGCCACCAGCATAAATTCTCAGCTAATCAGTCTCAATTACAACTTATCTTAGGAAGACAAAAATTAAGATGTTCTTTGAAAAGAAAGTCTTTTGATTAAAAGCTTGACAACTCTCACATTTGGAGACTGGAACAAAAATCTGCGTGGAAGGAATAGAAAAATTATGACCCGCTTATCATTTGTGAGTGTTAACTGCTCTTGCAGTTTGGCTGGACAAAAACGCACCCTGTCGTGCCCTCGATGCCAGAAGGTGCTGGTGTTGGCCCGGAGTGGTAATGCCAGGGCTGTGGTTCCTCGGCTCGCTGCAGGGGCATCGCTGGCCCCTTGGGGGCTGACTGCTGTGGGGAGAGGGCGGCTGGACCCCTGCACGGCCCGGCATTCCCAGGGATTCCCAGGAATAAGGATGGCAGGAACACAGCTGATTCATGGGAGCGCCCCAGCTCTGAATTTGTTTTTGCTCCAAATGGGGCAGCAAAATGAAAGCTTCCATGTTTTCGCTGAACAGAAATCATGACTGAGACGCTGTCCTTGAGCAGTGCTAGTTCTCTTGGCTGGAGCAGGGCCACACTGGAGCAGGAGACACGGTGATCTGGTGACCTGCACCTGGGATGTAGCAATGAAATAAGTAAAAATGAAGCAAGTGGAAATGGAATTTTCTAAAGAGTAAATCAGAAGTTGGATCTTTAGACTTTATGAGAACAAAATCAGAACAAAGTCCAAACTTTGTGGGGTCTTTTTATTCCCATGTTTGGAAAGAGGATTAACTTTGGTAAAGAACATGTTCCTAACGCTTCTTTTATCCCACTCTTTAGTGCGTTTTTTGAAGTCTTTTCTTTGATAGATGGTGTGGATTTGCCGTGGGTTTTCAATCCCGCTCCTCTGGCTGCCCCTTCCCATTGATTTCTAACAGGGTTTCTCATTTAGCCACCGTTCCCGTCGGTGACATTAAACGTTACTGTCACGGGGTTTTCAGCTTTATTGCTCCGTCACGGTGCCCACGCTGGGTAGCTCTGCTTGTGTTTACGGGGCTGCTGCTGGTCTGAGCGTTTCCAGCCAGGTACCTTGCTCAGGGCTGAATCAAGCCCGGCTTCTCCTCGGGGCTCCCCGGGCACGTCGCGCTGCTTAACAATTTACTTTCAGCAGCAATACTACGTTTTGTCAGGGTTGGAACTGGGATCACTCAGGGTTTTATGTTACGTGCTACATACCTTGCTGTTGCAGTCAGTTGGTAGCTGTGGAGGGACTATGGCTACGGCATTAACTGTCATTAAAATCAGCAGAAAATTGCAGGCTGACGAAGTGTGGAGTGGCAAGCGTGGTGCCCACAGGGCCCAAGCCGACGAAGTGATCCCTCAGGCACCGGCGAATTAGAGGCAGGGCCCCGTTCAGCAGAGCCCTTAAGAACATGCGGAAATAAAAATGATTCAAGTGACCGAGTGTAGATTCGTGTATGTGTTTTAGTCCTCTTACAATAAAGTGAAATTGCTGCCAGGGCGCACGTAGCGTTTCAGTGAGTGCCCTCGCTGTCCAGCAAGTCAGGGCAAGAGCTGCCCTGCTGGAGCATCCACTTTACCTGACATTTGGCAACTGAGAAAATAAGTAAACAAATTAGTAAAGAAATCTGCCTCTGGCCTCTTTCCGGGTAAAACGAGAGCCCTCCCGCTGAGGACTCTGTGTGCCAGACTCATCCCCTCTGCAGGAGATTCAGCAGCCAGGGGCAGGGGCGTAAGGACTCTCTTGCGAAGTTACTGATGTCTCTGTTTCTGCTCTTCCAGGGTTACCTCTCGGAGGGCTTGGTGACGAAGTGGTACCGCTCCCCTCGCCTGCTGCTCTCGCCCAACAACTACACCAAGGCCATCGACATGTGGGCGGCCGGCTGCATCCTGGCCGAGATGCTCACGGGAAGGATGCTCTTTGCCGGTACGCTGATGGCTTTATCTCTCCGTGCCTCCTTCCTTGCATCCCAGGCCTGTCCGGGGTGGCACTGTGTCCCAGCAGAGGGAATTCCTCTCTTTTGGGCAGCCAGGACCACCTGGGGTCTCCTCTGTGCGGTTAGATCTGTCTCCGCTGTGCAGTGCCCCCGTGTCTGCGTGAGATCTGCTGGGGTTGGTGTCCTGTTTGTGCGAGATGCTGTGCCAGGAACAGTGTTCGGCTCAAAACACAAGCCAAAAAAAAAGATAAAAGAGCAATTCTGCTGAAACAACAAAATCTTTTTCTCTTATTGGGTTTTCAACAAAAAAATAGAAGCTTGTTGTTAGGAGAGAAGATGCCTACAAGACTATGATAGCATGGAAAACAGGATAATATGGTTCTGTGCTAAGAGGTTTGTGCTCCATGCAGCGGATCTAAGCTGTGACTGGTATCTTGAATATATATGTGCCTTTTCTTTGAGGGAGAACACGTTAATGCCACTGCACGATTGCAGTTTCACATGGGGAGTGATAAGGAGCTCGCCAGGAGCTGATTGCTGTGAAGAGCTGGACTGCAGGACTGCATTGCCCTGCAGTCTGCTCAGTGATAGCTGTGAAAGCCACAGTAAAAAATGAATTAGTGTCAAAGCCTCCTGTAAAATCAAATGTATTCCACCGAGCCCCATGCACTTGCTCCATCATGTTTGCTGCGAGCCGTTCCCAGGGTGGAGAGGGTGTGTGGGCCCTGAAACACTGCCCGGCTACCCGGGCTTCTCCGTGTTAGCATCTAGCAGAAAGGTCTCATTCTTCAGCCACGTCAGTGTAACTCAGTTGACTTTTGTGCTATTATCTCTAGGTCAGGGATTTTATGTATAGCAGGAATTAAGAGAAAGACAGGCATCATTGCGTGGGTGACTGCTGCCCTTCAGGGAGCGGGTGTCTGGAAGTGTCCTGAAAGGGGGATTTTCGTGGTCCTCCCCAGCTTTGACCCCAGTTCTGTGCACATTTGGCAAGCTGCAGGATTCCCACACAAGCAGGTATTAGGATTGTAAAGAAAAGGCAAAAAGCATCAGGAAGGAGTATATGATTTACCAGCACAGCATAAATTCTGGTGCTCTTGAAAAACAAGTCTTTATTCAGCACATTTCCAAAAATGAAACCAGGGGAGCAAAGGGGCAGGTCTGAGCTGTGTACCAAGCTGGGACCCGGGGTGGTTTGTGCAAGGAGGAAGCAGACACTAGCTGGCTCCCAGGGAGCTACCTGCGTCCCCCACAGACACCACGATGCTGCTCCTTGTTATTGCTGCCGTCGCCCATTCGTATTTCCAATGACAGGATCTAGCACATTTCATAAGCAGCTGCTTGCAGAGTTGTGTAAATAAATAATTAGCGCCATTAATAATGGAGAGGAGCACTTTCCTCAGAAGTGTCTCGATGCTGCAGCGCCCTGCGCCAACGCTTGGTGCAGCCGCTCTGCCAGGCTCCTGCTTGCAGCTTCCGTCTTCCTTTTGTGACGCCTGGAAGTTAAAGAGTCGGGATCATTTAGAGATCGTGAGCACTGAGAGATCTGGCACGTCGAAGTGTAGCAGCTCAGGGACTGCTGCACGGGGCGCGTTGCTGCTCTCCACGTTACTTATCTGTTTAGCTGCTCTGCTAAAGCCCCAGGGAAGGCAGATCTCACCTCGAGTTGTTCAGCATCAGGCCTTGGGGAGCGAAGCCCAGGGGGTAAAACTAACACACTAGGAAGCGGCGCCCAGGCGGGCGGGTGGTGCCTGTGGTCACTGGTGGGGACATGAGGACAAGCCACAGGGTGACCCCAGCCCCAGGGAGCCTTGGAACTTGCCTAGCAAACCCCTCGGGACACAGCCTCCATCCCAGCCTGCGTATGGACGTGCAGAGCACAAGTTCTGCTGCTTCCTTGCAGGTAACTCGCCCATCCCCTAAAGCTCCCTGAATTCGTGGGCAAGCAGAGAGGAGGGCAGTTGCGGGATGCGATTCCTCTGCGTCTCTTAGGTATCTGCTTCAGCTGAGATTGAGCGGGTGTTCGAAATACGTATTTTTCCTTGCTGCTGTAAACAGCAGTAGTCAGAGGTGCAGGTCGGTATTGCACAGTGCTGCAGCCCTGCCGGGGGGACGCACACAGAGGCTGCCGGCTGTGCGAGAGGCCGCAGCACAGCGAAGATCGGGAGGGAGGTGCTCCCTGCGTCATCCCTTCTCTGCTTTCCACTAGTTCGCAAGGGCAGAACAAGCCCTCGGGTGATGGCAGGGGACCCAGTTAATGGGTAGAGATCCAAACTGGAGCAGCAAAACCATGTAATCCTTTTGGGGTTTCTTTTAAGAATGGTCTGTAGCGTTTTTATTGGAAGCCCATTTCTTCAGACCTACTTCAATACCCATAAATAAAAACGAGCTGCTCAGGAGCCCCAGAATGGGGCAATGCACCCATGTTGTCTGAGAGGGGAGGCCCTCTGGCCGGAGAGCTGCGGTTTGCAGAGCTTCTTCCTGCAGAACAGAGGCCTGAGAATGTGACAGTTTTGTAAGATCCGAGCGCTGCCATGGGCTGCCCTGGCGGACGGGCGCGATGCTCGGGGAGCTGCTCGGGGCTGAGGGCTTGGGATCCGCTCGGGGCTGGGGAGCTCGGGAGCCGCTCGGCTCTCTGTTTTCTGCTGCCTTCCGCACCAACACAAAGTGCTTCACAGCTCCCTCCAGTGCTTCCCTCCCCTCTACTGGCATTCACATATCCGAAAGCAGCATCAGTGAAAGAAATAGGAGAGAGAGAAGAGCCTCCTGTCCTTGAAGGCCTCGGTGGGAATAGCCACAGCAGCCATATGGTGACGTTCTCCATGAGATCAGTGGGACACAGGGAGGTCTGTCAGGGCTTGGGTGTTCATGCTAGACTTGCCTGCAAGCCTAGGGGGAGAATTTGCTTTCAGCACCACACATGTGAAGCTTGTAAACCCCTAGTGTGATAACGATGCCTCGCGTCTTGTTCCTGTGTTTTTCAATCATTTCGATCCCAGTTTGGGAATCAGCCTGAGAAAGGGAAACATTTTTTCCCTATTCGTCATCTCTAGTTTCACTGTTCCTCAAACTTCTGTTTTCTCAATGCGATTTCTCCCGATGAGGAGGCTTGTTCCTCTTGCACAGGTCACCCACACACTGCTGGTGAGTGAAGCTGCTGGAAAAGGGTCAGTCAGACAGGAAGGAATGTACGTGATAGCGTGAAAATCCTCCTTGGTTCCTCTGCTCTGCACAGCTCACTGTCTTAATGGACAGTCCCGGCTCGGGGGACAGAATATTTATACCCGGCGCTGCTGGTGGACGGAAGATCGATAACGCCGCTGGTATTTATGCCAGGCAGCTTCTTTGTACACATAGGAAGCTGGAAATTGCCTGCAGAGCTCTTGGTCAAATTCAATACTGTGCTAAAGAATAGGATTAACCTTCATTAATTAGGCACTTGGCTGCGCTCCGCTCCGCCAGCGCGACTGCTTCTGCCTCGTCCCTGACTGCAACCTTCTTCTGGGGGATGTTCAGGAGAATGGGGAGAAAAGCGTCTTCAAGGAGAAAGATTAAAAAAAAATCTCTCCCAACAGCAGTTGCTGGGATTTTTTTTCTGTTTTTGCTTGTTTAGGTGGGCATGAGCTGGAACAAATGCAGCTTATTCTGGAGACGATCCCTGTCATCCACGAGGAGGACAAAGAGGAGCTGCTGCGAGTGATGCCCACGTTCATCAGCAGCACGTGGGAAGTGAGGAGGCCGCTGCGCAAGCTGCTCCCCGACGTGGACAGCGAAGGTACCGTAGCGTGTGCTGGTGGCTTTGGCAACGTCCGTGCTCACGCTGCCGCCACTGCCCTCCTTGCAAACCTGCTTCCTCAGCGGGAGAGGGGAGTTGTTCTCCGAGGAGAAGCGCACGAATGCTGGGGAGCCTGGGGGGCCGTGTCATGGTGGTGCCTAAGCGATGCGCTGCGGAAGGGAAGGCGGCGCGAGGGAGACAGGAGCTGCCCCAAGCTGAGGGGCAGCTGGGGCCGCGCGGACAGCCGGGAGCCCTGGGCAGCGCTGAACCCGCGTGTGCGGCCACGGCTCCAGCGCCGGGTGCTCTCGCGGGCACGGCACGGCCCCCCGAGACAGCTGTGCTTTGTGCTGCTCACGTGCCTCTCCTCGAGCTGGGAGATTTCCGCACAGGAGTTATTTTCAAAGCCTTGTCCATTCTCTTGTTTTGCCTCTTGGATGAATGAAATCAGATGCTACAAGAAAATAAATGCCTTTACTCCACAAATGTCTGAACTCCCCGAGATGGTTGCTAGAGACAAAACCTTTGTCAGAGCGCTCTGGTGTGACTGGAGCTGGGGAATCGCTTGGCTCTGGGCTCTTGTGGCCTGGGATGACTGCTCACCACTTCAGTCAATCCCCTCCTTTGGCTAAAGCTAGAAACCTGAACCGTGTCGTTGCAAGGGGGCTGCCAACCATAGCTTTTGGGCCCGAATTTTAGCGTGGGCAGCTTTGCACATGGTCCCAGCTCACCGGGTGGCATCAAACCAAGCAGTGAAGGCGGAGCAGTAGGTACCAACGCGCCAGGGCAGCCCTCCAAGCAACGCGGACCGCACGCGACGCGCAACGGTGGGTTTGCTTTGGTGCTGCTCTGCGTGCCAGCCCCGCTCGTGTTCGCTAGCGGAGCTCTTCATTGTAAAAGGGCCCTCCAGAGGCACTCGGCAGGCGTGATACTCATCAGCACTGGGTATCTAGAGACTACGTCAGCATCCAGGAAGAATTAAATGGATTTATTCCCTGTCATTACTGCAGGAAGAAAGGTCACCTGCATTGCGTACATAATTCATTGAAATTGTCCTGCCTGCGTGACCTGAACTCATAATGCATTGTTCCACCATCCTTCTTGCCTGAAGTCAGTGACCTTATGAAACGATTGATTCTTTCTGACTTAATTAATCCAAGCAATGAAATAGTCCAGTGGGAGACAATTGGATATTGGTTAATATTTAAGCATTGAGGCAATAGGTATGGCCCGGGTGATTTTAGACCCCTGGAAATTCTTTAGCACAAAGAAAAGGTCCAATCCATACAATTTCATTTTATTGAGAATATTTCTGGAGATCTAAAGGAAAAGGTCTAACTGAAGAAAGGCACGTGCCTAGTTGTATCATCTGAACACTAAGGGGCTCTTCCATAGACCAAGAATCATCTGAGAAAGCATTATGTCTTTAGTAACAGGATTTGATCTTCTCACATAATCTGAGCAAAAGGAACCTCAAAAAAACAAATCACAACAAAACTTTTGTGCTTATATTTAATTCTAGCCACTCTAGTTGCACTTAATTCCCTTCCTCCTCCTTATCAAAAAAGTTCACTGTCCACTATATTTGTAAAATACTTTTAGGCAGTTGGAATTGTTTAAATATTAACAGACAAAATAATTTCAGAGTGTTGGTCATGCCAAGGACTTTTAAAAAAATTGCTCCTAAATCCAGTTCCACTCTGCTCCCCATACAAATGTGAAAGTATTTATCTGAAAGGGAATGTGCTTGTAGAGTGGATCCAAAAGCCTGGCCTTAAATCCTGACGACACTCAAATTCTGCCAATATCCACCTGGATTTCACTGGGTGTGATTCCAGCTCTGGATGCCAGCACTGGGTGGAATGTGCATCCTCTGTGCTGTGCTTTGCTGGCTGGACTAAAAGCTCAGCGCAAACACAGCAGCCACGGGGTGAGTGCTGGGTGTGTGGCGGGGCCAACGTGCCCATGTGAGATGCATGTGGGACTTGGCCTTTCCCTCCCTTCCTTCTCGGGTGTGTTGTGGGGCTCTCCGGCTGTTCTGGGGAGGAAGCTGCTCTGGGTTTTGAGGAATCAGTGAGCTTGTTTCTCTGTGATTCACAGCTATTGATTTTCTGGAGAAAATACTGACGTTTAACCCAATGGATCGACTAACGGCCGAGATGGGTCTGCAGCATCCTTACATGAGCCCGTATTCGTGCCCGGAGGATGAGCCGGTGTCTCAGCACCCGTTCCGCATTGAGGATGAGATCGATGACATTTTGCTGATGGAAGCCAACCAGAGCCAGCTGTCTAACTGGGACAGGTACCGTATGAAGGCCCGGCCTCCAGCCTGCATGTTCCCTGGCAGGTTGTGGGTGACATTTGACTGGCGAGTCTCTGGCCTGCAGTTAATTCAGTTCAGGAATATGTGCTCTGCACCCACAAAGGACACCAGTTTTCCTCATTTATGCCATGTTGCAGTTCTCACTGCACCTGCACCTTGCCAAAGTTGGTGCACATTTCCACAGATTGGTGCAGATTTTGTCACTGATTTCCACTTTGGGGTCTTCATGTGCAAGCTACCGGGTGCTCCTTGGCTGTTGGTTTTATTAACAGACTGTGTTGGCTTCAGTTGAGTTGCATGTGTTTAAATTACACTATGGTTCTCCCTTCATCTCCTGTACATTAACACTAGGTATAGAGTAATGCAATTTTTGCAGCATTCCAGGAGCAAGCCTGATCTGGAGCTCAGTATCTATCACTTTTCAGGGTACATAAGCCCCAGTGGCCCCAGTTCCAGGGTTCTTGGGGAAAAAATCCATGGATTGAATTTTATATAGTTTGCTGAATGTCATGTGGGTGGAGTAGATCAAAGACTTGAAGTCTCTTATGTCCTAGATTATTATCACAATTACTAGGCCCTTCCCAGTGACCAGCGCAGGCTAGGATGGAAGTAGCTAGGAATTGTCTGTTCCCTTTTCTGCAGAGCTCCTGCAGGCCCAGCAGTGTGAATGGTTGAGGATGCCTGTAGCAGGGTTCCTCTCGGGGTAGCAGTCAAGTCTCCAGACCTTGTTAATCCACTGTATTTCACCAGCGTTCAAAAGTAATCTAAGGAAATCCCATTCACTTGCTATTATTAATCTCTCTGCTAGAGTGAACATGTTTCAGGGGGAACAATCAAGTAAATGAAATAAAGGGGAAACCTGGAAGCTTTTCTTGGCATGTCTTCAGTATGTCCCTGGCAGTTACAGTGAGCAAAGCAGCAACCTTCCTGCTCGGGCTCACTGTGCCACCTTTCCACCTCTTTGCTTCCGTATTTCCCGTGTGACACAGCAAGCAGTCAGTCCTCCCACCCTCTGGAGAGATTCGGCCTGTAAATTTTGCCACACAAGCCAGGAGTTTTAGAAATGGGAAATGGTTTCCCCTGTGTGTTATGGGACATCTCAAGAGCATTTCATTACCAAAAAAACACAGCCCCAAGGCATGGGATAACACTTCTTTTAAAGGCAGCTCAATTAGGAGCCAGAGAATACCTGGCCACTTTGGAAACTGTGTCAGAATATAAGTGTTGCAGGTAACTGCAATGGAGGTCGTTACAAGTGGTTTGAGGAGCTACTGCTCAGGCAGGTGATAGTTCAGGGATGGTCTCAGAGCGTCACAGCAGAGTAAACTGGTGATGTCCAGGCTCCATGGCACTGAAAGGAATCTCTTCTTAATTCTGTTGCAGTGCATGAGGAGCGCTCATGTTGTCGGTGATCATTTCTGAGCTGTGAACAACTCCTAATAATCAACTTACAGTTTGATTATCAAAATTATCTAATTGTGGTTTAATCTTAAAGGATTAAACTAATTAATTCCTGGAGCGAATGTGAGAACCAGTTAAATGAAGGGGCAGACAATTTGGCCCACTGGCTTTTATTCCCATTACTGTCCCCTCCAGGCAGCTTGGGCAAGTTCTCTTGATATGTTCCACAGACCCCTGCCTTAACAGACAAGGAAACATTCTGTAATATTGCACAAGGTTTTGGTGTGGTTTGATTGAATATTAGTTGTGAGGAACTTCGAGATCTGCAGATAAATGCAAAATGGTTGAGGTCATAGTGTGAACCTGTTTGAGCACTGATATTTCCATGGGCTGCGTGTCTAACAGAAGTGTATCTCTCTCAGGTATCAGGTCAGCCTCTCCTCTGATTTGGAATGGAGACATGATAAATACCACGACATGGATGAGGTCCAGCGAGACCCACGGGCCGGGTCTGAATCCATTGCTGAAGAAGCACAAGTTGATCCACGGAAATATTCACAGAGCAGCTCAGAGAGGTTCCTGGAGCTATCACACTCATCAATGGACCGAGTTTTTGATGCTGATTGTGGGAAATCATGTGATTACAAAGTGGGATCACCTTCCTACTTGGACAAATTGCTGTGGAGAGACAATAAGCCCCATCATTACTCAGAGCCCAAGCTGATTTTAGATTTATCCCACTGGAAAAGAGCTACCATAGCACCCACAGCCGAGATCGCCTTGGAAGAAGAGCCTTCCAACCTCTTTCTGGAGATTGCTCAGTGGGTGAAGAGCACACAGGTCGGTCTTGAATGCTCCAGTCCCCTTCCCGAGATTCAAGAACGGAGCCTGCCATCTTCTCCTCACCACCTCCACAAGGAATCCAAGGAAGTAGGCACTGCAACAGACCCTGAGTTTGACTTGGATGTCTTCATCTCCAGGGCCCTGCAACTTTGCACAAAACCCGAGGATCTTCCAGACAACAAACTCAATGACATCAACGGAGCCTGCATCGCAGAGCACCCCAGTGACATGGTACAGACAGAGGTGTACCAGAAGGAGCGATGGTGATGCTTTCTCCCCCGTTCCTCCTTGACAGCGTGTGCTGAGCAGCTTCAGGCTGTCCTAGAGGATCCTTTTTTTTACACTATCCCAAATGCCTTTTCCTGAAAGGCATTGCACAAACCGCATGCCCCTTTTGATGCCTTAGAAATACGTTTAAGGGAATCAAGAGGTGTGAATGAAATATTGGGTTTCTTATACTGCCTTAACAATCTTGCCTTGCAATCTCGGGGACCGGTTTGGAACTTAAATGCACAGTAGAAAAGATGACAGTCCGTGATAAGTTTACAAACGGAAGTCAAATCTTTTTTTTTTTTTTTTTTTTTGTATAGCATCTTAAAACGATGAGAACACTGATCAGCATTTTCACCATGGTCAGATGCCCTCCTGCTTTGAGAGGTTCCAGACTGCACTGCCATAGGGCTGCAGGGGCCCGAGCGCGCTCTGCATGGAGAGCAGCAACGCGGGGGCATTCCCCTGTTCTGCCTCCAGCCCGCGGTGCTGGCAAGAATGGAACTAGAGCAGAATTTAGCCACAAGGCATAAAATAGCTCTTGGGAATACTAATGGGGAAGGAATTTGACCTGCTGTATATGAGCCTCTCTGGACTTTTTTCTGGTTGGAAGATAAAATTTTTGCTAAACACATTCTCCTTATTTGGTTCCTCACACTTAAGTTTTCCCTTCTGCTGCACCAGGCTAATTGTGAAGTTTCCTAGTACTTCTGGGGCCCAATACCACACATTTAGCAACCTCATAGTGTGAATCCTGTTGCAGGCAACTGCCCAGCAGACCAGCACATTCCGGGGTGCAGGCTGGAGCCGGGCAGGGAGCCAGGAACAGAGGGGTTCAGGGCATGACGCTGCTTCTGTCACTCACTAGATGTAGAGTCTGAGCAAGGTCACTTCCCTTCTTCATGGCATTTCCTCCCACTGCTTACTAAAAGAGGAAAAAAATACTACTACTTACCTTCCCACAGAGAAGGGAAAGAAATGGCTACAGTTTGTGCATTACTTTGATCAGGCAGAGCACTGTGTGTATTAGTTCCAGTTTCCACACTGCAAATCTTGTGCTCCTTGGCCCACATCTGAACAAAATTGCATTGGAAACTTCAGCTGTATTCAAATAGTCACCTAAATTGGCTGGTGCAGATGGTCCTACATACGAGGGACAAAGGTCTCCTTGGTTCCTGTGGCGTTGGGTTTTCACACGTGTGCATTTGGCCACGATCACACTTGGAAGAGCAGATACTCACATTTCTCCCGGGCACTTTGCTTCCAGCTCCCTTTGGTACGTGATGGTGGCACCTGGCTAACCAGCTGCTCTGTAAATAGGAATAAACACGACTGAGCTACTGTAACTTCTGTTTTCACCCATACTTCTGAGCACCTTAGTAACTAATCAGCTAACAAGAGTTTGTATATGGAAGAAATGTTCTATACTTATATTTAATCAAACTAGTCAATTTTTAAAAATTGAAAACATGTAAATAGCTAGTGTTACAAAAGGAAATCTTCACTCTGCTAGGGTGTCAGGGTGCTCTCCAGCAGTGGCATGAGCTTCATTTATAAAAGAGAAACTACTGTACTTAGGAACTCCAAGATCTCTGTTTAACTGCGGTTCACATGGGGATTATTTCTATTCTTTTAACAAGCAACCTACTAAATATTCCGAGATGTGAAGAGAACTCACATGAGGCCCTGGATCACTGACTGGCAGCAGCATTTGCTGTGCAAGCCCTGGTGATGCATCCAGGGCTGAGGGCTCCATGGATTGGGATGGATTGGGAGGAAATGGTGCCTGCAGCAAGGAGCAAAGGGGCACCAGGTGTCCCGACGAGGCCTTGACTCCTGTCTGGAAAGAGGACACAAGGGAGAGACAGAGGACTCATTTCGGGCACGCTGTGGATTATTGATATACCTCAACTAACGCTCAGCACTTTCACTCGTGGTGGAGGGATCCTGGCTCGGCAGGAGCGGGTGATCCCGCGGGATGCAGCCAGGCCCTGCGGCGCCTCCCGCAGTCACGACAGACAGGAAGGAGTCGACGGCGGCCGGCACCGCGACGCTGTGCGGGCAGCACAGCTGCACGGCCCCACGGGAGGACACGGGGACACGAGGGGTCGGCGGGACGGTGGCAGCGGGAGCGGAGGAGCTGACCTTCCTCGCGCTCTGCCGGCAGCTTGAGCAGAATGTACTGCTGCCACCGCGCAAAGCTTCGACACAGAGCGGCCTGCGGAATCAACGGTGATCTAACCGCGGCACGGTTCCTCAGCACACAGATCTTCACGTGCTCTGAAACAAGAAGCCATGTCCCGGGGGTCGCTACGCTCACTCGAGCGTCTTTGCCGGGGGCCTGCAGGACTCTGTTGATTGTGGCCATGGAAGCATCAGCTTTGCTTTGAAAACTGTTTTACTGGGGAGTGGGATTGGGGGTGCAGGGTGGAAACACAGCGTGAGCTTCACGACAAGGACAGGCGCCGACACGGCTGCTGTGTGTGCCGTGGGCCGCCCGCGAAGGCTCCGCGTGGATCCCTGCACGCGCTGAGCCTGTCACAAGCCAGATATTTTTTCTCATCTGCAACAATAAAAATTAAAGGCCTGAGTCTCCCTTGCTTTGTGGTGTTATTTATTTTTACAAAGAACCACCCTGGTTTTGAGTGTGGGCCTCACCTCTGTGGCCTGGCCTGGGGTTTGGGGGACCAGCCCATGGCTAAAGATGCTTTGGAGGGAGAAAGGGAGCCTCTGGAACCTGGGGCTCTGCTACCAAGCTGGGCAGGGCTCTGGTTACCAGCCCCAAGGTGGCTCCTTCACCCCATCACAAGTATCTGACTATTTTTAATGCAGTTTATTTATAATTGTGTTGTGACGCAGCAGTTGGTAGGACACCATGGAGCTGCACTAAACAGATCTTCAGAGCTTTACCATTAAAGTCATGGAAAAAAACTTAATCTTATTTTTAAATATGATTTTGCAGACATCCTGGGAAGTGTCTCCTATGAACTCCAGAGTGAAACCACAAAATAGTGTCAACAAATGGTAGAAATTGAGCTATTGGAAATTCAACTGCTAATGGCCATTCCTGTCCATTTTAAATCTAAAGCAAACACATATTCATGCCACGAACTAACATTTTTGTGTGCTTGCCCTAAGAACTCTGTATAACGTCTCATGCTGTAATTTCAGTTCTGAAATTAGGGTTGTGGGATTTTTTTTCCATTGATTTTAAGAGGAATTGAAGAGGACTGATACTCCATGTGGTCTTTGGTATTTTCAAAGGCAGAGTTTGAGCCTGAAGTCACACAATATCCTGGAGAACACAGTCATGCCAATGCGGAGTGAGCAGCAGGGTGTTTTAAGCTGCCATTGGGCAGCTGCTGGGGTTAGTTTATAGCAATCACATTGCTAAATTCACAGAGTGGGGGGTTATTTGTCCAAAAAGAAAGGAAAAATCTGCCTTAAAAACGCCTTTTCTCACAACGACTCATTGATGGGTTTTGTCATGCAGCAGAATCTATTGCAACAAAAGAAGCTGGAAGGGGTTGCTGTGGCGAACTGTGCACAGAAAATACATAGGTCCTTGAGGAAGTCTGTGCAAGTTTTGGTTAAGTCTGGGGGAGAGTACACCCAAATATATCGATTGATGACTCTCTGTACAGGCCATCGGGTGCTGCCCAGGACCCAGAGCTCCCCACCACATGAAGCAGCGTGGACAGTTGCTTGGGTGTTTTTGGAGTGAAATGTAAAACCTCACTTCAGGATTTCCTTTTGCCATGAGCTCTCCTTTCTGCTGAGGGTGAAAGTTATCCCTAAGCAGCAACAGAAGCAAATAACGCAACACTTTGTGCTTGCGTTAATTAGTACGTGTGGCTGTGCTGTGCTATAAATATCGGGGGCAAAAACTGGGAATTAAATGGAGCTACTCAAGTCTCCAGGATGAAGCACGTGCAGACGGGCTTGACATGAGACTGGCTCTGTGGGTAGGGGGAGCGGAGGGAAGAAACAAGCCTGCTTTTAGGATGTCATGCTAATGACCCTCAGGTTGGTACAGTTCTGCACTGGGAGGGGCCTTCACAGAATGAGTTTCAACAGCCTGGGCCGACTCTTGTGCCAACAGTCTGTAGTGCTAAAATGGGAACCTCACACACGGCTAAATCCAAAGCGACCAAAGAGCGGATAAAAATGCAAGATCTTGAGCACCCACAGGGCCTCCGTGCTCATCCTGCCTCCCGCTGGCCCAGCATCCGGCTCGTCTGCAGCCCCCGGAAAACCGCGTGGCCCCTGCGAGCTCCATGGCAGCACAGGCAGTTGTGGCGTTTGGGATGGGTTGCCGATTCCCGAGTTTGACACAGGGATATCAGAGCCGAAAAGGTGTGTGCGTGCTGCCATCAGCACACCCGGCACCTCCTCACTCCCACCAGAACAAAGAACTTTATCTAGGTCTTCAAAATCCACCTTGCTACAACAGTTCTCTTCCGCACAGATCAGCCCAAGCCCTGATAGACAAGGTTACCTTTGGTGTGGGAGTGCACTGGGGCTCTTCTACTTCTAGCAAGTAGCAGCTGAGTGATGGAAAAGCCCGTCTTGCCCTGTGTCAACTGAAATATCCACACAAAGGCCAGGATCATCCATGGATCCAGCCCTGGCTGGATCTGAAGAACCGCACTCCTGCAGAGAAGTCCTCCCTTGGCACCAGGGCCCCAGCAGGGCCGGGGCTCCAGAGGCAGCTCTTCAAAAAGGGAAGAACTGTGTTTCTTGGTTAAAATTGCTCAATCACTGACTTGCAATTTTTGCAGCTCTTGGAAATGTGACGAGTGTCTGGTGAGGAAGGATTGCCCTCTGCAGGAGAGTGGGGAAAAGTGGGGTTTTGTCCTTTCTAATGCACTATCTGGATTAAACCCAGAAATCAGACCCATTGCAAGGTTTAAATCACTGCCCGGGGACAGGGCCCAGCACCAGATTTAGGTTCTCCCTCCACCACAGGCTCCCATTTACATTGCTCATGTGCAGAAGAGCTGCACACAACGAGGTGTCAACACAGCATGAAGCATTTTGCTCTGCAGGGAGCCAAAAACACACATGAACAGTGAGCGGCGGCTGTGGGTCCCGCCAGGGAGGTGGTGGCTGTCCCTGGTGTGTGTGAATTGCCCCTCACCAGGGCCTTAGGCCCTGTATCACCAAGCAGGTCGAGCAGAGGCAGCGAGGGGGGATTACGCGCACACGCTGCTGCATGTAGAGCTATGTGTGCTGCTGGCATCGGTGCCAGGCTGGCCCTTGTAACCCGGGATGGCAGTGAGGCACAGCCAGCCAAAATTACCCCAAACTGCCCCCAAAAGCAATCAAGAGATCAACAGCTTAGCATGACAGTCATAAAGCAGCATTACAGCCGCTCCCCTCCTCCACAATCGGCCTTCTCTTGCAGCAGGAATGGGGTTTTGTGATGCAGCTGGAAATCTGTGAGCAATAAGAGCATTTGACAAATGGCCTTGGAGGCAAGAAAGGATCCAAACGCAAGGGGAGCTGCTATGGGTATCAGCAGCTATAACGCTGCTTTATGACTGTGTCATGTTAAGCTGTTGATCTCTTCAGTCCCCCGTTGAATCTCTTCTTCCCCTTAGCTTTTGAGCCAATCTGCCAACCTTAGTCAAATCTGACAGAGGGCTAAAGACCTCAAATCTATTCTATTTGGGAGTACTGTGAAAACTGAGTGCAGGTAAAAGCAGGCTTAAATTATGATTCTTACTGTGGGAAAGGCAGACTGAAGGAAAAGAAAAAAAAAAACACTTAATTCAAGCTCTGAGGGAAGCAGGGGACACTGTGAGCCCTGTGGTACCCTGCAGGGCTTGTCCTTAGCACGATTCGTGCCCAGCAGGAGCCGGGGAGCCCGTGTCACACATGGACAGACTCGGGGCCTCCCCTGTCCCACTCCCATGTGCTGCTCGGCAGGGCTCACTGTTACTTTTCTCAGTCACTCACGCTCAGTGACACCTCTTTCCATTTTAACTGAATTTTAAGGTTTCTAAGTTTATTGTGTGCTCAGGATCAAGATTTCAGTGTATTTCACTTTGAACAAATAAATGAAAGGCAACGCGAACTTGCCGTATCCAGCATGCTCGTGAGAGGGCAGCCTTCCTCCTCCTCTTCCTTCTCCTCCAGATTTGGTGCCTTTTCACTTGGAAAGTTTCGAGGCTCAAAGCATGCTCCGGCTGAGGCGGTTACACCTGGGGGTTAAAACGCAGCAAACACCAGCCCAGGCTCTAAAAAACAGAACACAGTTATTAGAAGTAGAAGCAACATTAGGGAAACAACATTAAGGTGATTACCAGTGCAGTCCTAAACACACAAAAGAGGCAGGATTTGTGGAGAGAGATAATATCTTTTAGTGGAATTGGTCTAACAAAAGATGCAAAGATGCTGTGTCCCTTCACAGACTTTGCCTTGAGGTACCACACAGTTCTTGCTATAGTAACATGGTACAAATAAGAGTAATTGGGTTCATCTCTATGATTATGCTTAAATAATTAGGTGTTCATATTTTATTGTAACTTTTTCCTAATGTTAAAAATGTAAATAACCTTTCTTGCGTTTCCTGTGGAATTAAGGTAAAGTGCAGCATGACCCAAGGTCTGCTTTTGGTTACTCTGATGTGCACGTTAACGCAAGCTTCCCAATTCAGTTCAGCAACTGTGTGGTTTATATACATATATTTATATATATATATATAATATACACATACGTATATAGCTACATCACCAGTACATTTATGGGGGTGATAATGCACGTGTTGAGGCAGCTTTAGGGAGGGAAAGAAAAGGGCCTTGGATCTAGGCGAGGGGAGCAGCAAAGTTCTTATTTTTTTACTTGCCCTCAGTATCAGTGCGATAAAACCAAGAACACTGAGTTTTGGTCTGGTACTACTGCTTCGAATAAGGTATTTGGAAAATTGGAACTGTTACAGAAAGGAGAGACCAAACTACCTGATAGGGGGGAAAAAAAGAATAATTACTTAAGCCTTCTATTTAATTTATAAGACAGACTTGGTTGCAATCAGTAACATCATAAGACAAACAAAAAAGGAAGTTTCACAGTCTGTAATTTAGAGGAGAGATAGTAACACAGAGCAATGATCAGAAGAGTGGGGAGCTGAAGAGAACTATGGCACAGTTTTAAGAGAGTGCAAGTGAGAAACCACTGGAAAGAAAAAGAAAGAAAAAAGCCTCTTGATGTATAGCTTCAAATTGGGATCCCTTTTGGGATATGCACTCCTGTTGGAAATCATTGCTGGGAGTTTCAGAGCCTGTGGCCCTGGCAAATACCCTGCAATGGAGACTCTTCTATAGGATTAAGCACAACACAGCTTTTAAAATAGTTGTTGTTTTCACAAGGGTTTTGTTCACCTTGCTTCAGTGACGCATTGAATGTCCACTAGCTGTATTGCAAGGAAGCCCAAGCGCTAACAGAGTTTACAGCAACGTTGATTTATGCTATTTGGCTATTAAGCGGAGTGTTTTAGAATGCTTTTCATTCAGGCCATTTTTAGCCCAACACAAAGTCATGACCTTGCATGCTATTCTTGCAATTTTCTTGCTTTTAGAGGTACAGGATCACATTTTTCGGGGTTACTTCAAAGCCATCGCCATTGTGCTGAGGCAGGGGGGAAGCAACTGAACTTGTAATTCATGACAAACCTCAAAATGATGATGAGAAAAGGAGGTTTTTATTAAGTAGGTTCATATATTTTGTTACCACTGCTATAGCAACTCTGCTTCTTTTAATGAGTGCTCATTCATTGTGCTAACTATTAGCATCATCTGAAGTACCAGGAAAGAATTAACAGCTTCGTTAATTTTTAACACCAGAAAACATGTCAGAACATGGACTGTGGAGGCAATACTCCCAAAGGTGAGGAGATGGGAAGCCTCAGGTGAGCTGTGCCTCTATCCGCTCGCCTTCCATCTCCTGTCCCCAGGAACATTTAACTGGGGAAAAACTACTCCTCCCACATCAAGAAGACTGGAAACGTGTGTGAATACTAAGGACATATGTTATTACGAAGCGATGCTTTTATCGCCCTGCGGTTCTGTTCTGGCTACGATTTTAGTGCTGACTTGCAGCATTTGCCTTCCCCAACACTGGGTTTTAATCAGGCACTCTATGTAGTAGGGGGGGTATCCCAGGTCTTCAGACCTTCTGTAGTAACAAATTACAGGGGTTATTTCCCCGTGGTAAGAGTGTTTCTTTGCTCTCCCCTGCCAGCGGTATCAGGTTCATGGGGCTCATTTCGGGATCTCTGCCCTCTCCCGGAGGAAGGCCGCTGCTCATCGGGGTCCTCCTCACAATGACCCTCCCGGCTCGCCAGGTCGGCGGAGGCCGAGACTCGCTGCCTTTGGCTACCGGCTGGGCCAGACCCGCAATAACGGCCGCAGCGCGGCGGCCGCCATCTTGCGCGCGGTACCCCGGCCGGCAGGAGGAGCGCGCAGCCCTCAAGGCGGACGGCGGCCCCTCGCCGCGGCTCCCCCGCGCTTCGCTGGCTCTGCCTGCCAGTTCCCCGCGCCGCAGCCGGGCGCCGGAGCCTCCGGACCGGTCTCGGTCCCGGTCTCGGTCCCGGACCCGTTCCCCGGTCCCGGTGCCGCCGCCGCCGCCTCCCGCCCCGCTCGCCCCTCGCGCCCCTCGCCTCACCACTCGCCCCGCCCCCGTCACGGCGCGAGGCGTGGAGGGGCGAGGAAGGAGGAAGCTCATTGGCCGAGCGCAGCCGCCCGCCGGCCGGCTTTCCTTCTCATTGGCTTCTCGGGATGCCCGTCACGGGGAAAGCCCCGCCTCCCTGGGGGTCGCTCCCTGGCGCAGCCTTGTTTGCCTCATTCCGCGGGAGGTGCCGAGCCGGACGGAGCTGCGGCCCATGGGAGCGGCGGCACAATAGGCACGGGCGGCGCCGCGCGGAGGGCACCGGCTGCAGCAGCAGGACAAGGTAGAGCCCGTTCCGGTAACAGCCTCGCCACGGCAGCGGCGTGTGGGAGGCCTCTTTTAAAAACACCCATTTTGGGAGTGTTTTCTTCCCGTTCGACATCCTTGAACCTCCCCGTGTTCTTCTGCGGGTGGTAGCGGGCCCCGAGGCCGGAGCAGAGGGTGATGAAGGCCGAACGCTGCCCAGCCCGGGGGGCGCCACGCGGCCGGGCGCGGCCTCGCCCTGTCAAGATGGTTCCCCCCTCACCCCCATTTCCCTTCCTTTCCCCGTTTCCTTTTCCCCGTTTTTGGTATCTTTCTGGGGACAGGGGCAACAAGCCTGGCCGAAATGGAGGGCACAACAGCTTGACACTGCCCCGCACTTGACAGCTTTCCCCTCGCTGCCAACTTCACCGGCAGAGCCATAAGGCCAGGAGCGAAAGTTGGGAGATAACAGCGAGTTTGAGTAATGAACCGCCGTTAGGCCGCTCGGTATTTTTAGGATTACTTTCTGTGATTAGTTTCCGTTATCTTTTTTTAAAAAATATTTTCTGTTTGGAAGGAGACAAAACGCTGCCGCTGTCACGCCTTGGGCGCCGCTTTCATCTCGTTTTGGCTACCCCCGTGGTACCAAGTGCTGCTCGACACATGCACATAACACAGCACATATATAATACGTGCTGGTAATATAACACCTAGGCTGTGTGCGTGTAATATTGCACCTATAACACCGGCTGGCGTGAGCCTGTGACCGGTCGGGGAAAGCCTAAAACACGCAGTTGCCTGAGGAAACAGGTGGGAAAACAGAGTAATCCTGGATGCAAGACTGCCCCTATCGCCCTGTTTTTGGTGCCAAAAAGTTAGCAATAAGCAGCGAGGGGGAATCCTGTGTATATGTAAATACACACAGTTTAATTCAAAGAACTTGGGGAAAGCCTGGCCCCTGTGGGCAGTTCACTCGTGCATCTGGGCAGGAGCATCTAATGCAGAGTTAGCTCTGTTTCGTGTATAAAGCCTGTGCAAAGTCAGGCTGAGTGTGCATTTTTAAGGGAAAAAACACGCATTACTCTCTCAGGTTTAGTGTTAGGAGTAACTTGACGTTACGTCTGCTAAAGGTAATCCTGAACTATCCAGCAGCCTGGTTTCTCCTTGTTTATTGATGAGTTATTCTCCCCAAAGGAATCTCCTTTTGCAGGCTGCAATCGAGCTGAGAACAGCCCTGCTTCTATCCCTGCCCCCCAAATCCATTGTTTTGGATTGAAGAAAACATCCATAAAATAGCCATGCACCTCTCCCCAGAATAAAACATCACTGATTTTCTGCGTATTTAGAGGAATTTTATATTCCATATTCTGTACGGAATAAAGAGGAGGGATTGTGCAGGATGAGGCCTGCAAGTGTGTGGTTACCTTTGCTACCACGAGTCCTCCCACCAAAACAAGTGGAACCACTTGTGGGAATAAAATCAAGGATGTGACTTTATCTTTTGGTTGGCAAAAATATGACAAGAATACTCTTCCATAGTACAAGCTAATGGCCTTTCTGGACTTAAGGAGAATATTTAAGTCAGATGCACTGACTGCATAGAAAAATAACTTTCTGGAGTCATGTGTTACCATGTTTTATGAACCAAAACTCCAAACAATTTAGTACCATTTTCTAGTTGTGCTGTGAGAAGTTTGCTGGTATTTTAAGTTCTTTTTAGAAAAGATGTTCTGAAATTCTCCCATCTTGAACTCGGCAAAGCATGTGCTTTGCTTGCTGAACGCTTTGGACCTTGAGATGCGAACAGACTTAGTCTGCTGAAGTCCTTCACATGCAGCTTTTCCTCCCGTTGGACTGGTCACTCGAGGATAGGAGGGAGGAGAAGTAGTTCCAAGATGTTAAAAGACCTGCTCGCGAATGGCCTGGCTTCCCCGCCGAACCCAAGGTTATTATCACTTCCCAACGTGGTCGCACGTTTAAATCTGCAGATCTCAAGGTGCGTCCGAGACTTCGCTAAAACCGTGGCAAATGCGGAGGCCAAGCGGTGCCGGAGGCCCCGGGAGCCTCTCTTTGCGGAGCTCCTCTTGGGGAACGCCTGGAGAGCTGGTGTTCGGCTAATGTGATCGTTTTAGGCAGCTTTATCGGCGCCGACGTGATGAAGCCAGCGGCGGGTGCCTGGTTTGTGTCACACTTGGCCAGGCAGGGCTCGCTTCAAGAGAAAAGGAGCGAGAGCACAACCCGATCCAGGTTGGGGTGTGAGGGAGGCCCATCCAGCATCAATTGCTTCTTTGCTCAGAAATACTCCTTAGGATTAGGTACAACTTAGGCAAATTGAAACTTGGAAATAGGAAATTGAAGTGGGGCCTCCTCTAGTTGGCGCTGGGCTTCCCGACTCCGGGAGCAGTGGAATTGTGCCTTTTAGGCATATGATGAGCCTTTCCCTGAAAAGTCCCTTTCGCAGTTTAAGAAATCCATAATTCCAGCAGCAAAACGTTTGCTCCCAGATAAGGGCACTCGTATGCTGCTGGTGAGTAGTTTGAACTGGCCGGATGCCTCCTGATAAGGTACAGCAGAAAGCTGGTATCTGCTTTGCCAAAGAACGTAATTCCTTTGAATTCTCTCATGTATGCAGCGAACGTAGTAAAGGTCAGAAATCACCCATTGCGATGCATCCAGTCCGCAGGCTTGTGTGTTCCTTGCCCTTGGGAGGAAGGGAAAGAAGAGAAAAAAATACTCGTTCTGGTTATGCTGACACATGTTTTGGCACAAAATAAATGTTATTCCTCTTTCAATTCCCCTGCATTCTTCCTAATTTCTGCTTGCGCAAGGTCAGGGCTCCGTGCGGGCGGGATGAGTTGGAGCGTCGTGTCCTCCCTCCGACGCGTGGCCGGGCCGGTTGATCCCATCCCGTGCCGCATCCCGAGCTGTTGTTGTCCGGAGGCGGCCCTCAGCGGAGACGCGCTTGGCTGTAATTCCAAATTCTCGGAACGAGTTATTTTTGGAGCTGCCTCTGGCTCAGGGTCCGGCCTTGTGGGTCTCATTGGGGTGCTGGGCTTAGGCTGGGAGCTCTTTGCAAAAGCTTTAACCTCCCTCGTGGCATGGACGAATGCAGCCTTGTGTCTAAAAACAAAGGGCTGAGTTTTACAACAGATCTGCATTAACGGGGATCGTATGTCCTGGATCTCAACCAAGGGAACGAGTAGGAAGCGAAGCCTGGATCACTCCCCTTTATCTGCAGGTATTTGGAACACCTCTGCTAGGAGACCCTTTTAGGTCCCTCTAGGGCAGCTCAGCAGGAAGGAGCATGGCCAGAAAGCAGTTTGTCCAGCTAAGACTTGAATCAAACTGCTGAATAACATCTTATTGATCAGAGACTGTGTTGATTTAAGTCAGGGAGTTATGAAATCTGGGCCATAGTCTTGTTTGGTTCATAAAATACTCACTACCTGCAACAGAGTAAACCTGAGCAGGTGAAATAAGGTGAGATGTTTGGCCTGCTTTTTAATTCCTTCTTTAAGATGGTTGTTCATGACAAATTGAAATTAACCTGCCAAACCAGGTTAATAAGGTGCCTGCTGAATTTTCCTGGGATATTACAATCACAGATCATTTTTGGCTTCGTGTGCATAAGGACATGGCCTTAAAATTGCCTAATAAAGCCAAGTGAGCTATCAGAATTAAAATCAGCTCAGCCCAAATTTGCCATTCCTAAAGACTGTCTGTTCTGTAGCACAAACCTAATTTTGCTTATCTGATCCTGCTGCCTGCAGCGATTTCCATGTGCCCGGTGCCCTGGTTTGCTCCACCGCGAGCCGGTTCGGGGAGGAATGACCACGTTAAAAGCAACACGGGGTTGCAGCTGGCAAAGCTTCCGCTTGCCCTGTCTGCACGCAGTAGATTTATGTTCTTTACCACAAAACAAGTGACCACGTGGGCTTCGAATGGGACTTTCTTAAGCTGCAAGGCCAAAACGAATGCAGAGGAGTTTGAGCCTGCTGGATGTCAGCATTGCTTTCCTCTAGAGTTTGCAATGAGCAAAAAAAGACACCAGGATACGCCAGAAAAATACCATCTTTTATACATGTTATTTTAATGTTTTGAAAGATTTTGAAGCAGATCCTCAGCTGGTATCTTCTAAAATCAGTCTGCTGTGTTGATTATGTGCAATTTGATTGTAACAAGGTCTTCTAAAAGTATTCAGCCTGGTTTTAAGATAATGTAGTTTTGTTCCGTAATCTAATTTTCATCTTCCATCTGGAAGAAATTAAAACTCCAAAGCAAGCATCTCTGCAGCCCTTGGAAATCGCTCGTGCCCCTTTTAGTGTTTGCCCATGATCTAAGACTGAAAGTGTGGCTGGGGCAGGGAGCACCGGCCGGGAAGGACAGGGATGGGATTATCCAAATCGACTGCCAGCCCTGAACACCCCTTCCCTTGGGCCCTGCAATGGAGAGAGAGGATCTAAAAGTCTCTGCCTTTATTTTCCTTTATTGTATGGCCCCAATCCTGACTTTTTTTCCCTCTCCCGTCCTGCCCATGTGGGTTCTGCACCCGAGCGACGTTTGCCCCGTCCTTTCCAGGCCACAGCCTTGCTGTGGGTTCGCAGAGGCCTGTGCTGCTGTGTAAAGTCCTGAGGCGTGACTGCTATTCACTCTCTGAATGTTGCTGAAATAGCACTCAGAGACAAGTCCTGGACGTGTCCCCTTGTGTCGCTGTGTTACACAAGCATGTAATAATTTCTGCTCTCAAGAGCTTTCCCTTAAAAATAATTGCATAAAATGGATTTGAGAGCAGTCACCACCTGACAGTCTTAAGAACGAGGCTTTTGAGTGGTACTAAGAAATTGTTAAATCTTTTTGGGAAGCATTTCCTTTAATGAAAAGGATTTACTTGCTCTGAAAATAACCTTTTTTTTCTCTCCTTTTAGGTTTAGGAAGTTAAAAAATCCAGGAATTGAACCCAGAGTTGTATCAGGCTTCCTTTCGTTTCTATTGCCCAAGGCAGGGAGTTTCACTTCCCAAAAGGTACTGCAGAAATGCAAGTTTCCTTGCTGTACAAGCTCTCCTCCCTGGCCATTCCTCTGCTGCCAGTTACGTGGTCACTGTAACAATATTTGCTAGAGGCTATTTTGGGCTGCAGGTTTCGGGTGCAGCTATAGGAATACCTACAATACCTAGTAAACACCGACGGACTGCAGGCAGCAGCACAAAGGAACCGTGCTAGTTTCCCTGTTTGCTCTCACTAGCACATTTTCCTCCTGCCTTGCAACAAGGCAATTTTGGGTTATTATCACAGTGTTTGAGTGAGGAGCCTTATCGAACATGTCCCTATTTCTCTTACAACAGATAACGTAGAAATATTAATACTAATCCAGCAACCTCCGTATCTGAATGATTTTCCTTCCTGCTTCCCAGGTGCGGTGTGGAAAACCAAGATGTTCTCCCGGTTAAGAGCAGCGGCCGCTCCCTGCGCCACGGCCTGTCGCAGTGCACATACGAAAGAAAAAGGCAAGCCCCTCATGTTGAACCCACGGACAAACAAGGTTGGTAGTGTGGATTTATCGAGACTCTTATCTGCAGCTGGCAACAGCGCCGTGAACCTTGTTCTGGGATGGAACAAGGTTTTAAGGTCAAGGAGCTCTACTGGGCCATAGCCAAAAAGGGTGCAGAAGCTGGAGGAGCCAGCAGTGGCTTGAAGTTCATTACCTGAGTAACTACCATACAGGCACTTGCAGTGCTTCTGCCAGCCTGCACTTCCCTCAGCTTTTTGCGTTTTGCACAGCTGATCCTGCTGCTCCCTGGTGGCAAATTAAAGAGTCGGGGGTGATTCTTGACAATTACTGGCTTAATTTTTGGCTGGTTGAATTCCAAGAATATTTTAGCTGATTAAGAGCCTTACTTGATAGTTTGCAACAAGTAATTTTTGAATTACAATGTGCTAGTTATAGGAAGTGTTAACCTCCAAGTCCTAGTCCTGCTTTTCGCCTGCTAGACTGTGAGTTGGGAATGAGCCACATCAGTTAGAAATATCTCTGTGCACAGAGAGACAGCATTGAAAATAAGATAACCGGGAGGTAGGAACATTATGTTGTTTGCATACAACTCCTCCAGCATGCATTTGGAGGAGTTTATCTTTGCGGGGAAAAAAAAAGCTACTTTCTTAAAAGATTCCCTACCCCCATCTCCTCCCTTTTTTTCCAGAACACTAGTAGCCTTTGGGAATATTGAAATTATCAAGCTTTAGCCATCTAAAGTGGTTAAGAAAGGTGACAAACCTAACTGTGTTGAAAAGGGTATTTTATGAGCAAAGGAGCTAGCAAAGCTGGGTTTTCCTGGTTTTGTTCTGCACTTTTTGGTGCCTTCTCTATTCTCTGCGCAGAGTTGCTGCAGTGTTTTTTTGAGGAAAAGTGGCTCTTGAGTGTCCTGAGAAGAAGGAAACGAGAAAAAAAAATGCATTGTCATTGAGGGTGAGATACCTCTGTGCTGCATGAATGTAGGTTGCACAAATGCAGGAAAGGCTGCACTGGAGTCTGGCTGACTGCACAAGCAGAACCAGGATGGGAGGAAAAAGGGAGGATGGACTCGTGTGATTTGTCAGGATGGGGTATCTCCAAGTTTTTCTGAGCTATGAACACTTTGACAGGCCAGAGGAAATTATTTCAAGCCCTGAGAGTGTTTCCAAGTACTGATTATGCAACAGCGATCAGAAACAAAAACAATAGGTCATTTCTTGTTGTTTTTGTGGGGATAGCATGTTTATTCTTTTTTGCTGTGTTTTTAAGCCTGGAGTAGTTTTGTTGGGGAGTGAGCACAATGCAGTATTTTTTATAGTAGTTTTGTTTTTTTTGAGGAGAAAGGAAAAGCAGAGGTGCTTATTAATAGCAATTGATTTCTCCCTTTCTCTCTTCCTTTCTCCCTTTCTGTCTTCCTTTCTCCCTTTCTCTCTGTCTTTCTGTCCATCTTCTCCAAGAAGTGATACTGGTCTGAGGACAAAAACTCTCTGCCTGTTTGTTCAGTGCTGCTTTTGTCAGTCTGTCATTAAAGCCAGAACCTGTTTGAATAGATCTATGAAGTGCTTAAGTGATACTGTTTATTGTGATACTGGCGTGTAGTATGCACGTGGAAACTTATTTTAGAAATTCAGTAGAGAAAAAAAATATTATTAAATTATTAGATTAAATGTGAAGACTACCTTTTCTGCTCTTCTTGCCCTGGTTGCCTCATGTGTACATGTGTACATGCATGTGTCTATGCAGATATAAGTATATATGTATGCACACATACAGATAATGGACTTTGATATCTTTTGCTGGTGACTCAAGATCAACATTTAATAACTTTTTTGTTTTAGGTGCTTTAGGTGCTTATGTTTAGCTTTTATAATCTATATTGAGTTATTCTACAGAGCATGTGGCCTCCCTTAATGTACCGGGGCCCTAAAGTACGAACTAAAAGATGCCAGAATCACTGATGGAAACGACCCCCTTCCCCTTCTGTAAATCAGTCCACTCCTCTACTCTGCCTTTGGATTTGAGTTGGTTTTTTATCCTTGTATTTCCCGGCCTTACCTGGCTTCTCCAAGGTGCATACAGCCTGCATTAAATTTTGCCTTAAGCTTTTATGTTTCAAAGCTAGGTTTCATTTATTTCATTTATTGTCAGGGCAGCTCAGGGGTCATGGCTGTATCAGTAATGCCCTTGCTGTTGCAGCCAAACAACTGCAGAACATACTGTCACTGTATGGCTGGCAGCAATGTATATTTTACAGTCGACGATGATTTTTGATTTCTGCTGAACTGCTCTGTGACAAGGATTCAAATTACAGCTAATTGGCTGCAGGACCTTTTATTGTGCTGCTGATTCCCGCTGTGCAGAAGGAGCATTTTAAGCTTGTTTGGCACTTGGACAATTTAATTAGTTTAGTACCAGTAAATAAACAATTACTTAGGTTGAGATAATGTGTAGGGTCCTCACTTGTGGGCCAGGATTTCTTCTTCCCACACAGAGTAGGTGGTGACCCCTGATCTTGGTAATGTCCATGCTGCCATGTAGGATGGCATCCGTGTATCTTTATTTCCCTGAAAATATGTGACTTGTAATATTATTCATATATTTGGTTTCTTTTTGCCTGGGGCAAATAGGGCACTTTGCGTAATTTGTGATGTTTTCTGTATTCCAGTGGCTGTCAATTGGCAATTTTCTACGTTGTGGTGGCAATTCTTACTAATCTCAGTGTGGTCGGTTCTAGTACCCCTTTTATATTATTTTGTTGCTCAATCTTGTGTGGTTACTTCCTTCTTCAGTATTGCTCTCATGTCCCGACAGTTCTTCCCAAATTTTTCCCTTGAGCAAAGAGCTTTAGCACATTTCACAAGTCCACACATATTTATATGTATATGTGCCTGGGTACGTGTACAAGTGAATATGTGACATATTTTAAAAAAATAAATGAAGACTGATACGCCTCATTGAATACGTCACTGAGACTCTCACAGACTCTGCCCATTCCTACTGCATAGTCTAGATATATTTGGTTTCTTTTGCTTGAAAATATTTTAGACTGTATGTGCTTCATTGAGCAGCCAAGGTGCAGAATAAACAATGCCCATCTTGCCATCCTGATTTTCTTAGGAAAGCAAGATAAACAGAAAGCGTAGACGTAGTGAAAGCAGCAATATTAATCTTACTGGGAATTGCAGCATTTGAAACATTACCAGCAGTTCCTGCTTGGTCACAAAGAAACATCCTAGAAGGGCAGAAATGTTGACAGAAACTCCTAGAAACAGATTGCTAAAAGCTCTCACACAAAGAGAGCCAAAAAGAAGAGTCCCAGCACAAGCCTTGTGGCCTGCCCAGCTGGTTTGGGGATGGAGAGATGGTTGGGTGGAGCTTGCTGGCCACTCATGTGCAGCTGCTAAAGCTGTTACCACCTTCCTTGAAGATCTGCCTGCTTTTAAGAGGATTCAGATGTGGAAAGAAGGTGGATCTGTTTAATTGGTAGCCAGCTGTCATTGCCTGGAAAGGTGCTACAAGTGCCAAGCTGGTAAGGGGTGTTACCCTGCATTTAATTTGGATCAGCCGTTCTGTTCACAGCTTCTGAGTCATTGGGCTCGAGGTGTGGAAAGGAAGGCGGTTGTCCTGGTTTTGAGATCTGCAGGGTTGATGGCATTAAAGGAGAGCAAAAGCAGGTGTTTGCTCAGTTAGAGATGGCAGCTCCATGAAACATCTCTGAGGTGATCACTAATGCTGCAGTGGTGGGTGATCCACTGCAATCCATCATGCTCATGGTTTGCAAAGTGTGATTTTCCTGTAACCGGTCGTGCTTGGAAGCAAACCCCAAAGGGGACGGGTGACTGGCTTAGTAGTCAGTAAAGGAGTCTGTCTGGGGGAGAAGGAGCTCCAGCTGAACCCAGATGGTTCATAAATGCTGGTTAGCCAAATGTGATCAGCAGCCATAGGGACTTACACCTGATTCCCTGCATGCAGATGTGCTACAGGAGCTGCAGGTGTCTTTGCCTGCAGGAGCTAAGCCCTTTAAAGGCCTAATAACTTAAGCACTGGGTTATTTTGCAGCTCAGCAGAGGTAGATCACTGTGCCATGACAGCTTGGTCCTGCAAGGCCTGCTTGCAGAAAGGTGAGGACAGCCAGACTCAAACCCTCTCAAATGAACACAGGCGACTGTGGTGCAAGTGAGCTTTAACTGTGTTTTATTGCAGTTATTATCTAGCCAAGGGCTCGTAGCTTCAGCAGAGGGTTGAAGCCCCACTGATGGGAAAAAAAGTTAAAAGCTTGCGCTTTATGTTGGGTTTTATTCCTCCTGCTGGTACAAAATGGTGCTTAGGGAGGATGAAAGTTGCTAAATTCAGCTTGAAAAAATGAAAGAGGAAAGAAATCAAAGGAGGTCTGCATATTATCCTGTATACATAAGCCCAGATAAGCTTTGAATCTATATTTCAGATAGCAAAGACACCTTTGATTCATATGAATGCACCTTATTAATTTGCACAGAGCGAACTTTGAGATTTAGCAAAAGGAAGCACACTTAAGAGAAGAAAAGCCCATGTTCCCATGTAAAACCTGCTTCATTTTGAAAAAAGTAGATTATGGTTCTACTTCAAAGCCTAGGATACGCTGCTGGATATGTTATGCCAATGATTTAAAGTTACATGAGGACTATTTCATTAAATCCTCCCTCTAAAGGAGTCCAGTCTTACAACCAAAATAACATCCTGGTGCAACTAAGGCACCGTATGTAGTGATGGAGTGGGAGCTTGTCCTGACTAAACAGAAACTGCCAGCACTTCATTTTCTTGCTTTTTCTTTCTGCAGGATTATGTTGATTTTAGTGTGATAAATTCGCCTATGTGTGTTAATTATTTCATTTGTAGTCTTCAAGAGGGCTGTTTTTTTCCTGTAGGTACAGTGTGTGCCTTGTCTGCACAGTGTAAAAAGGACACCTGTTATTTCTAAGCTGTAAAGAGGATTAAGGCAACTAATCTAAGTGAAAGTTGGTGTAAAGCATGCTGAGGAAGTCCATTCAACACCGGGGGTCAGATGAAACCAAAAAGTGATTGCTGTGAGCTAAGCCCAAATCATTACAGTACTCAGGTGCTTGATTGCAGCCTAACTCAGTGGGAATTGGGCTCTGGGATCAGCGGTGGCATCTTGAGGGCCTTTGAGAACATCGCTCCTGGCGTTGCAAATCCCTGTGTCCCCCTGGTTCCTCGGGAGCTGATGGCTGGGGCTGTCAGACCATGCTGGAGGTGCTAAAATGAGAGGGAGAGACTAGTAAGTTTGTGATACTAGAGCTCTTAGCATTAAAATGAGAGGGACAGACTAGTAAGTTTGTGATATTGGAGCTCTTAGCAAGATCTCTGTCCTGACAGGGAACACCCCAAAGTCCCAAACACAAACCAAGAAGATGGCCCAAGGTGATGAACGAGACACACACAAAGCTGGGAGAGGCTCCGGGCGCTTTAGAGTGCTGTTCTGGACTAAGCTTCTTATGTCCCAGTTGGAATGAGGATTAAATTTCTGTAGGAACATTCACATTTCTCCCAGTTAGGCCTGGGCTGAAATTAAAATGCATCTTTTAATAGGCTAAGACTTAATTGTCTTCCTCATAAACAAGCAGCTGGCAGTGCTTAGGGCTGCTTGACAAATTCCTTGTGTTTAAAGTTCTCCTAACTCCAGAGACACTGAAAACCTAGACTGCCTGTAGACTGAAAGAAATGTGAATAAATTGAATAAACATGGGAAGCTGTTCTGCCTAATACAGACCTGAGGACTCAATTCATAGTATTATTAAGGACCCAGTTTATTGTCACTGGGTTTACTGTACAGGGAAATGAAGAGAAAGTCATGACACGGTGTCTGTTCCAATAATGGAAATTAAACAGACTTTATTTCAAGGGATTTTACGAGTAGTTTCTGAAAGGGAAATGCTTAGTAGTTTTGCTAGAGAGATATTTCAGCTGCTTTACAGTAAAATGTTAGCTAGGTAAGCAAAGAGCCACAAAAGGGATTCTGGTCTCCAGTATATCTTAGACCAGGGACGCATTAATTACTTTATGGACAAGTGTTTATATAATCTCCTGATAAGTGACTAACTTTTCTTTTTCTTCCTAACACCATAAATCACAAATCATCTGGCATCATTTCTATTTTTTTGCAGTGCCTAAAGTAATGTTCAAAATATTCCCAGCTGTGCTTTACTTCCTATCCTGAATCAGCCGTACTCCAAGTACAGTGTGCAGAAATAGTCATTTTAAAAAGGCCTAAACTGATAGAGTAAGGAACTTACAAGATGTTTAATAAGAAATGGAAGACAGATGATAGGTGTTTTTTTGCATGCTTCAGTTTCATGCAACTTTGCTGGATATACTTATTTTCCTCAAGTATCTTGTAACAAATCTTGTGAAAGATGTAGAAATGAAACCACAGGAGCATTCTTTATAACTGAGTTTATACTGGTGATAGTATTTTTTTTTCATTGCAATTGAATTGTGTAATTTGGAAATAAAATATATCACTAAGTCACTTGACTAGGTTTTTGGTATGTTTTTGTTTGTTTTAACTCTCAATATAATCCAAAACCATAATTAGTCTTAATTAAGATGACATAATTAGTCATCTATATACTGAATTCCAAAGAAAAATAAGTATGCCTAGACAGAAACTTTGAACTCCTCCAAAAAGTGTTTGAAAATGGGTCAAAAAATCCCTGGAAATACTTGATTAAGCCCTGTTTGTATCTCTCGTTTATTTGTATTTCTGAACACTGACAATTTTGCTGAAGAAATGTGTTTGAGCGAGGGAAACGGTGGCATTGGGTGTTTGTTCCTCTGGGTTTGCGCTGCTCCTTCCTGCCTCTGGTCTCATTTGCAACGTTTGATTCCTCAAATCATTTCTCAGAAGAGGCATCACGTGGCTGCGGTGGCGGTGACACCCGACGAATGACAAGTGGTCACAGTGGAAAGAGCAGGAAAAAGCCATAATCTGAAATCCACTTCAGGAAGGTATCAGAAAACACAAGTATAACAACTACGTGAGGGAAGAAAAAACTAATTTCCAAATAACTTGCTGATAATGGGAAAAGGATATATTGAATTTATTATTAGATGTCAAGTCTGTTGATTAGGAAAGCTGAATCTTACTTAGAAATGTGGAGGATCAGTCTACTTCGGAGTTATTTACTTCAAGCTTTTCTAATTTTATTTTTGATCTTCTTTCTCCTCCTTGAAGTAGACTAGCTTGCTTTCTAAATCTTCAAGTATTTTATTACCTCAGAATACAGTGTACAGTTAGTTAGTACAAAAAAGCATATGGACAGAGTGAAACCATGTAGTCGGAATAAATGGTGATTTGAATAAACAAGGAGAAAAATGATATCAATCAGAATCTATTGTTTTTAGTAATGTTGTTTCCTAAGGTTTAGTTGACGTGTGTTGGCTATAAATGATTCAAGTATGCGAAATTACAGGGAAGTATAGTCTTGATTAAACCACAGCTTTTATAATGAAGAATATGCATGCTTTATACAAATACCTATGGTAGTCTGTTTGACTGCCTACAGAGGTATGTATTCTATATATATATAAAATAATAATTCATATTAGAATTCTAATTCAACCTGTTCAACTTGATAATTTTTTGTTGTTGTTATTCTAAAGCAGGCAAGTGTTTCATTATTCTTTTTCTTGTGATTTGTCTGATTCCAGATGGATTTTATCTTGTAACCGCTCTACAAAACCCAACCTTTTTAAACTTCTTCTTGTTGGTTGGCAGTCAGTCTGCCCTAGGTGTGGGGAAGCCTGAGAAGTGGGTGCTTTCATTTTTTATCTAACTACTTCAGCAAATGGACCCCGCTGGTTGGCAGAGCTGACGTTTCTTGCTTCCTTCCCTTTCAAAGCATCTGCAGGAGCAGCTCTCACCCCTTCAGCTTCTGCTTTTGCTCATGGTTTGGTGCAGTGCCGTGGCACAGGGAAGGTTTTCTTGCCTTTTCAGCTCCTGCTTTCTCAAATACTGATTAACCATTCACTGAACTGACCCAGCTGAGGAAACAAAAGAAAATTTATGAGTTTTCTTCTGGCAAAAGCTTAAAGTGGGGTCAGTTGCTGCCAGAAGTGAGATTAGCAGTTTTGGCTCTGAGGTCTGGTTTTGTATCAACTAAATTTTGCCAAATTTTGCCTAGGAGCTAATTGCCTGGTGACAGTATCTCTGCTGACCAACAGGTAGCTCACAGCAGGTTGTTAAGTGTATTAAGTGCCAGTAGTTAATGCCTGCTTGAATGTTATTGTTAAATAACTCAAAATGTCTTAAGGATTAGAGTCATATTGGGACCTAATCTATGCTGCAATTCATTTTTAAATCAAAATACTAAAAGGTTTAAAATTAATTTTGCTTTCAACAGTGGTGTTTAACTTTTAAAGTTGAAGTAGAACTCCATCCACCTTGCAATGAGAAAGAGTGGAAATGGTGGGATATTTTGTGATTTAACTCTTCTGAAACTTAATTTGTTACAGGTAAAACCTTTTGGTAGTGGCAAATTGAAGAGATTAAGAGATTAGCACTAGCTCTAATTAAAAAGGAAGGATTTGGGTTGAGATGTGAACTCAGTATAAGCACTCAGGCAATTCAATAACTTTTTAGGTTATTTGAGCAGTGTGCATGAGTATCATGGAAGTAAATAGTTAGAAATGGCAAATACATTATAAACAAACTAGAAAAAAAACTACTCAATATCTCTCTTGTTTTCAGGGCATGGCCTTCACATTACTGGAACGACAGATGCTTGGATTGCAAGGACTTCTACCTCCGAAAATAGAGACACAAGACATCCAGGCCTTACGATTCCATAAGAATTTGGCAAAAATGAACGACCCCTTGGAAAAGTAAGTGCTCCTCCAGCCTTTGTCATGCTGGTAGATGGGAACTGGGGCAAAAATATTTCGCTGGCAAGCACACTTTCTTGGCCTCCACTAGACTTTCCGGTTATTGTAGTTTTCTTTCAATTTTTTAAAAACTTGTTTCAGCAGTTTGTTATGTAAATAAAGGAGTTTGGGGAGCAATTTAGGAGCGTTTCATAGTCATGAAGTAACAAAAAAGGCTGTACACATATGCCAGTAACAGAGTTAAGGGGCATCAGCTGGCTGAAGACCTTGCTGTTACACTTCTGTTATATGTAATCTTTGACTAGGATGTTGTCAGAGCAAAGAACTACTTGTTTTAGTATTTGAGAGCATTGGAAAAATATGTGTGAACTTAGCTAAGTTAGGAACTTACAAATCAGGTATGGGGAAAAAAAAAGTTTTACCTGTACTATAATTATTTCTAGAAGGAAATTATGGACTTAATATTTGCAGGAGAATTGCATATTTTTAGCGTTTTGTTGCCATTTTCCTATAAAAGTATGTATATTTGCACAAGAAAATCTGTAGTCTCGTAAAGTCAAGAGTAGCATGAGAATGTTTTGAAGCATACTGGACCACACTGAAACTCTGCCATTTGACAGATAACTTTTAAATTCACATGATTTCACCTGCTGATCCGAAACAGTCAAATCATGTACGCTGGCCAAGCACCCAGCAGCTGTAACTAAAGATAATACCTAGTTAATGATGTCTACCTGTCCAGTCAGCCACACTGGATGTGAGTTAGTGTATGATAGGCTGCTATATACACTGGCAAAAATGCAGGTTTAATGTACGTCCTGAGCTATGTCCTTCAGAGAGGACTTTTGTTAGGAGCCGATTAGTCTCGCAGCTGTGTTAATGTTAGGATTAAGAAGACCTTACTGTTAAGACCTCTCTTCTTAGCTGAAAAAACCTTTTTTTAAAATTTTTTTAATAGTAGTGAAACTCCTAGCTGCATCCTGTAATAAATCCATGGGTTATCTTATATTGTAATGCATCTTTATGCCTTAATTTGTTAGCATGCATGGTATGTCATGTCACTGATTTTTATTACAGCTTTTTAGAACTGCTACTCTTCTCTCTCCAACTTTTGTTTAGTTCTCAAAACCCGACTTGAGTGCAGGAAGGAATTTCATGAAAATATAATATAAAGCAAGTTTAGTTTTTTTGCTTTGTCCTTTTTTCACATTGTTTTACATAAGCATAAATGTGAAATATACTTTTTTTGCTTTATTACAGGTATATCTACATAATGGGGATCCAAGAGAGAAATGAAAAATTATTCTATAGGGTATTACAAGATGATATTGAGAGGTTAATGCCAATTGTGTATACACCAACAGTAGGCCTTGCCTGCTCCCAGTACGGACACATCTTCAGGAGACCTAAGTAAGAACAATACATACATATTGCTGCTACTTTTATTATCCTTTTCTCTATATATTTCCTTGAGGTTTGGAAATGCTTTATTTCATTTTCATTTGGATTTAGGTACATCAAAGTTAGGCTAATTCCTTAAATAACAACTGAAGGCCCAGTTTATTTTGGGAAACAAAAAGGACATTTGAAAACAGGAGAGGTAATGTGCCACAAACGCAGGACCTCAGCCTTATTTCCTACCCTCCCCAGAAAGCCCTTGCATTCCCAGGTGGTGGCTGCGACTCTCCAACTCTCAAAATTACTGTCTGTGGAGCTGAGCCTCTGTGTAGGAGCAGAGGGTTCAGATAAAAATGTAGGTTGAAAGGATCTCTGGAAGTCATTGGCTCTGGCGCCCTTCCAAGGCAGGACGAAGCTCGGGTGGGATCCTTGGAGATTCCTGTGGATTCCTCCAGCCGTTCAGGCAGAGCTGCTGGGCAGGGCTGGGCAGCCCGGTTTAGAAGCCCATTTTCAGTTGCCTTGAAGCACTAAGTGTGCTTGGTCAGGGGCTGAATTGGGAGCCACGATGATTCAAAATAACCATTCAGGTTGTTAGCTCCGTGTCGAAGAAATCCGTGCAGCCTGGCATTCATTTCAGCTCATTTCCATGCTGCTCCTGTGCGTTTCTGAAGCCCTCTTGCTTGAGGGCTTCAGTGCTATGCAGAAATGGGCTAATCTTTTGCTTCTACTGCACGATGCAGCTGCTGTGCCAAAGATGGTAAAAAATTGACATTGTTTTGCACCTATTCAGGAGCAGGGCATGTGATACATGGACCATTAGTTCTGTAAAATCCAGGTAGCAGCAGTATTTTGTCTGCTTTTGTTTTTGTTTTAGAGTGTTACAGTAGTCAGATTTTAAGCATATTAGAAAATGTCCTTTCACTGTTTTATGCTCAACGCTTATTTTCATGCAGATTTTAGTGTTCAAAATTTTGTTTTACAAACCAAAGCAAAATTTTTAATTACACCTATAAAGTATCTCTGGTTTGTTGTTTTCTTCTTCTTTCAGAGGATTATTTATTTCTATCTCAGACAGAGGTCATATAAGATCAATTGTGAACAACTGGCCAGAGAATGACGTTAAGGTACTATCACTATCTAATTTTTTATTATTATTATTCCTAATTTTTGTTTAATCTGAGTTGAGCTTCTTAAAATTGGTTGATGTTTTATGGAAAAAAAATAATGCTAAATAAGGCATCCTTGGCAGTCTGGCAGTTTGACAGTGACGGCAACTGCAGTTAATGAAAGCAACTCTTTGTTATAAATATGAGGTTTACAGTTTGAGTGACAATGATGATCAGAGCTGGATTTGCCAGTGTCTTGCTTTAATTTATCTTTCCATGCTGGGATGTGCTTGGGTGTTATTTATCATGGTACAAAGTACATTTATTAGGTGATCTTGTCCTCATATCAGAACACAGAGTGGTGGCCTGGAAACCCAGGCTTTGCCATTATATTTATATGACCCAGCTGGGTCCAAAACCAGAGAAGCAGATAAGGTGGGTAACACTCATCCTGACTTCTTTCTGTCCGGATTTAGGAGGGGAAATTGTAAACCTAAGTTACAAGAGGCTCCTCCACACAGTGGCCTGGTTTCTTCCCACTCTGCTTTCAGAGATTAGAGCAGTAGCTTTCAGCAAACAAAAAGAACGTGGCAGATTCAAGCGTTATCTTGTCTACTTTCTGCTTAGGTTAAAAATGAGTAAGGGACAAAGCATTATCACTTCAGATTTTTTTAAAAAAAATCTTTATTATGTCTTCTTGTTCGATTTAACTGTATAAACATAGCTCAGTTCTTGCCTGGAAGAAAAAGCACAGTTACTATTACTCTAAAACCAGCAGTCATATATAACTTAACTTGTTTTTGTTTGCAGGCTGTTGTTGTCACTGATGGAGAAAGAATATTGGGTCTTGGGGACCTTGGTGTCTATGGAATGGGAATTCCAGTAGGAAAACTGTGTCTGTATACAGCATGTGCTGGCATACATCCAGATAAGTGCTTGCCTGTTTGTATCGACGTTGGAACTGATAATACAGTGAGTTTGACTAAGCTTTGCCTAGCTGTAAACTATCCCCAGAACTCTTAAAAGTATTTAGCACTATAATAAAAGCATTCAGTACTGTAGGAGGAGATTTTTATTTGAGCACTTTGTTTTAAAATGAAACTAAGTATTTTATTTAATGGCAATTTGCTTTATATCAGTGACTGAAAAACTCTGGCTAACATGACAGTGAAATGAACCTTTTGGAAGTAATTTGAGTGCTGGAAGACTGTAAAATAGACAGTCAAGCTGACCTGACTCTAAGAAGCTGGAAATGTGAATCACATTTATTAAAGCAGTTTATTGTTCACGGTATTGATTTGTTCCATTGTAAAAGCAGCCATCACCAACCTCAAGTACCAGCATTACTGAATGTTGATATAGGCTGGAGGCAGTTAAAGTGGCTGTATAAATGCAGTATCTTTGAGAATGGTGCAAAATGTGTTACTGTGAGCACCGGGAAGTGTATACTGAGGAAGTGACTCATCCTGCCACTGTCTTTGATTTATTTTTTTTCAGACACTCTTAAAAGATCCATTTTATATGGGCCTGTACCAGAAAAGGGATCGCTCGCAGGTCTACGATGACCTAATTGATGAATTTATGGAAGCCATTACAGACAGGTATGACATGGAAATTTCTGTACAAAACTATGGCCAAAACTGCTGTCAGAAAGGGTGCATGACACAGTGTCCTTGGAAGTCATCTAAGGAATAAAGATGGGACTAGAAGAAAGGAGACACAGGCTGTATTTCTGGTTCTGTAGTGATTTTTCTCTGTGACTTGGAACTTGCCATTTGTAGTTACCTTTTAAGTACACACAGAAAGGAGAACTGTTTTAAGCAATGAGATTAGGTGCAATTAGATTAAGCAATGTTTAGGTGCAGATTTTATTTTAAAATAACTTGTTTATGTATCTAGTGATAAGAATATTTGCCATGTTCTTTAGGTATGGCCAGAACACCCTTATCCAATTTGAAGACTTTGGAAATCACAACGCTTTTCGATTTTTGAGAAAATACAGAGAGAAATATTGTACCTTCAATGATGATATTCAAGGTATGAGCTTTGTTTATGCTCTCTAATGTATATGCAAATACCTGCCCTAAAGAAATAACCTGCCATATAGATCTGCTCAGCTCTTTTCAGGTCTGTGTTGCTCTTGCAGGAACAGCCTCAGTGGCCTTAGCAGGACTCCTGGCAGCACAGCGAGCCACTGGTAAACCCATTGCAGAGCAGAAGGTGCTGTTCCTTGGGGCAGGAGAGGTGAGTTCTCCAAAGACCTCTAGGGCAACAAAAGGTTGTACTGAGTTATATTTTCTGGTTCTGTAACATATGGATGTTCATATCTTTCAAAGTTTATTGCAGAACTCTTTATATAAACGCCAGCTAAAATACATTCATAGAAGAGAGTGTTTGCCTGAAGAAGACTGTTTGAAAGGCATTTAGCATTTGCCAGGGCTCAGATTTTCACACTGTTGCATGGGCTTCTCAAAGCAGCAGGAATTTGTGTGCAGTAGAAGGAGATTCTACCACAAAATTATGATGCAGTGAGAAAGGGGGAAAGGAAGGGAAGCACTGGCAACATCTTTCTGCCCTGTTGCTTTCTTTGCCAACAGTCTCTATCACAGGCAGCAAGAGCAGAGGGAGGTACAGAAAGCAGGAGGTCACAGTACCCAGGAGAGCTGCCCCTCTTCTTGCTTAGACACGATGCTCTTGATCCAGGAATCTGCCCCCATCTAGGCTAACACTGCTTGTGCCTCAGAGCTGACCTAACAGATAGTTTCTGTGGGATATGTGGGGAATGGGGTGGTGTTTGTGTCAACAGACCTGTTTTGTGGCTCATTAAAAACAGAAATCTTTTAATCTGGCAGGCTGCCCTGGGAATTGCAAACCTCATTGTTATGGCTATGATGGAAAGTGGTGTTTCTGCCGAGGAAGCCTACAAGAAGATATGGATGTTTGACAAATACGGTTTACTGGTTCAGGTAAGGATGCATCAGGCCTGGAAATACCATGTTACCAATGGCCTTTGTTTTCCGTGCCTTTCTCACAACACCATCAACTTGAATCTGTAGGGCCGAGAACACGTGATAGATTCCAATCAAGAACCATTTACGCACCCGGCTCCAGAGCAGATACCAAAAACATTTGTTGAGGCTGTGAATGTACTTAAGCCTTCAGCTATCATTGGTAAGTAAGGTCATTTCTCAGGTCTGTGTTTCCACAACTTGGTTATTTGCAGCGTTTGCTTTTGGCTGCATGGCCCCACGGAGGTACAGCCTGTCAGTGTCCTTGTTTAGAATAACTCTGAGCATGTTCTCGGGGACGGCGTGGCTGCAGTGAACTGAAACCCAGTAAAGGGCAGGAATAAGGATCAAAGTTTGGGATGCACTTCTGTTCCCAGATGTATTCCCTACACCAACCACAGGGGAAAGAACAGAGGCTGTTTCGTACTGCAGTCCCTTGTCACCACTACCTGTAAAGTCACTGACACGTATATGCCATACCTATAAATACATATATATACACATATATAACTAGATAGATACATACACAACTGTAGCTGTCTCCAGAGGCCAGATGGGATTAGAAGTATTTCCTGTTGCAACTCTGTAATTTCCCCTGCACGTCACTTTTTGGGGTGGAAAAAAAATGCGGACTGGGTAGCTCTCCCTAAGCCTGTATCTGGTGTATTCATTTTTATGTATTTGTGTGTTTAGGTGTGGTCAGAAATGCCATTGTGAAGGGAAAGTGCCTTGCACAGTTAACACCCAGTGAGGATGAATCATCCTTGGAGAGCTGTGGTCACCCTCTGCTTATTCAGGGTGGCCATGAGCGTTCCTTAGTTGGAGCAGTACAGAAAAGATGTAAAATAGGCTTTTGGAATGCAGGAACTGGAGGTTCCTGTGAAGAATGAGATCTTTAAGCAGGCAGTATCGAAGCAGTGCTTGGGGTCTGTCTCCTGTGGCACGACAAGGGTGTGATGGTTTGCTCAGCCTTGCAGGAGACAAGGGCTTAATCTGTGCTCATGGTCCGAGGGAGTCGAGTATTGATTCAATTTCTGGGTGTCCCCTCCATCTCTAGGAGTTGCAGGAGCCGGACGGCTCTTCTCGCACGATGTGATCAAAGCCATGGCCTCTATCAACGAGCAGCCCATCATCTTTGCACTGAGTAACCCCACCGTGAAGGCTGAGTGCACGGCAGAGGAAGCGTATACGTTAACAGAGGTACGTGGTGTTGTGGAGCGTTACCTTACTGGGCACTTGGTGACGTACAGTAAAAACGGACACTGAGAATGCAAAAAAACCTCAGTTCTCACGTAGAGTTTCTTCTTGTAATAACAGATTTCTTTCTTGTCATCTTGGAAAGTAAATTGGTGTGATTTGAAAAGAAATCTTGATTCTTGAATAATGACATGCTGTAAAACTCAAAATAGCCTAAATCCTGTTATTTCTTTTTTAAGAAGAGCCCATTAGGTACTGAGTGTTCTGTAGCTTTGATCAATTGCTGCTTTCCCACCATTTAAAAAATTTTCATTTCTAAAGAAACAGCTTGTGTTAAAACAGCCATTAAGTGCAGCCCTTAAAATATAATGGCTGCTGTGTTACAGGTAAAGTTATTAGGCAGCACATGTCCCTGTATCTAATCAGGACCCCTGCTTTGTGCTCAGTACTTCAGTAGTGTTTGCAGGTCAGGATCACTAACAGCGGCCAGGGAGGACCCAGCTTCCAGCACAGGCTTCTGCTGGTGGCCCTCTGTCCTCATGTCCCCTGTCACTTCACCTTCAGCTCATACCCTGGTGCCAGAGGGGGAAACGATTATAAATGAACTTCATTTTGCATGCTCACCCCACAGCAATTAAATTGGAGTGGGGGGTCTTTTTTTAGTGGCATTATCACCAGCATATTTCAGGGTAAGCTGTTCAGATCGAGGGTTTGTCTTTACTATAGTAAGTCCTCTATCTCTCTGCGCTGCTTTTATGCAAAAACTAATCTGCTTTGAAAAGAACCAGAGGGGAAGGAGGCAGTACGAGGCAGACAGCGCCAGCTCCACAGCTTTGAGCTGGCTGCTAATTCCTTCCCGTGGAATGTCAGGCTCCAGCTGGCGGGAATCTCTGCCCTGTCCACAGGGCCTGCCTGAGGACTTCAGGGGTGGGGCTCGTGAAGAGACTTAGCTTTTTTTTAAATACAGCCTCAAATCCAGTGACTCACGTATGGAAAAGCGAGAGTCGCTTGCTTCTTGATGTGGAAATGCGACAGGCTTCCTTGCAGCGTGAGTTCAGCTCCTACGTGAAAGCCTCGTGGACAACGTGGTGCTAATTCCATGGAGGGAAGGGCAAGTCTCTCCTCTGACCATGCCCCGGCCCCAGCTGTGCTCCGGGGAATGTCGATTGAGAGGGAACTTGCTGCCTGGATGAGCAGGTCGAGAAGGAGCTCTGGGCAGAAGTGACAGCCCCCAGGCAAAACGTAGACCTTAGCTTTAAATGGAAAGTGAGAACGCTTTCTAAATGAAGATCGTTCAAGCTCTCTCAGGTATTCTGCATCTGGGGACTAGCCAGAATATAGTTACTTCAGCCATGTATGCCCTGTGAGGAGAGGCTGAGGGAGCTGGGCCTGTTCAGCTGGAGAAGAGAAGGCTGAGAGGGGACCTGAGCAGTGTCTAGAAGTACCTCAAGGGAGGCAGTGAGGAGGATGGGGCCGGCATCTTTGCACTCGTGGCCACTGACAGAACTAGAGGAAATGGCCACAGACTGAAGCACCAAAAGTTCCACAGGAACTTAAGGAAACATTTCTTGACAGTGAGGGTGCCAGAGCACTGGAACAGGCTGCCCAGAGAGGTTGTGGAGTCTCCTTCTCTGGAGATCTTCAAACCCGCTTGGACGCAGTCCTGTGCCACGTGCTCTAGGTGACCCTGCGTGTGCAGGGGGTTGGACTAGATGATCTCTAGAGGTTCCTGCCAACCTTAAGCATTCTGTGATTCTATGATTCTATGATTTTTCAGGGTATAAAATTCACAGTTCCAGTATCTTGTGCCAAATGGAGAGGGTCTTTCTTTTTCTCCTGAAATGAGTCCCTATGTCCATTCTGTCGTGATTTTTTGTGAGCTAACTGTTGGTTGTTCACATGGACCAGCTGCAAATATTTCTGGTCAGTAAAAGAGGATGTTTTTAAAATTGTTTCTATGTCTAATTCTTGTTTTTGTCACGCTCTTCAGTTCTCCAGTGTGCTCGTTACAAGCCAATTGTACTGAGTTTACCCATAGCTCACCCTTCGAAATGTAATAATATCCTTCCCTTCAAGATACAGCAAATAGCTAGAAAATCCTCTCTAACCTTGCTTACTTTGTACTTGAACTAACAAAGTTTGGCACTTCATGATGAGAAATATCATCCCTATGTCTCTCCCGGCCTCAGAAAGAGCCTAATCCTGGTTGGTCTGAGATTTTAGCTAAGATGGGAGGTTACTAATGAAATAAAGATACTCTTGCTAACCTCCCTTTGCTCATTCTTTGTTTTTTCCACTAGATGGCACCTGCAAAAGCAGGACTGGGCTCTGGTGCCCACTGCCATACTGGGCATTTTCTGTGTCCCATGTTCAACTTAAATATTTTCAAATAATATTTTCTTCACTATCCAAGAGGAAGTCAACTTCTTATTTTCATTTACAGGGGTTTTGCTGTCAGAGGAGAGAGTTGCTTAGGTGGAGGAGATATTTTGCATTTTCAAAACTCTGGATTTGTTTTAGTATTTCATGCTGATAAAAAATTATTTTCCAAAGAATAGTAAGGGAAGTGCATTACTCCCTCCTCTGAGGTTTCATTTCTCCCACACAGTATGATATCATAGTCCTCTCCTCACCCTCCCAAAAACCATCATTAAACAAGTGACCTTTTATCCTGCACCAGTGTTCTGGCCCCCTTTTGAATGTGGCCATTGCGCCGCTCTTCTTGTGCAGTGCTTGAGGTGGTGGCTCCTGCCTCGTGCTCTGCTGGGAGGAGAACATCAAGGGAGGCAGTGAGGAGGGTGGTACTGGTCTCTTTTCAGTGGTGGCCACTGATAGGACTAGAGGAAATGGCCGGAAACTGAAACATCAAAAATTCCATAGGAACTTAAGGAAAAATTTCTTAACAGTGAGGGTGCCAGAGCCCTGGAACAGGCTGCCCAGAGAGGTTGTGGAGTCTCCTTCTCTGGAGATCTTCAAACCCGCTTGGACGCAGCCCTGTGCCACGTGCTCTAGGTGACCCTGCGTGTGCAGGGGTTGGACTAGATGATCTCTAGAGGTCCCTTCCAACCTTAAGCATTCTGTGGTTCTATGAGAGGGTTTGCTCCGTGTCCTGCGGGATTGCAGGGCTCTGCCTAGGCCAGGAATTGCGGGCAGCCTCCCGCCCCACGGCATCCGAGGGGCTGTTTTGTTGTTCCCGATTGGCCTGTGCACTTGGCAACCGCACCGAGTCATCAATGGAGCCAAGGAGGAGCTGCAGGACCCGCATACCTCTGTTTTTCGTCGTGATTTTAGCTTTCTTTAGCGAAAATCTATGATTCTGCTTTTTCCCCCCAACAGGGCCGATGCCTGTTTGCCAGTGGCAGCCCCTTCGACCTGGTAACCCTGAAAGATGGACGTGTCTTCAAACCAGGCCAGGGCAACAACGCGTACATCTTCCCAGGTAATAACGATAATTCTGCTCAGGTAGCCTTGAGGACCAGCCTGTAGTAGCACCTCTGATCAGGCTTACATCTGCACTAGAGGCAGTTAGTAAAGCTGCACACAGATGTGTTCCCAGTGCTGAGAAGCTCAACTAAAGATGACACTCAGGGAGAAAAATGAAAGAAAATCAGTTAAAGTGGGGTGCCAGCCTTGGGGGGTTGCATATGTGACATGGACACAGTGAGCTGGAGGATTTTAGGAAAAGAGGAGCATGTCAATAAAGGTCTTCCTCTTGCTGCACAAATTCCTCTGTTTTTTGGGGGGGGAAGGAGAAGGTAAGTGTCAATACACTCATCTTTGTGTTACCTGTGCGCAAGTGAGGATACAAAAAAAGGGATTGGGGATATTTCCCTGCCTTCCCCTTCCCTTTCCCTTCCTTTCTTTTCCCAACTTCCCTGTGAAAGGCCACCCATTATGGTAATACATGGTAATAGTCTTGTGAATGGGTGTAGAAAGCCGTGGGAAGACTTTTATAAATATCATTCTAGGTGACTGTCAGCTTCTCGGCAGCAGGGCGGTGTTTTGGAATGACGTGGCCCTAATTGGCACTAATTTTATTGTAGGCGTGGCCCTCGCTGTGATCCTCAGCAGTGTTCGGCATATTAGTGATAAGGTTTTCCTAGAGGCTGCTAAGGTAAGTGTGGGAGCAGAGCAGGCTCTAGGTTCTAGGTGGTGCGTGACGTGCCAGGCTTTCCAAGATGTCTCAAATCTTGCTGGGAACTCCGTGATTTTTTTCTGTTTCATCTGGCAAGGTGGTGGGAGAGGATCAAACCAACAGGAAAATTGCAAGTAAAATTATGGGCAGTGCCCGATTTCTGTGAAAATTTAATATTTTTATCCATAACCGAGCATCCGAATATGAGGTTTGTCCCCGTGCAGAGGTCCCCTCCACGTCCTGGTCGTGTCAACGTGCCTGCCCTCCTCCTGGTTGTCCCCTCGGGGTCCCACAGCCGGCCAGGATGCTCGGGGACACTCCAGTGCTGGTGTGTCTGGCTAGGCTCTCCTTTCTGCTAAACTCTTACCAGCTGAATTTACAGATACAGGCACAGATTGCAGTGCCACCCTTTGAGAATATTGAGATTTTAAGTGTCTTATTCTACTGTTCGGGGAGAAATGTCGTAGTAAAAAATGCTGCAGCTTATTTCTCTCCTGCATCTCAGTGTGTTGATGATCCCATTCAGGATGCAGAAAATAGGAACTTGTTTGTTTTTCTAATTCAGGCACTGGCAGAACAGTTGACTGATGAAGAACTTGCACAAGGACAACTTTATCCTCCACTGTCTAATATCAGGGAAGTTTCTATTCATATCGCTGTCAAGGTGAGTATAAAGCATAAAAGTGAACGGTGCTAAAAGTGTTTTACATGCCTATTAACTCAGTCAGTTGTACAGCATGATACTTGGCCACGAGATGCTTCGGCACAAATCTCCTTGTGCAATTAATAACACTTATAAAAATGTTGGTGTTGCTGGGTGCTTCAGGTTGGCAGTGATTGTTGGTCACAATTGTGCTCCTTTCGTTTTTTGAAATGAAGTTTCTGGATCTCTGACGAGGTGTTCGGAAATTGTAAAGAGACTTTGGTGAAAGACTTTGGTATTTATCTCTGTCTAACCCGAAGAGTCCTAAACGTTTTCCAGGGGGAGAGCAAATGCTACATCAGTGTGGTAAAAGGCAGGCACAAACTCTCATGGTGATTTAACTTTCCAGGTTATGGAATTTTTGTACACGAACAACATGGCTTTCCACTATCCCGAACCTGCAGACAAGAACCGCTACATCCGATCAAAAGTTTGGACCTACGAGTACGAGTCCTTCATGCCAGATGTGTACGACTGGCCTGAGTCCAAGGTACACTGAGGCGCCAGGAGATACTCCTCAGGCAGCATCTTCTACTCTGCAGGGATCCCTTTTTCAGACCAATTTAAATCGTGACTTTTGAGACTTGTAATTTATTTTCTCTCATTTTGTTGTCTTTTTCCCTCCCTTGTTTTTGATTTGACGTAGATTTATCACCATATGGGTGATAGAAGCCATCACATAACAGATAAAGCACTCCAAAAAGGATTTGGATAATGTTGCATTTCTAGCTTAGAGCCCTCACCACACTAAAGAATTCCAGTAATAATGTTTTAGCTGCATGCGTATTGTAACTATTTACAGCCTTCTCCTCACGGCTGATTTCCAGAATCATTCATTTCTGCTTTTAATAATCAGCCTTCTATCTGATTCTTCTGGTGTTGTCACGCTGCATTACTTGTGACAACATAAGAGAGTTTGTCAAGCAAAAGTAAGGATAGCTTTGGACAAATCTGGCAGTCTAACAGGCTGTTTTGTCTGATGATTAAAAACACACATGTCCAGACTTCCTTGCTTCCTTGGCTGCTCTGTGTTTTGGGATGTGCTTTGAGGAGCAGTGTGGTGTGCACATGTGGGATCTGCAGCAGTATCTGCGTTCCCAGTTCTCATCATTGTGTGAAATCTTCTGTTAGGAGAAGTAGGAAGCAGTTAAAATACAGCCTTGGAAAGTCTGAAAAAATATTAATCACTTGCTGACTTTAAAAAACAAAGCTGTGCAGTTGCGGCAGAAATTGTATCAAGGCAGAATCTGAAGTAATTACAGAAATCTTCTAGAGGGAGATGTGTGGTAGACTCCAAGGTGATGTACCAAAGGACTTTGGTTTCATTAGTCTGTTTTTTAAGGCTCTATTTTTTTTTCTAAGTAAATCAGCACAATAATTTTCTCCCTTTACTTTGCTCTCACAAAAGGACTTGAATTTAGTGTTTTTATGATACCACTGACTTGAAGGGCTCCTTCATGGACTTAGTTGCCACTTTGAACAAAGCCTCCCCCCAGGCTGGTGAGGCCAAAGCAGGGGCTCAGGGTGCCCTGTGAGCTTCGTGCAACGTCCTGCTCCTTCCAACACCATCCACGTGAGGCCTGGAAGACCTGACACTTGGAGGTGACCGCTTGATCCTCCCCTCTCCCTCTGCAGGTCTAAATTATCGGGTATTTTGTATGCTAACAAAAATGGCTGGTTTAAATTTAGCTCTCTTTCCGTGCAGGGATAGCCCTGCACCTTTGATACAGGTATCACCATGTGCTTTGCTTTATGCTTCGCTCACGTCTGCTTTGAATGCCCTTCATTATTTTATATTAATATGCAACAACAAATTTTTGTAATTGCAGCCTATGACTTCTCTAAATCCAGTCGTCATAAAAACAGTGGCATGTTAGGAACAGAAGTGAAGATGATGAAATTACCTATAGGACATATATATTTGTCCTATATTACATACATATTTTTTGGCCAGTACGTATAGAGAATTATAGGGTGCATATATAGGTTTTTTTTGACTAGCCCATATATATACATATATGGAATTTATGGATTTTATCCATATATATATATATATATGGATTTTTGGGCCAGTAAAACTATATATATAGTTAAAAGGGGATATATTAGCAAACTTATATATATAGGGGATATATTAGCAAAGTTTGCCTTAAAGCAAAGAGATGAAGTAAACCTTGCTCAGAATTTACCTGTAGCAAATGGGTAAATTAATGAACGCTGCGGCCTCATTAATATTGGAAGATGCAGCCTCTTCGGAGGTGTGTAAAATAGCACCAAAACAGAAATGGAAATACTGACTCTGCACCTCCTTAAAAAAAGATGGTTTCTTGCTTGTTGCTTAGTCCCTGATTTTAATATAAAGAAAAGGACAGTAAACTTTTAGATTTCAACAAAGCAAGGAAAGAAGCCTGATTATATAAACACAGAAAGCAATGTGGGGAAAAATGATTTATTCAAACTGGTGAAAATCTGTCTGGTGGGGCTCTAGGTGCTTCCTTGCCAACTTGTGTGATTTATGTAGTTTGCAACTTACATGTATAAGTACGGATTAAAAAAAAAAAGACCAACAAACACTATTTTTACAAAGAATGCTTTTTTTCATCTATTTTTGCTATGCTTAGTTTTTAGTATATTTAAATACGTGATCTTACTGAAAAAAATATATTTATTTAGTGTACAAATTATGTTTACCTTCTGAAAATTCACCTCTTGCTGAAGCAGGGCCTGAAAGGCTGTTGTGGTGCAGGGAGGGTCTGTGTGTTAAAGCATACGAGCAACGCAGCCGTCCTTGCTCCTTCGGACAAAATACGGATTGTGCGGAAGAGGAACAGGGAGAACGTGCCCTGCGTGCAGGGGCAGGGCCAGCAGTCAGCAGATATAACTCTCGTGTTACGGAATAAAGATGTACAGCCCTCGCTTCGGTCTGACTTTTTGTTCTTTTCAGGCAAGTGAGCGCAGGGAACCTGGCAGCACTCAGGGTTTCGGAACATCTGGCACTTGGGAAGAGTGATATTCCCTGCTCACACCAGGAGTCTGGCTCTGGCCAGGAGTGGTTTCGGGTCCCCAAGGAAGCTCCCAACCAGACACTTGGCAGGGGCCGGTGCCGGTGCCGGGGATGGTGCCTGTTCTGTGAAACGCTGCTCTCCTCCTGGCGTGGGCTGCCTCTTCTCCCACGCAGAGCCCAGCAGGGTTGCTCGGAGCTGGCGGAGCGCGGATCTTCCTAGCCAGGAGCCTTCCTCAATAATCTTCATGTAAATCCCACTGCAGAGGTTGAGGAAAAACGTGTTTTTTACTGTTATCTTCAGCCGGCCGTGAGGCTCTACTTAGGCTATAGTCATCCGCCCATGTGGCTGTAGGTGTCCCCAAGCTCCGGAGCTGCAGGGTCCTCACGGTGTCCCCAATCCGTCCCTGCGGTGCCAGCTGAGAGGTCCCCGCTGGGCTTCATCCGCACGAGCATCCGTGTCCGTCCTCTAGTCGGGCTCCGCTGCAGGGACGCTGCAGGCTTCTCCCTTCAACCTACAGCCCTTGTTTTCCTTGGCAACAGGTAACGCGTCAGCTCACAAACTTCTTCACTCTCTTCAGAGTATTCATTCTTTTCAGAATATTTTTAAGTATATGGATTCATCTTCAGATCTGGTGAACTCTTCAAATCTAATTATTCTTTGAATCAATTAGCTAACTTGACTGCTTATCTTGCCACATAGGAAGGAATTGCTGTATCCCTTTTCATATTCTACTTAACCTGATTTTCTGATTTCTTTTTCCTTGCAGGTTATATCAAAAGCATTTATCAATCTGTATCAATAGGGAAAATTCTCTTTTGCAGCACGCAAAGACAAAAAGCTTTCACCAGGATGCATTTTTGTAACATTACATAGAGTTAAGCTTATATTGTTTTTTTTTTTTTTTTTTTTTGCAAATTTTTACTTAAATGAGGACTAGTGGCGTAACTCTTCTCACAGCCCTAGTGACTTTTGCTCTCTAATAGCATAGGAATGTCTTTCATGTCTCTTCTGTTATGGTACTAGTCTGAAGGTACAGAGCACTTTGGAGAAAAATACCAAGCATCAGAAACTGCCTAGAGGTGAGGGTGCTCAGTTTTGTTTTTCAGCGTTGGTCCAGGACTTGCTCCCTTAAAATCCACAGGAGCAGGACTGGGTCTTTGGGCAGGAACACACAGAGACATCTGGGTGAGAATGGGTGGAAAGTCCTTAAAAAGGAAGGATTGCTCAGGGATTGCGGCCTCCCTTGCTGGAGTTTGTGAGTGCCAATGGCCCACACAGAGAGGAAGACTAGGAAAATGTAGTGTCTGATATAACCAAAAGTGTGACTTGCTACCCAAGTCCTTGGATGTGTTTGTTAATGGTGGTGTTTCGTGATGTTGTGTTTTCCAAACTTAAAATGAAGCGATGTTTTAGATGCTGATTGGGGCTAACAGGTGCCCCGCGGTAGCTGTGTGCGTTCCCTGCACCGTCTTGTCTTTTCCAGCACGCTGTTTTGCAGGAGGGTAAAGTAATCCTGTGTCTCACTCTCCTGGTAGAAACTGTAAGTAAGGGACAGGCACAATTTACCTGTGAGTTTTTTCATTAGCAGCCCTATTTAGCGAATATTCCTGTAGGAGAATGGGGATCAGTAATGTTGCACACCTACAACTATACATTGAAGTGCAGCTGACTCTGGATTTAATTAAAAATCAACTTTTCTTTTATTTGGGGCTTGCTGCAGGCCTCCTCGATGTTCAAGGCGCAGATGTTGGTATCTCTGTGCTCTACATGAAGTAATTCACCAACTTTCAGAGAGGGACAGTAAGAACAAAATAGTTTGGGTTTCAGGTCTGTCTTGACTATAAAATGCTGTTCTTGGATTTAAGGAGAAAACCACTGTCATTTGAGCATTTTTTTTAAAGTTGACGTCCACTGTTACAAAGCACTGTGCTGTCCTGTATGTAACAAAATGTACATAATATGCAAGGACTGGTATTATGTTGAATACTGGAGCAAGGAGAAAATCTAGAGCAAAGCTCTAATTATACCCCTTTGCAGCAGAATTTGATTAACGCAATTCAGTTGCCTCTGGTGAAGGGACATCTAATTCCGTGCGCATCTACCTTGACCTACCTACCCACTCCTGGACATGACGTTACCGTGGTGTCAACCTGCAGACATTCCTGGTGAAAAACGAAGAAAACTCGGCACGCTTTCGGCCTCAGCTTCCCCGGTACTGCGTGGGGTGGCAGACCATGGCAAAAACACATCAAAACCTCTCTTGGGTCGGGTGTTGGACTGGCCATCGCGCCAACGGCTCGACATCCCACGCGTGCAAGATGGGCACTGGACTCAACGTAGCCCTACAAGTACCCCCGGCTTTGACCGTCCTTTAAATAGCTCCCTCCTAATAACAGAAATTAAAATACTTGTCAGATTATGCAAACAGAGCGCGTAGGAAATAAAATGGCAAAATTATTTCTCTCTCTAGAGCATCCGTGTTGTCCAACTCAACTATTGCCGCCTTGTGAGAGCAATTCCGGACTGCCTAGGGGGGACTTAACCTAGGGAGGCTCAGCTGAAACTAAAATTGTATTTAAATGTGAAGGGCTTTTTGTTGTTGTTTTCTCCCTTTATAATATTGTAACTGTTGAAATGTGTGTTCTGGTCTTCTATTTTCTTAGTAAAATGCATTCTCTTTGCCTAAATAACATTTCCTTTTATTTATTCCAAAGGGGTAGTGCTTGACCTGTACAAAACTGATAGGAAATTAACTATTTTAGCTACTTTCTCCCTTCCCCCTCCCGCCTTAACCTGTTTTAAGGCCATTTCAGTCCCGTGGGAGTGACCAACACATAAAAAAGGGGGCCGTGCGTCTCTGAGGTAGTTGGGAGTCGGCCTGTTCGCTTCGCCCACACACACGAGCGAAAAAAAAAAAAAAAAGAAAGGAAAGGATAAACAAAAAAGCTGAGGAAAAGGCCAAACGCATCAATAAAAACAACGAAAAGGCGCCGCGGAGGACGCGCCGCGGCAGGAAAGGCCGCGCGGCCGCCGAGGGGCCGGGCCCGGCGCGGGCTCCGCCTCAGGCGCCGCCGGGCGAGGTAGGCCCGGAGCGACCCGCGGAGGCCGCGTGGAACCGGGGGGGACCGGGGAACACCGGGGGACACTGAGGAGAGCCGGGGGGCGCTGAGGGAAGCGGGGAGGCCGAGGGGGCCCTGGAGCCGCTGCTCGGAGGCCGTGGCTTCTCCCGCGTTGCTGCCGTGCAGCGCGGCTCGGAAAAGCGAAATGGCTAAAAACCGACCCAAAAGGAGGCGGATGTGCAGCGCTTCTGGGCGGAGGGTTTGCTTCCCTTTCTGGCAAGGGAAGCAGAGGGTCTGTTGTGCCCCTCGGGGTGTGATGGGTGTTTCTCATTCCCTGCAAAGTGGGGTGCCCGCGTGCGGCAGCTGCATGTGCCTCATAAATCCTGGCGACACGAGAGCGGTCCCGTTCCCCATCCTGTGGCAACTACAGCAATCGCTGCAGAAATAACTAGCCCTGAGTAGACGGGTGGCTCTTTCCCTTGGAAGGTGTCCAAGCCTGTTCAAGATGATGTGGAAACACACCTGGAAGTGAGGTAGAGACCAAGTCCCAGAAGACTTAACGCCGAAGGAAATGCAAATACCTCGTATTTGCCTCGTATACATCCAGACAAGTTAAAAACCAGTCGTGAGCTTCTAACACAGCGCCCAGAGCGTTGTCCTGCCTGTGTACACGAGTTGCAAACGGTTTAGTGAATAAATAAACAGCTCACGTATGGCAGCTACTTATATAGATTCCTCTGTGACAATAGGTGTCACTTGATGTATTACAGAGCCTCTAGGCTACATAAAGATTTTGCAGTATTTAATTTTTCACCTTACCCCGATGAGTAAAACAGCGTTTGTTCTCAAGGTGCTTTTTCTAAGGTAAAGGAAATCGGCTCTTGCCTTTTGCGGTCTCTTAAGTTGTTCTGAGGGAAGTGAATCTTTCGCCCCCGTTGTGTTGGGCTGTCTCCTCCTGCAGCCCACTAATGGCTTTTAAATGCCAGCATGGGCTATTTGATATTAGTCTCGCTGGAAAGGCTTTTAAGAGGAAAGTGCCTGCCTTTGGGGAGGGGAAAATGGTTAAAGGAACGCTCTTACTATCAGACAACAGGAAAAAACAAGGTTAAAAGAAGTGGAGAAGAAAGAAACAGTAGCAGTTTTAAAGATTAGGGTATTTCCAGAAGGTTAGGGGGAGGTTTTTTGTTTGGTTGTTTGGTTCTGCTTTTTAATACCTAGGTGATGAGCAAAGGTCACCTGTAACATTCGCTGTGCGTGTTTGCAAACCTTCCATTGGCACAAGATGGAAATCTGCTGTTTGTAAACATTGTGCCGTCCCAAAGTCCTGCTCCAGGGAAATTTCTATTATTTTTTTTTTTTTAAGAGAAGGGGAATGTGACCCTCACACTAAAGGAGGATGCCTGCACTTAAGGGAAAGATACCTGCTTCTTCCCCAGCAAAAATAAGCATTTTGGGTAACGTAAAACGCCTGTTCCAGGTGGCGGCGGGACGCAGCCGGCATGTCCATGGAGGTGACGTTCCTCGGCACGGGCTCGGCCTACCCGTCCCCGTCGCGGGCCGCGTCGGCCGTGGCGCTCCGCAGGGAAGGGCAGTGCTGGCTCTTCGACTGCGGCGAGGGGACGCAGACCCAGCTCATGAGGAGCCACCTGAAGGCAGGTCGGTGCTGCGGGACAGGGCAGAACCCGACAGGGATCCGGGCCAAGGGCCACAGCCATGCGGAGGGCCGCGCTCTAGAAACAAACTGCCCCAAATTAATTTATTTTTAGGCCTCGTGGTTTCAGACACGGAGCTAAATTTGCATGGTTTGTATTTGTCCAGAGACAGGTCCAATCAATACCTGCCATGGGTCTTACTGCTCGTAGATGTTTTGCTTCTGTTTTTGAATAAAGCTGCGTGTTTTCCTATTAGCTTTTTCATTTTAGCCAGTAATGTAGGGACCCCCCTTGCTTTCGCTCATTGCAGTCTTCAGCAGCAAGCCCTGACTTTCACGGATTAATTTTAAACTTGGAATGTCGATTATAAACACAGAAATAACCTCCTGCTCCCCCAAAATCTGAAACTACTATCCGAATAAACATCAAAGTGAATAAACTGAAGTACTAACCTAAACTAATTCTTTTAAAGGGCTTCTTAGTTTTCACACGTAAGTTGCTTCCTCCTAATCGCTGATTAAGAAGACTTTGGTTCTCTGACATCTTTAGGTTCACAAACAGCAGCGCTAAAGAGGCTGCAAGTCAAACTGGGTTTCCCCATTATAGAACGGAGCACCTGAAGTGATCCAGGCAATTACAAGCTGGTTAGCTCAAGATGAAGCTGTTACCTGGAAGAGCACGTCTCATTTTGATGTCTCTTTTGTTTAAGTTTGACTTCTGTGGGAAGAAAGGCGGGAAAAGCCACTAAAAGACTCAGTGGGTGAAGAAAATGCCATATAGCAAGGAAGAAGGAACTCCATTAGTTAACCGAAGAGCCTGATTCAGCTAGATTAATGTATATGCATCTTTAGTAAGAGAAAATTCTGGGGTTTTTTTAATCTAACAAGGACAAGGTTCAGTGCCTGGAAACTGGGAGTGAGACAAATCCAGACTAGACTGAAAGCACAAATCTTTAAGTGAAAACTTTCATCTGTTTGAAAGAGATTAGGTAGGAACTGTGGGGTTCTGGCTCTCGAAAGTTTTTTGTTGTTGAAATTACGATTATTTTGTGTCTTAAAGTCAAAAGCAGAAACAACACAAATTCCACCTTATGTTTCTCATTAGTCCACAGATTCCATGTAATGTATCGAAGTGCAGCCACTTTCCAGACCTGCTCTGCATTTTAATGTGGCAGATGTCACGGCTGATCCAGCTCCGCGCTCTTAGCACGCTCTGCTTAGGATTAGCTAAAACTTACTGTCTTTTGGGACAAATCGTTTGTAAGTCAAAATAAGACCTCTGTGGAAAGTTATCCCTGTAGTGGAAAAATATACTTAGTGGCTTGGGATTTAGTTCTTAAACATGTGTTTTATTTTCATTTCCCACCTTCTTCTCATTTCTTTCTCTCCTTTTTGCCAAAAAGTGATTAATTTCTAAGTTGTCATGGTGTTCACTTGTTCTCCTTTTTTTCTTTTCCCCGTTGTTCTTATCAATAGGTAGAATTACAAAGATTTTCATAACTCATCTTCACGGTGACCACTTTTTTGGGCTTCCTGGCCTGCTGTGTACCCTGAGCCTCCAAAGCAGCCCTGACTCAAACAAACCACCCGTGGATATTTATGGGCCGTTAGGACTACGAAGCTTCATATGGAGGACTCTGGAGCTCTCCCACTCGCAGCTTCTGTTTCCTTACGTTGTTCATGAGCTCGTACCGACACGGGACCAGTGCCCTGCAGAAGAGTTTAAAGATTTTTCTTCCCTGGACAAGGACGACACATCTCCAGGGGAAGCCCAAGGGCGGATCCTCCACCTGGATCCTGTGGAAAACTCGTACTTGCTGGTGGATGATGAGCAGTTTGTAGTCAAAGCCTTCCGCCTCTTCCACCGCATTCCTTCCTTTGGCTTTGCAGTGGAAGAGAAGCCACGGGCGGGTAAACTCAACGTGCAAAAACTAAAAGAACTTGGTAATTATTTTGACTTTCTTTTTCCCTTCTTTAAAAATTACTGAATGCTTTGGAGATGAGAATTTTTTGAAACTTATTCCTGAATGTCCTTATGGTCTTACTGCTTCTTGCTGCATTTGCATGAGGGCTCTAACTGCCTTTTTTAGACCTGTAGGAACCATTAGATGCCTTTTTATACCAAAAGAGCAGGTTCTAATAGCACTTGTGTTCACGTTGCAGCTTGCATTTCTTCAGTGAGACAACTCTACATGTAGTGCAGCTCTTAGGAGTTCTTTGAAACCCAACAGTGATCATGGCACTGACTGGTTCTTTTGCTTTTATTTACCAGGAGTTCAGCCAGGTCCTCTCTATGGAAAACTGAAGAATGGTATACCAGTAGTTCTAGAAAATGGAGTAACAATTTCTCCTGCAGATGTCTTGGAAGAGCCTATTCCTGGAAGAAAAATTTGCATTTTAGGGGACTGCTCAGGGGTGGTTGGTGATGCAGCCGTGAAGCTTTGCTGTGAAGCAGATATGTTGATTCATGAAGCCACGTTGGATGATACCCAAGAGGAGAAGGCCAGAGAACATGGTCACAGCACCCCAAAAATGGCCTCTGGCTTTGCCAAATCGTGTAAAGTTAAGAAACTGGTTTTGACTCACTTCAGTCAACGTTATAAACCAGCCACGCAGATGGGTGAAGGAGATGCTGACATCACAGAGCTGAAGAGACAGGCAGAGTCAGTGTTAGATGGGCAAGAGGTAACACTCGCTGAGGATTTTATGACAATAGAAGTTCCAATGAAAAAGCAAAAATAGTATTAACAGGAAGATGTAAGCTAGGCTGTTCAGTGACACTTGAAGCTAAGGGCAGGGTTTCTGGTACCCACATGAGTTCTGTGGTGCATGGAGGACTGCTGCAAATGGGGGAATGGTGGAGCATGTAGCAGGTACAGTCTTCATGGCTTCTGGAGAGAAATGGAAAAAAAAGTACTCCAAACTCTGGAACTTGGAATAAATTCTGAAGCGATGCCTGCAGACACCTAGGCTGGCCAGAAATTGGAACACATAAGCACAAGCCTTCCAGCCTAGACGTTTCACTTGCACTACAGAAAGGCTTCTAGAACAGACTACTGGATGATTTCACTTAATACAGTCTTCAGGAAGGTTAAATTCTACATCAGAGTCTAACGTATCTTGCCCTTGTCACAAGCCTTTGTGTAACATCTATTTCAAACTATGCATAACATCTATTTCAACTATTTCAAATACTATTACACTGAAATAATAAAGTATTTTTAACCCTGCCCGGTATTTGTAACTGGTGGTGTTGCTATGCGCAAGTTGAGGAGCTTTTACAAATACTCCTTTCACATGTGAAGTTTTCACATAAATAACCGTAGTTTAGGCCTCCTGTCAGAGGAGAATCACTCTTAACATGATGGTTTATTTAAAACTCAGAAATGTGGATCCTGGTTTGCATACCTGTCTGCTGCAGCGCTGAAGTTTTGAAATGTGCTCTGGTGGTCTTCAGGCAGGTGAAAAGAAATCTTCCCTGACATGCATTTGCAAGTGTGTTTTCAAAGGTTTTTTTTTTTTCTTTCTTTTTTTTGGTAAAATCATATTATTCTGATAAAAACATATTTCTGTTGGTAGAAATGCAACTACAGGAGGAATTTCACCTGTGTTTAGCTCGGTCTGTTTACTGAATGACTTTATTCGTTCAGTTTAAGTGACCTATAGCCCAACCTTAAATCTCCTTCTCTTAAGGCTAATTAGAATTTGGGGTTTCCCACATTTTGGCTCAATTTTCTGTTCAAAAATGGAGTGCTTTTAACGAGTTTGCCCTAGATAGATCCCCCCTAGCATGGATTGCTGAAAGCTGAAATACTTCATAGCTTTCTAATAAACACTCAAAACTTTGGCATGTTTAAGTGCAGCTGCTAGAGTTTATGCTTGCACTCTTGTTGAATTGATAATAATACAGATGGCAAATGAATTTGTTTTAATTTACTATTTACCTTTCTGCTTTAGATCTGGAATAATAAAGTTATAAAAAAATGTAATGTTTACAGATCTCTCAGTTGTGAATAATGTGCGGCTCTGCACTGTTTTTGTGCAGTGGTAATCTTGACCCAGACCTGGTGAAATGACAAATCCTGCAAATAACTCACTCTACTCTTCACATTCTCTTCATTAAAAAGTGTGTGTGGCTGCAATGCAACAGCAAGATTTCAAGAACAAATAAAAGGAGTGTGATTTTCTAGTATTTGTCTGAACTGCTCAGATTGAATTGGAAGCCTCACCTTTCTAACACACCCTTTGTCTTACTGCAATTACTATGCACTAAATTTGCAATTACTCTATTTTCCCTATTAATGGCTTCGTCTTTCCATTAAGCGTATGTTAATTATTGGAGGACAAAACTCCTGTGGGTTCAAGCATATCTGCCTGAAAATATTTTGTTTGACAGCAAGTAAGTAATGTGATAATATACTAGCAAGCTTGTTAGGGTTACAGGTACAGGTTTGGGCAATCTCTCATTTGCATTTCTCAAATGGAGAGAAATTTGAGATCCTTGTTTTCCCTTTTTAGTTTTGTGTTTAGACGCACTTGAAGTTGAAAATACTTCACCCTGGATAGAAGACAAAAAAAAGTGAGACCCTGTGCAGCTCACAAGTTGGTATTGTCATTTTAAACTTAGTAGGCTTGTCAAGGTCCAAGGGATGTATATCTTCCATATAAAAGCAAATATTGAATAGCACGGATTAAAATTTCCAGCTGTGCAAATTGCCCTTTGAATAGCACAAGCCGCCCTCGGAGGCTTAGGTAACATTTCCTGTCCTTTAAGTGTTTTAGGCCAAGTAAAACAGTCTCTAGCATTTAGTGCCCTTGTCAAGCAAGGGCTGCTGCCAGCTAATGTGCAAGGATAGCCTGTGGCTTTGGTGTTCCAGCAAATGAAGAGACCTAATTAAAGGTCTAATCCTGTAGGACATGAGCTATCCTCAGCACCCAGATCAAAATGTCCTAAGGGCTGCTGATGGCCTTGAACTGCAGGTGTATTTTGTCTGGTCTTGTATTTGGTTCTGAGAGGGTTGTATGATACAAAAATAGGGATTTTCAGGGTGCCTAGCTATCTGTGGGGGAGAGAAAGGGGAAAGCAGGGAGGATTTCTGCTTTTCTGATTCTTCCCTCTCCTCATCGTGCGAGTGAGAAAAATCAGAAAATATCTGCCATGACTAATTCCTGAGCGCTGTCATGCCAGAAGGCAAAAGGCCTCTGGTTTTGCTAAAGAAATAAAATGTGACATGCCTTAATTTCTGAAGGTGATGCTGTGAAGCTCTGTGCCTGCAGACAGGACAGTTTGGGGACAACAGGGGATTTTAAGAAACTCTGATTACTTACATTTTTTTGAGTTTTTAAAGCTGATTCTTTTATCTCTTCTGCTTGAAGGTTTTCTTTAGTTTGCTTCCTTTTCAGCTGGTACCAACCGAGGGAAAGCCAAAGAAGCTTATTATGTTATGGGGAAGAAGAGGAGGGGGGAAATAATACCTGAAGATTTTTTTAACACCACAGATGTTACATAGTTTTACATATAGTCGCTAGGTGAATTGATGAACTTTGATCAAAGAGAGTTAAGTTAAATCTTTTGTCTGTTGGGATCTGCATGAACTTGCAAGAAAAACTCATGAATTGATAACCTGAAGCTCAGAAACATTTAGCTGTTCCAAGGGGAGTGCAGTCTTTGTAGGGGATGGATTCTCCTGCAGCTTGTGATCAAGTCTGAGCTCTATGTCCAGGTGTGGAAAGGGATTTTCGATGTTAGACGTGGTTCAATTTTTGATAACTATTATCCAAACCATACATGTGATTATTTATTTGTCTAAGTTGAAGAAACTGGATACAAAATCTTCATTTAGAAGCTTTTTTTATATAGGTAACAAATTTTTAAAATAATTTTCTATTATTGAATTGTGTTCATTTATAGGGAAAAATCTATTAATTATTTACCTGTAGGTTTTCATTCTATAAATCTAATTTCTGGCAAGATGATAGGACTGACTGAAATCAGTGGTTTGGAAGCTAGTCACTAGAACAATTTAATGCATTTTTTATTAAGAATAAAAACATATTGATTGGGATCTTGACATAAAGCAAGCTGCAGAAGTTTGATCAAAGTAATGTTTTCAGGTGGGGGAGGAATGCTGAAATATAAAATTGATCTCACTGATACTGGTATTCTATATTTCAGAAAAGTTTAAGTTCAAGGAAATTTTGGTAGCTGGAAAAAAAAAAGGTACTATTTTGTTGTTCATAGTATTTCTGCAGGCTTTCAAATTTGCCTTATTAGCCCTGAGTTTAGGAAGACTCTACATTAGCCCGTGTGTTATTATACGTGCAGCAATTATAAGATAATTAATTCAGATACTTTCAGATTTCAATACAACACTGATCCTATAGAACCATATTTATATTAATCATAATATCTTAATCATTAATATTGATTATCATAAATAATCTTAACTGCAAAGTCTTGTTTATGAAGAATGAGGCCAGGGATGCGAGTGTGATGATCAACAGCAGCAAAACCTGAGGGCACCTCAAAGGAATAACATTCAGCTGAGGAACTGGATTCAAGTGACTTGTGTGTATATGAAGCAGCAGGATGGAAATGCCAGGTTGGTTTGGAAAACAAGTCTCCAAGTGTTCACACACCCTGAACACTGTGCCCTTTTATACCACACTTCTGAATTTAAAGACCTGGAGGGTTTGAGAGTTAGCTTGTTCACACCTGCTTGCTATGATATCGTGAAAGATCAGACTGGATATCCCAACACCCCCTTCCCTTTCATCTATGCTGTTAAAAACACAATTTTGCCTGTCAAGATCATTGCCCATTGAAAAAAGATACCTAAAACACAGTGTCCCATAACAGCAGTTCACTGTATCGCCTCCTCCTTACCTGGGGCTTTGATTCAGAATGTGCCTTGAGAACAAACCATTATAAATGGAAAGAGATGTGACAAGCCATATTTAGACTTATTATTTGCCATTATATAATCAATGTGAATTCTGTAAATTATACTGCTTGTTTCACAGTGCTTGGTCTTCAGCATGAATATTTTGGAGCTTTCTTGCACGCTTCTGAGCAAATTCTCTCCCTGGATGAGTGGGTTTGCAGCTGGTTCTCCCAGAAAGGAAGTAGAAGGGGGAACTGATTGTGTTTACAGATTGCAAAATGTTGAATGATTTTTTTTCTAAAGTGATTATAGTGACATATCTTGGAGAGGGAGGGGAAGCACTCGTGCATAGCTAGCAGCCTCTGTCAGCAAATTGGGATCATTTACCTCCTCACAGGAACGTGTGCGTGGGCTTTTTTTGTGCTGTAGTCCACAACTGTTGCACGTGTCCAGGAGGAGACGTTTTCTCCTTGGAACTTCTGCTCCCATCTCCCATTCCTGGCATAGTTCTAGGAAAACACAACAAATTGAGTAACGTTAGACGAGACTTTTCATCAGTATTTAATCAGTATCCTTCTTCAGGATGTGGAAGTGACTAGAAATGGCTTAGTCACGTGAGTGGGGAATTTCACCGTAGGGTGGCAATACAGCAAAGCGCTTTCCTTAAACCACATCATTAATTCCAATAATTTTCCATAGTATCTGTTCCTCACTGGAGTAGCTGTGATAGTTCTTACTGACAGCTTGCAAATGCCCCATTTCTTCAGAAAAAAAAAAAAGTGTTTTGCAGTGGATACCATATTGCACACCCCTTTCTCCTTCTATTATGTATTATGCATTCTACTTGTGTTTCAGCAATGCTAGGGCAGAGAGATGTAGGCTTAGAAAATAAAGGAATTTTTGAGCTGAATTATTGGAAAAGCTACTTTTTTTCCTAAGCCAGGTGATGAAGAACAGGGAAAGCTCGCCATGGATCCAGGGGCCTGGGTTTGTTTCTCAGTTGTCCCTTCCTGGAGGAGCACAACGGGTGGTCGAGTGCTCTTTTGAACCTAGATATTTGGGCCCATCTCCAGCCCCGACATCCCTAGTGCAGGTGGTTGATGGTTTGAGAGCCACTGCACTGACTTGTGGCCTGCCTGGTTTAAGCAGCACTTCAACAGATACAACTGTGGTGCATCTGCTCCAAGGGGATTTTCATTTGAGTGTTGTGCACTTAGCAGTCCCACCTGCCACAATCCAATCTGGGTCTCAGTCCACAGAGAAAAACAGAATTCTAGTTGCTTTAACAGAGTTTCTCTGCGTAAGAGTTAAATTGCATCTGCTTTGAAGTAAGGGTTTTCAGTTTATTAGTGTGTAATTTGCTGCGCGCTTGATATTGTGACCAGAATAAATAATTGTGCCATCTCCTGCCCTGGATATTTGCTCCTGTGCCTGCTCCGTCCTCCCCCTCGTGCTGGCACAGGCCTCTGCGGAGCTCTGCAACGAGCTTTTTCAGGGAACTGATCCAGCTGAAAACTAACTTGGCAAGCAGAAAGGGTAGCTCTCAGCCGGATCGATTTCCTGATGCCGTTCATCACGCAGCGGCGGGAGGGGACAGCGCGGGAGCGGGCGAATGCACCACGGTTGGCAGAAAATCAGACTTAGTCCCTAAAAAAGCTGTTTTGTCTGATATTAGTTGAATGTTTGTGGCCAAGGGTAGTCTTGAGGAACCTCCTCTGACTAACAGGTATGTCCACTTTCCACCTAGTTTGGGCATAGCATGGTGTATGGATGAGTTACTTATGAAATAATGCATGAAATACATTATTTCATGTGAAATAAGCTCACAAAACACTTCAAACACAGTCTTTCTACTTTATAGGAGTCGTGTAACTGAGGCAGAATAAAGTAGACAGCTAGCAGGAGTGATGCTGTTCAGCCCTTCCTCCCTCTGTGGACTGTGTTCCCAAACCAACCCCGGTTTTAATCTGTAGAAACTAATTACTTGGCTTGGGTGCACTAATTCCAGCTAATTTCTTGGTGTCAGCAAGCCTTAATGGCTCCTGGAAGGAGTATTCAAAACTAACACAGTAACAAAAAGAGCTGTTGTCTGAAGAAGCTCATTAGGAATCCAGAAAGAAATGGGATAGTTGTGATTAATGGTGTTTGATGCTGCTTTCCGTAGGTGTTGGTGAAACACAGCGCGATGATTAACTTGCGGGATGCGCCTTGCATGGGAGCGCTGTGCCTGGTCCTTCTGTGCCAGGTTCATCACTGTCCTATCCGGGCACCGCGTCTCAGAAACGAGCCGTGGTGGGTGACATCCAGGCTCGGCTGTACATGGGAGGTGGTGCCAAAACGCTGTTGGGTGTTCTTTTCCCACTGAAACGCTTTTCCTGACGGATCTGGAGCTTGGTGGGGAAGCTGGAAGAGGTGGTTTGGGGCTCTTTGCCCCAAAAAAGGCAGGCATGGCTGTACTACAAGCATGCTGCTCTGACACGGATAGCATGAGTAAAGGCACAGGCCTCAATGGAAGGCAAAATCAGCGCGTTGTCCCAGGGATGAGCAAAGATGGGGATAGTTTGAGGCTGTTATTTGATCTCATGAGATTAATGTGGATGTTAGGCACTGTTGGGAAGCACCTCAATGGTGTTTCTTGCCCTGACGATTGAGGGCAAGAAACCAACCAAATTGGGGTTTGGAAAAGAACAGGTAGATACGATTGCCATCTTTGGTGTGTCTCTCTTGCCCTTCTTGCCTGAGGTATATCCCACTCCCAAGAAACAGCTGGAAATGGAAATTCAGCACGTTCCCTGCTTTCATAGCTCAGGCATCAGGGAGCTGGCAACTTCTGTCCCCTTTCTGAGGTGGATCTGCTGGTGTTGCAGCTTATGGACTAAAATTCTCCAGTCTGCAACTTGAGTGGCAGTTGTCGGTGGTTGTGGGGACAGTTGCTATATGGGGCTGGGAAGGTTAGTGTGTGTGGAGGGGACACTTGGTGTGTGTTGAGGGGCTGGTTGATTTGTGTGGAGGAGACAGTGTGTGTGAGGGAACGGTTGTTGTGTGAGGGGGCGGTTGTGTGTGGAAGGGTGGTTGGTGTGTGGGAAGGACTGTGTGAGCATGGTTGTGTGTGGAGTGGAAGATTGCTGTGTGCAGAGAGATGGTTTTTGTGTGAGGAGGTGATGGGTGGTGCGTGAGGAGGGGACAGTCGGTGTGTGGAAGAGACTGTAGTTGTGTGAGGGGACAGCTGCTGTGTGTGGAGGTTGTCCTGTGTGGAGGTTGTGCTGTATGAGGGGATGGTGGTTGTTTGTGGAGGAGATGGTTGATGTGAGGAAAGGATGGTTGGTGTGTGGAGTGGATGGTTGTTGGGTGAGCAGGGACACTTGTGTGAACTGATCGTTGGTGTGTGAAAAGGACAATTCCTGTGCGGAAGCGGTGGTTGGTGTGTGTGGAAGGGACTGTTGTATGAGGAGGTGGTTGGTGCGAGGAGGGGACTGTTGGTGTGTGGAGGGGTGGTTGGTGTGTGGAAAGGACTGCCGTGCGAGGGGACGGTTGTGTGTGGAGCGACAGGTTGTGCAGAGCGATGGTTGGTGTGTGAGGAGGTGTCGGGTGGTGAGGAGGACACGGCTGGTGTGTGGAAGGGACTGTAGCTGTGTGAGGGGACAGTTGGTGTGTGTGGAGGTTGTCCTGTGTGGAGGGGATGGTTGTTGTTTGCGGAGGGGATGGTTGGTGTGTAAAGTGGATGGTGGTTGTGTGAGCAGGGCTGTTGGGGACGGCTGTTTTTCTTAGAGGGGAACCCGAGAGCTCCACATTCACCCGCGGGCGCTCAACTCCCCCGACCGCGCAGCGCCCCGCACCGCCGACGGACGCCAACCACACAAATAAACGCGGCCGCGCTCGCGCGCGCCCGCCCGCCTCGCCCGGAGCCGCGGGGCGGTGCGCGGATCGCGGGCCGGCCCGGCGCGCAGGCGCAGTGCGGCCGGCCGGGCGGGGGGGGGGGGCGGCGGCGGCTCCTCTGTGGCGGCGGCGGCGGCGGCGCGGGGAGGAGGGGGGGGGGAAGTTCCCCGGATGTGGCGCATGCGCGGGGGCTGCTGGACGTGTCGGCGGCGGCCGCGGAGCGCGAGGAGCGGCGGCGGCGGCGGCGGCGGCGACAGCGACGAGGCGGCGGCGACGGGGGCGGCCGTGGCGGGGCGGCCGGGTGCTCCCCTCCCCCGCGCCGCCGGGCTGTGAGCGCCGCCCCGCGGGCCCGGCCGCCGCGCGGGGAGGGGAGCGGAGCGGAGCGCAGGGAAGGGAGGGGAAGGGAAGGGGGGGGGGGCGGAGGCCTGGCCCCGCTCCGCCGCTCCCGGGCCGGCAGGAGGCCACGGGAGCGCCGCCCGCCGCCGCCGCCGCCGCCCGTCACCGCAGCCGCAGGCCGCGCCCGGAGAGCGGCCGCTCCGCCGCCGCCCGCGGCCCAGGTAACATCCGCTCCCGGCTGCCGCCGGGGCCGCCCGCTCCCTCCATCCCTCCCTGCCGTGCCCGGGCCCTGCGCGGCCTCCCCCGCTTCCCGAAAACAAAACATCCCCCTTTTTACTTCATATGTTTTTACCACTTTTTTATTATTATTATTTCCCCGCCGCTCCGTCCCCAGCTAAACTTTTTCCCCCACCCTCCTCTCCCTGCCTTCAAACGCGCCGGGTGTTATTTTTTGTTGTTGTTGTTATTATTATTTTGTTGTTCGAGCTGCATCGCGCTCTAGTTCCTCGAAATCTGCCATGTTATTTACCGGACTAGCCAGCTCCGTGCTCAGCCTCTTCCAAGTGGGCCCTGGAGCTGCTAAGTGCAGGGGATTAGTTAAAGATTACCCCTCTGTCCGTGTTTTCCTGCCTTCCCCGTTTCTTTAGGCGTGTTTTTATCTTCTTTTTTGGTGGGGTTGGGGAGGCTTGTTGAGGTTGAGCCTCGTAGGATTTACCGCTGAGAGCTGCTTGATTTATGGGGCAATCCGGTTGTGGGCTTAGATGTGTTACTTCAGAGCCCAAACTGTACCGCTGCAGAGCGATTGTTGTCAAACACACACGGCGGGGCCGGCATCGCGGTGTCTTTTACCACCGCCTCCCAAATTACCGTGGTCGGGAACGGCGTGCCACTGTCAACAGGCTGTCCTAGTCCAAATAATAAAAGCCTTGCTGTGCTGTGAGCTGGCTCGGCAGCACAATTTCGGGCAAGTTGGTTGAAATCAGCTTTGTTGTGCTATAAAATAAAGCGTGTTTTCCTGTGCCGGTGTCACGATAAGCAGACAACCCGTTCTTCGGGCCCTCTTATCTTGGCCAGACAGCTCCAGGAAGCACTTATGCTCACTCTGCCTTCGTGAGCCTCTTTTGATTTATTTTGCTTGCACTAGCACGCCTTTTTCACACTAGTATCAAAGCTGTTTCAGAGAGCCCAAGTCTAGAGAAAAGCAGTGTCTCAAACTGATTATATATATTTGTTTTTTTGAGGTAGGTGACTCTCCACACAGTGTGTTGAGTTCCAACAAACACAATAGGCACGTGGGTTTTGAGACGCATCGACTTATCTAGGGGAGGACAAAGGTCCCCGGAGCAGCTTGTTGGATACTGTTGAGGAGCAGCTTCCCTGTACCGTGGTTATGGGCCAGCAGCAGTTCTGGGACTCTTGTTTTCCTACGTTTTTAACCTTGTGAAAAACTCTGCTTTTGATTGGGGCTGGAATTTTCCATGCTTGCTTTGCCCAGAGGTGTTTCTCTTTCTGTCTTTTTTTTTTTTTTTTTTTAAAGCTTGAACAAATGCGGAGAACATTTCCCCCCCCCCCACGCGGATTACAAAGAACAGATGTTATCTAACACACCTATTGTTAGGGTATGGAAACATTATGTGCTAACGAGAAATCACACCACTGCTGCCCGAGCAAGGCTGGACTCTGCCTTTTATTGCTCGGTTTAGCCACAATTGTTTCCTCTGCTGTGAGGTTTTGACAAATTACTATTTGTCCTTGTTGGAGGAAGGTGTCTGCAAAAGGCTCGCAGAGCGTCCCAGGAAAAGCTTCCGTGTGGGCTTGTTCTTCCCTTGTGTGGCAAGGGAAAAGAAAGGGGGGGTTTTCTGAGAGCGATCCCTCCTTCCCAAATTTGCATCCCCTCCTTATCCGCTGGTGTCTGTTCCGAAAATGGACCCCTTGGTAGATCAGGTGGGATGAGTGGCTTCTCTGCTGTGATGTAGCGTCTCGGTGCCTGGATCCGTGCGGCTGAAACAGATCCAATTGTGTGTTCCGCTGGAAGAATCCGCTGCCCTTTCCAGGCGCGTGCTGCCGTGCGTGGTCTTCCTTCTCCAGACGTGCAGGAGCCCGCGTGGAAGAGAGGGGTTTTTGACCTGTGTGCTTTCTGAAAAATTAAAAAAAAATATATAGGGAGGGAAGGGAGACTGAAATGAAAAACAGAGCTTTCTAGGGTTTTAAATGTGTGTTTTTGTAGTCGCTGATGCATGGTATTATTAGCTATACCAGTGTCCTCCCCCCACCAATATAGTCAGATTAAAAAAAAAAAAAAAGATTTGAGGGATTTTTTGCTCTTAGTGTCTTGAAGATGGTGGAAAAAAAAAGTGGGGCCTCATGCAGCAGAAATGCTTCCTATGCTCAATTTAGAGGGTCAGCCTATAGCGTTTGTCAAATGCTTTGGAAAGCAGCTGAAGTGCAGAGGTGGAAGCTGGGGGAGTGCACAGGCTGAGAGCTACAGTTGGGCAGCTAAAACACCCGATTAGTTTCTTCCACAAATAGTTGCTCACGCTTCGTGGCATGGAATGATTTTAAGTCTACTCTAAGCAGCAACTATTTCATATTAAAGCTCTCCTCCAATTCCTTTTATGGTGTACCCTTTTTTTTTTTTCCCCTTTGTCTACAGATAGTGAGATAAGCAGAATCGATGCTGATGATTCAAATACATGGAAAAAAGTAGTATTCTGGCTAACGTTAGTTATTCCTGTTAAAAAACAGGAAGGTAGTGTATTACCTTCTTAGTGCTATTTCTTTCGCTGCTTAATACTAATTATTTTTATGTCTGCAAACATTTTGACTCAGTTCACCCTTTGGGCATAATAGTCTGATGTGCTATAAAGTACCTGCAGTCAGGCCACTTATTCACATCTTCATCAAATTATGAAATCTCTTTTGTATTATTGCTTTATGTATTTTTTTCTTTATCACCATAAAACTTCTGCCACTGCATTATTAAGCAGCAAAACTCTAATATTTCAGTGTTTAAAAGCTATCAAATGTATATGCTGCTTCTGACTTCTTTGTGTGTGTCTAATTTCAGAGGCAAGTGCTTATGCAAGATTTTTGTGCCCTTCACCCATATGAAATGTTCTAGCACGATGCCAGTGTTTAAACTCCTCTAATGAGCCCGTTTGCTGGCATCATGTTACTGCATGGTATAAAAATGCTGGTGATCTGTGCCTGGCATTGGTGGTAAATCTGGCTCCCATAGCATCAGTGGCAGCTTCAAACCACTCTTATTTTTTTCTTAAATATTTTCCTCAACTGCCTTCATAATTGCAATTCTATACATTTGTCTTTGATCCTCACAATGTTTTTCTCATTAATAGCTTCTTTCAGCATATCAGTGCTCAGCTTTGCAGGCTGGGCATCTCCACCACATTTGGCAGCACGCAGCACAGGTCCTAATCTGACTGTAGTTTGTCTTTGCGACCACAGTAATAAAAATGATGAATGCCTGGGTCCTTATTTTGTGCTTTAAAACTCAGGCAGTTTGGGCTCTGACCATAGGAGTAATGACTACTTAAGGTATGGTGCATCATGAACAATATTTTGCCCACAAACTTGCTGACTTGCTTAGACCTTTCAGCAATGTATTACAGTGGCTAATGGCCAAATTTTCTTATGGTTCGTGGTATAAATGGTGTATTGCACTTGAGGAGTACCATCAGATGCACTTGGTTGCCTGACATTTGTCATCTTAATCGTCCTTTACATACTTGTGACACGTGCACTTGCAATGATGTGTCAGTATGAAAAATCATCAAGGTTGTGAATTTCCCTACACTGTGCCATATTTTTCCATAACGACTGCTTAAAAATCTGCGTTCATAGTTGAAATGTTAAGCAAAAAAACCAAAAAGCTAAGGTGGCAGATGACATTTGTCTGAGCAGTTTGTACTGCAAGATCCCTAACTCCTCTCAGCCCTGCTGCCTAAAGACTTCCCATAGAAACTTGAGTTAGAGCCCTGAATGTGTCATCTGATATCAAACACATGTAAAAATCTTTCTCCCTTCGATTTTAATACTGCAGACTGGTTGGATTTCTGTCCCAACTTCTTATTTCAGATTTCCTTTGCATGCCATTGCAAATCTGCCTTGCCTTCTCTAGTCACTTTTGACTACCAAGTGTGTTCTGCAGCATCCCCTGCTTCCACTGCCTGGCGTGTTTATTTGCTTTTCTCTCGAGCATTTTTGGACCTTCAACATACTGTCTTTGTATGGAACCTTTTTTCTAAACTAAGCAGCAAGTCTGTTTCTCCATCAAAATCTTTCCAAAGGGCTACTGCTGTCCTGACACCCGTGAAAACGGTTTGTCTGCACTGTGATTGTGCTCCATTTCTTCACATTTTTCTGTTTAAACACAATAACTAACACTTTGTTTCAAAAACTAAGATGCTAAAAGTTTTGACTCGTTCACTCCTAATAACAGTGGTTCTTGTGTAATTCACCCTTAAAGAACTGAAGTCTCTGGAGTGTCTCAAGTTGTCTCTTGTTGGGAAAATGCCTAGTTTATTGTGGAAACTTAAAAATAAAAAGCACACTAAGAAAGCAGCACAGAGGGGTTTTTGGCCCCATGCCCGTATCTTAAAGTAATTATCCAGTAGCATTTGGACTGTCACATTTTTAGACCGAGTTTCTTGGTGAATTTGATCCCTCCGCAGCTGTGATTGGCTTAAACCCCACTGTAAATGAGGAGGGCAGAGTATCGAATCCGCGCCGGGCCCGGATTAACCATCGCGCCCAAGCTGTCGGGTTGCTGCCTGCCTGGATCATGTTCGCCTGTGTTACGTACCTGACTTCAGTTTCCTCTGCAAAAGCCTGTTTTTTTTTTTTTGTGTAAGCAACACTCTCTTTTCTTGTTGTGGATAAACAGTGAGTTGTTCTGCCCCAGTTGTAAAGTGTGGCTTCTGATGGCTCTGCAAAGCTTTGAAAAGACAAAGTGGCTGGTGTTTTGGGGGAGGAGTGAGGCTAGTGACTGACAGATGTTAAAAAGTGTTCGTGTGAGGTTCTTATATGTATAGAAAAAACTTTCAGGCCCTTATATATATATATATATATATATATTCAAAAATCCGTTGTTGTAACTTCTCAGCATGTTTCAGGCATGCTAGAGGATTTAAAACAGGTTGTTTGGAGGAAGGGATTTTCAGATAAGTTTTAAATTTGTTTGGCTGAGTAGCCTGGGCACTTTGACAAATGTTTGGACGAAACATCTTTGCATTTTTAACAGCCCTTGCACTTAGATCTCTGCTGATCTCTGACTTCAGCTGTCTATTACGGTAACAAGACCTCTGCAAAAGCAAGGAAATCAAATCCATGTGTTTTTTTTTTCTTCGTAATTGCAAAAAGCAGAAAAACTTGAATTTCTCCTAATAAAACTGCCTGTATTCTCCTCAGAGTGTGTGTATGTGGCTATGTGGTATGCGTATAGGTTTCTGCACAGTTTTTTGATTAAGAGTGTCAAAGAATCCCTCGTGTTGAAACAGCTAAGCAATTGTAAGGCCTTCCAAATGATGATGTCTGTTATACCTAGTGTGCTGCGTGAGGAGTTGCTGCAAATATTTGGAATTTGGGCCTTGCACTGTTTTTGTTACCCGTGGTTTTTGGCACCTCTAAGCACTTGCTCTTAAGCTGTGCTAGTTTATAATATGTCTTTGCTGGTGCAGCTGAAGGGGTGCTGGCAAACAAGGTGGAATATTTATTTTCTGTTCCATAATCCATCGATAATCCTGTTGGGTGAGATCTCTACCCTGCTTTTTTTTATACTTAATTTTGTTTAGTGTCAGCTTGACCAGGAGCACCTTGCCTGTGTGAAGGGGAGGGCTCTCCTGCAGCTGTTAGCTAGCAATAGGTTTGCATAGTTTTTGCAGAAGGTTCTGGTGATGTTACTAAAATCTTTGCTACTTAGAGAAACAGAATTCAGTAGTGGATTTGAGAATCATGGATTAGATTGAGTCAGTGTTGTTTTTACTCTGCTTTACTACCCATAGGATAATTATAAATTGAATAAAAGCCCTAGCATGAAAGCTCAGTAATGCTACTTTCACATACGTAAGTCAATGATCTATTTGATTTTAATTATATAAGATAGCATAGTTTTGCAGATGCACTTGTTTATAGAATCTGTTTATATTGCTCAGGTAACCATTTTTGGTTACCTGAATTATCCACAGCCATGAAAGTGAGGCATGTGGTACCAGTGTTGCATTTTTAATTTTAACCAGCTGCTTTGTGTTTTGAATTTCATTGCCTAGGCTAAAAAGATGCATCGCCCTTCACAAAGGCCGTGTTAGGATGAACAGGGGAATTGCAGTGTTTGTCTAATTCTGCATTACTCTTTAAAGAAGAGTTTTGGTTAATGGTTACATATGAGTTCCCCCACATAGGAGTGTGTTTGCAGTAGAGCATCGAAGATGTTCTTAATTACTTGTCAGTTTAACTCCTTTTCTTTTCCAGATTTATCTCCTCTCCAGAGGTTCTTGTTCTCGTCACAGTTTTTAGACTGTGACAGAACAGTTGTTGTTACACACCACTTTTGTAACAAACCTACATATTGTTATTTTTTGAAATGAATTACTTTCCATAGCATGAAGTACTTCTCTGTAACTTCATAGCTTCTCATGTTAGCTTGTCTCCTTCTTCTCTATTCTGCTAGTGTTACAGTAACGGAGGAAATTATGCCTCTTATTCCCAACTAGGCCTCATCAGGTGGAACTGAAAACTCGGCTGCAAAGGGTCTTTCCTTTTTCTTGTATTCTCTGTCTATTCTCACTGCCCTGTTTCCCCCCAGGGACTCGCACCCATTTCTGGCTCTGGGAGTGTTGTGGGTGGAGGGAGGCAAGAAGGGCTCTGCTCTACCTCTTCTGCAGCAATCCTAACCTTTAGCTGCAGTGTGGGATCACCTACGGAAGGAGAGTGCTAAATTACAGCCGTTTTGTTCAAGTCTCACGCTCGCATCAAATGCATTGAATCTTAAATCACGCAAATAAGCATAGTGTTGTTTTAGAGTACATATGCTGCTCCATATCTGGGGGCATGTTAGGACCTTATCTTCAAAGGCTATCTTCTAAAAATATAATGCATCAAGATTGCATCTTGTTTTTACTTGTACACATGGAAGTAAAGGAGTAAGGAGGTGTTAAGGCACTTCTTGAATGTGTGACTCCGTCAGCGATAGGTTTGGAGAGCTACTTTGTAAGATACTAAATTTCGTGAATGTGAAAGAACTTGGCTTATGTGTAAAATACACTAGTGTGTGTAGTACTTCCGAAGCAATATATCACAGCGTTTGTCCATAGAGGCTGCTTCGTTGGCAGCTAGCTGCCCCCCTTGTCCTGTGAATCGAATTTGCAGCATGAAAAGACAGGTTTCCTATAAAGGAGGCTCCGAAAGGAAGGCTCCTGAATTCCCTGTGATTGCACCCCAGCAGGAACGGCTTCAAAACCCCACCGAGCCGCCTGCCTTGCAAAAATGCTGAACAGTCAGAAGCTCCTATTGAAAGCTGACGGGTGACTCAACGTTTCTGAAGATCATTCCACCTAAATAAGGATTTATTTGCCTCATCTTAGTGCTCTGAAAGCCAGCATGCAAAATGCTCATTCATAACTTCTAGGGGTGTAGGAAAGAGCTGCAGGCCTAATAAGTGTTTCTTTATTTAAAACTCTTGGCTAATATCTTTATCTAGTCACTTATTTATGATTACTCTCGTATGCGTATGTGGGGTGGTGGTTTATATTTAAGGAAAATGATGTTCTCTTCTGTTGAAGCTGGCAAGCTTTTGCAGATTTCTGTGCTCGTTGCCATGGAGAATGACTGGCAGGTTAAGCTTGACTTTTAAAAGAGGATTACTGAGCCGGAGTGCAAAAAAGCCAGTGTTGAGGGAGGTACTTTAATAACTAGGTAGAACAGTCCTACTCAAACTTTCAGGGAATTGTGTTCCCTGGGGAGAAATTAGGTCTGAAACCTTCTTTACAAAGGGAGAAAGCTATTGAAAATGGAAACGGGGGAGATTTGCACTGTTTTTCCTGAAATACTCCTGTACTTTGTATTCCAGTTGAAATTAGAGCAGACATTAAATAGGGAAGTCTTTGTTTCGTTATGTAATTGTGCTGGAATTGTCTTGCATTATTCCTTTTGCAAAAAGGAAAATGATGCATTTGCACTGTAATTTGTGTGATGCATTAACTTTCTAAGTTAAAACTGCTCTTATTTTTGTGTGATGCATTCGTTTCCAATAAGTAGCTGCTGCTGCTGTTGTACCTCCTAACAAATAGCAAATTCCAGTGTAGTAGCAGGTCTTTGACCCAACTCGTGCCTCAGATATGTGGAAAAAAACAACACCTTTTTTTTTCCTTAAGTATTGAAATCGTGTATATTTTATTTAAATTGATTAGAGCAACGTGGTTAAGTTTACTCAGAAAATGTAAATAATAAAATCAGTAATGTGTATTTGCTGCCAAGTGTTTTGAGAAAGTTAGGCCAAATAGTTGCTAGAATTATATTACCTGGCTGACTACCTGAAACCAGAGTTGCACAAAACGTACTATCCTAACTGTCTGGATAAAGTGAGATCAAATGCAACAATTAGTTCATTCAGAATTGGCAAAAGCAACACAGCTCTTCTCCTAAATTATGAATTAAAGGGAACTTGAAGAGGGTGAGATCTTCTAGTCCTGAAGAGAGTGACACAATGAACAGAAATCTCTCCAGGTGTATTTCCTTTAAAAAAAATTTAAAGGCCAAAATATGTTATGAAGAACTTATTCCTTACCCTTGTGCTTACTATAATTAAAGCAGCTCTGTTTGAGACAATTTGGAAATGCGTGTTTTTAAATGATTTTATTGATTTGTCTTCATCCAAAAAATGCTACACAGAAACAAGGAAATAGGAATGCTCTAGGTGCAGTTCTCGAATACGTATGCTGCTGAGTTATGTAAGAGTGTGTTAAGCTAATGGCCAGATAAAATTTTTTTGGCTTCTTGGTTAGCAAAGGGAAAAGCTAGAGTTAGTCTGAAGCCAGAACATAGCTGAAATATTTTAACAGGATCATTAAATACAGCTGACACATGATTCTCATCTACATTTATGCTTCTTCACCTATTTAAATTTTGTTTAAATCAGTGTCCCTTGATTCCCAGTCAGTCTTTTTGCTTGTTTTTGTCCTACCAATTGAAAACATAGGAAATCAATGTCACTGTTCTCCTTTTTCCTAATTTAAAGCCTGTTCATCTAGAAACCCGTGCCTTTCTATATGTACATATTCTCTGTACATTATATAAAATAATCTTTATTTAAATATTATTCCTAGGGAAAAAAAGAGCTTTTATATCTAAAAAAAATGTACAGGCAGTGTCTTAAGCATGTTTTAGCTATCATGGGACAAGCAATACAGTTTTTATGTGCTTTTAATATCCTGCACTTAGCTTGAAAATAAAAGAAACAGAAAGCCACAAACTTCCTTAGAAACATGATCTGCAATTTGTTAAAAACAATTCTAATGTAGATATTTTTTCCTCCTAGGTTTTACCAAGAGACAGTACATCTAACACTTAACTTGGATCATCTCTTGTTCATCAGCTTGAAAATCATAACAGCCCCCAAAACTGACATTTGATCTGAAAGAAAAAGCTGTGACAAATGGACAATATGTCTATTACTAACACGCCAACAAGTAGTGATGCTTGTCTGAGCATTGTTCACAGCTTGATGTGCCATCGCCAAGGTGGAGAGAGTGAAACTTTTGCCAAACGCGCAATTGAAAGTTTAGTTAAAAAGCTAAAGGAGAAAAAAGATGAATTGGATTCTTTGATTACAGCTATAACTACAAATGGAGCTCATCCTAGCAAGTGTGTTACAATACAGAGAACGCTGGATGGGAGGCTTCAGGTTAGTACAAGTGAAAATCAGACGTTTTCCTCCTAGTGGAACTGGAGCCAAAGTGAGTGAAACAGGATCCTAGAGTATTGAGGAAGAGTAGCTGTTCTGCTGCATTCCCCTCATCCCCATCTGTAGGCATGTTTTTGTGGCTGGGGCTCTGGACTGCCGCATTAGTCGATGTTTTTTTTTTTTTCTTTTTTCTTTTTTCCTTTTTTTTTTTTCTCCTCCCTCAAAAGGAGCAGAAGGCCTTGAATCAGCCATTCCAAATGAGCGTGTGTGTGGCAGTAAAAAGCAGGTTCACGTAACAAATCAGTTGTCTCTCCTGGTATTTTCACTACCAGCTTCTGTTAGCTCTGTGTTGGTCAGCAGTGTCAAGACCCGCGATCCCTTGCTGAGACCCTGCAAGGGCTCCGCACGGAGGATTCATGTTAGCCTATGTCAACAGGGCTGTATAGCTTGGGTTGTGATGTCTTTGTGCCAGGACAGATGTCATGTTTGCTGGCTAGCTTTCTGTCTACCCTAGAAACATTTTTTTTTTTCATTTTAGAATGGATTGGCATTCTTCTACTTGCAAATTTCTTTTAGTCTAGCTTAGTGCCTCGTTCCTCTTCTTCTGGAGCAAAGATCCTTCATCATCCATGGTGGGGGAGGTGAACATACATACTACATTAAGCATAAATTCTGCTTCTGCCTTTTTGTATCCAGTAATTTTTCTTGAAGAATCACAGTGTTGACTTAACCATAGCAAAACCCTAATTTAAACTGATTTCCATTGACTACAAATCTTCGGGAAAATGTACCAAATTTTTTTTTCATATTTTGATGATGGAGAAAAGTTGTGTTGTTTTTGCTTTTTTTTTTTTTTTTTTTTCTTCTAGCTTTGCTCCTTATTAAATGAAGGGAAATTTCTTGGTACTTTCCCAATCAACTTTTGTGTCTGACTTTTTAGGTGGCTGGTCGCAAGGGATTCCCTCATGTGATTTACGCTCGTCTTTGGAGGTGGCCTGATCTTCATAAAAATGAACTCAAGCATGTTAAATATTGTCAGTATGCTTTTGACTTAAAATGTGACAGTGTCTGTGTAAATCCTTACCATTATGAGCGTGTAGTATCACCTGGCATCGGTAAGTAGATTCTTGATGTAAAGGAATAAGCTGTAGAAATGTTTTGCTTTGATCTTAGAGAATACAGGTTTAAATTAGAAATAGAAACGTTAACTTTTAATGATATAATTATAGCTTATTCTCATATGTTCTTGTCCGTCTTTGTAATGGAGATATTCTTATACCTTTGTTCCCAATCTGAAAGAACAGGTTGTAGCTTTTTTTTTTTTTTTCTTTTTTTTTAGCCTTTACATTGACTTCACAGGCAATTGCAATAGTTAATGTGTTTCCTAAGAATGATTTAGCACCTAGAGCTGTGTGATGCAGGAGTGTAGTATGTGGAGTCTTTAATATTGATTTGTGTAAGCTTATAAACTTGATATTCAAACATTGTTAAACACTTGTGTTTATATAATACCTCCTTTCTCTTCTCTCTCTTTTTTTTAATAAAGATCTCTCAGGATTGACACTACAGAGTTCAAGTAAGTAGTTCTGTTTACTGTTACATTTCTATGGATCTAACTGTATTAGAGTCTTAAAATATAGGTATCTTTTGGGGAGAGAGGATAAAAAGCAGATGAAAATATTTATCTCATCAGTTTTGGAAAACTTTAAGCAGCGCAGGTAAGGTAAGTATATTGATCAATCCTTTCAGGAAAGGCTTCAGTTCAGCTCATAGGTAATGTCCTGCTTTTATCACCTATAAATGAAAGTTGAAAAATCCTCAATGGGGAATGCTGTTAACAAAAAACAAACAAACAAAAAAAAACCCAAAAGGCACCTGTACTACCTTAATTAACTGTTTTGGGAATTATAGGTCCTTACTATTTAATAAGTGGTTTAGCAAGTAAACAGTTGGACTTGCAAATGAGAGTTCTGCAATTAACATGCAATTGAATGAAGCAGTCTAATCATGCTAGTCGCTCTGAAAATCATGGGGGAAATGTTTAAAACTTGAGAGAAATTGGACGTTGTTTGACATGATCAGAAATCTCTGAGATTGCGCAGCTAGTAACTTTTATTTCAAGACTAGAGTGCTTTCTTTTAGAGGAAACGTGTAGAGAAGTGGATCTGTGTAATGTGTAAACCTGTGCTTGCATTTTATGAAAAATGTTCAAACAAGCTACTTAAATCCAACTGCTAATGTCATAAGCTTTAACTTGGGTATTCATCTGCTGCTTTGCGTGAGTTGCCAGTGTTTTCTGAAAAATGGTCTTTTATACCGTATCTAAACATAAAGACCAGTAATTAAGTACCTGTGTCTTAAAGTGCCATGCTTTTTTCAAAAGGAAGCAGAAAATTATGGTCATATTTTAATATATTTAAGGCTGCTTTAAAAATGAACTTAGGATTTAAAGTAGTTTGCGAATTTAACATGCTCAGCAGAATATATAGAAATAAATTCTTACGATGGTGATGGTAGTAATTTCCATATCTCGTATCTGGAATATTATGAATTAAAGGCTACAGTGGAGAAGATGGAGTAGGTGCTTTATCATCTTTTAATGTAAATTTATTGGGTTTGGTCAATTATAATGGAAGTTACTTAATTTTTTTTAAGGTTTTTAGGGTTGAAAGGTTTTTGGTTTTTTATTTTAAGGGTTTAAAGATTTTTGTATACAGTATGCATGAATTACCTGTTTTAATGGGAGGCTTATGGCCTGTATTTCTGATTTATTGTAATAGGAATTGTTCTGTTACTGCATTAACATATACTCAGGCACTTATCAAAAGGCATGTTCCCCCTTCTCCTTTTTTCATCCATGTCCAATCACGCACTGATGGAATAGAAAACAAAATGAGATGGGAAGGTACTACTTTGGGGCTAAACTGCTTGTTTGAAAGCAGTAAGTAAAATAAATGTTTCGGTTTGCCATCCAGTTACGCTTTAAAATTTCCTCCTGCTGGTTTTAAGTGTTTATTTATAATTTAAACGATGTTTCTCAGTGTTCTAGCAATGTTTATATAGGTCAAGTGCCCCACCCAGTAGTCTAAATAGCATTGTTACTGCTTGAAAGTAGTAGTGCCATTTAGCGTTGAATCTTCCAAGTGATTTTGCTTCGCATATTTAAGCGTTTGCTTCTTCACAGCTCCATCAAGCATGTTGGTGAAAGATGAATACGTTCATGACTACGAGGGGCAGCCGTCCTTGTCATCTGCTGAAGGCCACTCGGTCCAAACCATCCAGCATCCGCCGAGTAACAGAGCATCTACAGAGCCATACAGCACCCCAGCCATGCTAGCTCCTGCTGAGGCCAGCACTACCAGCACCACTAACTTTCCCAACATTCCTGTGGCTTCAACAAGTAAGATGGAGGTTTTTTTTTTTTTCAGAATACTAAGCTGTAAAACGTGCAAGGTTAAAGATAACCACTGATCTTGCTGAAAACAGATATTGCAAGAGAAATGTAGTGTTGCGAGATTACTCTGATACAGTGTAGTGATAGCATGATGTAGGTAATTTTGTAAGCATTCAAATGAGGATTTACTTGCAGCTGAATTTGAATAGCCTTCTATAATAAACTTTTTTTTTTTAATAATGATGAGGCAGACACTACATGAGCGGTCCAAGACCATTTTGAACAGTCTAGGTTGTTCAACGCTCCAATGTTCAACTGTTGACCATTGCCAGAAAATAGCATGGCTGATACTGGAATATTTGCTCCGGGAATGGGAGCATCTCAGTATTTTATTACAACAGCAAGTGAGATGACAAACTGATTTATTTGAGGGTGGCAGTACTGAGAGGTTCACAGACATCTCTCTCCAATGTTTTAGAAGCTGAGAGAATGAGTCTTCCAGGTTTAACCTGCTGCTGCTTGTAACTGCCTACTCTGCTACCAAAGTCACTGCCTTGATTAATATCTTCATTCCTTTGAGGTGCTTTATCTATGGTGTATTTTTTTTTGAGTGCTCTGTGTGTTTGGTACATGTGGAAGAGTCTGGGTAGCTGGCATCAAACCTCACACTTGAGTTTAGCAGGACAGTTGAGCATTCCCATGTTACTTGGGCACTGTCCTGCAGCCCTGATTAGAGAAACCGTGGAGTTTGGAGAAGTTTCATATACTCTGCAATACTTAAGTATGGAAGGTGTGAGTATAATGGATTTCATGCTGTCAACTTTAAATTATGATGGCATGATATTTTGATTATGTTCTTTAATTTACCTGCTGACTCTTTTGTTAAAACTAATAATAGTTTTTCCAGGCTGAGATGTCATTTGTATTTGTTTCCAGAGGGGAAAAAAAGGATAGGTGGCTTAATCTGTTTGATTTAGAAAAGTGTTTTGCAAAGGCAATAACTTGTTCTTATCATTTCTATACTTGTTGGAGCCAAGTGAACAAGAAAAAAAAATAGTTTTTAGGTTTTAGTAGAAGTTTTGAATATCTGAAGTTCTGTTAGTCAGACCAGTTTGAGAGTGCAAATCTACTTGTGAAACTGCCTGCCGGTTTAGTGTGGTGGCTGAGCTGAAGCCTTTTAAAATCAAATTCTGTTATCCTGTTCTGAAATTTTGGTAGCTTTGCTTTAAACATTAGACACGTCTTGAATCACCTATTTGGGAAAAGGAGGAAAACAAAGAAAATGAAAACAAAAGAAAACCCCAGCTTTTGTAGGGAGGAGTTCCGTGATGTACTCAGCTGTGTTCCAGCACTACTTGTTAAAAGAAAATGCTGTTCAATATGTTTTGGAGAAATATGTATTTCCATGACTGTCCTCATTAGGAGCAGTAGCAATAGCATCTTAAAAAACATTTATTGGGCAGACTGTTCATTGAGTAAACCTTTAGCATCGCCACTTTCTTTTAGATTGAAAGATGAGATGTGTGCGAGTTTTCTGCATATTTCTACTCCTAAAATATTAAGGGTGTCTTAAGAGTCAAAATTAGCTCATAGAAACCATCTTGCTCAAAAATTCCCAAGGCGCTTGGGGGAGGATGAGGGTGGGAGAAAAAAAGGCACCAAAACCAAGCTGTGGATTGCAGTGCCCTCAGCTGGGTGCATTTTCCTACCCAGTAGTGCTGAGCTCTTCTTAATTCAAATTTTAGAATGTGCATGAATAGGTAGTGTGTTTTTTTACCAGGTCAACCTCCCAGTATATTGACAGGTAGCCATAGTGATGGACTCTTACAGATTGCTTCAGGGCCCCAGCCAGCAGCTCAGCAGAATGGGTTTACAGCTCAGCCAGCTGCTTATCACAGTGAGTATATACATATGTGCACTCTTAGTTTTCTAAAACCACTTTCCAAATGTTCAGGAGAAATAGAGGATTAGAAATAAGATGAAGAAAAACTCCCTTAAAAAACAATAACTCCTTCATTTCTTTTTCTAGATAGTACTACAAGTTGGACTGGAAGTCGGACGGCAGCCTACACACCTACCATACCTCACCACCAGAATGGCCATCTTCAGCACCATCCACCTATGCATCCTGGACATTACTGTAAGTAGTGTAGATTATAAAGTCGTTTCTTTCCTTTTTTTTTTTTTTTTTTTTTTTTCTGTTACAGTGAGAACTCGTGATTAGTCCCCCTCAGCCACAAAGCCTGTTCTTTCTTTTTACGAAACATCAATTATTGGACGTAGTAAATTCTGGCAGTTTAAAATACAAGCTTAATGATCTTCTTTCATTTAAAGCAGCAGTAAGAGAGCAAAAATTCAGATGGCTATCGTGAAACTAGCTATACTGTACCTGTTTTTTATGTAACTAAAATAGTGTTTCCTTTTGAAACCTCTAACTTAAAAGCCTCTGTAATTTTGAAATAAGTACTTCTTTGGATCTTTAGATCGTTTGCTCAAAAGTTAATGCAGAATGATGTTTGGATCTTTTTTTTTTTTTTCCTTTAAAGTCTTGAGGTTGCTATTTTTATTCTCTAGAAGTTTTGAAGTCTCATCTTAATGATAGAGTACTCTAAACTTTGGAGGACATGTTTGTCCATGTGTGTAAGTCAGTTTAGAAGAACTGTTCAAGAACTTATGCAGTAAATACTTGTCAGCAGAATGGTCTTGCGACAGCCTGATTCATGAGTGCATTTGGCACGCAAGCTTCAGCATCTCTGGGCTATGAAATAAGAGCATAACCTCTCCTGTTATGGTACAGGCGTTGGGAGGGAAAAAAAATTACCAAATATCTTATGTGCCTAGCAGCGTGTGTGTGTTTAAGAGAACAGTGGATAAAAACAAAACAAATAAACAAAAAAACACGTTTTTTTCTTAATTTTGGTATTCAGAAATGGCAAAAATCTGGAACAGTTTTGGATTCTCTAATATAGTCCTTAACCAGTTAATCTGTGTGTGGCAGTCATTGTTCTTGGGCTAGTCAAGGGGAGAATATGATGTGAGATAATGTTAGAATGACTCTCCAACCTGTCTTTGTGAAGAAAAATTGTGGTTTAGATCTGGTTATTAAATTTAATTATCCTTTTCTATTAGGATCCCACTTCATTTCTCATCTTGTCAGAAATACCAGGACTGAGAAACTGCACTGGTGCTGTAGATACTCTATAATATAATGTCTTTCAGTGCAAGTATCTTTCCATAATTAATATTTGTAGCTGAATGGTAACACCACATAGTGCTTTTCTTGGCTGCTGCCTCTTGTCACTTCAGAAAGTTTCATCTTTTGACACCTACCAACGTTGTGCCTGTTTTGACATCTTGTTGGAGAAGCAGCCCTTGCTTACAGAATTATGTTTAAGTCTCTCCTTGTTCTGTGCTGCCTGTAAGCACAGGCTTAAAAGTGGAAAGAACAAACTGACCTTTACCAAGACCATATTCAGTATCATTTTTCCTTTAGAAAATTTGTTCGCTAGGGCTTTTCCACTCCCCCAACCAGTCTTTAGATGATGATTCTTTACAGTCAAGTCAGGGAGGGTGTAAAGCAGATGGAGCCAGACTTTCCTCAATGGTTTCCAGTGGTAGGATGAGAATTGCTGGGCACAAATTGAAACACAGAAAGCTCCATCTGACCATGAGGAAAAACAGGGTGGCAGAGCACTGTGAAAGGTTGCAGGCACAAAGAGGTTGGGGAGTCTCCATCCTTGGAGATCCTTAAAACCCTTCTGAACATGGCCCTGGGCAACATGTCTAGGCAACCCTGCTTGAGCAGGGGGATTGGAGCTCCCTCCAGAGATCCCTTCCAGCCTCAATCACTTTGTGATTTTTGGAGTCCATAACATCCTGGGCAACCTTTTCTGTGAATAGTGAAGCTATTTCTGTTACAACTTTACAATATGCCTAGTTTCTGCTATCTCCTTGAGCTGGTTCTGGCTTGAGCAGCACAGATAGCTGTTATGCTTATACTGCAGCCTTTCCTCATGGGGTACCAGTTGAGCTCCTTCCTTTATACAATTTCTGAATTTTCAGGAAGCCTGCAAGAGTGCAGTTCTTCTCTGGATGCTCATTTTCTGCCAGATTTGGCTACTATATCACAAATCTCCCAAATTTCTGAATCTCTGGCATTTTCTCACAAGCCTTGTTTCCATAGAAAAGCAGGTTAAATAAAGAAAATATTTTTTCTCATGTAAAATAAATTGCTTGCCTTTTTTTTTTTTTTTAAGGGCCAGTTCACAATGAGCTTGCATTCCAGCCTCCTATATCAAATCATCCTGGTAAGTGAAATAGTGTGCTATATATCCTGCAAACTAATAACTTTCTGTTTTGAGTCTCATTTCTTATAGAAAGTACTCTGAAATTTGTGGGATATGTTTTCCCGAGGGGAGGAGAGGAGGAAGGAACCCATTTGTGATGAGTCTCCCTTTGATTTTGGACCTCTGCTCTTTGGACCTCTACAGTGGTGTGAACTGAGCTTAATTTAGGTTCCAGAATCAAATCATAATAACAATCCTCCAACCCACACTGAGCTGCTGTCCAATCCTGGAGATTTCTGGTCTCTGTAGCTAGTGGTTGGATATTGAAAATTGCTAGGTACTGAACCTGTGCTTCTGTGCCTGCTTAGAAGCATCATGGAGCCAGGGGTTTGTGGATGGCAGAGAGAGAACTGACTTTTCTGCCTGCTTACCAGGCTGTCGTGTTTAGGTCCTGTCACTTCAGCTTCCCCTAAATTGAGTTCATGCTGTTGATGATTTTCTTTGCCCTCTTCAACAAGCTGGGCTGTTACTGTGTTGTGGAAAAGGTCCATAAAGGTGTTGTAAGCCTCTGAAATCCCCAGTAACTTAAGCTTCTGGAAATGTTTGGATTTATGTGTCTGAAAAGGGAAACTCTTAATGCTTGAAGTGCTCAGGTTGGGTGTTGCAGAGGATTTGGAGAGCCAGTTGCTCTCAGCTATCCCCAAAGCAACAAATACACATGCAGAGCATCACGTTGTGTTGTCAGGTTTCCTTGAGAGTTTGGGTTTAGTAGCATCCTCTGAGGAATCAGGATTCCCCATCCCCACATGGCAGCTTCTTGCAAGTGCCATCTTGTTTTTCTTTATAAACTAGTATGAGTTAAAAAGACTCTCTTTGTTTTTTCTTTTAACATGTTGTTTTGTTCCTCTCCTTTGCTTAATACTGTTTTTCTTCTGCCTGCCTTGCTTGCTGGGAAGCAGTATCTGATTTTGAGATGATTTTCCCCTCTGCCCTTCTTTCCAAACCCACTCTCCTTGCAGAGCAGACACAAAACTGACTTCTTTTAGGAGTTAGTTACTTTTACATCTCGAGCAAGATCTCTTTGAGGGTTAGTTTCTACCAGCCTAGCTCTGGACAGCCATATGAATGTTCCTTTATGCTAGAGGAGTCCAAAACCAAACCACAGCCATAAGGCACAGGGGTGCAGAGGTATAAATTGTATGAAGATTTGTGAGTTTTTTTTAGCCATAGGCAGAAAACACCGTTGATATGCGGGATAGTGGTATTGGTATGTGATCAGAAGAAATCTACAAGCCTGTGGTCTTCGTAGCATGTAGGATTTTCTCTACTTGTAATGTCTTTGTCCATCTAAGCTTTGGGCATGTGCACTCCCATTCTGAAAGAGAGTGCAGCTACAGAAGGCCTAATTGATCGTCTCTAATGGGTTCATAGGGTTTTTTTTACATACATTTCAGTCTGTTAATTGTTTATCGTCTTTAGCTCCAGAATATTGGTGTTCAATCGCATACTTTGAAATGGATGTGCAAGTTGGGGAAACATTTAAGGTTCCTTCAAGCTGTCCAATTGTTACTGTTGATGGATACGTGGATCCGTCTGGAGGAGACCGTTTTTGCCTGGGCCAGCTTTCCAACGTGCACAGAACAGAAGCCATTGAGAGAGCAAGGTATTTTACAGTTACCAAAAGTTGTCTGTTGTGCTTGGTAATATTTTTTGCTTGGTAATTTTTTTTTTCTGAAATTGCCAGTGTGGTATGTACTGTGGAGCTGAGTTAGCTATAGCAGAATATGTATTTCCAGGCCACTAGCTTAATGCATTCAAAATGTGAGCTGTGTGACAGGGACCTTTAGTGCTTTGCAGCAGCACACTGCCTTTCGTTGCTTTCAAAACGGTGCCTTTGAGGATAAAATTAGCAACTCGTGCCATTATGCATGCGAGCTGAGCACTAGCTCTGCACCGCAGATGAAGTAATGTGAGAAGAAATGCAATATATAAATTTGACGAAGTGGCAAAGGAAGGTTGCTAGAGAAAGCTAGCTGTTTTTTTGCTGCTGCTTACTGTACATGCTCTTTGAAGCACAGAGAACCCAAGTGATCCTGCAACTTCTTCCTTTTTGCTTTGAAATGAAGAGGAATCAAGTGATTCCCTGTCTCCAAAACCATTGCAGTGGGAACATCAAAGCTGCATTGTGGCATCAAAATGCTAGACTTCTGTTATGTGATCCCAAAAAAAAAAATATACAGTTCTTCGTTAAAATCTGAATTTGTACCTGTAGTTCAGTGGCTTCCTATGTTAGAAGGCTTGTGGGATTTTACACTTCTGAATAGCACCCTGAATATGTTTGGTATCCTGGTTCTGTGGTGGCAGTGAACATATTTACAGCTATTTTACTTACTACTTGAGTATTGTTTCTGCATTCTGTGTTTCCTCTGTATTTTATGTGGTATTGCAGGTGGGTTCTTGACTTCACAGATTAAGATATTCTAATTTCAGCTCCTCCTGTGAGCAAAGTGTTTCTGAATGTAAACTGTGGTATCATGAGCTGCTGAGATGGAGAATTCTGTAGTTTATTCAGTAAGGATGTAACTTAGGGTGCCTAAACACAAGTACACGGGCGCTGTGTTCCTTTTTAAGGTTGCACATAGGTAAAGGAGTGCAGCTGGAGTGCAAAGGAGAAGGTGACGTGTGGGTGAGGTGCCTCAGTGACCACGCAGTCTTCGTCCAGAGCTACTACCTGGATAGAGAAGCAGGGCGAGCGCCGGGCGATGCTGTCCACAAGATCTACCCAAGTGCATATATCAAGGTTGGTCCGATGCTCTCGGAGGAGTATTTTGGGGAAAACAGCACACGCTTGCTTCTTATAAATGCATTTATTTTACTCTCAATATTCTCTACCAACACAAGTAATTTCACCTTTGATCATTGTTTTTTAAAAAACAATATATTTCTTTTGGCACATAAAAAAAAACCTTTGCATTTAACAAGTCACTCTAACTTTTCAATAGCTCTAAAAGTTATATCACCTAAGTATTAGGGAAGCAACTGATTTTGTATTTTCTTACACGAAAAATCTCCATTGCAGTTTGTATTTTTACATTTTTAGCTTTATGATTTTAAATGAGCTACCACAACACATTTGATTGTGGATTATCTCTTTCTTCACTTTCGCTCCAAAACAAGAAAATCTAGAAATTAAGTTGCTGCATACTTTTAAGTGGTTAAGTGTGCATTTAAAGTGTTACTAACATGAAAATACCTAATGAATGAGTTAGAAGTCGTAGAGCTACCTAGAATCAAATACTTCTGGGAAAGATTCTTAACTAGGGGGCCTTAACTAGGTGGGTGTAGTTTTTATTTAGGGTTTTAAATAAGCCCTAAAATATTATTAAATATTTTCAGTGTCATTTTTGATAAATGTTTGAAATGAGATTTGCAGTGGCTTGGGTTTTTCATATTCCCTTCTTCAGTATTTCCTTTAACTTCATTTTTTCCAGGCAGGTTGTATAATAAAGATGAAAGAGATACCACCAGTCTCTTTTTAATGAAAGCTTTCTAGTATGTGAACAGAGTTCCTGATATCAGTGCCTACCCTGACCACAAAAACATGAAATGCCAGCACGCTGAAACTTAGCTATTGCAACTGCAACTATATGTTGTTATGTTTCTTCTAAATTCACTATTTTGCGTCAGTAAAGCAATGGTGAGGTTGAGGTGGGCTTGCTGACTTCCATTTTTACCTGCATGCCTAGCTGCAGGAGGTGCTAGGATTTAATAAAAATAACCTATAGAAAGTAAAACAACCTGCATTTCGTCAGCCTGTAGTACTTTGATCCTGCAGTCAATTCCACGTAGAATCCTGCTTGAGCCTGCGCAGTTTGGGCCGTTTTAAGTGACTGTGTTGGTGTAGCCACTGGTGCTTAGATAAGTCTGTAAGAGTCACTTCAGTGAGTTATTTCAGTTGGAAATTAAACTAGCCAGGAAAAGTTTGATCTTGCCCAAGTGAGGGGTGTATCTGGAATTTGCTTTGGGAGGGCAGAACAGCCCAGGTAGTAGGAGATGGAGATTGAGGAATTCTCTCCTTTATTGGTAAATCTACATGACACAATATATTTATATTTTGAAGGTTTTTGATTTACGCCAGTGTCACCGTCAGATGCAACAACAGGCTGCCACTGCCCAAGCTGCTGCTGCTGCCCAGGCTGCAGCAGTAGCAGGAAACATCCCTGGACCAGGATCAGTAGGTGGAATAGCCCCAGCCATTAGTAAGTACATCAACTTCAATCTTCCATTTTTCTTTGAAAGCAAATAATCCTGTTCTCCCTTGTAACAGCACACACATGCTTTCACCTCCTTCCTGCAGCAGTACAAATGTAGAATTAGGGTCTGGATTTGGACAAAGTGGGGCTGAAGTGGTATTTAAGTCCCTATTTGTTCCCTTTGTGCTTGCCTTGCACTTCAGTTTCTCACTGTGGTCCTCAGGAGACACTGAATATGGAAGTGGCTTCTTGTTCTGTGAGGAGTGTTGCAGGGTATGTTACATACAAGGTCAAGCAGTACAATTGCATTACTTCAAAGGGAGAGAGGTTTTCTGCTGCTTAAGCAGATCCAAGTTTGAAAAATGATCTTTGAGAGCTAGGCTTATAAACATGCTACTAAAAGCAGTGGAGAGGGCAGGGCCACCACATCCCATATTCAGTTTTAGAAAACTGCATATTAAGGTTCTTGAGAAGATGAGGAGGAGGATGTGAGGGTGTTTTTTCCTCTTTCTGCTTTTAAATTATTCTGATCTAGAATTTTACTGGTTGATAAATTCTAGATCTTAAAATTCTCTCTGAATACTTCTAAAATAGTGAATATTTATGTCAGACCTCTTCAGGCTCCATAGTGCTTTCTTATGTTCCTTTTGTTGCTTAGTGTGTCTCTCCAGCTGTTTTTAAAATGTTGAAAGCATTTTGGTGGAAGTGTTTAATTTTTGTCTTAGCCATACTTAGAAGTTTGCTTGTTGTGTTCATCCTCTTTTGTTTTACCAGAGTAAGTGATTAGTGTAATTGCTTTTTGAATTCAGCTCCCTGTGGCTGATCTTATGCTGAAATCCATGTGCTAAAAGCACAGCATTCAACAAACTTCAAGAATAAGTGTTTTTGGTGGGATTTGTTAAATGGAGTTTAAGCATAGTGTGTCACATAAGACACTAGGTTTCATCATACAACTGCTTTCATTATGAGGAGCTTTTGCAATTTAAAACAACTTTGAAAAGTTTTATGGGAAGAAATGTGAAATTGTTGCCGCATTCATTATGGCACCGAACTGGAAATATTGATTGGCCTTGGCTGTGATGAGAGAGACCTGCACGTGGAGGAGCAGCCAAGCAAATGGGATGGCTAAGGAAGCAGGGGGTAACAGAGCGTGTGTGTGAGCACTTACTGGAAACCTCTCCCGTGCAGGTTTGTCAGCTGCTGCTGGAATTGGTGTAGATGACCTTCGGCGCTTGTGCATTCTCAGGATGAGTTTTGTAAAAGGTTGGGGACCTGATTACCCAAGGCAGAGCATCAAAGAGACACCCTGCTGGATTGAGATCCACTTGCACCGGGCCCTGCAGCTTCTCGATGAAGTTCTCCACACCATGCCGATCGCAGACCCACAACCTTTAGACTGAGATCCCTCTGCTGCGCTGCTGTGGGCCATTATATTGTGAGGATGGTGGATTGTAAAATACAATTCTGTTTATAACCTAAAGATATATTTTACTTTTGTTCTGCTTAATCTTCTAAAACCAGGTTTTAAAAATGTGTTTGCCGCCTTGCTCTTAGCAGAAAGGAACTGAACATGCAGAAGTTGGATTTTGATTATTTTCAGAATTAACTGTCATAATACATGGCTCAGGGCTTAAAGTAAAGGGCAAATGCCTTACAGAGACTTCACAGTATTGGGTTTGTTCCCTTTGAAACTCTCCCTCTCTATCATGGCAACTTGATGCTAAGCCTCACAGGAGCCTTTTGTATGCAGAATATATATTATATATATATTTATATCTGAAAATTCCTTCTAATAGTTATAAACACTTACCTTACAGCAACTTTTAAATTCCGACTGGTGTTCTTTTTAGAGAACAGGAGTTAATAGAAGACTTCATTTTGTTGACCGTCTTGTTGTGATTTTTTCCAGATTAAAAGGTAGAAGTTGCCAAAAAAGAGGGATGAGACATACATTGTTTGGCAATGATGAGAAATAAAAAGGAAAAGAAAGTTGCTTTTCCGTCACTAGTTTTTAAAAGGATATCTTAGATTTTTATTTATATAGACACGTGAGTTTTGAAACACTAAAACGAATGGGATACTTTCAGTGCTGGCACTCAGTTTAAATATAACAAGAAATACCCAGTCTGCAAAGTTGCCACTTAAATTGCTTAACGAATACCTAATGGCAGGAAGATATTTTCATAATTACTACTGACTTCTATGATCTTATTCAAGTAAAACTTGGCAGGTATTTTAAAAAGTTGCATGACTCTTTTTACTTGCATATACCATTAAATCATATATCAGTACTTAGGATCCAGTTTTTGTATCTGTTCACCATTTCCACTCAGGGCAAGATGGCAAACTTGTTTTTATACCTCTTGGTTATTTTAAGCCCTGTGCCATCAAAGACCGTATCAATTGGCAATGACTTTGTATAGAGAATTTATAGTAGAAAAAAACTGCAGATGTACTGACTGTATGACAGATACAACATGTATGCTTTCTCTCTAGTCAATAGTATAAATAAAATTATGAAAACACTGATCTTTATAAATTTAGTTTGCTTTTGTTACGTAATTCTGCACCTTGAAACCCTTGATCTGGAGTGGTGGATTCCTCCCTTTGGAAGGGCAGCAGCAGCAGCCAAGAGTGGTCAGATTTCAGTTTGCCAGGAAGAGATTCCAGCTTTTCTTGTTGTTGCTGCTTCTCCATAAATATACGTCCTAGGGATATCTTTTTTTCCAGTTATTTGATGGGGCGTGAGGAGGAAGCCGGAGTTCTTGGCTTTTCAGCACGTGTGCAGGGAATTGGAACTTGAAGCAGGCTGGAAATCCGCAGATTCCTGCCCAAATGCTGTGCTCAGCCCTGCCAGCACCGCCGGCCTCGTGGGGAACGTAAGTGCGAGCCGTGGAACGGCTGATCGGGATCTTGTTGCCAAATTTCTTGCATAGATCCAGGAATCCGTAGAGGGCTGCGACACGCAGCGTTTGCATGTGGCTCCCTCCATACGTCACATTCTTATGGAAGAAGTGTCCTTGGTTCTGCTTCACAGATGGAAGCGCAGAAGACGTGATTCCAATGTGACGGCCAGAAATGGAATGGTTTTCTCAGTATTTTCATTAATTGTGTTGCTTTCTTCCTGTTAACTTTTAAGGAAATCACTTTTTTCTTTCCCTTCCTCTTACATGGCAGCTTATTGATGTCCAGCCTTGTGCCAGGTGAACCACTTAAGAGTGGAGCAATCACTTAATTAGGAATCTGTGAGTTTGTTCCCTAGGCTGCCTTTTCCAAAGGTGCTTGTCTTGATGGATGCCTGCTCTGGATATGGGCTACTTCACAGCAATCATCTTTATTTGCTTATGTTTTCATTCTGCCAAACTTTGACAGCATAGTGAAAGATTCCTGCCACCCGATGGTGTTCCTGCCTGTGTTGAACTCTGGGAAGAGCTCAGGTGATAAGACTGTTTTTATGGAGATTTTGCAAGGGTTAACCTCCACCTCCAGTGAATGGTACCTACAACACTCTGCGTCATCCGAAGTAAAAAAAAAAATCAGAACAACAAAACAGAATGTAAAAAGATTTCATTGGAACAAAATATAACAAGTTTCCAGAGAGGAAGAAATCTGAACTGTGAGGCAGTAAAAATAACGAAATGCCATTTATTTTAACCTACTGTGCAGTCAGCAATCTGATTCAGTCTTAACTGCTAAGGGACAAAACACGAACATCCAGGTCTTAATTTTTAATATGCCTTTAAGTTATTTCTTTGCATTCTTACGTGACGAAGCAGCGCGCAGCGGCTTGGAAACCCTGGAGCAGCAGCACGCGGAGTCGCTGACCGGCTCCTGCTCACAGCTCTTCCCCGAAATCCAGGGAAAAGCAAAATCCTGCTCTCGTGCCCGGACACTCTGCGTTCGCCCCGTCCTGGCGCCGGGGATTCGCACTGGAAGGGTGAGGGGGTCCCCTTGTGGGAATAACACTTAAAATAGTGGGATAGAGATGTAGAATCGACCTGTACAGGGGGGTGGTTTAGAAGCCCTTCCAAACTTGAAGGGTGATGTGAGGGCGAAGCAGCGCTGTTGAGAAATAGATGCTGGGCTCATTCCTTACGTCTCCGGGCTTGGAAGAGGGGACCTGGACCCCCGGAGTGTGACACGAGTCATTGATTCACGGCTCTGAAATCTGCTGAGACCTTGGGGATCATCCTGGCTTCTAGTCATTGACCACGTGTCCGAGCTCCTGCCTTACCCCTACAACCGTCTGCGTTCTTGTGACGCTCCCGAAGGTGACGGCCCCGCGCTCATCCCGCTGGAAACCATGAAAATCCCTGTGCCGGATAAACCAGGGGGTGCCCTCTGCCTCCGAACCCCACGGTGATGCGCACGTGTTGGTGAGGTCTCTCCGGGGACACGTTTCCCCTCTGCTCCTCGTGGAATACGCGCTGTGCAGGGCTGTTTCCGTAGCCGGTGCCTTGCTCTGCTCGGGATGGCCCCTGCGTTGCTGCAGCCCGTCCAGCACGGCCAGATGGGGCTTCCTCCGAGCGGGATTCAGGCCGCAGTTAAGAAATCCTCTTTCCTCCCCTTCCTGCTGCTCTTCCAGGCCCCATGTCACTTAGCATCTGTTCTGGGAAGGTGCAAGATGCTTTTCTGTTGGCAGGGATTGATAAGGACATGAAGTTATCAAGAGGTCACTTTATTTTTCAACTCTCTGAAAGAGCATCCGTGAAAAGCGACAGTCTTGCCTGGTCCTGCTGGTAACCGCGGTGTCTTTCCGTGTCCAGCGACATTTCCGCAAGGACCGTGGCCCTTTTTGCTGGGGCTTTCACTTGCAGGGGGTCTCGCGGGTGGCGTTTGTCACCTCCCAGAGCTGCCACCAAGGACGGGGCCGAGGACGAGCCCTTCTCCACCCGCTGCCTGGGTGCTGCCCGTGCCTGCTCATCCAGCCCCAAAAACCTGATCCTGACAATAACATTTCCAGAAAACGATCTGTTGGCTAAAAATCTCAAGCGATTTTGGCCCTGTTGGCTGCTGTTGTGCCTTGTGTGAGAGTCATGCATCACTCCTAAACTTACAAGACTAATTCTTCAGAGGTTGCCCCCAAAAAACGAATCTGGCGCTTTCTCGCTCCTCGGACCTTTTTCTTTGTCTTTTTGGTGAAGTTTGTAGCTCTACTACGTTGTGGTTCAGCTGGATGGAGAGCCGCAAAGTACACGCAGCCCAAAACTCACTGTGAGAGGGTGTTTTGAGCGTGAAAGCCTAGGTAAAAAAACATTCTTTTAGCCATTGCCTTTTGATAAGCGGTCTACAGAATTCCCAGTAGTTCCTTTGTAGCTTACTGTATGTTTTTCATTAGACCTAGTTTGTGGATAATACACTGTAGTTAACTTTCCTGAAATTCTGTAACAGAGTATGTTTTTGATTAAAAAAGGTAAAGATTCAAGTCTTCGGCATCTTCATTGTGTTGAGGGGGGAGCTCGGGCGCCGTCGCTGGCCCAGTGGGACCGGGTGGCCGGAGGGGCCCGGTGGCAGCTCGGGAGCCTCCTGGTCTCAGCGTCTCCTTTATCCAGCGCTTTTTCCCAGCCGGCTTCAGATCCCGCTTCCCTGTGTGGGAGTTCCGAGGGCTCCCAGGGCTGGTCCAGCGCAAGGGAACGCAGCTGAGGCCGCAGGTAGGAGGGCGTTTGCAGCCCCTGCGCCGGCTCCATCCTGCGGCCACGATCTGCTCCCTGCTGTCAGCTCCTCCGTCTCATCCTGAAGCCGGAGCAGCCCCTCGTCCGGAGCAGAGGGGGATGGAGGCTCCGTCCCTGGAGATGCTCAAACCCGCCTGGATGTGACCCTGGGGGCCCTTCCCAGCTCCCGTGCCTCCCTCGTCCGGCTCTCCGGAAAACTCCCCGCGGTGCCGCCCGCGTTCCCGGCAGAGCCGCGAGCGGTGCCGAGAGCCGCCCCGGCTCCTTCCCGCGCTGCTCCGGATCCCTCCGTCCCCGCGTGTCCCGGTGCCGGCTGCTCCGGTGCCCAAGCTGCGCCCAAGGCTGCACCAGGACAAAGACGGACGACGCTGGATATGACCTGGCTCCTGCACCGGTGACGGCAGCGCGGGACGCGGCACCGTTTAACGGGGCTGGTGCAAGGGGCAGGTACGGCCGCGGCCCAGGCTTGACGTGGGGCCGGCACCGGGAACAGAAACATGGCCCGGATCAATAAATAAAATATATATAAAAGCAATGTTTCTTGCTGAGGTTTTCTTTCAACTCTGTTGGCCTCGTTGTTGGCAAAAAGGCTGCGAGGCCGGGTGGTGTTTTTGCAGCGTTCTGCATGCAGAAACACAGTAGAAATCCTGTTCTTGCTGATGCCACGTGCATTTCTCAAGAGTCTGGGGCAGCGCAGCCGCTATAGCCCTTAAATGCAACATAGTTGAGTGGAGTCAACCTTAAGCTATGGTGGTGGGGGAAACACTAAAGGACTCTTTATTATTTTTCTTTTTTTTTTCTTAAAAACGTGGGGGAACAGGGCACCTCCAGCTTGGTCCCACCGAGGGAGGATCTGTGTCCGTGTGTGTGTTTGGGGCAGGGGGTTGTCGCTCTTTTCCAGCAGGTTTTAGGCCAAGGGAGCTCTGGGCTGCTCCGTGCACCCCCGTGCCACCGTCGCCAGCCCCAGGGAGCAGCTTTTCTCCAGACCGGTGCGATAACTACTGATGCCATCAGCTGCCTGTTTACAAAGAAATGAAGCATCAAATGTTGGTTTGGAGAGCTGGGCTGGGCGAGGGATCCGAACACACAGCTTTGCCATCAGCACTTTGCATGGCCAGCTTCCAGAAACAGGAAAAAAAAAAAAAAAAAAAAAAAAGCATTAAGCACAAAAGAGAGTGTTTAAAAAAAAAAAAACACACCAACTTGCACAAATTTTGGTCTCCTATTGCCAGCTCCCAAGCGATGCCCAACCTCACGGGAAAGTATGGGCTCTGTTTATAGCTGAGCAAAACGTTTTAACCCTGGCTGATTTTCAGGGATCGTCACGAGCCCCCGCGGCTCCGCACGCGGCCGGCACCGCTTCCCGGCGCCGCTTTTCCAAGGCGCCCGGCCAGGGAGAGCTGCGGGATGGAGCACGAGGATGCGGCGGCTCCGCCGGGGCTCCCTCGGCCGCCGCGTCCTGCCCTTCAGGCCGAGTCGCTCCGGGCTCCGGTGGCACCAGATGCTGCACGTTGCACCCGGGGCTGTGGTTAAACCCGGCCGTGAAGAGCAGCCTCGCGACCACAAACCCTCCCACCACAACTGCAAGGCTCAACCCTCCCTTATTTTTATTTTTATTTTTATTTTTTATTTTTATTTTTATTTTTTATTTTTAAGGTACTGCCTTGGTCACTAAGCCAGCGTGCAAAGCCCAGCAGCCCAAGCAGCTGCGCTGTGAGAAAGGGAAAAAAATTTCAAGCCGTTTTTTTTTTTTTTTTTTCTTAAGCTTTCACTTTTAAGTATTAAACATTTCAAAAAGGGAGGTTTTTCAGAATCCCTCCGCCTGGCAGATGGAGGGGCCGATGGAATCGGGCTGCCCGGCAGCCAGGGTTTACCCTCCAGCTAACAAGAGTTAAAATTCCTGGCTGTTTAGTCACCCATCAGAAGTGCTCCTGAGCATGGAAAAATAAACTAACTGCAGCAAATTCAGGAGGACGGGGAGGCTCGAGCCCGTGTCCGTAACGGCCCTGCCGCTTGCCGCGCTCAGCACCGCGCGCTGGGACCGGCGCTGGGGTGACCTGGGCCCCGGGATGCAGCAGCAGCCCCAGGCCACAATTGCAGGGGCCGTGGAGGGGACACTCATACATAACTATTTTTTGAAGGCCTTAAAGTGCCTTTTTGTCGGCTGCTGCTCTTGCTTGCACTAGGACAGAGGGATTTGTGCCGGGCTTTGCTGTGCCCTCCCCGGGCCCTGGATGTAGGAAAGGGGATGGTGGCGCCAAGCAAAGACTCGGCTCTAACCCGCAAGCCCCACCAGGGCACGGAGACGGCTCCAAAGCTCCTTCCTATGGGAAAACGGGCAAAAGAGGCAACGAGAAGACGCAGGTCCCGGCAGGGTGTGCACAGAACAAGCCCATGGAGCAGCCAGCACCGGGCACGCTCCGCGTTCCATGGGAAAGGGAGGGAAGAGGAGAGGAGATCCACGGCTTGCCCTTCGGCTCAGGTGGGTCTGGGATGAGCGGCTTCCTGGCAGAGGGAACCGAGTTCACCCAAACTGCACCAAGGGAGCTCGGAAACGGCATTCCCAGAATCCCTGATCCCAGGCGGAGCCGCCCGGGCAGCGCCCGCCCAACACCGGGAAGCAACGAGGAGCCGCATCCAACGGGACGAGGAGCCACATCCAGCGGGATGAGGAGCCGCATCCAACGGGACGAGGAGCCGCATCCAACGGGACGAGGAGCCGCATCCAGCGGGATGAGGAGCCGCATCCAGCGGGATGAGGAGCCGCATCCAGCGGGATGAGGAGCCACATCCAACGGGACGAGGAGCCACATCCAGCGGGATGAGGAGCCGCATCCAGCGGGATGAGGAGCCACATCCAATGGGACGAGGAGCCACATCCAACGGGACGAGGAGCCACATCCAGCGGGATGAGGAGCCGCATCCAACGGGACGAGGAGCCGCATCCAGCGGGATGAGGAGCCGCATCCAGCGGGATGAGGAGCCGCATCCAGCGGGATGAGGAGCCGCATCCAACGGGATGAGGAGCCACATCCAATGGGACGAGGAGCCGCATCCAACGGGACGAGGAACCGCATCCAACGGGATGAGGAGCCGCATCCAGCGGGATGAGGAGCCGCATCCAATGGGATGAGGAGCCGCATCCAACGGGACGAGGAGCCGCATCCAACGGGACGAGGAGCCGCATCCAACGGGACGAGTCTGCCCCGCGCTGCCCGCGCCGGCCCCCAAGACAGCGACACCTCCATGTTAATGGAAACAAGTCTTTATTAAGTAACTTTTAATATCAGAAAAATAAAACTCTTATAATTCTCTTTACAGCAAATATATAATATCAGTGCTTTGGCCGTCATAAGTTAAAGGCCCTTTATCATAAAATATATGGTTTTTAAACTTTACTCAAATTGAATTTATAATCCCTATAACCTCCCTACATATACATAACAAAAAGTGTAGTAAAATTAGCAAATACTAAACTATATTGATAGTTCATCATTCTTAGTTTGTGGTTTATAGAAACGGTACACGCACCTAATGTCTGTCGACTCCTTGGCTTATTAGTTGCAGTGTACAATGCAATAAAATACAAAATACATGCTCGGTGAACGGTTGTTCGTATCTACAAGACTAAAGATTAGGTTCCAATACTGACATGTAACTATTCTACAAGCAATCAGCATTAAAGTTATGCATTACATAATATGCCATCAAGGCAACTCTTATACTGAAAATCATAAAATAAAAACCGTTATTTGTAAACTTTTATACGAAATGTAACTCTTCAAGTGGAAATAAAAAATAAAATTTCTGTATATTTACTAGTTCAATACACTTATAATTTCATTTTTGTTTTACTGAGAAAAAGGCTTTGTCTTGCCTTGGGAAAATAATGCTCCGAAAAAAATAGAAAAATCCACTAGAACTCCACTTTGTGTCTTTTTTTGTGTGTGTTTTTCTGTTTTTTTTTGTTGTTGTTGTTGTTGTTTTCATATTATGCCAGCACAGATTCGGGAACGTACTGAGGATGAAAAAGCTGGGAACATCCACAGGCTGAAATGCAACAGCGCATCCAAAAGATGTTTTATTTTCCTGGCGATTGGAAAGACAGTTTGAAATGACGTAAACTGATTGCAGGGCCCTGCCGCGGCTGCTGTCACGAGCGACAAGGGCACGCACGCATCTCCCCTTTTTCATTACTAAAAATAAAATATATATTTATATATGTGCAAGACAAATACGGATTGAACACAAAAATGCTTCACATTTTTGAACTATCTATTCTCTAAAATGCGATTTAAGAACAGCTTGATCGGACTAATGAACGGAATGTCAGCATCCTCACCGTTAGTCGAAGCATGTGCATCCCAAAGCCCTTACTGAAATGGGATGAAGCCAGCCAGACTTTTCCACATTACATTAAGAAAAGCAGTGGGTAGGAATTCTCAATCGAGACCAGTACATTCCTGATCCTCTGAACATAGCCCCGTTAACACACAGGGGCAAGCCAGGGTCCACAAGGAAGCTTCTCCCTGCCTGGCAAAAATAAATTAACAGTAATTAACAGGTTAATGAACAGTAATTTATCTGAACCTGCCAATAAATTCATCCATTTCAAGAAATCAAATTCTGCTTAACAAAAGAAAAAAAAAAGGCATTTGCAATGCTGAAGAATTAGGCATAAGTTGTTGCCTAAAGAAAAAATGAATTCCCCAAACCTGTTTTTCAGAACTGGCAGTGTAAAGAAGGCAGCATTGGAAGTGTTGTTTGATATAGCGGTAATGCCACAAGCCTGCGCAGCAGAGCCCTGCTCCTCCCTGCCGGATCGAGGAAACGCTCCGCACAATCACCTGGAAAGCCCCTGAATTTGGTTTTACGGCGCGGTGACCGCTCGGGAGTCACTGCTGGACGCGCCGTCCGCGCAAGCCCAGCGGGACAGAGACCACCCAGGCTTAGTGTTACCATAGCAGCCTTTCTACTCAGAAAGTATAAATTTATTGACAACTTCAGCCTAATCCCAAGAAAGCCCAACAGTCAGAATTCATTAGGAAGTTTACTAGAGGGTACCATTACACCCATGCCTTTAAGAGTTTTCAAAGTTCCATATATAATAATATCTCTATATATTTAAGAGTGAATTTGGATTGCCTGAGTAACAGCTGTCTGGCAAACGGGACACGATGGCAACTCTTTTTCACAGATCTTGTTGGCACATTCCATGCAGAAGAGGTTGTGGCCGCAGGGGACGAGGGCGGCCACGACTTCGCTCTCGAAGCAGACGACGCAGTCGTGTTTGCGCCGCGACTCCGGCGGCGAGCTGGACGTGGAGCCGCCGTTGGAGGACGAGTAGCTGTTGGTACCGTTGGAAAAAGCAGGGATGTAGACGGGAAGGCCGGCGTGGTTCCCTGCGCCCGGCGGGTCGCTCCGCGCTCTCCGGGCCAGCGGGTGATCCAGGCTCTCGGGAAACGTCGGAGACAGGCGAGGGGGAGACGGTTGGCTCCCTCTGCGCTGAGGTTGGATGCTACCGGTGGGGTCGAAGCCGGAGAGCGGGTTCACGGGCTCGAAAGGGGTCCAAATGGCTTGGGAAGGCGTCGGTAAGGAGTCGTACGCGGGAGAGTCGACGGCCAGGTCTTCCGCGCCCACCGAAGGCAGCGTTTCTCCGAACCAAAAGTTGCCTGTGCTGAACGGGCTCGTGGGGCTGAAGTCAGCCAATCTATTGCTTCCGAAATAGGAATCTGTGGAGCCGCTTCCCAAGGAGCTGGAGCTATCGTTTCTGTAATTGGAAATCATTCTGGCGTGGCTGGGAGGGACCGGGTTGGAGGCAAGCCAGGCGGATCCCAGCGTGCCCCCTTCGAAGCTCACGTCGGTACCGTTGTAGTGGAAGTCGTTCTCCTCGTTGAGCTCGATGTAGTTGCCCGTGCGCATGGCTATGTGCATCTCGATCTCCTCGCGGGCGCGATCGACGTTCTCGGGCATCCCCGTCACCTCGAAGACGGGCTCCTTGTCCCTGCTGGGCGTCACGATGTAGGTGTGCGTCTGCTGCTGAATCCTCTTGATCGTGGCTCCTTTGGGGCCCACCACGAGCCCCACCACGCGGTAAGGCACCCTCACCTGCACCGTGGTCTGCCCCGGCAGGTTGGGAGAGCAGGGCAGCCCCGCCAGGGCCGGGCCGTTCTTGTTGCGCGAGGCCCTGATCATGGAGAAGTGCTCAGCAGCGGAGAGAATTTCCCTTTTGGCCATGGCCACGTCCTCTTTTCGCCCCGTGACCACAAAGATGGGCTCTTCTCCACGCACGGGGGTCTTAATGTACGTGTTCGTCTTGGCCCTCAGCGCTTTTATTTTGCAACCTGTTTAAAGGAAACACATGCGAGTTTAGCAACGAGTCTAAGTTTAGAAAGCCACAAGAAAGCAGTCTATTTTAAGCTGAGAGTTTCAAGAAACTGTAGGGTGAAACCAGAGGCAGCTGTTTTCATCTCTGCAAGCCACGCTAGCGAAAGCGGTAACAACGTGGACTTACTCTTTCCAAACAAATCTCTGGCCCTTAAAGCCACAAACTGCTCTAGCAACATGTCCTGGGCCGCTTTTGCCCGTTATCCCCATCATTCCTGTGAGACGGTGAATCAACGCGCGCTGCTTTCCCTCCTGGACACGGGATGCACTCATCATTACCTCAGCAATAGTGGTGGATTTATGGTTTTTTTCTCATTATTTCTAAGATTAAGCTAAACGCCTGCATTTTCATTCAAAACTCTTCGAGAGGAAGTAAACACTTACAAAAACATATGTGTATCCTTAAAACTGACACCCCAATCCTCTTAATGAAAAATGTTCAGTAAAAAACAAACCAAACGTTCACAAGGGAGAGCAGGGCCTGTATTACAACCACGCAGGGTATAGATGAGAGCCATTTACTGAGAATTGTGCGTTTGCTTCCGCTTCCCTGTAAGTGTTTTTGCAATCTTATTCTTCCCTGTGGGACGAAACAGCCACTCCTTGAACCAAAAGTCAGAGTTTGAGCACTTTTTGTTGTGTGCAGCAAGTTCTCTGTGTAATACAATGTGCCTACTAGGAATATTTTTGTTAGTTATATAAATACAGCCTGAAAGACGAGCAAAGAGCCAATGAAACTTTTGTCTGTGGCTCTGAGAGCCAAACTAGACAGTTTGCTGGGACACCGTAACAGCAGGCGCTTCCCTGCGATGCTCACAGTGTCTTGCCATGGCACACACATAAGAATCTTTATCCATTCTGGGGATGAAAAACACAGGTCGCACCCAATTAAAAATCCCTTTCGTGACATGCAGGACTGTCCCCTGGATTCGGTTCTAGTTCAGTTTATCCTATATACAGCGGAATTGGAAAGCAAGTCTCATAACTAATATTCCAAAGGGCACCTCGTGTCTAAATGACCTCAGTGTCTTCCTGGCTTCAGTCTTCAGTGCTAAGGCTGGTCCCCATGAACTACGGAGGCCTGAGCCAAGAGAGAGAATCTGGAAAGACCTCTGGATGAGGACTTCCCCTGGTTGAGGATTGAGTTCCTCCTGAGGTTCTACAAGGACAAGTGCAGGGTCCTGCACGTGGAGAGGAATAATCCCAGTCCCCAGTACCGACTAGGGGTTGACCTGCTAGAAAGCAGCTCTGCAGAGAGGGATTTGGGAGTCCTGGTTGACAGCAAGTTCCCCATGAGGCAGCAACGTGCCCTCGTGGCCAAGGAGGCCCATGGGCTCCTGGCTGCAGCAGGAGGAGCGGTGCCAGCAGGGCCAGGGAGGGGATCCTGCCCCTCTGCTCAGCTCTGGGGAGGCACTTGGAGCATCGGGGGCAGCTCTGGGCTCCCCAGGACAAGAGGGACCTGGAGCTGCTCGAGAGGGGCCAGCGCAGGGCCACGAAGGTGATGGAGGGACTGGAGCATCTGTCGTGTGAGGAGAGACTGAGCGAGCGGGGCCTGTTCAGCCTGGAGAAGAGAAGGCTGAGAGGGATCTGAGCAACATGTTCAAGTACCTGAGGGGAGAGTGTAGGGAGGATGGGGCCAATGGGTAACGGGTGCAAGCTGCAACCCAGTGCCCTGTGCTCTGGGTGTCCCTGCTGCAGCAGGGCTTGGACTGGATGATCTCTAGAAGCCCCTTCCAACCTCAGCCATCCTGGGATTCTGTAAGGAATGTTTACAGAGCAAGTGCTTTAAGGAATGTTTATAGAGCAAGTGTTTTAAGTATCGCTTTGCACACAGACTGAAACGTGCTCCCGTTTCCTAGTGCACCTTGAACATCTCTCCGCAGGTTTGCCACCCGGTCTCTCAAATCCGTGCTCTGCGGATCCCTCACACCTCGCACGCAAGGAGCAGCAAGGACAGGGACCTGTTGGGAATGCAGGGAATTCAGAAGCCCTCCCTGCCCCGAGCAGGGCTCCCTCAGCACCCGTGGGGCCACCCGAGGCCCCATCTCCACCAGGAAGCAGGCAGAGAAGTGGGGCAGGACCCATGGAGGGAAGCAGTTTGGCGCCACCAGATCCCAGCCCGGGAGAGCTACTGGGTACCCCGGAGCCAGACCGTGGAGCATGAAGCATCCGTGGGGAAACACAACCAGCAACCTCAGCCCTTTACAAAAGCCCACCCGGGAGGGCCTCAATGCCCCGTCTTCCAAAACGAGGAGAAGGGGGAGCTCTGATGCCAGAGGCCTTATGAGAGCAGGAGAGAAGCCGCATTTTGAAGCCGTTCTGTGCGCTTCAGAGGGGCACAGCCCCTAATTCCAACAGCTCCCATCCCCACGTTTGCATTGTGGCTCTGCACAGGAAGGAGCCCCTACAGCCACAGAAGGTGGTGTGCAACTGCACCTCAATTTCCTGAATTCATAGATTGCAGAAAAGGTGTTTTTTTTTTTTTAAATGCTAGGCATTCCTACCATACGTTCTTCTTCAAGCTCTGTGTTATGAAATCGCACTTCACTCTGAAGAATCGCACTCTGCAATTCTAGCTTCCGAGGTGCCTTGCCCAACTTCATAGCTTACATTTTAGACTAGGCTTCCCTGACGATTTAGAGACTAGAATTCGGTTAAAAACTTGCACCTTCGGCTTCGTTTCTCATTTCACATGAAAGCTCCCACAACTTGCTTTTTTAACAGTTGCATTTCCCAGCAATTTAGACCCAAAGAGGAGCCTTCCCAGCGCCCGTCCTTGGATGGCAGAAGGGCACGTGGGCCATGGTGGGCAGGGCTCCTCTTAAGGTAGGGGACACATGCCTAGAAAGTGCAGGCCAAGAGCCCTCCCAGTCCCGGCCTTGGCAGAGCAACACCGTTAAAACACCCCAAAACTGGCTTCAGAAAAGCAAGCTGATCCCACAACACTGTCAAGGTTGACTCTCAAAATTTTATCTGCAAAGTTGGAAGGAAATTGCCACATAAGAAGCCTGAGATTTCTGAATGAGTTGGTCAACAGCAGCTCAGTTTTGCTTGCAAGGAGCAAAAAAACCCCAAACAGAAAAAAGGAAAAACTCAAATGCAACCAAGATCATAGCAATAATCCTGCAATTTGTTTTTAGTCAGCTGCCGTTTCCTACCCGCTCCTATTAGTCACTCCGAGGTGCCGACACGGCTGCTTCCATCCCCTCTCCTGCTGCTTCCAAGCCGGCACGAAACCAGCCAGATATTAAGACATGTGGCCACCGTATGAAGCAAGAAGTTTCTCAACCTCCCGAGTTCAGACGCAAAAGCTCAAAAGATACGGAGGAAAAAAAAGAAAATACACGGCCCCACACTTCCTCAATAAACCAGAGTGTCGTTGTGGAAATTTTGAAAGGCAGAAAGATGGAAAAACCCGAATGCAGGACTGCCTCTTTGGTCTCACCAAATCTTTTAAAGTTATTTAAATTTTAGGGCAACTTCCTAATTAAGCATTTGGGTGGTTTGACTGAATTCAGATGGAGCGTTTCATGCTGAAGTTACAGCAACAGCAAGATTGCTGGGTTGTTTTTTTGGGGGGGAAAGGTTTTTTTTTTTTTTTTCTTAAGTCTATAGTTAAAGCAGGAAAAAACTCCCAGGTTTAGACCAAAGTTTAAGCACTTGTTGGCTTAGGCAGCGTCTATGAAGAACAGAGTCCATCCCAAACCCCAATGGTGTCCCCACTTGTCCCCCAAGAGGACGACTTGACCAAACATTTCAGATGTTCTACGAACGTAGCAATCCTCAAGAAACTTCAGGGCAGCTCCAGAGGAGGCTATCACTGACCTCGCACGCTGACATCTACACCATCTAAAAGCACAGGCTAAAATATTACAGCAAATGTCCATCTGAGCTGTCCTTTTAGAGGCAACAAGCCCAGATTGAAAAGACAGGGCTGTGGAATGGGTGATTTTGCTGAGGTTTTATATCACCGAGTGCAGTAGCTTTGGCCACAATGCTCGAGTTCAAAATCACCAGCGACTTACCAAAAACACTGGGGTGAGCCCATTTCTTCACGAAAAAGAGCAGCAGCAGCACCCAGAGCACACGCAGCGCTCGCCGCGCAACAACAGCCGGCTCAGGCTTCAGTTTTACCTTTCAACCTCATAAACAGGATGCGAGACGTTGAAGCAGGCGTCAGACGATCCGCTCCGCGGGGGAAACTCCCCAGAGGCGGCCGCAAACCTCCGTGCGTGCCGGCCTGCCCTGCTCCAAGGCAAGATTCCGCTGGAAAAGCAGCGAGTTTGAGCACCGAAACCAGCGCTCAAGGCACTCGGGCTGTGCAAAAACCCAGACCATCTCAGGAGACCTGCTACCAACTTCCATCAATATATGCCGGTGGGGACGGGAGGTATCCCAAGGAAACCCAGCCCCTGGTGCTTCTCAGTAAGAACATTAGCAAAATACGGTGCAAAAGCAGGGGCTGGCTTTATAATCATGCTCCTCCTAGAGTTCTTATTAGGAGCTCGAGCTCAAGAATCGAAACCTTCTTAACTCCACCCCTGTTTAATCTTGTTCCTCCAAATAACAGGTGATTTATAGCGGGGGAAAAAGAGCACCGCCAAAACGGTTTGTGTAAAGGGAAGGCTGGGACTCACTGGGGCAAAAACTCCACGGAAAGAGCAGCCTTTGTGAGCATGAAGTCCACGGAAGAGCTCTGCTCCCGGGCTTCCTTAGCTGCATGGAGCTGCATGCATCCAATGCATCCCCCGCGGGCGGCAGCGGGAATGTGGCATCCCGCATCCCGGAGCAAACCCCGGAGCGGCGCCGCGGAGGGGCAGGCTCCCGGGAATGCACATTCCCAGCAGCTCCCCGCATCCCAGCCTCCCTCTGCACCTCTGGCTTTGCCATAAGCTGATGCTGAGCAAGGAGGGGACATCACCTTGCAACGATTAACTTGCTCTCCACGGACCTGCACCTCCTGGGAAATGGCTCCAGAGTGTTTCCATGAAGAGCTCTCCATGCCCACTGGTGGATTGCTGTTATTTTTGCTTTAATACAGTGCCGATTAGTGATTACAGGGATAAAAACGCTTATACACTTTATACATTTGAAAACGGGCACACGCGCTGTTTGTTAGACATGCGGACGTGAACCTGCATTTGGATAGAAAACGAAATTCAATTTTAGGCTTTTTAGTAGTTAAACCTCCCAAAGTGGTCTGGAACTACAAAACATTAGGGCCAGGGGATTCTTGGCACTCAGCACTCGCTTTTTAGGGTCATATGAAATACTATCTGTGCTCTGTTCCGTTCGCAGACTGAGTCTGGTTACTATGGCCTCTAACCTAAGCCTGGCTAATTCATCTCACACCTTGGTTTTATTCATGGATTGGGAAGATTTCAAGTCCTGATAAACTTTTTTTCCCAACTGGTTGCTGCATGCAGTTGGTTGATCCAAGCAAAATGAAGAGAGTAATTTCTCTACACTTGTAAAAGATGCTGAGCTGTCCAAAACCCTATATTTGTGTACTCAAGACAATAATTTCCCACCCATTCAGCATTTTCATTTTAGGAATGAGGGCTGTAAAAACATAGCTTTTACATTTTACTTTTATACCGTTTTAAGAGACTAGAAAGCCTAAACTTGGATACAGATTATCAGTTAAAAGAAAATTTTGTAGAAGGTCTCATTTATTTTTATACGTTTTATACAAGGCTACAGCCAGAGGATAAGCTCCCAGAGAGATTTCACCACAAGCAGAACTCCCATCCTAAAACCCAGCCTAGACCAAACAGCAACAGCATCCACTTCCCTTCAGCATTCTGGAATATAGATAATGCTCTAATCATTATTTGGGTTAATCAGACAGCAAGATTGGAGCTCCCGTGTGAAAGCCAGACACAGACTGCTAACAAACACATCAAGAGATGGACACAGCTTGTGGCTGTGGTTTGGAAGTCTGGAAACAGCACAGTGCAAAAAAAGGAAAGGACAAGCTATGCAGGACAGCATGGATGCAGGTAAGATTTCGAGCAATAGCTGTTCTGCTGGCCTATTAAGCCAAAGAAATCTAATTCCCTGATGGTATCCAAGCTAAAACTCCTTATGGGTGGCTATGAGCAACAGGCAAGTAAAGTGGAATTGAAGTCTCTAGGCAAAGGCTTTTCCCACGTTTTCAGTGAAATCTCCAGCGTAACACAATAGGGATGTTTCATAACGAGAAACACAAAATAAGAGCTGATTGATTTCAAAGTTAAAATCTGAAGTAAAACAGATACTGTTACAACACAGAACTCAGAAGTGAAGTTCTGGGGCTCTGCTATGGACTGTAGCTACACAAATGCTCTAGATCACTGCTTAGCACCAAGTGCTGCCCCTTCGTAATGCCTCTCCTTCACTTTAACAACTCAATAAGCAATGCTACAAGTAGGTAAGTCAGACTGTATAGGGGAAAGGACGATTCGAGTTATTCCTGAAGAAGAGATGACGACGTACAGGTCTTTCAACAAAAATAAACGCATTTTATCCCAAAGGCATCTTCCCCCACCTCCTGACCCCCTCATTAAATTACCACTGCCATCAAGGGCTTTTAGTTACTCTGCAGTTACCAAATCCCTGTGCCCCACCGTGGAACGTTTCTATATGACTCATTCTATACATAGCAACCTACACTGCTTCCATTATAATCCTGCCATTGCTAAGGGCTGACCACTTTCCCGCGACGGCTTTGCATTTTCGCACGTACGAGTACGCAGACGATGCGCTGTTTTATTACCTGCAATCACCCGCCTGGGAACTGAAATGCAGGGAGCAAAAGGCTTCCCAGACAGCGAGCTCGGGTTCTGCAGGGGCCCAGCACAGAGGAAGGACTGAAGGAGGAGGCCCCGTGAATAAATGTAGGGATTTCTCCCCAGGGCGCACGCGGGGAGCCACGCAGGCCCCGGCTTGCCTGGGAACAAGGGAGACAACCTGGAAATCATGGATCTTAAGCCAGAAGCCAAGGCACCCCAGCTCACCGCTCAGCAATGCCAGAGCACACAGAGCAAGAGCTCTGGACTTTGTCTGGCCCCACTGCTGCTGGGCTGACAGATGGGAAGAGAAGGAAGCAGCAGGAGGCACGGATACGTTGGAGAAAGGTCCTTGGGGAACGCTTGCTCGCTGCAGCTTCGAGGGTTTTGTCTTCTCTGGAAGACAAAACAGCCCTGCTTCAGGAACAGTGCATGCAAACTCTTACATACATACATATATAAATATATACATAAACACACACACATCAGTGCAGCTAAGAACAAAGTCGTCTGCCTGCAGACTGCTTCCTTCTGCACGTCAGGTCGGGACAATTTATCCAATTAGCAATTGCACGGAGAGAGGAACGCTCCGATTCCCAAGACAGATGGCACCTCAGTAAACAAGTTACATGTAGCAAAAGAGCCAGAGGACAGCAACTTGTATTATTAATTACTCGGACTATTCTCACACCAGATCTGTAATGTAGCAGCTGCTGAGCAGAAGTAAAAAGATACAATAGCAGAAGAACAATAGCACAAAAGAAGTATTTCCCACAGATCAAAGGGCTATAGGGGAAAAATAAGATGTCTTCACACAAAAAAAAGGAAAAAAAGAGTGATTTAATGTGGTCTAGTGAATGAAGCAGATCTCTGAGCACAAAATAGCCAATAGAAGGCAGAGTTTAAGTCCTGCAAGTTTTCGTCTGTATCAAATAGCTCTGTTTCAAGGCTGCTGATAAAACTGCATTTTTAAACACAAACCTCTACAGCATATTGCCCAAGTGTGAAATGAACTACAAGGCCAAAAAAAAAAAAAAAAAAAAAAGAAAAATTAAAGATGCTGCATCTTTGTCCAAACAAGCAGCAGAGAACTTGGTGCAGACCCCAGCACTACTCACACCAGTGAGGGAAACAGGGCTCTTGGGCACAGGTGAGATCTTAAGAGTTTAAAGGGATACCTGGATGGGAGAGAAGGAAAACAACGTTCCGAAAGAGCACCTGGAACTGGAAACAAAGGCTTGATTTAGAGCTTTTGCTTTAATTACAAGAAAATCCTTTTGTACTTGGCAGTCTGCTTTGGGAGAGAAGGAAAGGAATAGGGAGAGAACATTTAGAACAAATTTAAGAGCTTTGAGACACCTAACTCTCCTTTTTGTTTAGAAGTACATTTCTCTTAATACACTGTGGTTTGTATTTCTGGAAAAGAGAGGGTGAAAGGGTGAGAGAGAAGCTTACAGGATCTGCTGACTTAACCAACAACTTAAAAGATCTATCCCTGTCTCCTCATGCCACTATAACAGGTTAGTCTAGGGCAGACTGGAGACGCTTTAACAAAGTTTATGTTGTTAGACTAAAATATCACCTTTCAGCCTAATATATAACTTTTAGCACACTGAAGTTCTGCAGGAGAAGCAAACGGTCCAGAAGATTAGGAATTCGTATTGCAAGATTTTTAGTTTAATTTCAGTCTTACTCGAAAATCTTACTTATGTGGGCATTCACTTCTGGTATTCGTACTTAAAAATCTACAGAGTTCTTGGCAAGCTACACAAAGAGAGAAAACCCTAAGCCTCAAGTGTGCTCTGTGTTTGGTGTGCTTCCCACCCAGCCAGCCACACAAGAGCAGCATTTAGGATTTAGGATTTATGACCCCAGCTGCAGAACCTGTAACTTTCTGACAAACTTTGCAGCTTGGGGTGGATCTTTATGGAGCTGAAATCACAAACAGCAGCACCAAAGTGTTGTTTGTTATATAGATCCAGGCCTATGGGACACTGAAGCTTCAGAGTTTGGCAGACAATGTTAACATGTTCACGGCCTTCAAGTCCTGAAACTCCTGATTCCATCCTGAGTGCACCAGCTTTAATGTTAATTAATGATGAAAAAAAGGTGACGAAAGGCACCTTGTATATTGGATTAAAAAAATCAGTTTTTTTTCAGGCTTCAGAATGAGTTATTTAGTAACCTACTTGTGGTGGAAAAAAAATTGTAACTGCCTTGTCAACTTCCATTTAAAATAATTTAGCCAAGCACCTTTCTTTTAAATATGAATTTAATTTGTGGTCTTTATTGTATGCAGTAATCAACTGAAAATGAGATTGAGATATGCAATTGCTTCAATGGTTCAAATTAAACTTATTCTTTGAATCCTAAGCATCCAGTTTTAAAAAATAACATCCCATTCAGACTACTTAACTACAGCAGCCTTCAATAACCTATCCATAAACACAGTCAGTTATTCAGCCTGATTACTGCAACCATTCTGGGTAGGAAACCAGATATTTGGGTCTTTTTGAAAGAACTATCATTGCCCGAGCACAGGGCACCTATACGCAATACTCAGCTAATGTAGGTATTAGCAAATTTGTTCTAGGATTGTTTTAGCATTGCTTCCACTCTCTGAGGTGGAGAGGAATTGTTTTTACTTGACTGTCAGCTATGCCAGATAGTTATCAGTCAGATACCAGATTTTTTTTGCTGTTGTTTCAAATTACAGGACTATTTTAGGTAAGGTAATCTTTTGCTCAAGAGCCCACATTCAAAAAGCAAAAAGGGAGTCCAAGATCATTAAATATACATTAAAAGAGTGGTGTTACAGTTGCAAGGCTGCCTTATGCAAAGAGAATTCATCATTATCGATTTAAAAATCAGCAAAGCGGGATGATATCATTCCTCCTCCTCTGACTCGTGGGGGGTTGCAGACTCCTGCCTGGTTTCAACTTCCAGTTCTGCAGTCATCATTCAGGGTGAACTATTCTTACACAGGAAAGAGAAGCATTAGACTTCAGAGCTAACTAACTCCAAACCGACTGCTGTCCTGGGGAGAAAATAATAGTAATAATAATAACAATAATAAAAACACACTATTGACAGCTTAATCAGTGATGTAGGCACTTGGTAAATCATGTTATTCTGACAACCATCGTGCTGAAAGGGGTTATCAACTATATTCTGGTAGTCATCATTTAGCTATACATTTAATAAATGTACTTAACCCTGGAGAATTAATACACTCTGAGATGCGAGAGATCGCTATAGGAAAAACCTCTGACCCTTCCAGTACCTTTCAGGTTTTTCATTCCTGTTTTTAAGTGTCTCCCTCTCACTGCACTAGTGAACAAAACTTCCAGTGTTTTAATATGACATTTTTTCTCAGCATACAGGGAGCACTGCGGGCACCCAAGATCCCTCTTATTCCTGCCAAATCCTTCTCAAGTTGCTGAGAAAATCACCATCAGCACATTAACCTGTAGCAGCAAGTTTCCAGGTGATCTGCAGCAGGCCTTTGTGAGTCTTTTATGCAATTTAGATTAAAACAAAGACTCCTAAGTCCAATCTCCGGAGACCTTTTTAGTGGGCCTACCTGCTTAGTTAATTTGGGGCATGCTCCCCATCTCAGGTTAGCAGTAAGGTCACCTCATCAGAAATACAGCTTTCTTGCTACTGATTTTCAATAGTTTTTTTTTTTTTTTTTTTTTTTTTTTTTTTGAAAAACACCAATACAATTTGTGCATCCACAGCTCTTAACAGCAAAGCAAGTCATGATTAGCAGGCCGAGTGGCCGGCTCGTGGACGGTGGGATTGGGATCCGGCACTCGCTGGGATTCATGCAGGAAGCCTGTGCACTGCCATGAATGGAATCTGGTTTTCCTGGCTCCCAGTCACATGCCTTAACAAGAATAAAAGGATACAGATATCTTTTCCTTTGTTCTTCACCTTTGAGATTCCTCCACTTCAAAGGCCACAAAGAACTACATTATACTACTCAAACCAGAGCCTGTGAACTTATCTTTTCTGGGGGGGTGAGAGGGAAAAAGGAGAGCAGGTCAAGGTTAAAATCATTTGAGACAGGGGTTCCTTTGGTCTGATAAACAGTTAGCGCCTGGAAATTCTCTTCCCCTATGCTAAAAATTAATTTTGGACGAAGAATCCCGTGGAATTCCTACCCCACTGCTCTTAGCCCTTGTGACAAACACGCTCTGAGAAAACCCGGGTCAAACTCCGCACTTCAGGACTGTCGTCCTGGGGCCTGCAGACATTGCAAGTTCTTTTTATACACTGCAAAGCCAGCAACAGAGCAGACAGAAATTTGATCTTTGTGAGGAGAGAGGAAAAGAAAAAAAAAAAAAAAAAAAAAGAAAGCAACCTTGCATCCTCCTTACATGATTATATATTGCATAAAGTATGGCAGCACAGAGAAGCTGGGCATGATGTTAATTTAAGTGGGATTCAGCCAAGAAAGCAACTGGTGAGGAAGGTCCCTAGGAAGAGAATTTGCAGCATCTTCCTCTGCAGATAAATCACAGCAGGGGAGCAGGATGTGGCTTCAGGGGGCCCTGCGAGACCTCCCCGTGCCCACTGCTATCCCCAAGAAACTCAGCACAGCGTCAGCTGCACTGCCACAAACTGCATGTTCAGCTCTGCAAGCGTTAAGTTTCACAAGTGAGAACTTTGAAGGACCTCCTTAAGCAACGTTTCTGTGCAAAGATACTTGGTAACAATAAAAATAAAAGAACCAAAACACACAAAAGGCCCCAACATTTCTCTCTAGCCCTCTGCTCATTCCTCTTTCGTAACTGTAATTCTTTTTATGACCTGATCCTCTCCACAGAGGCTAAATATTTTATCACAAGTGAAGCAGCGCAACATCAGATAAGAAATAAAAGCAGAAGCAGCAGCTGAACTGCTTCGGAACAAGGATCCTATTTTTATGCAAAAGCCACTGCCCTGTTTTTAAGTGGCTCAAAGTACCTGAAAATACTCCACAGAGAGCAATCCCGCCTGGTGAATATCCAAGACTGTCTAGCAGGTCCTCAAGGCCTGATATTCTGCATTTCTCCTTTAGCAACAACAGCTTTGCAGTTGTGTTTTCCACCTCCCCCATCCCCAACGGGGCTCGATTAAGGTCTTTAGTCGTCTAAGCGTTTTTTTCTTGGAAAGGATGTTTTTTGCTTCCGCATCCAACCGGCAGCTGGGAAACCCTGGCCCAGTATGTGAGGGCTGGTACACGGGAGGGCCACGCTGCTATTTAACAACATATCAGTATTTCAGGATGTGGTGCCAGTGAAGGGACATCTGACTCAGGCCAGGTGAATTTCTGGGGTCCAAACTGTGGTTTTCCAACGCACCTAAAATGCTTAAAGCTTAAGGTGAGGAAACACAAGCCTACAGGCACTGGTGCATCACTTCAGAAACACGGGGAAATAGGTCTAAATCCACGTAGGATCCGTACTTAAAGAGAAACACAAAATAAAACAGCTCACAAACTCACACAAAGAAATCAGACGCAGCTCCACAACCTGCGGCCCCATCAGCCGAGGAGGGACAAAAGCCCCACGAAAAGGGAAGGGAGAGGCTCATCCCAATGCCCTCCCTCGCCTCCTACATCGGGAATCCAGGAGGGCTCTTCCCAAAGGACCACGGGGAGGGGGACATGGCGACCTCACAAGCGCGGGGTGAGCAACACAGAGCGACCAGGGCACGAAATTTGGGGATGGAAAGAGACGAGCGGGGAGCAAGAGGAGCCTTCGGGCTCCTGCCCGTGCCGAGGATGGAGGAAAGTGGTGGCCCATGGCCCACATGGGGAACGGGTGGAGCCCACGCAGGTCTGTCACCTCAACTGCACCTTCAATGCAGTTCTTAAGGAAGAAAACAGGAAATAACAATGATGATGATAGTTATAATAATAATAAAAGGTTGTGAAGTACAGCCGAGCACCAGCAAAGAGCAAAGAGCCTGCTCGAAACACCCACTGTGCCACAGCCACCCTCAGCTGAGGACTTGCCAAAAAGCCTCAAATCCACCCAAACCTCATCCCTTCCCCTGCACCCCCTTCCAAAGGCAGTGGGGTGGGGAAATCCCTTTCTTACATCGCCCCACCGCTTGGGCCTGTAGGGATGCACAGAAAGGGTTGGAAAAAGAGGGGGAAAGAGAGGGCGGCAGGGCAAAATGAGGGGGGAAGAAGGGAATAAAGGGAGAAAAAGGGGAAATAGGGGAGGGAGATGGAAAAAAGGGGAAAACTGGCGGGGAAAGGGAGGAAAAAAGGGGAAAATCAGGGGAAGAAAGGCTGGGAAAAAAGGGGAAATAGGAGGGGGAAAGGGTGGGAGAAGGGAGCGCGCGGGGGTCGCCGCGCACTCACCCTGCCGCCCCACGATCTCGGCCACGTGCTCGGAGCTGGGCACGGGGACGCACTCGGTGCTGTTGACGCTGCGGCGGCGGAGCAGGGCCGCGTGCTCGGCGGGGAGGCCGGCGCCGCCGCCGCCGCGGGGCAGCGCGGCCGCCATCGCGCCCTCGGCGGGCGCCAGCAGCGGCGGCGGCAGCAGCGGCGCGGGGCAGGGCGCGGCGAGCAGCAGCAGCGCCGCCGCCTCCTCCTCCTCCTCCTCCTCGCCGCGCTCCGCGGCGCCCTCGTCGCCGGCCGCCTCGTCGCCGCCCTCGTCGTCGCCGCCGTCGGCGCCGCGCAGGCCGGCGAGGCGCAGCGCGGCCAGGCGCTGCCGCAGCAGCCGCGTGTCGCTCTGCGCGGGGAGCAGCGGCGGCGGCGGCGGCTCGGCGGGCGGCTCGGCGGGCGCGGCGGCGCCGCCGCTCGGCATGGCCGCCGGCGGGGAGAGCGGCGGCGGGGAGCGGGGCGGAGGCGGCGCCGCCGCCGCGCGGCCGGGGCCGGGGCCGGGGCCGGGGCCGGGCCTAGCGGCGCGGCGGCACCGCCGCCATGGCGCGGCGGGCGCTGCGAGCGGCGGGCGGCGCTCAGCGCGGCTCCCCTCCCCCTCCGCCCATGGCGCCCGCTCCCCCTTGGCGCCGGCGGCCGCGGGCGGGGGCGGCGGCGGCCCCGCCCCGGCCCGCCGAGCGGCGCCGCGATTGGGCGGCGCGGAGGGTTCGTGGGCGGGGCTTGCCCCCCCCGGGGGGCGGGGCCGGGCGGGGGCGGCGCGCGCGCGGCTGTGACGCGGCGCGGGGGGCGCCCGGGCTGCCCGCGCGGGACCCGCCGCCTCCCGCGGCGGCTCCGGTGTCGCGCGGGGCCCCGCGGCCTTTCCGAGGAGGCGGGCGCCTCCCCCAGGGCGCGTGGGTGTCCCGGAGGGGACAGGCACCTCCTCAAGGCGCGGTGGCCTCGGCAGTTGCACCCCTGGACATCGGCGACCCCCAAAGGGACCTCCCTGGTGGCCTCCTTTGGGTCACAGCAGCTTCCCCAAGAGGACAGTCCCTTCCCTGAGGAGAAGCTCTTTGGTGTGAGGGTGCCCGAGCGCTGGCACAGGCTGCCCAGAGAGGCTGTGGAGGCTCCTTCTCTGGAGATCTTCAAACCCGCCTGGATGCCACCCTGTGCCCCTGCTCTGGGTGTCCCTGCTGGAGCAGGGGTTGGACTGAATGGTCTATAGAGGTCCCTTCCAACCGCAGCCATTCTGGGATTCTGTGATTCTGTGACACACCAGCCTCCCTTTGGGCACTCTAGGGACATCCCTCATGGTCCCAGTGTCCCTCCAAGGGGACAGAGGCCTCCTTTGGGCCGCCCTTGCACCAAGGGGACCCTTTCTCCTTGGGCAGGTGCCCCTTGGAGACACCGAGACCAGAGGGTCTTGTGAGTCCCACCACAGCGGTGGTCACTCTCTTCCCAGTTGTTCCCCAGTGCTTCCCAAGCTGTGGGGAACCGATGGCCTCAGTGCCATGTCCGAAGGGCTTGGGGCAACTGGTCCATGGCGAGGGGCTCAGCCATGGCCGTAGCCACATGGGGCTTTTTCTCCTGAGCTCTTCCTTGCCGGGAGCCGCCGGAGAGCAAGGGGTTTTCTCCGCGGGTGCGGGAAGAATGAGCTTCTATCCGGCCTCTTATCACACCACAATAGCAGTTTTCAGCCTCCGGCCCTTGGAGCCCGTGGGACTTGCAGAGGATCTGTGGAAGAACGCTAAGAAAAGCGGCTCTGTTGCCAGCAGGCTTTGCTTCACTGATGAAAAGTGCATCATTCTGGGGGAAAAAAAAAAAAAAAGGTATCTTTGATAGATGCCCTGCTTTTCCCACATTTAAGAGCAAGACTGATACAGGAACTGCAAGTTAGAGCTATCAGACATCACTTGTAGATCCTCAGTGCATGCAGATACAAATCACAAATGGCTGGAAACTTCATACCAAACATGAATAATCTTGCTTAAAAACGTCATTGCATTTTCATGAAGAATTGGAAGATGAGAATTGACTTGTTGGTGCTTAAAGAGAAGCGATGGGGAGCACCAGGCTGTGGGCAGTGTCGGAGGGAAATGTTGGGGCTGACATAGTGCTCTGCAACGGGCTGCAAAGTGAAAACCACATGGAAATGACTGAAGCTAATGGGAGCCAGAGGAGGAACGTGAGCTGTGTAGCTGGTCCTCCAAGACGCTGTGCAGGAGAACTGTCCTTGAGGAAGATCTAAGAGGCTTGCATAGCAGCAGCCGTGAGCTGCCAGACAAGCAGACGACGTGAGAAGGAAAAGTGAGATTTTTAGGTGGGATGGAAAGGCTGCAGCGCAGTGATGGGTCTGTGCACCATGAGCAGGCGAAGGGAGAGGTTCCTGGAAAGTTTTCCTTGTTTTTTAGGGAGTTACAGGTGTCCGTGTAGTAGCTGTGCCTGCCTCAAAGATGTTGGGAAGAATAGGACCGAAGCGGCCGCCTGTCCTCACCATAAAAACCACTGGGGTTTTAACTGACACCCTGATGGTCACCATGCACAGGGACACCGAGGTGCCTTGTCCTCGGAGGCTGTCCCTGAAGTAAAGCTCTTCCCTGCTTTCCTCACCCTCTCCATGGAGATGGTTTTCAGGGATCATTTCAGGGATCAGCAACATAATGTCCTTGCTGAGCTCTGCGCATCGGTGGCCTTTAACTACGCACTTTAACCAGTAAATAGACAAAAGAACACAGTAATCTCTACAGTTACTTGTAGAAAATATTTTTGAAGACTAAGATTAGATAAGTGCCAATATTAAGTCACTGGAGGCTGTTGTCAAGTCAAAAAAGCCTTCTTGGAAATGTTTTTTACTCCATTAGCTTATAGAAGCCTTGGTAATGACTGTATTAACACTGTTCTTAGGTTTCAGGTTTCAAAATTGTCACTGATTATTAGTTTCTGAAGAATTTTAAAGCCTCCAGTAGCCTTTTTTTTCCTATGAACATCGTTGTTTCCAAGTGTAAATTACTGGAATTATACACGTGGCATCGTGAAAGTGCCTATATGCCTATAATAGGCTGAAACAGTTGGCTTGAGACAATCTATACGTTAAGTGTTGTTAATTAGGATAAGAGCAAGAAGGGATTCACATGCAATAATGTAGCTGGAAAAGGAGCCTGAGGAAGAGTAAATGCAGACAGAATAACTCCAGGGAAGAATATTCCGTGGCCTATGGATAAGGCTGACAGTGGCTTTTGCTCTACTGCTGTTTTTGCTCTGTGTTAATAAAATCTGATGTAATGAAGGGCTCAGCTGGACTTTTATACCATGGGGGACACGTTGGTAGGGTTGATTGAGAATTGCCAGTCCTTGCTCTTAATAAATCCCACTCGAGTTCCTGTTTCACGTTTCATCGCGTGTGGATTTGGGTGTTTTGCAGCATTCACTTACATGTAGCGTTGTACTCTGTGGACACTCCTGTCTTGCTGTTTAGGGGGGTTATTTCTGATTTTGCAGCAACAAATACAGCTAAATATACTATTTAGATGGCGTATCTCTTCTTGGGCCATGGCCCTGCAACCTTTGCAGAGCCCAAAGCTACTCCCTTACTCATGACAACAGGACAACTGGAAACACCGAATTCCTCATACTGTGAATGTGTTCAGGCAGCTTTGGAAACCCATCTGGTTTAGAGGGAAATGCTGAATATTCCACCGTACATCTGCCTTCATCAGGCCTCAAGCATTTTCGAGCGTAGGATTACGGGATTTGCAAATGCACCTGGCCTTGCATGACCTGCAGGCCCTTGCTCTGATGCTTGTGGCTGGAACCTGGAATCCCTGCTCTGTGTTACATAAAATCCTCTGTTACGGGTGCTGACAGCTCAAAGCGACTTCAAATGTAATCGGTATGGCTTCATAAACCATTACTTATGAAGCAGAAAAGTAATTGGAAATAGTTTGAAGAAGTCCTTTTGATCTTTAGGATCTACCCTCTATAGGGGAAGAAAAATCTTTGTGAAAAAGGAAGTTATGGGTGGTAAAATGTGCTTTTTAAAAAAGTTTTTTTCTTACATTTTTTATCAGAGAGGGGGTAGGAAGGTCAAGTGCTTTCAAATACATGTGAACAGAAAATGTTGGCTTTTCAGCTTTGAGCTACAGGTCTTGGAGCATCAAAGGAACGGGTTTTCCTACAGCTCGGGGCATTAACTTGCTGAAAGTAAGGACACCTGGGGGGACCTTTTCCCAGGGGTTTTCTAGAGTGCACATTTTTTCATGCCGTCCCTGCAGGCGCTTGGAAGGTGACCCACAGTGTGGGGCTACCAGCAGGGCAAGACAGGGCACTGATTTTCCTGCTTTTTGCAGGAAAAAAAGCAGGGTGGGCCATTTTGCACTTTTTTTTTTTTTCCATGATCTCTGCATCATCCGGACACATTAGTGCCTGAAATAAAATCACAGGTACTTGTGCAATGCTGGGGGCTGGCGCGTGTTTCTGGGTGCCCCAAGTTAGTGGTAGCCAGAGAAACCTGCTCAACTGCTTCCCCCTGTTGCTCTTTTTCCCTCATCTTCCTTGTGATCCCTCATCTGCTCCAATTCATGGCAGGAAACTGCTGTTTTGCTTTGGAGAAAGTGGAATCAGACCACAATTGTACATTAAATATTGATATAATACATTGTGACTTGAAATATTTGTTCTTAACCAGAATGAACAGCAATCGTATTGCTACTTCACGCTGTTTGGTCATAGTCGTGAAGCCATCTAAGGTTTTTCTTTTTGGCAACATTTGCAAAAATATTATGAGGAGGATTAAGTATGAAACTAAAGTACAAAAGATAATGACAGATTCCTCATTTCTTGATGACTGGAAATGAAGAGTGGATGTTTTTCTGGGAGATATATTTATACACAAATTACTAGGTTACAGCCATGGTAACTGGATGAAATGCTGTGTTTAGATTAGATGGCCTGGAAGTTCCTTCTGTCTTTGAGCTCTGCTAAAGAGTCCACAGTTTCAGCCAGGTTTGCCCATCACTGTTAGTCAATAATCAAGCAAGCAGCATGCGAAAGGGGGGGAAAAAAAAAAAGACTGGTGTGGTGGTGCTATAGATATTTGCTGATTTTAATACAATATTTTTCTCGTTTTATTTCCAGGTTGCATGCCAGATGTTAGAGCTGGGCTGTCGGATGCTTTTGTGATGTTTCACTTTTCATATACTGGATAATAATTTTCCTCCTGTCATTACCAGGTCACCAGGTAGAAGTGGAATCAAATTGCCCTTTGATCTCTGGCTGCAAGGTTTCATCTGCCTCCAGTATTAAGACTCATCATTTTTTTCAAGCACCAAAACAATCCTCATCCAGAAACCAGTATTTAAAAGAATCTCTTGCATCTGAATCTGTTGGTACCAGCCCATAAGTGAGTATATTGCTATCCCAGAGATGAAGATACTGCTTTCCCAAGGGTGAATGGTTCTTATCAGTGACATCTACACAGATGTTCTGTTTATTTCCATATTGAGCTATTTTACTTGCCATTTTCACAATTTTGCCCTTTTCAGCATCAGCCTCTCAATCTACCTCCTTGAAACCAGTGCTCAGGGCTCGTGCCCTCCTCTCTCATGGGACTGATCTTTGCAAGCTGCTCCCTTATTCCTCCCCCGAAGTCCTTGGCCATCGTTCTGTGGAGGTGAAGGAGGGAAGCATGATCACTTCTTTTTGCCATATAGGAGGTGGCTCTTGCCCTGCGGGGTTAGGTGAGAAAATGCTCCTTTTTACCCACACACAAGGTCACAGGAGCAGCTACAGGTGGGAGAACCCAAGTAGCACCTAGAGGGGCCCCAAAAACCCAACCAGACACCCCACAACCCCAGCACCTGGTCAGTGGGTGAGAGCTGTGGGCCGTGGTCACGCGGGGGTGTTTATGTGTGGGTTGTGCACGTGTGGATTGTGCACGGCTTTGGAGAAGCCTGTCCATGCAGGAGCCAGTGTGGGAGGAAATTGGGAGCACCCCTGAAAATCTGTGCCTTGGGTGAAGCTTCCAGGGAGCACCCGGGGTTGGGGGCACCAACATGTGTGAGGCTCAGGAGTTGTCACCTCCAGTTTTCTGCTCCTTTAGAGAGGGAAAAATCTCTGAAGTCTGTTGTTTCGTAGGGCGAGAAAACTGCTCTGGTTTGCTTCTTCCAGAATAGGGACAATTCAGGGGATATTGACTTCTTAGAGCCCATGTGGTTAGGAGGAAGGGCGAGCTCTTTGGAGAAACACTCAGCTTGACTTCTACGTCTGTGGGACCAAGACCGCACGTAGCAGGTACCTGAGGAGCTGCTGACGAGGAACTCCAGTAAAAATGCCCTCGCTGAGATCCAGACCGTCCCACGAAAGGCAAAAACCTCCCTCCTGATGTACCCACTTACATGCCCAGCATCCAAGCTAGTTTCCTACCCAGTGCAGACTGGGAACGGGCCTGGAGGCAGATGGTTTCTTTTAGCGAAGAAATAGCTGAGATAGCGTCAGGTCGTCGTGGCCTTCAGCTTGCTGATATCCTCCTGCAAGGCCGAGGCACCAAAACAGTATTGAAAGAATAAAACAAATAAAAGGAAAGAGATTATAAACTGCAGAGCCTGACATGGACCTTGCAGGGAAATCAAGGGTATTCACAACATATTGCTGCTGTGGGCTCATTTTGAGGGTTTTCTAAGCAATGGAACCCTGCTTCTTTGCCTAAAGAGCTATTTCTATACAAACTAGTATCAATTGATGAAGTGTCTGAATTCTCGAGGTTAATTATTCATTTCATGTGTCATTTCCATCACATGGCATTTTTTTCTGTCCTGTATTGGAGAGGGAGGGCTTTTATATAGTAAGACATAGCAAGCAATGAGCATTTTTGAAAGCTTGCAAATGTGTATATTTCTAAGAAAAGGTAGTATGAATACTGGGTTCTATGGAGAGGAGTAGCACGTAAAAAAATAAATATCTAGTGTTGCCTTGGACATGTACCACGAGTCTTTATAGTGCTTCAGGATCACACTATAGAAATTAGAGGAAAGAAAAGATGCTCTGGACCATGCTCATCTACACATGTGCTTTTCCTATGGAAAATCATCTCTTTTCCAGAGAAATTTTGAGGAGACACAAATATTTATCTTTCTTCAGTAACATTTCAGAACAATTTTGGATTAAAAAAAGAAAAAACAGGAAAAGCCTTTGTTTTTTTTTCAGCCAAAATCCTCTAGGTTTTGTTCAAATTACTTTAATGAAGATAACGAACGCAGCTTCATAAAGTAGACCCTTTCTGTGTTTACAGAAACCCACTTATTTGCAGAAAACCACTCAGATGGGGCTTTAGATCAGCCCTATATGTGGTGATTGCTCCTGTTTTAAGCATTTGGTTGGCAATGCTGCCACCATCGTTATAAAAACGTGGTAAAAACACCCTTTTTGGAGGCCTGGTGTAGCCTGAGAGAACATCACGGGCATGCGAGGACGGGAAAGCATTTCCTTACCTGCATCCTGCAGAGCATCCCGGGATTGGGCTTTGGGCAGGGGTGCTCAAATGTCTCAGCCGTCCAAATGACCCGGGGCAGTGATGTTATCTTGACATCACCCAGCATGGAAACAGCTGGTACCTAATACATTTAATAGATTTCTGAGGTCAGAAGAGACCGTTAGCATCATCTGGCTTGACAGTTACTGCGATCGATGGTGATATTTTGGGCTTCAGGCGGTAATCGGCAAGGGTCAGGAAGGGCTTTTTCCCTCAGTGCACAATGAGTCCCTGCTTTGGGAATTTTGTTTATGAGTTTGATGTCAGACTGTGTTGCTTCCTGAAGGCATCGGGGATCGTTCGCAGCTGGAGGTGGGACATGGCCAGGCCCCATGGTGGTCCAGAGTCAACATCTTCTCCTGGAGGTGTTGATACTGTTGATACTGTTGGCAGGGCAGAAGCTCATGGGTATCATCTTTAAGTGCCCAATTTTAAGTGTTGTATTCTGCTCAGGAGGCCTGGATCAATCTGAAGCAAGATTCAGGGTCAGGAAGAAGTTTTCCCCAAGTCAAAAGGGGCTTTTGGCTGCTTTCCGCTTCCCGGAATCTACCACCGGCAGCCCATGGAGATAAGGAGCCTACGCGCTGGGGAGCAGGATTTTGTTGCCGTTCCTGAAAATAGGAGCAACTGGATCAGTGCAGAATCAACAGTTTTGTCCCATCTGTGTTAGAGCTCTGCCAGCTACAGCCTGTGCCCATGTAATTCCATATAATCCTGTCCTGGTCCCCAGCCCTTCCAGACTCATGACGATCTCGTTGTAGAACAAAGAGGTTTTACGGGGGCTATAAAAGGGAAATATTCCTTCCATCCATTGCTGTTGGAAGCACACATGGAGAACAGACCACCCTGACTCCAGAAAGCCAGGAATTTTCCCCGGCGTGCCTGCAGAGGAGCCGCCAGCTCCTGTATTTCAGGTGTGTGATGTGAAGACAGGCGGCGAAGCAGCGTCTCGTGCCTGGCGCTCCAGCTGCTGCTCCACACCTCGCTGCGTTTCCTCCTGCAAATAGACAGAATTCCAGCTGTTTTGGCTCCCAGGGCAGCGGGGCTGGTGCGGCCGCCTGGTCACGCCGGGAATTCACGTTTATGGAATTCGCTCGCTGCTGTGGATTACAGCCGAGCTGTTGTCCGGAGCCTAAAACGCTCCGCGGCCGCGTGCCGGGACCTCGGCCGTCCCCTCTCCTCCTCATCCTCTCCACGCTGCCCTCTGCTCCCCGTCCCCTCCGGACCTGCTAACCCGGCCGATGCTCATGATTCTTCCTGCAAAGCTCAGGAAACTCGATACGTGCATTTATGCCCTGGCTCCTGGGATGATGGATGAATTGCAGCTGCTTTCTTTCTTTCTTTTTTTCTTTTTTTTTTTTCTCTTTCTTTTATGCTTAAAAACAAATTTCTACACCCAGCGCTTGCACTTGGACTGCGTAGTGCCTTGGGATTTTTAAGGTAATGAAATGGTTTGGGTGGGATTTCTCCTTGGCGTCAGAAACTTGGCTACCTTCTCCCCTCTGCACTTGTAGGGTGTTTTCCATCCGCCTCTTTCCTTTCCTCACACCTCGCTCCAACTTTCTGCTCACGGGTCTGTACTCCGGTGGATTTTCCCCTTTCACATCCTCTCGTTACTTGCCTGTGACCCTTAATAATCTAATTTTCCTCTGTCAGCTGAGTCCAGATTCTTCTGTAAGGAAAAAGGACATTTTTATAAGCAGCTGGAGTGAGCAGGAGCAGCCTCCCAGCCTTGGATGTGTCAGTCCTTGGGCAGCGTGAGAGCTTTTGATGGCATTTTAGTGAAGAGAGGGGGAGACACTGGTCATTCTGGGACCTGCCCCAGTGCTGTTTAGTAACCCCATGAAATCTGAGGAAGGGCCAGGAGGCCAAAAGATGGACAAAGAGGAGGAGGGTGATCCTGCCAGCTAAGGAACGCAGTCACAAAGCAAAGGAGGTATCCAGACAAGCCCTCCATGCCAAGGCAGTTGGTATTTTGGGCTTGTTAGGTTAATATAAGCGATGACATGAGAGTATGAGCACAGGAACCAAGGAGCTGAAGGCGTCTGCTTGGCTCTGGGGAGGCTGATGCCAAGGGAAGCCATTGCACCCTGTGTCCCTGCGGGATGGTTGCCATCCCATATCCACCATCTGCCGGCTTCGTTTATGGATGTGGCATCTTGTTTTTACAGTTACAGATGGCTTGAAAAGTTAAATCAACGTGACACAGCGATGGCACAAAATTCTCCCTTCCCTCCCACTCGTGCGTGTCAGCGCAGCCCATTACTATCAATCAGACTTCGCCGCGTTGACGGATGGTTACAGTCAGCCAGCACAAGGTGCTGGAGTTAAAAAGGCTGCAACATTACGGAAATTTGCAGGATTATAGCAGCTTCAACATCCTCATTTTCCAAGCTACATCTGAAAAAAAAAAAAAAAAGGGCTTGTAAATCTTCATCAGCAAAAGTAACAGATTTGGTGATTCTTTTTTTTTTTCTCTTCAAAATCTCTTTGGCCTGGAGCAATGCTTATGAGCGGATAGGATCCATTGCCTTTTTTTTTCTTACAGGAAAAAAAGTGGGAAATCAAAGTCAGCCAGAGCAGGGGCCAGGGGAGGTCCTGCTGATCCACGTTCCTAAAAGCTTCTCTATTAGTGTTTGCTTTCCAAGTGGTGGCCAAGGGAGATGGGAATCATCGGTGAAAGCCAAGTGCATGTAAATGGTGTGTGTTGGCCTCAAAGCAGGAGATAATGAGTCGAAACCTAAAAACGAGAAATTTGGAGGCTGATGTGTGTGCCTGCTGATGATGGGAGTGCATTTACCTGCTCAGGAGTGGGGCGGTGAGGAGGTTAGTTTGAGAACTGCTGATCACTGGTTATCCTGAAGCAGGCTGATGAAGGTGGGCTGTGCTGATACTTAACTGGCACTCAGGAAAAAGATAAAAATGTACATGGAAACGGGATGTTTGCGGGTCTGTGTGCAAGGGAGGGAAATGGCTGTGCAATCTGTGGTAAACAGATGCTTGTGTGTCTGTCCTCTGTGTGAAACGCTTTGGGAGATGAATCTCGCTGTAAATCGAGGATGTTGCATGTGTGGGACACACAAATCAACCTTTTTTTTTTTTCAAAAGATAATTAAAGCTCCATCCTTCCTCCCAAAATGCCACCAAAGAAAGTATTGTCTTGACTGGAAATGTGATTTTTTCTTTCTTTTTTTTTTTTTAATTAGGAGTGCTCTGTACAGGAAGAAATAGAGCACGTGGCTGTGAAGGTATACAAGGCAATTCAAATAGGATTGCTCAAACAGAACTGAGCCAAACCAAAGAAAATCTCCCTCAGGCGGTCCTCTAGTATGGGGAAGTGGAACATTTCTTAGCCATCTTCTTTAGGAAGAACTCCACCAAAGCCCATATGTATTTTTCTATTGTTCTAAAACAAGATAACGTGTTCTTGCCTTGCATTTGTGATTGTGCAGGAGCTTGTGCTATCTCATGAGTATGCAAACTATTAATAACACCATCATTCATGAGTGAGCCACAAAATAATTTGTTTTCAAAAAATGCCTATTTTCTGCACCACTATCTGCCTCCTTCATGTTTCTCCCCATCGATGTCAGGAAACCTCCCTTGATACCTTCTAAGATGCAGGTGCACTAGGAAGAAGAGCAGAGGATGGGACCATTCGCCTCCCACTCGAGATGCTGCTCCCTGTGGGAGAGCTCCCGATGGGAGGCAACCGCTCCGATTTACAGGATCAGAGGCTGCTGCTCGCTTTCCATAAGGCTCTTTATCGCTCATTTCTCCCCCCGAAACTGTTTCTAGCAGTTGGCCCTGCTCGGCATACGCAGAGTTTGGGAAACACAGCAGCAGTGTTGTGAAATTATTTTGCAAAAGCAAGTGGCAACTGGTGTGAACAGATGTCCCTGGGGAGGAGACTGCAGGGAGATGGGGCCAGACACGCTGTGTATTCTGCAGCAAACGTGTAGCCCTAAATAATGAGCTAGCATTGCTGAAACTGCTGTGATAGCGCTGATAGCTTTTTAACTGGTTTTGTCTCATTTTGTCTTTTCTTGTGGTAAGGAATACAGCGGAAATCAACAGAAATATACAGCAATGGAGTGCAGCTATAACCAAATTATCTTGCAAAACGGCTAATTCAGGTAATATCTTTTTTTAAGTGCAGTGGAGTTCTTGAGAAACAGTAAAAAATAGACAGTAAAAAAAAAATTAATTCTGTGCCAGGATGTCATATGTGGCACCAACAGACAAGAGAAGGTCCTTGCCTCATTGATGGCTGCAAAGTCTTCCATCTCTGGGTGTTTTAGCTCAAGGTATTATTCAGTAATGTTTCAATAAGCATTCAATAATATGGAAAACTTGATAAATGTTTGCTGGCATCTCACCTAATGGTTAGGGAAAGGGGCAAGGCAGGGTGTTACCGTCTTGCTCAGAATTGGGTTAAGGCTTGGTAGGTCCCCTCCATCTCTAGCTTCCCCAATCCCTGCTTTGAAGTGGTGGAAAAAATAATGCAAACTTGGATGTGCTGGGGCTTTTCTCCTGCGTCGTGCCTGCAGATACATAAATATAATCTTCAAAGGCCCGTGGCCAGGCTTGGACAGGAGCTGGCGGGAGGACGAGGTGCAGCTTTGCTGGGCGGGAAGGGATGCGAGCGCCTGCGAAAGGATTAGGCCTCTGCACTTCTCCTTCCTCTTTTAAAAAGCTGGACTTCAAGATAACGATGAATTTCAACTTTAGCAGGAAAGCTGCTGAGAATCACAGTCACCTCCCCCTCGTCCCCACGTTCAGCCAAAACAACTGTTGGCCGGGAAAATTCTCAGAAGAAGGGAAGGGAGAAATGTAGCGATTTACTGAAATTGGCTTTTTAGTTATTAGGCTTTTTGCTTATTTTCGATCCTATGACAGCAATTGATAAAGATGGTCCCAAACAGAAACATCTGGTTTAAAAGTGCGATTGACCAACATAAATAAAAAAGGAATAATTTAAATAGAAAGACCTACTTCTAACATGTTAATCACTGAAGTGTTTCACTTAAAGCAGATCATCTGCGGAAAACGAGAAAAGAATGAAGAGGTTCTGCTGGCGGCTGCAGGAGTGGCGGGACCTTTCTGGTTGGAAGTCTTTTAAGATGGAAAATAGAGTTTTCAGGTAGGTCTTTCCACTGAAAACATTGGTTTTCCATGTGAGATTTTATTTTATTTACTTTTATTTTATTTTATTTTATTTTATTTTATTTTATTTACTTTTATTTTATTTTATGTGCTTCCCTGCATGAGGTGTCACCAAGAAGACCTGATGAAGCCCTAGATGAAGTCACCTTGGTGCTGGGCTCTTGGCCATCCCCATGTAGGGGGATGCAGCCCATCATTAAAGACGGGCCCCGTCACGCTTTGTGTGCTCGGCTGTGTTCTTATAACTTATCTGTTACCTCTCCTTTACTAGTAAGAGGAAATAACTGTAGCTTCTGCCATGTTAACTGAGCTAGAGGAACACATGAGGAATAAAACAAACTTTCTGCCATCCTGCTATTGCCTCTTTATATCCCCAGCCCTTTCTCTGCATGCAAGAAAAGATGCTCTGTTGTAACAGCTAAAGATAACTGGTCGAAGAAAGGATGGATTTAAAATAAAGCACAAATATCCTAAAAAAAAAAAGTTGCACATATTCTATTCCTGACATCTTTGTAGGACTCTGCTGAATGCAGACTCAACCTCATTTTATTCGCTCTGGATGGGCTTAAACCACCTTATTTGAGCACAATACTTTTAGATGCAAAATGCAGAATGCTCTATGTGTCTAGCAGCCTTGCCCTCAATTTATTTCATTTTCGGCCTCTGTTGTTCGGCCACGCTATGATCATCCCACAGTTCATGTTCACAGCCTGCTCCTACTTCCACACTCACTGCTGGAAGAAACTCCAGAAAGCACTGAGGAAAAAAACAAGTGTTCAGGTAGTAACTAAAGGGAAGCACCTCTTGTGTGAGTTTTGCCCCATTCTGCCCTAAAACACAAGTGGCAGTGACCCAAAATGGTGGGAATACAGAGATTTTCTTGCAAGCAAGTGAAGGTTTGGCAGAGGTTGAGCCCAATCCAGCTGCGGTGCTGTGGAAAACAATGTGTTTGAGGGGAGCACTAACCAAAAATGCCCTATTCCCAGGTAATCCTTTCCAGGCTCCTGGAAGAGGGAGTCAAATTTTGCTTTTGCCGTATAAATGGAAGCCGGACTTGGCTCTTGCTGGGCAGTACCAGCTCGGGGCTTTGCACAGCTCCTTACTCTGTGTTTGGGCTAAAGCCCAGCAAGACATGGAGCGAGAGGCAATTTCACCATAGCACCAGAAAGCACAGGGCTGAGATCATAGTGATAAACACCATGTATAAAAGGCGGAAAACAGGCAGCAGACACACGTTTTCCCTCAAATTGTGTGATTTAGCAAAGATCATGGTTTATGAAAAGATCATGATTTGGAACGGATCAGGATTCATTAGTGGCAGGAGATGCTAAGACCTGCAAGGCGATGTGTGATGGGCACCAGTTTTGCTCTCACGTTGCTAGCAGGGAGTGGATGACTTTAGCAGCAGGGTTCTCCTGCTGGATATGTGGGTCTGGGCTGTGGTGGGCTCCTGGGGCTGGTCCTCAGCGTCCTCAAAATCTTCCTCTGAGTGTCCTTGGGGGTCTCAGTGTTCTCCAAGCATCTCCAGCTGGCATCAGTGTGTAGCTGGGTGGAAGACGGCAGTTTCTGACTGAAACACAACAAAATCTGAGCTGGTATGGACTGTGCTATCTGTTTTCTGCTGGTATGGACTGTGATATCTGTTTTCTGCCTCACTCTTTTGGGAATCCAAGCTCTAAAACTGCTTCTTCTGAAGCTGGGACCTTTCAAGAGATGCCATGGAGATGCTGAGAGCCCAAGAGCTGAGAAATCAGGCTTTGCACAATGCTCTCCAGCCCTGAAGTGTTTCTTTTCTTTTATTTCCTTTTTTTTTTTTTTTCTCTTTTTAATGACATCTGCCCACTCGTTAGATAAAATTTTGTGAGAAACTTGCCAGGCTCCTGGCAGAATCTCAATAAACCCAGAATGGTCCCATGTTGTGCTTTAACTGTGGATACATTGGCAAGCGGAAAACAAATGTTTTCAAACCTCCCTGCTCGTCTCGAAGGCAGTGAGTCATCACGGCAGCCTTGAGACGCGGTGGAGCCGGAGTTTTGACTAGAAAAGCTCCCTGTTCTCATCTTTGACCCCTGCTTCAGCCAACGATTTGCCACTTTTCCCATATATTGGATGAAGGCAGAGAAGAAAAAGGGATCCTTGACCTTTGCCACCTATAATCAGGCATGTATATTTTTTTTACAGGATGAAGTTTTTGGTGTTGAAGGACCAGGTTGGTTTTGGTTGCCCTGTCCAGGTCTCAGAAGAGACCGATGATGGTGACAGTTCTCCCTTGCAGGGATCGTAAGTCAAATTACTCATAACTGGGGTCCTGGAGGTGATGGGACCTGAATGTGGCACTTTGTACTGGCCAAAGACCCTGTGGGAAATGTCTTGGCTGTGTGGGGCTGGGTGTTCTTCAGATGGTGGAACCACAACTTCTGCCCATCAGCTGCAGATGGGGAAAGTCAATCAAGTCAACACGATGTTGCCAAACACCTTCCAAAGCGGATGAATGTACGTCTAATTTGCTGGCATAATGACTGACTGGCTTTGCAGAGCATGAAGCCAAGAACGCCTTTCTCAACAAGTTTTAAGTCTTGAATGGTTCTCTAGAGAGATTGATTCCTCTCCCTGGTATTTGGACACCTCTCCGAGTGGATTTGCCAAGCTCAGTTGGGTGGTTGTGCTGCTATCTATAACCATCTCTTCGGAAAGGCTCCAGCATCGCTGAGTACGGAACATCCATCTTCCGCCGTAAGAACATTTTCAGGACAGTACATTTCAGTACATTTTCACCCTCAAAAAAGACCCCAAGTCCCATCTAATTATCAATGAGCAAAGGTTTTAAGTTTAGTTTTACCATATTTGTCCTCTTGGAAATAAAGCAGTGTTTTCCCCCCTTCCAAATCACAGCTGTAAAAAGTGGCATGATGCAAACGCTTCTTCGCCTTCTTTGGAAGTGCTTTTAATTCTGCTGCCATCTGAGCTGTATATAGGGACACTGCAACCTGCAAAGCTCAATATGGATTTTGGACAAAGAAACATGATTTTTGCATGCTCCCACATGCCATGTCACTGTTAGGAAGATGCCAGCAGAGCATCTCCCACTGCTTTTTGTGCCTGCTCTCATCCACCTCCTCCAGTACCTGAGCCAAAACTATTTTAAAAAATTCTGGCATTTCTGTGCTATTTAAACACCATTGGAGCCATTCCCCAGCTTGACCAGCCTCTGCTCAGTATATTAAACCCCTGCAGCCTTCGAAATGGGTTCATGTGCTCAAATTTGCCCCATAAATCACATTACACAGCTGGAAAAAAAAGCTGCTCAGAGTAAATCCAGATTTCCAGCTGGACGCTGGCCCATGGATGGCTCAAACCAGCACAGAGGCTGGCTACGAGCAAGTACTGCACGGACCTGGCGTAGTCACTGCCAAAACCTTTGTGAATCCTTGGGATGAGTATGGCAGGTGGAGGACACTGCATTTTTGCAGGAAGACAGACTGCCAGTGCCATGGGTGAGGTGCTCACCAGCACCGTGTCACCGCTCACATCCCCAGCGAAGCCTCTCGACGCCTCCTCATCAAGTGCATAGAATAACCTTGGCGCGCTGCAGAAGCTCATCTGAAGCTACAGCTGCTTGCTCAAGTGCTTCTTACAGAAGGTGCCAAGGATACATGTGACAATTAACTACTCTTTCCATATAACTTATTTTTTCTGGGAGTTTCGGTGGGCTCCTCTTATTGGTGCTGCTGAGGACCATCAGCTCAGTCCTCTTGTAGTGCAAGAGCGTCCAACAGTTCCTGGCACGAGGATGTACAGGGGAGCAGAAGAGATCAGAGATCCCTGACCTGAGAAGGAGAAGCCAACCACTTCCATATCAAGTCCCCCGATCGACCTCCTCCTCCTCTTATTGCTGAGCATCACGTTTCCTTCTCTCTGCAGAGCGTTTCCCTTCCCCTTTCGGTTCAGCTCTTCACGGGACACCTCTGGTTCTGCTCAGGGACATGGGACACTCTGGCTTCTTCCATCTGAGCTAGGTGCAGCTCTGGTGTCCAAGAAGCCTCCATGGTGCATCAGGAAGGACAGCCCTAGGTCTCCTGCAAAGTAAGCCCTTGCTGGCCAACTCTTCATCAACCAAGTGCCACCACGCAGTTGGCTTCACTTCTACTTGGTCAGGTCAGTTAGCCTCCTGCCCATGGCAGTAGTGTTGACAGGATTCTCCTCAGGCTCTCATAATTTTGAATTTTGTCTGCAGAGAGAAAATGAAAGGAAAATTAAATTAAACATGACTGCCAAAAGGAAAAAAAATAGAAAACAAACAAACAAAAGAAACCCCACCATTTCTCATGCTATTTTCAGACTCCTCCTTAGGAGTTTCATCTCCTCTCTACATGTGTTGCTTTCTTTGCAGGAAGGGAACCTGGAGAACATTGAGCCTGAGCAAACTGCAGGCAGTGGGAAGGTACCGCTGGGGAGGACATTCATGCAGGTCAGTGCATGGGGTGAACACACACGTGGTTGGTGCAATGAGGCCCTGCAGGATTCATTGGGTTTGGGTCTGCTACATGTCCAGGACCAGCAATAAATCCATTCCCAGGTATTCCTGCTCCTTCTCTGGTCTTGGCAGTGAAGAACTGCCAAAGGTCAACCATTCCACTATGTGGAGCCTGAATCGAGAGCAATAGCATCTACAGCACGATGAGTGTCAGGGAGACATCTCTTTAACTGATTTAATTCACACATCCTTCCTGCTTAACATGGATGGATGCTTAACATGGATGGAAATCCAATCTGAAGCACCATCACAGGCATCTTCACCGGCAAATTTCTATCACCTGTTGGAAACCTTTTTTTTTCCATCTTTGTACCGCGGTGCCTCTCGATGCTGCTTGGGAGATTTGCAGGAAAGAGGGCCTGATTAGTTCTGTTGTGTTCCTCCCCTGCAGGGGAAATGAATTATTCTCTTTCAGGCTGGGAAGATTTCCACTTTAAAAGGGAAAAGGTATCAGCACAGAAAGGAATTTCTGAGTGCCACTGCTTTACTAGATGCATTTTATAGTGCTATAACATAGCGGGACAGAGCAAATAATTTACAGGGAACAGCAGAGATGATTAGTTTTACATCTCTTTTCTTTTTTTTTCTCTCGGCGTTTCATAATCCACTCATTATACTTTTTCTCTTTTCTTGAAATTTTAAGTATCAAATAATTTCAGTGAATAAAATTCCCCGTTAACTGTTTTACAGCTATTTGATCTTAAAGGCACTTAAGACACTTTAAGTAACTTATGCATACCCCTGTGGTGCACAATATCACACCATGTTTCTGTATGGGCTTGCTTTGGGTTTGGAATCAGGTCTCCATGGCAGGCATTTGGGGCTGGTAATCTGCAAGTGCAATTCCCAGTGACTTTTCTCTGATAATTATTGCCTGAAATCTCCTGTGACAGTAAATAAGCTCAGCAAAAATTCACTTCCTAAAAAAATACATATGGAAAACAAACAAAAAAGGGATGCAAACATGGCCGGAGCAAATTCTGCAGGAAATGTCCAAATATTTGCCAGTGCTTTGGCCCAGTGCAGAAGAGCCGGGATGGGTCCCTTATCCAGCGGTACAGCCTCTCTCCATGGCCTGATCTTTGTGAGCAGGGTGATAGGCATGGAGAAACACGACCAGGGGCTGCTCTTGTGTCTGCATTGGAAACTGTGTTAAATCCGCGTTTGTGTCAATGTGTGCCAAAGTGGACATGTCCAATCCCTCCGTGACCCTGTCTGCCACATCACCACTACTTACGTTTTCTTGAAGGAAGCACCCGTGGGTTCCTATGCTCTGTGAGCCTCTGGGCTCCAAAACACTCACTCTCCTTTGTTTCCCTGTGGCTATGGGTTCAACAGGCTGTCAAAAAAGGCTCAGGAAAACCCTGATGGAATGCCTTTAGAAAGTACAACTTCTCAAGGCTGACCAATAAAGGAAAGGCAGTAACAAAAACATCAGCACAGTCACGAGTCCGGCACCAGAGAGCTTGACTTTCCTAAATAACCATGTATTGTTTCTCATTTTGTAGCTTTTGGGATCTGTTTTCTGGCTTTCCATTTGAGCCAGTAGAGCATAAAGATTGCACGTGCCGTAGAGTCCCTAATTCTTTTGCTTGTTTGGATCTGGATTTATACGGCACTTTGCCACAGCTTCACCTCCACGGATCCTCATCTTCATTGTTCTGATTGAATGTTCTTCATTTCTTATGATTGCTGCTTCCTACCAGCCTGCTGTAACGTGGCTCTGGCCATGTAGCCAGTGGTGGTGACAGTCCTGCAACGAGATGGGAGGTCAGAGCCACCTAGTTCCAATCACCAACTGGAGGCATAAATCATTGCAGATGCTCTTTCTAGCTCCTCTCCCCTTGAGAATTTGGTAAAATAGTCCATAAGTGGAGAAGTACACATGTTACTTAAATCCTGAACCAAAGCTTGAGAAGCCTGAATCCTCCCTCCCAAGTCAATGAAAATGCAGTTTCCAGTCTAATCTTCTAATGATATCCTGTAAAAAAGTGAATTAATTCAGCTGTGATTGGGTTAGGAGAGAAGCACTAGCACACTACTTTGCAGAGCTCCGTGGGTTAAAATCGTGTAGCTAATGTGAAGTGAGTGGTGAGGAACAGGTCCCAACAGGCCTTCACATAAGTAATTCTTTCTTCCCACTTAATCTTCCATCTCAGCTTACCATTAAGCATCTAATCCTTCCTTCTTTAATTTTCCTACCTCCTGCTATGGCTCCCCTTCGTTCACCCAGAGTAGCTAAGGAGAAATGCTGTGGATGTGAAGTTTAGTGGTGAAGCTCAAGGACAAACCACAGGACATCAGGAGCCCCTGTTCTCCTTTGGATGGAGGCCATCTTCTGGTATCACTGAGGGCTTTGCGTTAGGGCTACAGATAGAGATTGAGGGCTCACTGCCCTGCGTGCCAAGATAAAAAGCTCTAAATAAATCCCAGCAACCTTCAGCAAGACATAGTTTTGCAAAACACTGAGACTGAGACATTCTTTGATAAGCTTATGCTGGACATGATTGTTCTCCCAGGGATTTTTAAATGCCTTTGAAAGGGCTGCAGATTATCGAGCACGGGAAACATCAGACACTGGTCATTCCTGATCTGAAAATGAGCCAGTCATTTTTGGGATGACCCTCAGGATGCCTAATCCACCCAAGTCTCCCAAAAATCATCATGTGGGATTTACAGCAAGCATCAGAGTGCCTAAAGTCACATTATGATGGTGGGAGCAGTCCTGACCTTGCAAGCTCCTTTTGCAGCGGTAAAGAGCAAAGTCAAGCCACCAGGTAGAATTTCAGTTATGTTAACAGAACTTCACCTGGATAAATGTTTGATATACCCTGTTCTTTCCAGACTGCCTGTGTTATAGATGATAGATTTATGGAACTATTTTACAACCAATATGGATAGAAATGTAAGGAATTGTATATTTTTTATTGTCTGTGAAATCATTATGTGAATCTATTGCTAGAGCACCATGGAAAGAACTTGACCCTCCTAAAACAGCCTTTATAGAAGTTGTATCATATTTTAATTTGTAATATGAGATGTAAATTCTGTGATCTGCTGTGCTCATACAGTGTGCCCGACACAGAGTACATGGGACTGCCCTTGAATCAACAACAGGGACAAAGAAGCTCTTTTTAATAAAGCAACGAACTTGATGAGACGTCTCCTTCAAACACTTTATTATGATTGTGTTAAGCTGTCTAGGGACACTTGTGACATCCAATTTTCTTGGCTTCGAGCATGGAGAAGGAATTTCTGCCTACAGTAAATAATGTCCTGTCTTTAGGACTAACCCAGGGCTCTGCACTGAGGACTTAGGTCCCTCTCCCCTTAACCTACACAGATACACAGCACTGAAAAATTCTCGTATGTGTTGGCTACCTGCTCATTCCGATTTTTAATCTGGGACTTAATACAAGCCCTGATTGTCAGAGTACCGGTAGCCACATTTTTTTTTTTTTTTAATATTAACGACAAGAGGCACAAGTGGCAAAATTTCAACAGGTTTGTTTAGGAATCCTGCTTTACACATATCATACATGTCCAAATATCTTAAAGATCTGTCTCAGGCCCTTGTTTAAATGCCATGAGTACCCAGTAGGATCTTCTCAGAGGCTCTGCCCTCCTCAAGGCACTCGTGCAGGCAAGTCCCTTCTCTTATTTCAGTAGCCTCACTAGCTTCCCTGAGGAAGTTAGTACTTTTTCTCAGGAAAATAAAAGCTTTGAGACTGAAAGTGTAAATATACCTCATTAAAAAATATGCAGTGTTATGTCCATGGGAGGGTTCTTCCTAACCTTAGTTATCCAGTAGCTGAAGCTTGAAATACTTCAGTGTATATATGAAAAATATGTGTACATCTTTATACACAGCGTCCTGATTTGGGCACTGGGATGGGGGACGGTGACATGACCATGATGGGGACACAGGGGATGTGTCATTCAGGGAAGAGTTTTTGGGCGATTCATACCTGGTCGCTTGTCTTTTGATGCCTCAACACCAGTCACAGGCTTGGCAAGCACAAAAACGTGATAAAATTGGCACTGTGTAAATTAGACTTTCCTTAGACTTTTCCTTAAGGAGGCACATGCTTGCAGTTATGAGGATGGAGTTTGGTAGACACTCATAGCCAGGCTTAAAGAACAGAGAGATGTAAAACAAGCTGCAGAAACTCCCAGCGTGAGCTGAGAACCTGACCACAAAACCAAGACGAGAACACATCTGAAGAGCTGGCCTTCTCCTCCGAAAAACCCCGCACGTATTTTGCTTCTGGAACAAAGGATTTATACACGTGAACTCCATCACAGCTGACACAATGTTAGTGGGTTCATTTTTTCCAGAAATATTAAGGAGAGAGTTGAAAAGAAGCCAGCAACATATTCATCAGCCTTTAACTCCTGGCACTTTCAGTTTATTCTGTGATTAATGATTGCAGAGCTTTTACTTTGCAATAGGTGAGTTGATTTTGGAGCTGCTATGACCACTCAGCCTGGTGCATACCATGGCACGTAGCACTGAGCGTAAAGCACCTTGCTTTGTCAATAAGCATACAGTTTCATACTAAACAAGAAGAATTAGTCCAATGTAGCAATACAAAAACCTGTTTCTTCAAAACTCTGTATTTCCCAAAGCAGGGGAAAACGATAAATGACCTTCTCTTGGAAGAAAACGTGAAGGAAAAAGTAAACAGACTGGCTGTTCTGTAAGAAGAATCTGCTGCCTTGCCAAAAACTCATGGCTCTCAAGTCAAGGGAGAACACGATTCGTCTGTTGTGGAGTAAAGGCCACTGCTAGAAATCAAGCAGTGCCATAAGAGAAGATTTGAAATTGAAACATGTTTTAATGAGAAACTGGATGTAGAGTATGATAAGGAGAGTTGATATCGGGGGAAAAAAAGACAAGACTGGGGTGGCAAAAGATGGTAGAGGTTTTTTGCTAAGTGTATTTGGAAAATATCCTGGAGACAGCAAAGGCCCATTACTAGTGGTGGAATGATTAATAAGGTGAAAATAAGATGCTTTCACTAACCATTTTCTATGTGCGTTTTGCAAGAGGAGGGATGACAGGCAGGATCGTGGGAGGAGGGCAGGGGCATTTCCAGTCCCTTGCAGGTCATGGAGGACATTCATCAGAAGGGAGCAGGGATGAGCGTTTCCAAATCTGACTCCCTGGGGAACATCTGCTGGTGCCCAGGACAGCAGAGAAGAACCAGGATGTGGAGGGAACGGTGGGGCAATACGGAGGGCAGACACGGTGCGTGGGGTGAGTGCTGGCCTTTCTATCCACCTGCCAATTCCTGGGCCAAAGAATGGAGAGGGTGACAGGAGACGTGCTAGATAAAGAATTAAAGTGTGTTGGTGTAATTAATGCCAGTCAAAATGGTTTTATGGAAAATAGATCTTGTCAAAGAAATGTGATTTCAATCCTTGATGAGATAACCTGTTGGGTTGATAAAAGTGACTCTGCTGCACTAATAGACTCAAGAGCAGTTAGCGCAGAGAGGTTTGACACGCTGGTTAACATTGTCACTGCAAGCTCCCAATAACGAGCACATTAATGGGCTAAAGGCCTGGCCAACGGACAGAGCTCAAAGAGAAGGAAAATCAGCAGCAAATGGTGCAATTTCCAGTGGGAGCTGGCAGACAACGTTCAGCCTTTTCCTCTGTGAGACCCCACCAAACATAAAAGCGCTGCTGCTAAAATGTATGTGTGGTGTAAGGTAGGATGGTGCAGACCAAGGTGGGAAGGGCGGTCAGCGCAAACGCTTTGTGGGAGATCGACCAGTAAATGGCTCTTGATAGACAAATGCAAAATTAAATGCTTGGGAGAAAAGGCAAAAAGGCAAATCACGAAAGCCAATGTGATTTTTTTGACAGGGGTGTTTGCTTTAGTACAGACACACGTTTTTGTATAGAAAAAACGTGTCTCTTTCTTCTCTCCCTAAGTCCACAAAATGGCCAGCTGGAGCTTCGTCTGGTTTCACTGGTGACTTCTGCAAATGCAGCTGACAGGGTAGGGTGATCTGTGAGGAAAATTTCCTTTTCACCCCAGCAATCTTGATTTGTTTTGTAGCCTTTGAGTTGGCCTGGATTATCTTAACATTATCTGCCTAATACGGTAGCTTGTCCCGGATCTCTGTTCAGCAGAAGACCCTGGAAAGAAGGGACTGCCCAGGGCAGGAACCTCCTGGAAAATGCCAGTCACTATATTACTATACTATATTATTATGATTATTATGATTATGATTATGATTATTGTTACCACCATTATATATCAGAATAAATGGCCAGATTGGTGCTTTTCCCTCCAAATGCACCGGCACAAGCATTTTTCCTGGCCTAGCAGGCAGAAGAGCTGTTCTTACTCACTTTCACCTGCCTGAAGGAGGAAAAAGGCTTCAAAACCTGCCTGCTCCATGGCTCATTTCTTTTTCTCCCTGCTATTTGGCCTCACAAACACCAAGCATTAGCCGTGTGATGTAATTACTGGGTTGCTCAAAAGCAGGGAGAATATCCAAATATTACTGGTTTCTTCAGAAACAGCTGAGGAAAACTGACTGAAGATTCCTCAGGTTTTATACTCAAAAGATAAAGAAAAAAGAGCAGAGCTTGGAAGGGCCATTTAATTAGTAACTTATTTAAGCACTTCTTTCTCAGCGTCTTTATGGGCGATGTTCTGTAACTCTCCAAGATGGAACCGATGAAAGAAACTGGAGCAAGAGCACATCAAGGACAACACCAGAATCCAGATTTTAATGAAGCAAACATAACCTTTTACTGAGGCAAATTCACCCCAAGCCTGTCGCAAACCTGATTAAAGCCTTTGCAGCTACTCCCTACGTTGTTTAATTATAGCAGAGCCTGTAAGCCCCCTTGGACTTAAGGATGTTCAGGCTTTCTAATAAACTTTCCCTTTCCTTCCTTGATTTTTGAAAGCTTATAATGTATTTATAATAAACCATGCTTCAGACAGAAGCTTGCTGATATGAAACACTAATGCAGCCAGTGCCCACCCGGGAAAACACATTTGGAGGGTGTCTGAATAAAATCCCTCTGAAATAGCCAGGAAAGAGGGGATTTCCTGGCTCTCCTCTCCCGTTGTTCTGTGAGCTCTGCTTGGGCAAGGGGCAGGAGGGGAAGGAGGCCAGTTTTGGGAGCAAGGAACTAACTTTCTCCAGTGAATTCTAGGCAAAAATACATGGATTGCCTCTGCCCCCCTATTGTAAACCTAGTTATTGCAGCAAGAAGGGGTGAAGCGGTGCAGTGAGCACTGCCTCCTCGCTCCCTCAGCAGACCTGTCCCAAATACACCCGTACCACTTATTTCCTCCTTTAATATGCTGAATTTATCATAGATGTGTGAACGTGGAAGTGGTTTTCCTCTAAATTCCTGCTAGGGTATCAACGCAAGCGCTCTCTGCTTGGTCATTAGGAGCAGAGGGGTGATTTGCTCTTGATGCTCTGCTCACTTCACAACAGCACGTAACAATAACAACAGCAACAGCAACAACAATCTTTGTGGGAAGGAGGCAGATGTCTCCGTCCTAGGGGAGAGTGCCCCATTCCTGGGAAATCCCATCTCCTCCTAGCACACAGGAAACCACATCAGCAAAGCCAGAGTGTGTCCTATGGGAGACGTTGCCGCTTTTTACTTTCAGGATCAAGACTGCACCAGCCCTAGGATTTAAAGTGTTCGAAAGCTGGGAGATTGCAGCAAAGAAGGACTGGGAGCAAAAAATAAACCAAAGGATCAAGATTTAATACCTTCCTCCCCCCTGCCCCAGGATTAATAAAGAAAGGAATTTCTCCCATATAAGTATGCAAGTTTGTGGAATAGTTGGTGGCAATCTAAGGAGATGCTAAGGGTAGCTTATTTAATGCAGGGAAGCACTGAAATAAATCCTACCAGTTCTGCTGAGGACTGAGAAGTGTTCCAACACCTCCTTTTATCCAAAACACATTGCTTTGTGCTGTAGGATTTTCACTCACCAGTTGATGCAGAGGGAAAAAAAATAAGCAGCCTTTAGCATATTTTTTATAGCTGTAAGCACAGAAGTGGAAAGAATCAAAAGAAATAATTTACCATCTTCCCGCATGCTTACAAAAATAAATGTACTTTCAAATTTCACAGAGTTTTCCCAAATTTCACTGCATCAGAAACTATTTATAAAGGCTCAACATCACTGACTTTCTGTGGAGGCCTGAATTTTCCACTTCAGCAACACCTTCTATCTGTGGATCTCCAAAACCTCATGCAAACAGCAGTAAATGATGGTTGCCACTGCTGCTGGGGAATATTATCTTCCTTTCAGATAGATGGATCTCTTCATTACCTGCCAATGGTATCATTAGACAAGTTCATGAGGTGAGTTTCCACCACATGTGGTGGTCATGTTTCACTGCACAGGACTATTTTGTCTGCCTAACTGGGGCAACTAGAAGAAACCAAGAAGACCTAGGGACCATAAGGGCTCGTATGTGTGAGCCCAGTAGAAAAAGGGTGCAATGAACCTGTTTGGTGGCTACCAGAGAAGGTCTGAGGAGATGGGCACAGAGCTATTTCCCCCTCGCACACTGTTTGCTGGAAGGAGAGCTCATCAGATAACTTCAAGTGCTTGATTTTTCTCATTTGTCCACTAACATAGTGCAAACTAGATCCAAGTGGGTAAATAAGATTGTATAGTGACTTTACTTGACTCATATCAATCTCTCCATTACAAATATTTCCTGCAGAAAATCTTACCTTAGCATGTAGCAGTTATATGGTAACTCCTTTATCACACAGAACTGAAACTGGTAGAAATGTCATCTCCTTGGTATGAAAGAGGAAAACTGCTTTATAAAATTCTCTTCTTGAATACTGTCATTTGAAAATCTCTTTTTGGAAGAGCAGACTCCTATCTTTTTCCAGTTTTTCAGCAGAAAACATTGGCACTGAGGAATCACATTTTAGAGGAAAAATTCACATTCGCTGTAGCTGAAGCATTTACATTTTTGATTTTTTTTTCTAAATTGAAGGCTTGGAAATTTCTAAGATGATGTTATGAAAATTTCCATTTTCTTTGAAAAATCCATGCTTTTCTTCAATATTAGTTTTGTTAGCTGTAACTGTAAGAATATAAATTTTCATTCCCTTCTACACCAGCAAGGGTCTCATTACAATACTATGAAAAATGAACAAAAACTGGTGAATCTTCTTTAAAATGAGTAGTCCCGGTTGGAACGTGGCTTCCAGGATCTCTTTGCCACCACTGGGGATGCTAAAGCCCAGATGAATTGCAGTGTGTCCTTGGTTTCCCTCTCCAGTGCCCTGCACTGCCGGTTCCCACAGGTCCCCAAGCCACTGAGGACCTCCCTCAATTGCATAAATTGCTATTTTATTCCATTAAATAGAAGCAACCCTGCTCCTGGCCATGGGCTGGGCTTGGGCCAACATATGGCATCAATTTGTTTTCTAGAACTAACTTGCATGCAACTGAAAGATGATAAATTGTGAGTCTTGGCCTTGACCAATGCCTAACTCTTCCAATGCCAAGGAGATGTGTCCAAGTCCCTCTGCCTTTTTGTGGAATGGGAGGTTAGAGGGTTAGAGATGTTGTCATGAGCAAAGGAGCAACAGGACCAGCTGATTGGTGCATCTCCCACCCGCTTGACATCAAAGAGTGATGAGGATCAGCTCTGAAACCCATAGAAAGCAAAGAAAACACTTCTAGCAGGCCCCTGTTCGGATAGTTGAACTATGAGGGCTATGCTGGTATGCATGACATGCAGTCATGGTTGATCTAGAATATTTTTATTATTTTCCAGGCAATGTAAGTGCTATTTGCTTGAGGATAACTGCCTGGAAGAATGATTCCGGAGCAGCTGCCCAAATTCATATTTTATTCTGGAGGAAAGTCACACGTATTCCAGAGTGAGTAATGTGGGACAATTGCTCCAAAATAAATGAAGCAGCCAAGTAAAGATATGCAGTGAGAGCTATTTGCATTCAGTGGAGCCTAGGTGGGTGTTTGTGTATAGCTGTCTGCTTGCTTCATACGCTCTTCTTCCAGCACCGAAGGGTGATTTGAGGAGAAGACCCAGGGCCTGACGGCTGGGAAGGAATATGGAGCAGCCTGGGGTCTGGCGGGGCACGTCTGGCCCCCTCTGTGGTGCACGAGTCCTTCTCACGTGTGCCCAGCTCTCCTCACCTGGGTATTCAAAACAGCACGACGAATCAAACCAACTTGGGTTTTTTTCATGATCCAAAATGTTTTATTCCCAAATATCCAAGGTGTTTTTGGAGCACTTGAAATCTGTGGCAATGAAAACAAGACATTCCTGAGTGCACTGTTGGCTCTGGAGAAGAGAAGGCTGAGAGGGGACCTGAGCAGTGTCTAGAAGTACCTCAAGGGAGGCAGTGAGGAGGATGGTGCTGGCCTCTTCTCACTGGTGGCCACTGACAGAACTAGAGGAAACGGATGGAAACTGAAGCACCAAAAGTTCCACAGGAACTTAAGAAAAAATTTCTTGCCAGTGAGGGTGCCAGAGCACTGGAACAGGCTGCCCAGAGAGGTTGTGGAGTCTCCTTCTCTGGAGATCTTCAAACCCGCTTGGACGCAGTCCTGTGCCGCGTGCTCTAGGTGACCCTGCGTGTGCAGGGGGTTGGACTAGATGATCTCTAGAGGTCCCTGCCAACCTTGAGCATTCTGTGATTCTGTGATTCTATGAAATCCAGGGGAATGTTTCTGAAAACATCTTTGGCTCTGGAGATTCATAGGGATGAAACTCAAGATGCTTTCAGGCATTCTGTTGGCTCTCGAAATCCACGGGCATGAAATCCCAGATGTCTCCAGCATGCTGTTGGCTCTCAAAATCTGTGGATTGAGATATTTCCAAGCTTGAGATATTTCCAAGCTCACCATTGGCTTTTGAAATCCATGGGGATGAAACCCAAGATGCTTCCAGGCATGCTGTTGACTCCCAGAATCCATGAGGATGAAATTCCCTGAGAGCCTGATGAGCCCCAAGTGCTTTTGCACCTGATGTGGAAACTACGTTGGAGGTTAATAGACCTCCTTTGCTTGTCAGAGAGGCCAGCAGAGCTTGGACCTGGTGTTTCTGTGAGGCCTGGAACTCATCTGAGGTCTGTAGGCAGCAATATAATCTCACCAATAAAAATAATTATGATTTTAGTTTTTTTTTTTCTCCCAAATTCTGGGCAACCCTGAATCTGAGATGACCCCATGTTGCTGCAGGAAAATGTTTTGACAGCTTTTATGTGATGACTGGATGCAGTAACGTAATGTAGATGGTTTTGCTGACGGAAAGTATTTCTTTGCTTGCAGAGGGTGCCAGGTCCTGCGAAGCACCTGCTTGGTGGCTAATGACATGGGACTAATGACAGGCCACCACATATGGGCTGCAAAGCTATCTAAGCCCTTTAGGCTCTGCTTAAAGCCAAATGATTTTCTCAGCGAGTTGGATTTGTTTGTTTTTTAATTCCCCAAGGTCCTTTTCTGTAGGCATTTGGTCTAGCAAAAAAACTTGTGCTCTGTGAGTTTTTTTTTTCTACTTTTTGAGAAAGATCCTCAGTGCTGAGGGTGACAAATAAGCCTCAATGAGGTCAGCATGATCAGCCTGGCATAGCCTGTTATTTAGAGGCAGAAATACCTGCTATGGGCAGGATAGGCACCGGATCCTGTGCAATCCTGCCAGCTGGAGCAAGTTATAGTGCCAGAATGGGAATAACAAACCCACGAGCATTTCACTGTCTGCCCGACTCCCAGGCCCCTTTGAATATACTCTTGTTTTAATTGCTTTAGCCTGTGCTGTACTGAGGCTCTTTATCAGAAACAGCAGAGATTTTTCTTTCTTCCTGCTAACTGGGAGTTTTTTCTTTCGCTGCATGGAAATTTGCAGAGGTTATAGATGCATATGTGTCTCTGGTTTATTTGATTTGCAAGAAAAAAAAATAGGGAGGTTAAAAGAAAAAAATCGTTGGAGTTTTCTGGTGAAAAGCAAGAGAACTTGCTGGTTGGGCAGTTTTGCCAAAGTGGTCCGTCATATCACCCTCTTGCAGCAACAAAAGGGAATTTGCAAAAAAAAAAAGGGGGGGGCATATTCTCCCCTTTTTTTTAGCAAATTGGAGAATGAATGCAAATGCACAGACGACTGCTCCCTATTAGCCGGGGCTTTTCCTTCCTGGTCCTTCCAGTGCCGGACGGATGCGGCACTGCTGACATGGGCACACACTGCCAGCTCTTCCTACCTAATAGTCCCTTTTCCTTCAAAATAAATATTACCCATCCATTATCTATCATTTATTTACTGAAAAAAAAAGAGGGAAAAAAATAAATCCCCTCGGGAGTCTAGCCCCATTTCCCTTGGCTATTTCTTCTGCATCACGCAGCAGCTGAAGGATAGAGCTCGTACATCCTATGGAGCACCTATTAGTCCCTTCTAAGAAGCCAGTGAGAAAAATGAGAGATTATAAACCAAAAGTTTTCTTGTATTTAACAAAGTTATGCTGACAGAGAAGGAATATGGGGGCTTGTCAGCCAGGTGGATCAAAAAGGATGGGCAATGGGATCCTGAAACCGTGAGCTTGATACTAAGCTCAGCTGGTGTTTTACTTTTTGTAAGAGAGACTCAGTTTAGATCAAAAATCCTCATGCAAGAGGCACAGCAAGGACTGGGTCTCCATGTCCAGACTTCAGGCATCATCTGTGAAATCAGGGGGCTTGGTAATACCCTGTATGTTAAGGCTGATACCTGCTCTCCTGGAAGAAAACGGCTCACCCGTCTCACACTGAGCTTGGCTCACATTTTCCAGATGGACAAATTTGTCCAGCTTTTGCTCCAAGACTCCTTGATGTGTTTTGTCAATCCTTGAGTCAAGTCTGAAATAGGAGGTGATGGATGGGCAGTGTAACCGGGGTGACGACTTCGTGGTGAAAGTTCAAGCCACCTTCAGGACAGAGGTTGGATAAAGCAAACCCCTCTCTGCCAACAGGCATAGGAACCTGAAAGTTCAGGTATTTCAGCCCCATTCTGCTGTTACAATGTGCAATTCTTGCAGTATTTTCCACCGTGTGGTGTCTGAGCAACACCATGGGATGTCCCTGTAGGCCAGGAGCTTATCTCTCAGTGCCCCATCCTGAAGGACCACATTTAAGTATTGGCTGAGTGGAGAAAAATTACAAGCACAGAAAATAAAAAATTGTAATCACACAAAGAAAATTCTAATCACATAAAATGAGGAGATCCTACTGCAGCAATCACTAAAAAGCAGCTAAAACAGAGTGTGGGGCCCACCGTGCATTCCACAGCATGTTTTTTCATCTGTAATATTAATTAATTGATGCATGTTGTTTATTCCAGTTGTACCATGTCCCAGACAACTTCAGTTATATACAGAAAAAATCTCTGTAGACTAAACACCACCATTAAACCCAGAGCTGTTGGCTGCGGGATCCGACAGGTCCTTGGGAAGAGGAGAGATGTGTCCCAATTTGGGACCCAGCATGGACATCAGGGGGGTTTTTATAGCAGGGATTATGTGGTCTGGTTTCCCGCCAGGTGATAAAACCCCTCACAAAGCAAAATTCAGGATTAGTGCAAATGTTGTGAATTTGTGCTTTCACCAGGCATAATATATGAAAAATGCTTGTTGAGCTTTGTTGAGGAGAAAAATCACTATAATCATCATAAAAATCTTTGCTGTACAGATGTGCTTAATGGAAATGTATTACGAGCACAAGGAATGTTTACTTACTCTTTTGCTTAAAATCCCGTGTGTGACCCAGAAGCGTTTAATGGAAATGTATATTACACATGGAATTTATTTACTGTTTCACTTAGATAACTTCCTATATAGCAGCAATTGTTAATGGAAATGTACCACAAAGTTGTTTACTGGTTGATGTAGGACATAATATTTTTCTGTTTCTTTTTCCTCAAATGCCTGCAACAAGCAACATTTCATAGAGCATTTTCTGTGGAGATCTTTAGAGCTTGCCAAAGGATTGCTCCCCTTGTGCTGCACTGGAGTCAGTGGCAATGAAGAAGTTATTTTTTGCCTCAATTTGCAAAAAACAAAAATAAAAAAAATCCAGTCTATTCAGCGGATACCTGAAAAGCAACATTTTTTTGAGGGTAGAGGTATTGCATTTGACACTGGCCTTTGCATTTAGTCCTTCGATAAAGCCAACAAGTTGAATTTCCTCTGAAAAAAAAAAAAAAAAAAAAAAAGAAGCATTAGGAAAATGAACCCCTCTGGACTAACTCTAGTGCCTGTGACAAATCCCAGCGCCAGGGGTATAATCGATTCATCTCGCATCTGGGGGATTGAATTTCTTGAAAGCAACTGGAAAAGCCATCGTTTTTTTTAACCTCCCATCCATAACTGCTCACTGGACAGATGGGCGAAGCACCGGGCGGGATGATTTAGACGACACTTGGGAAAAGAAAGGAGATAGATAAAAAAATAGTCATACTTGGCAATAGAAACATGACACTCTTTGGGCAATGGGTAAAGCCAACTGGCTTGTTGGCTTTTGCGCAGTCACTCCTGATTTAGGTGCGTGAAAATATGAGCATAACAAATGCCTCTTGACTTCTCCCCCTATAACTCAGTGTCTTCAGGTTCTGGGGGCACAGCCTGGTGTTTTCCCTGATTTCTGTTTTTCATCCCCAGTTCAGAGGAGCTCAGGAGGAGGAAGGAAGCCATGATGTTGGGTGATGGGATAGTGTTGGCTTTTTCTGAAAATTTCCCAGCCAAAGCAAAAATCTGCTTGTTCACTAGCCAGCCCCTATGTCTACAACATAAGATCCAACCCCAACCTCAAACCATTCAAACCTAGGATGAGGTTTTAGTAATCCAGAGATGAAGTAACTGGTACAGATTTTTGCATCTCTTTGAAGAAAACTGATTGGGTGAGCTCCTCTCTAAGTATTCACTCTTAAATAGGAGGAATTTAATCTGCGTTTTCATGTACCACTTAAACCCAAGGAAACTGATGAGACCTCTTGGTTACAAAGCTTCCTTGGAAATCTTGAAATATGAGGCCGTCCTAATGCAGAAACCTGTGTACTGCACTCTGGATAATTGAATATTGACTTCATTTCAATAGACAAAGAGCCAACGACTGATTTGAGATTCATCAGTTTAACTGCTTGGGTTATTGCTGCTTTTCCTTTGTGCAAGACGGAAAATGGCATTGGCCACTGACGCGTCATTTGTGCACTTCCATGGGGTGAGTTGTCCAAAGTTTAAAATCACTATGGACATAAGTGAATGGAATGTAAATGAGAAATAATAGGAAAAATGGAACTGTGGAAGAGCGTCTTATTGAATGTGTCCAAAAGCATTGAGTTAGTGGTACCGGGCTGCCAGAGCAAGTTACAGGCAACCTGGTAAAAGAGATGGAAAATCTGATGTTGAAGATGTGTCCAGAAGAGGATAAAGTGGCGTAATTGGTAGTGAATATGGAATAGATTCAGATATGTCCTGACCAATAAGAGACGCTACAGGAAGCTGATGAATTTCCAGTGGTCAGTGGTTACGATCTCCATGGAACAAGTAACAGAAGTGTGTGAGTTCCAGCCCTATGGCTTCATGTGAACAGTATAGACTGTGGAGTGGAGAAGTGCTGGCATCATGGGCAGATACTCCAGGTCTGTATCTGGACTAAAATATAAACCATGGAAAATGATGATGAGGAAACTCAGCGGGATTCAGATAGGACTCAAGTTCCTTATTTTGCACAAAGTAACATATGAGATCTGCATGGGGGAAAGAAAAACGTCTTTTGCTAGAGGGCAGGAATTGACGCTTGGTTGAAGTTTTTTTTTGGGTAGCAAGAGCTTTTCCTACATGAATGTGCATCGGTCCCCTGGACTTTCCTTGTTCCTTTGAAGAAGGACAGCTGTCACTGGAGAGATTTCAGATTACTGAACTAATCTACGTTTTTTCCCCTGTTTACATCTTGTTACCTCAGTGGCTGAATTTTTATGAATCATTTCCAGGATAACATGAACTCTAAAGCTGACTGGTCATGTCAGAAATGGAATTGAATTTGAAAAGTGCAAATCACAGTAACTCATAGAACACCTGAAAAGTTTCTGTGGATTGCGTTATTTTAGTAAATAAAATGGCCACATTTATATATGATGAAAATACTTAAAAGCAAGAGCAGGGAATCTTTTCCTGAGCAATGTTAAAAGCCTTTCACACCCTCACCCCAAGGGAAAGGGCAAAGGGAGGCAAAGGGAGCTTTTGCTGGGAGCTGTAGTCCAACCTTATGCTGAGAAGCTTAAATGTGCCACTCTAACTTGAGATACAAGTGGAGGGAAATGTCAATACTAGTCAGAGTAATGCATGAAAATTTCTAATATAAGAAAGGATGGTTGAGCTTAAATCATTTATTTTCTGTGAAAAAGCTCCTTACAATTCTCACCTTCCATCATTCCCCGTTTGGATCCTGCTGGCTCCATGGCATGCCATGGAGATAGCTCAGCAGTTCGGGGTATGTTGGTAGGCTTCATTGCATATGTGCATTGAAATACAGCTTGTTTCCCACCCAAAAGGGGGCTGTGTGCCAGGCTACGTCATGACAATGCCAATGGGGATCTGCTATGGGAGACCCTGATGTTGCTTGCTCCAGTGTGGTTGGGATTTGTGCTGTAACCAATCCCAAACTGAGTTCAACTTGCCCACACTGAAAATATTTATGTCTGGAGCTGGTTTTGGGTGCTCTTCAGGCTGTTTCTCAGGCAGGGGTGCTCAAGTGTGTGTATCATAGCTGTCACGGAGCTGTTGCTAACCAAAGTGCAGAAACAGAAGGCCTCAAGGTCTTTCTTTAATTCTTCTGTAGGTTCTGATATATTGAAATGCAACATGGAAAGGGAACACATGTGTAGAGGGTGAAGCTTTATGCCATGAATTTTGAGCTGGAGAAGGACATCTGCAGGAGAAAAAGGAATCTGGGACCACAGGGCAGGTCAAAGGTAAGTACACAGGGCAACAGATTGCATAATGACAAATTGCTTCTGGATGATCTCTGCAAAACTTCTCATATTTAGTCCCTTGCCGCTGTTGGTATTCCCAGGTGGTGCCTGTCTGCTACACGCTGTTTGTGCAAAATGGGTGGAAATTTGAGTGCTAACACTAGTTTTGTCTTATTCCTAGGCCTGATGTGCTTTGAGGATTTTGATAGGAAGATTTACTGAGCTGGAGCGTGAGTCCGTCTACCCTCCAGCAATGGGCAATTTCTGATGATTTAAGAAATGATAGTCTTTGGTAGCAACTGCTGTACTGTCACATTGGTGGAGGTGGCATGGAAATAAGAGTATTTCCCTTCTCTCACCTTGAGCTATGAGCTCCTATGTTTGCTAACTAGTGCTGAAGAGAGTACATTTTCACAGTAATCAGATAATTATTAGACATGATTTTAAAAAGCCAGCCATAATATTTGACCCCAGAACAGCAGCATTTCTTAGCAACACAGTCTTGGACAGTAGACCAAGGGATGTCTCCTCACCCAGGCTGGCGGGAGGAAGGTTTGAATTACACTGGGTATCAAGTGAAAGCCACTGCTCATCTTGACATCAAGGAACGAGGGAAGCCCCAGGACAGTTCATAGACTTGACCTTTCGAGTCATCACAGTTCAACATTTCTGTTGAAATCATTTCATGCCGATTTTCTTTGTCCCAACTATGGGAAGTGTTCTCTCTTCCCCAGGAGAAGGGCTTGGTGATGAGGACAGCTCTTCAGCACAGTATCTCACAAGATGTGGTTCTGCTGGAGCTGCAGGAAGGCCACTCCATGCCCTTCCTCCAGTCCTGAGCTTGATGGAGGGTTTGCAGGGACCACAGACCTTGCTGTAATCTGGTTGATGAGATCGGTGCTGTTGCTGTGAGACAGATATCAGGCCTCCAACCCTTGACTACTGAGATTTTCCCTGCATTTCCTGCAAGCTTGAAATTTCTACAATATATTAGCTTTTTTCCCTTTTTTTTCTTTTTTTTTTTACCCTGCAAATCTCTATTTCCTATTGATGAAAATTTAAATGGTTAATTTTCCACCTCCTCTGGTGCACTTTTCCATTCACTCATTAGTTTGGACTTGATTCATTTCACAGAAGCACAGAACAGTTGAAGTTTGAAGGGACCTCTGGAGATCATCTGGTTTACCATTAAGGTGATTTCTCTAGCACATGGGAGCTGCAAAATGGAAATCATAATTCTAGTTTCCATTCTTTCCTGGAGGGCAGTTTCTGCGGTTGGGTATTTCTCATAGCATGATAAAACCACACAGAGGGAGGCTGACCAATGTGTCTTTCCATGAAGCAGGGGATACATTAAGCTGGGGATCTGAAATTTAGAAGAGAGGACAAGACTGGAACAACAACCTCCATTAAGCACTGAAAGACGAGGTTTTGTAGTTCACTACATGTGATGTTGGAGCAAGTTGTGTTAGACTCACTTCATGAAGCCAGGACAAAACAGTATGAGGGGGATCTGAAATGTTTGTTAAGGAAGAAAAGATTGAAAATGAAAGACCTGAGCATCTTTTCTCTGAAATATTTGGAAACATGTTGTGATTGCCTCTTCAAAATATGTGTTTTCTTCCTCTGAGTTACTTTGAGATTCCTGATTTGGAAAGAAAAGTCACTTTCCCCTAGGAGGTGCTGTTATTCTGCATGGACACCCTGCTTAGTAGCACCCTGGAACAGATCTCATGACTATTGCTGTAGTGCTGCATCCTGCTCTTGGGCTGGTGTTCCCGAAAGGCGATAACAAACTGGAGAGGTACCAAAAAAGACCGAGAAAAGTCATTCGCACTCCGCAAGACTTCCATTAGAGGAAAGCCTCTTCATTTCTATTCTGAAAGAAAACTCTACATGAATTGGTTATAATCTTTCCAGGAAGGCATAATTTCTACGGGCATAGATGCTCCTTAAATACCAGAAGTCTCACTAAAAGCTAAAGTTTGAAGTCAGCAGTGTCAGATTAGACAGAAAGGGCACATATCCAACTGCAAGGGTAATTAACACTGAGAATGTCTTATCTAGGGTTGTGATGGGTTTTCATCAAAACTGCAGCTTAATATTTTCCTAAAATAAATTCAAGGAGGTGAGAGAGGAATTGCTCAGCCCTGTAAAAATTGAAAGTTGGTTTAAGTGATTGCCACAGTTTATTTCAGCATAAAATGAACACAGTTTTCTTCGTATGCCTGCAAATATTAGCAATAGCAGAGAAGAAATAATGAACAACTGCACTGAGATGAAGATTTTGCCTGGCACAAATGCCAATATTTTCCATGTGTAAGGATTTAAAAACAAATGAATGACATAGTTTGGCAGGAGTAAATTCCTCTTCAATGCAATATGAAGACCCAAATTCCTCTCTGGCTTGCGTAGAACTACAGCTGCTGGAGACTTTCCCTTTGGGGAGATACCTCAAGGGGGAATAAAGACCAAGCGGGAAGTTGAACATGAGCAGTGGGTGCAAACCAAGCTGCTGCCTCAGCTCCTCCTTTTCCCTTCAAAGAGGAAAGTACCGTTAAATAGCATCGAATGGGCTGCAATAGCTCATTTGGTGTTGACCTGCTCTGGAAGGTGCCAAATCTTTTCTAGAAGCAGAGGAAAAAAGTAAAGGACAGGGAAGATAAGAGTGTTTTTTAACCTTAGGAAGGCAGCCAGAAGCCACCTAGCTCCAGGCAGCAGGTGATCTGAGGAATACCAGTTAGCCAGAAAACCTGTAAAAAAAAAAGCTACCAACCCTCGGGACACATGCATAAACTCACTGCCTTGCTCTATGTGTTTTTTGGGTCTTTTCAATAACCGTCCCCTTCTTGGCCTTGGGGATGAGTTACTCTTTCCTGGAGAGAGGCAACACCTACTGCTGGGTGTGCGGTCAATCAGTTGTCCTTGTGAGCTATCTGCCTCCAAATTTCAGATGCTGAGGAAGACAGCAAGGTTTTAGGGAGTGAAGAAGCTAGATTCAAGTTACCTTACAGAGCAGGAAGACATCTAAAGACTAACTTTTGGAGTTAATCCTCCTGCTTAGCAATTATTACGAACGTTACAGAAGAAATGTCACGTCTGGGTGTTGCATGTGGTCAGTGGGGTGGTGGGATGTACTGAGATGCACCCCAGAGTCGTTCCCATGCCTTCACCCAGTCTCCAGGCCGTGTTTCTTGCAGCCAGCGGGTCCCCCCAGCACTTTTTTGGCTGCTCTGCTAGATGGTGCTGTTGCCCTGGCTTCGAGAGGCTCTTGTTAGCTGTGCTGCAGCAGATGGTCCTCGGAGGAGAATTAATGCTTATTCAATTAATGCCTCTGTATTAGCCAGAGATGGCAGAAAACCTGCCCCTCTCCAGAAACCACGGGGAGCTGGAGGCGCTCGGAGCACTTTCTGCCAAATCTCCCTTCCCACTGGCCAAAAGCACCATCTGAGAGGGGTCAAGAGCAAACCTGAGTTTGATACTGGACACGGAAGTCTCATAACAAAAGGAAATTAGGTAGATGGTCTTGTATGGCCCAAGCACCTTGTGCTCTCTAATCTCACAGTCTTGGAAGGGCAAGGGAGAGCAAACGCTGCGG